>NC_090921.1:839179085-839802835 GCF_040938575.1 Ambystoma mexicanum | reverse complement strand
CTCCGAGAGGCAAACATGATACTACTCCACAAAACTGACAAACCCCCAGAGGAATGCGGATCATACAGGCCAATATCACTGATCAACTTAGATAACAAGATATTGGCCAATATCCTGGCCTCCAGACTCATTCCCCTAATGCCTAAACACATACAAAGAGGCCTATCCTTCGGTCCCCATAAATTAATAATCTCCCTGTACGCGGATGATATTGGCCTCTATATACGCGACCCGACAAACCTAAACCCAGTAATCCGCGATATAAGAAGATTCGGCAGCTTCTCCGTCTTAAAGATTAACCACAGTAAGTCAGTCATATTTCCACTCACCCCTGAGAGCCATGGCTTCCAAGACGATTATGGATTTAAATGGGAGAACGCAAATGTACGCTACCTAGGTATTCAAGTGGTCAGAGACTCCCAAACACTGTTCCAAGACAACTACAGTAAAGAAATCCAAACTCTACAGGGGAAAGTTGACAAATGGAAATCACTTCCGCTCACCCTATGGGGCTGTGTGTCATTAGTAAAAATGGTGATACTCCCCAAACTCCTCTACCTGTTCGTAAATCTCCCCCTGCTAGTGCCCCAAAAACAGCTTCAACATTTAAAGAGCATAATCCTGGAACTTCTTTGGGAGGGCAAGCCAGCCAGAATAGCCTACCAATCACTAATCCAACCTGTAAAAAAAAAAAAAGGTGGAATGGCTCTCCCCGACGTAGAACGCTACTATTGGGCATCACAAGCCCAATTCCTTGGGCACTGGTATGCTATGCAATTCATTCATACCCATGTCCAACTAGAACGCGCCTTGACATCCTCCAACCTGCTCAGAGCAACTATTCTTGGCCTGACTCGCACCCCGCATAAAACCCTAAATACGGTTCTTTCCACCATAGCAATATGGAAGAAAATAGCACTGAAGTGTAAGATCCAGACCAGGTTCTCCCCCTTCCTCCCGGTAAAATTCATTCCCGGAGTCCCACTAACCACAGAAAAAGTCTTCCTAAACTTGGTCGACAAGCTAAAACTTAAAACCATGGGTGACCTCTTTATCGATGGACACTTCCTCACACCCGAACAGGCCAGATCCCGCGGAGCCTCTACTGCCCTAGACACGTTTATCTAGTGGCACCCTACACACTGCCCTCGTTCCCGCAACAGCCCGAGACATGGCAATTGCTCCACAGGGTTATCCAGTCGCAAGGTTCGGGCAAGCTGGTCTCGATGCTCTACAGATCCTTACTAGCAGACACAGCTCCAAGCCCGATACCTCGCTTGGGCCTGTCCAACGTTACAACACTACTAGGAATCGATACTGGAATAGACAGCTGCAATAGTGGACATACCCGTAGAACCCAACCCTAAAATCACCCTTTTGGGACTCACCAAACACAAACAACAACACGCAAACTAGGAGGGTTGCTCTTATTGTTAGCATGCAGAAGAATTGCGATGTCCTGGGGAAGGGTCCCACACCAACTACACAGCAATGGCTGAATGATCTATAGTACTGCCAAGACACGGAAACAAACTTCATCAAACTGTTACCCTTACAAGCCCCGCCGCCTGACATCTGGGGCCCATAAATAGCTTATCCAATGACCACCAGAAACAGTGAAGCCTCCCGAGATACATCACCAGAACCTCATCGGAATTCGACAGACGCAAATCCCGCCACGAACAATACAATTAACCACAGACCACTACTGACCCAGGCTTGGTTAGAATGCAGAGGGGGCAGAGGACAATGAAAGGGAGACGGGCACGAGAAGCACAAGTTAATTCTATGCATGTTACAATTTGGTTTTTGAAAATACTAAAAATAAAGTTTAAAAAAATGATGCTCTGGTTCACTTGAGTTTCTTCTGTAACAATGGCACAAAGACGGGTGCAAAGAGCTTCAGGGACTTTCTGTAGGCCTTAGCGCAACAGGCTCCACTGGGAATCCGCGCAACTAGCCAACAGGGTGGTATTGTTGGCAATACGCGTAGCGCATGCCGCCGAGGCTGTAATCCTCTTACAGAGAGCATTGAGCTTTTTCCCCCTCTTTATCAGGGGGTGCTTCACTGGTGGACAGAGGAACCCCTGCCCATTTCCTCGTGGTGGTCACCACCAGAGAATCTGGGATGGAATGACCCCTAATGTATACGTGATTGAGGGTGAGGGGCTAAAAAGCTTCTCAATCTGTGGGTTAACACCCCTGACTAAGGCTGGTGTAGACAAAGAGGGACCGAGTCGCCTCTTGATGGAGGCGAGGAGAGGTATTGTCTGGCTAGCAGGTGGCTTTTCTTTGATTTTTTTCAACAAAATCAACCTCTGGGGTAGTCTCCCCGTATCGATTTGACAATGTGCAGCCGCATTGCATAGCAGGGCATTAAACGTGGGCTGATCGTCCACAGGTGAAGGCTCTGACAGGAGTAGTCTGGAGAGGCCAGATCTAAAGCATCAGGGTCAGTTGACGCCCCAGGGGACTGCCATGGCTGTAGCTCACATGTTGGGGTCTTCTTCAAATCCCCCTACAGGATCTTTAAAATATTCAGTATCTATGAATTCGTCATCTTCCAGAGTGTGAACATGTGGGTCCTCTTCAGTGAGGTGATTTGTATGGTTCTTCCTCCTGGGGGTCAAAAAGTCTTGGAACTTTGGCTATAGGGTCTTGAGGGATTACATCCTTTGGTCTTTTAGGTGTTGTGTGCTCAGAAATGGACACAAACCTATCCATCCTGTCCATACAGGTCTCAAATCTCTCCCTGGTCTAGTGGGAGGACCCAGAACGATCTAATGGTGGAAAGGCTTGCTCCTCTGCCTCTAGGCATCGAGATCTCTCCCATTAAGTGGAGGAAATCCCCCCCCCCACCCACCCCCCACTCCCAACATCCTGTCGCCCTCCGAGTAACCTTCCCACTGGCCAGACGGTGTAGTAGTACCTCTGGGTCTCTCCTTTGACCAAGTGGAGGGTTCCGGCGTTCCCGTCACACCTTCGCTAGTTCTCAGCGTCTCCCTGACCTCAGCAGGCTTGGGTGACTCCTTCGGCCGCCGTTTGAGTCTCTTTGGAGACGATCCTTGCGATGCTTTCAGCGACCATCCTCCCATCCAGGGGATGATCTTGAGTAGTTTTCGGAGGAACCGGAACCTGGCCGTCGACGGATGCCTTCTTGTGATTCGTCTCAACGGATGATACTTTAGGGGTAGTGCCCTTTGTCTTAGACTGCCCGGTCGCTAGGCGCGAATGCGGCTGCGGGGAGGGCTGCCAGCCCACATGGTCGGCGGGGACGGCCGGCTGTGTCGGCATCCCCATTGCCGCAGAGGCCTTCAACTTACTCGAAGAATGGCCATGGGTTGTGTGTTATTGTGTTGTGATGTGTTTTTGTCCGTCAGCATCACCGGGGTGTACATCCTCCCCCAAAGCAAAGACTAATGCCACGGAGCGAGAGCGCTCTGATGAGGAGGGGGTGGTGGTGGTCAACCACCTACGTTACAGAGTTTGAGTCATCACCCTCACCCTAGTCGCACTCAGCGGCAGTGGGCGAGGAATCAGCCTTCGACATCCCGTGGGCTGCCTATCTCTTAACCCTGCGTTCCTTCAGAGTTTGCGGCCGAAGGAGCTTCCAGGACGCGCAACCAGCCTCATCATGCTTGATGGGCAAGCAGCTGTTACACCGCTTGTGGTTGTCCTTCCACAGGAATTTGCTTTTACAGATTGGGCAAAATCTAAAAAGGAGTCCTCTCCATAGCTGAGGACATAACCAGTGATGACGACCCGAAAGGAAAGGGGGAGAAAGGGAAAGGCATTCTAGTATAAGACAGAAATGTCCACCCAACCCGCCCCTCCCTACTGTGTATGCCAGCGAGGCCGGGCCACGTGGTCGGCAGTGCGGATACTATCACTGTCTGTCAAAAACCACTGTCCGTCGAAGATCTGGTCTCGGCGGAGATGTGGCAGGCCGTCGAAAGAGGGCTGGAGGTGATGTTGGTTAACAATAATTAAACAAAATCGACCAAGGGTCGAGCAATGGCAAGGTCTCTTTACGAGCTCTGCTTCAGGCGGCCAGCATTCTGGGTGAAAAAAAGAATCTGAGGGACCTCGACGCGTGATGGATTTTGGGTACACTACACGTCACTATAGAGATAGTGTTACAGACACGCCTATGTCGACGTCCCCTTTCGACTTTCGAAAAACAAGATGAAATACTCTGCGGTGACCACTGGATGTCGGACTATACGCACAGCATGTGATTATAAGCAGATTAACAAACATCAGAAGCATGGCTGCTCAGCCACACTACCAACCTGTGTAGTAGACTTATCACAGGTTGGGTTCCTAATGCCAGGAGGTCAAAGGTGCTGTAGTCTTCCAAAGGATACTGCACACAACCGTGCCTAACACAGAGGATTCAACCTGCGGTAGAAAAGCATAATGGTAAGAAAATTAAACCGCCAGCCATTTAAAGTAGTGAGGGCAACATCAAAAATGTTACATGAGTACGTAGGATAAGGGGCTACTAAGTAAACCCCCAGCACTCCACATAAGATTGTGTGTTGACGGACCTACAAAGAGAAAAAGGTAAGTTAAGTTAATTTAACTTTACTGTTCTTGAGAACAGAAGTTCACACAAGAAAAGGTATTTAAACCTTATGCGAAATCTGAAGGATTTCTCGGATACAGCACTGAAGGTGCAGTGTGTCACCATACAAAAAGTAGATGCCTCAGGAGTTTGTCAGACTCCAAAAAATTAAGTAACTCAATGTAATGATTAAGTTACTCCTAGCCCATAGCCCACTTTCCTCCATACTGCATGGGCATCCCTAGCTAGGGACGGGAGACAACCTTTTTTCACCAGAAAAAACCTTCACCATTAAATTTAGATGCGCTCGGGGGCACAGCCCTGGGAGCATGCCCACCCCTGACTCCGCCCAACAGCGCCACTCAGTCCCCACAGATGTGTTAACAATATTACCATTGCCTAATCACAACAGTATTTTTAGGGGTGGGGCAGGGGGTTCACATATGGAGGAAAGGGGGACTATGGACTAGGAGTACGTTAGTCACTACGGTGAGTAACTTAATTACTCCTACATCCCGTCCCCTTTCCTCCATACTGCATGGGCGATTACAACTGAATGTAGCCACAGGGTGGAGAGGTGACCCCCTTTAAGAAAACCAGTTCCTTAGAACCGCATGTCCGAAAGCCGCATCCGACTTAAAGCTGGCGTCAAAACAGTAGTGTTTGCAGAAAGCCGATGGGTGGCCCAGGTGGCTGCCCTACTGCTGACCTGCCACTGGACCCGTCTCTGGAATGCAACAGCCGTGGCCTTGGCTCCGACAGCGTGGGCGTGCATGTTGGCTGGAAGAGGTTTGTGCTGCACCTCATAGGCCTCCTTGATTGCCGAAACCATCCACCTTGCTATATAGAGGCCTTGACCCACCTGCCCGAAGCTGACAAATAGAGCGTCCAACTTGCGGAAGCTCTTGATCCTGTCCAGATCAAATTTCAGAGCACACCCGACATCCAGACAGTGAAAGACCCTTTGAGAATCGTCCTTAGGATCAGCGAAAAGAACTTGGGTACCACCATCTGCTCATTTAGATGGAAAGAGACTATTTTAGTTAGGAACGCAGGGTGCGTTCTCAGGACCACCTGAACCTTGTGAAAAGTAGCGAGATCCAGGCACTGGTGGCTTCAGAACCCACCAACAGAGCGGTTTTAATGGTGACCAGTCTGATGTCTGTGGATGCCATTGGTTCAAAAAGGTTTGTGCGCCAGGGCACCAAACAATACATTGAGATTCCACACGGGGTGTGGTTTCTTGATGGGCGGGTAAAACCTGGCGATTCCCACCAGATGTCATTTAACCACAGGGTTGGAGGAGACCTCTTCCGAATTCCTGTAGGCACCTATGGCTGCCAAGTGGGTGCGGCATGTAAGCGAGGTGTGCAGAGAAGGAGTGCACATTGCCCAATGTGCAAATAAGAAGGGGGCAGGGGGTTGATCGCCTTAAGAGTCGCCCAATGACAGATCCCAGTCCATTTACTCTTGTACTAGCTCCTAGTAGCCTTGCTCCTAGCGCACTGAAAGTCTAGGTTAGCCTGTAATAGGCTCAGATGCTTCAGTGTGACTTGCTCCGGAAGCACACTGCGAGGGCCAATTTTTGTGGAGTGGGGTGAATGACCCTGCCCCCCCTGCTGCGAGATACAGTGAACTGGGCCCAGCGGCAGGTGAATGGGTGACCTGTCCGAGGAGCTCCGAGAACCAGGGTCTTGAAGGCCACCATAGAGCTATTAGAATGATGCAGAGGCGACATCTTGCAGTTCACCCTGTGGACCAGGGGTGTGGGAAGGAATGCATATGCCGTCATGCCATTCCATTGTATCTGGAATGTGTCGCCCATCGAGATGGGGCCCTGCCAGGACGCGAACTGCTGGCACTTCCTGTTGGCCCAGGAGACCGATCCACATGAGGATGCCCCCATCTGCTGAAGATCCCGAGCAGGACCGGATTGTTCAATTGCCATTCGTAACTGTCTGCTCCCAGTCTGCTGAGCCTGTCCGCTTCCAGGTTTGACTCCCCCGGGAGGTGGATTGCAGTCCGGTAGATGTTCTCCAGGGCCCATTCCCACACGTTGACCGCTAGGCTGCACAGCAGAGTGGGACCTGGTGCCACCCTGCTTGTTGACATAGTACATGCTGGTGGAGTTGTCCGTCTGGATGAGGACTACCTTTCCCCCAATGAGCGGGAGGAAAGCTTTGAGAGCTAGCCAATGGCTATCAGCTCCAGCCAGTTGATTTAAGACTCTTGCTCCTGAACAGACCAAAATCAATGGATACTGGTTGTCCAGTGTGCCCCCCCAGACCTCAAAAGAGGAGTCTGGTGATGGTGACCTTAGGGGCTGCCTGCCGGAAGGGCTTGCCCATCCGCAGGTTGCAGTCCCTGGACCACCACGTGGGGTCCGGGTGGAGAGAAGGAACAAGTTACTTACCTGTAACTGTACTCCAGCACGGGTCTGTCATGGATTCACATGCTCATGAATATTCCCAGTCAGGCTGGAAATCCTCGGTAAAGAAAAAAAATCAGTTTCATTTCTGAACTCCTACCAACCAATCACTGAGCTCTGGGTCATACTGCCCCACCCAGCCAATGACTGCCCTCCACCTAAGCACCTCCTCTGGCAGCCATCTTCAGATTTGGTAGCACAAAAAGTGGCAGTAGGACCAAGAGGAGAGCCGCAGAGGGGTAGGTGGGAGGGTTTGCATGTGAATCCAGACCATGCTGGAGAAAAGTTAATGGTAAGTAACGTGTTCCTTCTCCAGCATGGGGTCTAGATTGGATTCACATGCATAAATAATGCATAGCAGTACACAGTCACGGGCGGTGGCAAGGCTCAACATAAGCATCTCTTACCTCCTCACCAGGCTCACCTTCAAGCGAACAGGTTGCGCAGCACTGCTTGGCCGACTCTGGACTCCTCCCTGGAATCCCCGTCGATGCAGTAGACTTTTGTGAAGGTGTGCGTCTACCTCCATGTCGCAGTCCTGCAGATGTCCAGCAGAGGCACACCAGACAGGAACCCTGTTGTAGCAGCGATCGCTCTGGTAGAGTGGGCTCTCAGATGGCCAGGCAGCAGTCGGTTTGCCAAACGGTGACAGTGGGTGATGCAGCCGGAGAGCCACCTGGAAATGGAAGCCTTGGGCAGGGCCTTCCCATGGTTCACAGGACCGAAGTTCGCGAAGGGGTTTACCGGAAACTCTTCTGCGGGCCACACAAAACCTCAGCGCGCTAGCCACATCCAGCGAGTGCAAAGTCCTTTCAGCCAGCGACGAAGGAGTCGCAAAAAATACAGGTAACACCAAGGGCTCCTTTAGATGAAAGTCAGACGGCACCTTAGGCATGAAGGAGGGGTGTTTCCGCTGCACCACCCTTGTCTCGTGGAAAGTCAAGTAAGGTGGGTTACAAGAGAGGGCCTGGTTCTCCCCCACTCGTCGTGCAGAGAAGATGGCCATGAGAAAAGCGGTTTTCCACAGAGTGGTGCGGAATGCAGAGGCTCGAAAGGAGGTCCCATGAGCCTAGTAAGTACGACATTTAGCTTCCATGCTGGGGCCGGAGCCTTCACCGGCATGACCAAGCGGAATAGTCCCTTGACCAATCGGTGCAATCACAAGGATGGTCATCCTGGGGATCTCGTGTAGCGGGAGATAGCCGCCAGATGAACCTTGACCAAGGCGTGGGCCAGCCCCGACTTTGCCAACCACAGAAAATATGAAGTACTTGAGGAGCTTTGATCCTCAGCGGGTCGATCTTCTGGGAACACCACCAAATAACACATCTCTTCACTTTATTCCTTAGCCTTCCAAAGTGGACGTTACTCTAGCCTTGGCGAGAACTTCATTGCAGTCCGCAGGAAGATCGTAGCCACCGAATTCTAGCGCTGCAGCAGCCAGGCCTTCAGGTTCAGAGACCCTGGATCGTGGTGAAGAATGGCGCCACAATCACTGGTAGCTTGACCATTTAGCTAAATTCTCCAAAGAAGCAGCCTCCTGGATTAACTCGCTGCTTGAAGGCAGAGCTCTGAAGGTTCTCTCTAATCAAGCCAGCGCAGCCCCTACCACCCTCCAATGCGGAGTCCCACAGGGCTCTTGCATAGCTCCCACTCTATACAACTTGTTCACGAAGCCCCTCTTCAACAAGCTTGATGCACTTGGTATAGCATATACTAATTATGCTAACAATACACAAGTTCTCTTACCACTCACCGGCTCTTATGACCAAGATGCCACAGCCCTACACCTAATCTACACCACTATCCAAGCTTGGATGACAGCAAACAGCCCCTGTCTTAATGGAGATAAGAGATTTGTACTCTGTCAAAAAGCTACGCTAGCCAGACTGGATAACCAATACTCGAATTTCAACATTGACAACTCCATCATTCCCGTATCTTCCTCAGTAAAGACCTTAGGGGTATATAGACTACACATTCCATGACTAGGAAGGTTACCGCCATTGCTTCAGCCTCCGCCCATACCACTAAGCTCATCAACGCTGTCAAACCCTACCTTTCCAAGCCAAACTGTCAATAGCCAGAGCCACTACTGGGGCCAAACTTGACTATTTCAACACCCTTCTAGCCGGAACATCTGAGAAAAACTTAAGTAGACTCCAAGTCACACAAAATAATGCTCTAAGAGCAGCACTGAGTATTCCTAAAGGGGACCACATTACCCAAGCCAGGAAGGCAGCACATTGGCTTCCCCTAAGGGACCGCATTACCTTCAAAATTCTCACCCTCACTTACAAATGCTTAAATCTCACAGCTCCCACATTCCTATAAGAGACCATCGCAAGAACCACCTCTACTTGCCCCACAAGAACCTGCTATTCTAAACCAAATGTACATTACCCACATCAACAGGGCCAAAGTAGGAGGGTTTGGATTCCCATACATAGCTGGTAAACTTTGGAACACACTACCTACAGCTCTCATCTTCCTGAAATGTAAAATGCATTATACTCTGTAACTAAGCATAATGTCTGCAACAAGCGCCACAATGCCTTTGGGCTGTTGCGCGCTCTACAAATGTGAATAAAGAAATATGGGTGTCATTTTTAAGAGACTCCATAGTGTCCTTTTAATTGTATTCCTTTTGACACCTTTGATATATACTTTATTGTTGCAGGGTTGCTCTTTGGGCTCCCCTTTTCTGTCTCTAGCTAACCTTGGGAGACCTACAGTTCCCATGAGTAGAATATTTGGATCCTTCTACTGGTTATGTGAAAACCAGCAGCCCCTAACTTGTGTCGAGTGCTGGGGAGATACAACTAGCGCTAACAATTAAGTTACAGGGAAAAGCTTACCTTTAATGGCTGGTGGCAGTGAACCTTTTTTACTAACACGGTGAACCTTTACTGCGGGCTGGTTCCACAGCTGCGGTAAAAAAGGTACCCAAGGGTGCCCATTCTTTTCTTGGCTTTTTGTGCTTCTTATCTTTTCTCGGTTCTTCCCCTGCCCTCCAGGGTGGAAAAGTCCTTTGTGATCGTTTTATCTTCGGCGGGAGACCTAGGTCAAGCCCGCCGAGGCTCCAGAGTGTCTTTGAAGGCAGGAAGCGAGGGAGGAGTCCAAAACTCTGCAGCCCTTGGTCTTCCAGCCCGACAGCGAGAATCCAGTTGCAACTAGGTTGGCTGTCCTTTAGGACAGCCAACCCAGGTTTGACTTGAGTGTTGCACGGCCGTTTGATTGGCTGGGTCCTGCATAAAGGTCTCTAACCTGAAGAGGTAGTCGACCACTGGACCTGAATCCGAAGATTGAGAAAAGGTGGCTGAGATGATTTCCAGCGACCAGAGAACCTGCGTAACCAGAGTCTGCTGTAGCCCTTCCTTCAAAGCGACCTGGGGACTCCGACAACGACCACCCTGACTCAAAAGCCTGGTGAGATCCACTAGATTGCAGAATACTTGTATTTTGAGCCATCACACGTTGTGGTGAGACTTTACAGGGCTGCAAAACCCAAATACCCTGGGACCGGAATCTGAACAGCAATACTCGGTCTTCTCCCGACTCCTCAAAAGGGTGCCAAAAAAAGAGCTGCATCCAGCAGTGAAGTAACTCTTGCCTGGAGCCTCCCCGTTGATCCTGACTGCAAAATCTCTTCCACTCTTCACAAGGAATTCATTGACCGAGTTTTTGGCTGACAATCCTGAAGTCTCCCCCCCCCCGCTGCAAACTCTTCTGAGCTGAGGTACTGTGTTGGCTGGGGTATTTACTTACCTCAAGCTTGTGCGATTCCTGTAAAGCTTTTTGGGCATTTGTGATTGGAGTCCTCTCATCCAGTTAACCCAGGCCCACTGCAGGAATCCTCCTGTGGAACCTTTTCAGAAGTCACTGGTCCCTTTCAAACTCTCTAGAGTGAAATACCTACTTGTTTGAAAGTCTTCCTGAAGAACTGACTGGTTCCATGTCTTAAAATCGCAGCAGAAATATTACCTGATGCCCTCTGACTTTTGCTACTTCTGTGCCTATCCGGACCTGCCTGTTGGACACTAGAGACCTAGTGATCTACCCCCTTCTGCCTCTGAGAGCACCCCCGCTCCAAAAAAAAAAAAAGGTAAAGACTACAGATTGGGCCTTTTGCCTACAAAAGAAACAAGCGTTTAAAAGTGTATTTACTTGTAAAAGTTGGTTGGTAACTAACTCAGAGTTACCATTTACAATAGTTCCAATTTACCTTGAAGGTGTTCTGCCATTCTGAAAAGTATATGCAAGGTTATTTTACTCACCTGTGAATTGGTTGTGCCTCTTCCTAAAGGAAATGCTGTCTATTTCACTTATTTCTTTCAGAAAATTAGCGTGCAAGTTCCCCAACGGGTTCTTGCTTCCCCAGACCTGCTGAATAGCCTATCTATATACTAAATCTGCCTTAGGTTTTACTTACATTGAATAGCTGTGTGCGAATGCTCATAAATTTATTGTAGGGGTTACTAACCTTGGTCTGCCCAGTGCCTTCCTAAAATAAGTTAGAAAGTTCTTGCTTACCTTAGTCTGTTCCACTGAGCTGAAATCAACTGCAATAGTATGTTACATACTTAGGTTTAACCTGCCTAGAATAGCTGTGTTGACTACTTATAAAGTGTTCTGTAGGTGTAGGCGACCTTGGTTGGTCTGGTGCAATCCTAAATTAGTGTAAACAGTTCTTGCTTACCTTAGTCATGTTCCACAGATCTGAAAAATCAACTGTAATTGTATATTACACCAAAAGGTCTTACTCACCTGGTATAACTGATACCAGAGCAATTATTGCTAAAAGAATAATAATAATTATCCAGAATTTAGTTCTAGTTTTATACTGTTCCATGAACGTGTGTTCCTGTACTCAAAGGTATCCTGGTAACCGGTTTGGTTTACTAAGTGAATATTTCAAAAAACTGCTACCTTTTGTGAAATATTTTTAAGGAACTGGGGGTTGGTCACCCTACGTTACCTGGGGGCAACCAGACGTGGTCTCCCTGCTCACTGTGCTCAGAGAGGCACAGCTTCACCTCACTGATGAGGCCCAACAAGGCTGAAACACGCGTATGGGGCTGCTGTCTGTTCAGAGAGGAATTGCCATAGCATTTCGGTGCCGGACTGCCCATGTGGGCGGGACAAAGACTGATATGCAAATGGTTATTTCCCAATCTGTGAAAGGTACAGTGAGCAAAAAGTGTGTGCTGCAAACTCTCACCTCAGAACAGGTTATCATGCCATGTTCTCTCTGGAGAGGAGCGCCTGCTACCTTTTGTGAACTGGTTTACTAAGTGATTCATTACGGAGTATCACTGCATAACTGACGGTAACTCCGATAAAGTAAAAGTAATTGATGGTTTTACTCCCCATGAATAGGTGTGTTCTATAATAAATGTGTTTTGTAAGGTCTGACTTCCCTGGAAATACAGTTAGTTTTCTAAACAGAGTCTATGCTTTGGTCTGTATTTTAAAGCATGTTGTTCTATTTTTATAATGTGTTTATGACTATGATAAAGTACTTGAACCAAAACTTAACTTGGCCTAACTGGATTTAAAATAAACCTTGAATTTATTTTTATAATACTTCTGGTTGTATCCGTTTCTATTGAGCCCTCTCTGCCTCCTAAGGCAAGCCTGGCTGCTCGGTGTATGCTACCATATACTCAGGTGGTACAGCCTTATACTAAGAGTGGAGTTTTGTACTGTCTCAGTTGTATGGTTTTGCTAAGCCCCAAGTTGGACTTCAGAAAAACTGTCCTAACACTGGGAAGTGGGAGAAAGGCCTAAAATGAGAACAGTAAATGCAGACACCTTGATTTGTGATAGCCTGGGAAGTTAGAGAAAAGCATAAATTGGGGACAGAATAAATGTGAAATGCCTAGATGTGGGATCGTAGGCAGGGAGGTAAACCCTTAAATTGGGGATACCACAGTAAAATGAAAGCCAAACTAACAATTGGTATGCAGCAGTGATTGGAAAACTACTTACTGCTTGGCTAACCGTGGTATACTTGTGTCATGTATTTAGGAAGAGTGGCAGGGCTTCTCGCAAAAATGAACAAGTTACTTTCTTACCTGGTAACGTTCTTTCGATGGGATGGTCCGACGACGTATTCCATATCTATGACATGTAATCACCACAGCTGTGCTGCTTCGGAAACTTTTTTCGGCGTCTGCGTCGATGACGTCGATGCGTCGTCGTCGAGGACCTCGTCCAACGTCATCCGATGTGATAAGTAGGACGCACGACACCCGTAGCCTCAGTTGTAGTTTTTTCCCCCAGAACGTGTGACATTAGTCAACTGCCAGCCAGACACCAAGCCTTGCAGAACGTAAGCTGCAATCGCAAAAGAAATTGTGCAGCGGGGAAGGCAGGGAGGGAGCGATATGGAATACGTCGTCGGACCATCCCATCGAAAGAACGTTACCAGGTAAGAAAGGGACTTTTTCTTCGAGGGGATTGGGTCCTCCGACGTATTCCATATCTATGACAGACTCCCAAAGCAGTACCAGAGCAAGGAGGAGGGAAAGAATTTAGAATCAAAATTTAGAATTGCCAATCAAATAGCAGAGCAAAGGACCGCCTTGCCAAAGGCCAGATCCTGTCCTCGGATTGAATCGAGGGAATAGTGACGTACAAATGTATGTACTGAAGCCCAGGTGGCTCCATCACAGATGTTGCGAATAGGAACACCCCTCTGCAGGGCAGTAGATGCAGCCATACCCCTGGTAGAATGGGCCCGCAAGCCAGCCGGTGGGTCCTTACCCGCCAAGCGGTAACACTCCAAGATGGCCAAAATAATCCAGCGAGACAAAGTCTGTTTCGTCACAGCTTGTCCCAAAGGCTTTCCAGCGTAACCAATGAAGAGTTGATTGTCCACTCTGACCCGGGACATGCGTGAAACATAAAAGCTTAAAGCTCTCCTAGGATCAAGCCTATGGAGCCTCTCCTCTTCCTTACCAGGATGCAGAGGAGGCTAGAATGCCGGAAGAACAACCTTCTGGGCCAAATGAAATTCCGTCACTACCTTCGGAAGAAAAGAAGGACGAACTCCAAGGACAATCCTGTCCTTGTGAAATACAGTGAAGGGTGGCTTAACTGAAAGTGCCTGTAACTCACTCACTCTGCAAGCAAAAGTAACCGCAACCAAAAACAGTTTTCAGAGTTAACAGCCTCAAAGGGCAAGAATGTAAAGGCTCAAACGGAGCACCCATAAGAAACTTAAGGTTTAAATCCCAACCGGGCACCAGGAAAGGTGACGGAGGGAACAAATTAGTGAGCCCTTTCAGAAACTGAAATTAAAGGGATTTTAAAGTAGGAACACTCTTCAGACGAGCGCTTAAAGATGGACAGCGCCGCCAGGTAACCTTTAATGGTACCCACTTGCAAGCCCCTGTGGGCCAAAGAAAGTAAAAAGGACAGAACCATGGGTATGTCCTATGCAAAAGGATCCACATTCTGAACTCTGCACCAGTCGCAGAGCTTACGCCAACGGTACAGAGACTTAGTTGCTGGCCTTCGGGCCGAGAGCAACACCTCCATCACGTCTTCAGGGAGGTCCCAATCCTTATACCTCAACCTTTCAGAAGCCAAGTGTGAAGGTTGAGGGATCTGACCTCTGGATGGAGAACCTGACCCCCCCCCTCCCATGAGAGCAGATCGTCTCGGTAGGGAAGACGACGTGGAGGGCAGATGTACCACGTCCTACGAGCCCACGCCGGAGCAATGATCATCCGGGAACCGAACTTCCGTAACCTCCGCAGCACTTGTGGGATAACGGGGACTGGAGGAAACGCGTACAGCAGCGGGAATGACCACAAACGCGTCTCCTAAGGCTCCTTTTGGAGGAAATTCCCGCGAGCAGAACCTCTCGCACTTCCGGTTGACACTGGAGGCGACGAGATCCACTTGAGGGGTCCCCCAAAGGGCGAAGATCTCCAGGAGAATCTCCTGAGCCAACTCCCACTCGTGAGAGATCGTGCTCTGCCTGCTCAGAGCGTCCGCCGTCACGTTTTCGTCTCCGGCCAGATGAACAGCCGAGATCGAAACTTCCTGCTGGATGGCCCAGAACTCGAGCTGCATCGCCTCCCTGCACAGAAGAAGTGACCCTGCCCCCCCCCCCTTTTTGTTGAGGTTGTGCATGGCCACTGTGTTGTCCGTCAGGATCAGGGCATTCTTTCCTCGCACAGTCGGCAGAAAAGCCTTCAGGGCTAGCCTGACGGCCCTCAGCTCCAACAGATTGATATGGAGTCTGGACTCCGACGGAAACCAACGACCACTGACTGTCAGCCCGTTGGCATGAGCTCCCCATCCCGCGAGGGATGCGTCCGTCACGATCGCCACCTCCGGCCAGGGAAGCCAAAATGGAGCCCCCTTCATCAAGTTGCCTTCGACGGCCCACCACAGAAGGTCCCGGGCGACTGAGGGCGGCACCTGAACCGGGTCCGACATCCTGCCGGAGGACTGCGACCATTGCATCTAGAGTGCCCACTGCAAAAATCTCATCCGCAGGCGAGCCTCTGGCACCAGAAGAATGCAGGATGCCATGAGGCCGAGCAACCTCAAGAACTCGAACGCTGGGAGCGTCTGGGCATGCTGAAACTTATGCACATCTACTGAATGTGAAGAGCCCTCACCTGGGGAGGAAAACACTGCCCAGGGAAGTGTCGAACACTGCTCCGATGTACTGGAGCCGCTGTGTTGGCGTCAAATGGGACTTCTTTAAATTGAGGAAGAAGCCCAGCCTGTGAAGGGAGTGGCCGGTGACGGACAGATGATCCAGGACTTGCTCGGGAGAGCTCCCCCTGATCAACCAATCGTCCAGGTAGGGGTAGACGTGAATCCCCCTTGCCTGAGATGCGCTGCCACCACCACCATGAGCTTGGTGAAAACCCTCGGGCGGAGGTCAATCCGAACAGCAGGACCCAAAACTGAAAGTGCGAGTCGCGAACCGCGAACCTCAGGTACTTCTTGTGCTTGGGATGGATCGGCACATGAAAGTAAGCATCCTTGAGGGCGAGAGACACCAACCAGTCCTGAAGCTTAAGGGCCTGGAGGACTTGAGAGAGTAACCATCTTAAACCTGTCCTTCCTGAGGAGTTTGTTCAAACCGCGCAAGTCCATGATGGGTCTCAATCCCGCGTCTTTCTTCGAAATCAAAAAATAAGGGGAATACCATCCCTTGTTCCTCTCCGCTACAGGCACCAGTACTATGGCGCCTTTCTCCAGCAGGGCTAGAATTTCCTGCGCAAGGAGCGGATCCGGACTCTGCAAAGAGGTTCCCCGGTGGATTGTCGCGAGGCCTGTGCCGAAAGGGAAGACAGTAGCCGTGGGTTACGATCTCCAGAACCCACACATCTGAAGTAATGGCACGCCACTCTACAAGATGCTGCGCCAGCCTTCCCCCAACCGGCGAACCATGGGACATGGCCTCATGACTGAGTGGTAGCGGCTGCTGCGTTACCTGAGGGCAATGAGGCAACTGCCCGAGCGGCCTTGGCACCACGGGTACCCTCTCGTCCACCTCTGGTACCCCTGAGTTGGCCTCTTTGACTGCCAGCTCCTCTCGCTTTACTGAAGGACGAGTAATATCGAAAGGAACCACCCCTCCATTGCTGTCCCCTAGGACGAAAAGGCAGAGGTTGGCGAACTGCAGCGCCCAACGACTTCGCTGCAGCTTTTGAGATCTGCAACCTCTCAAGGCTCTCGTCAGCCTTGCTGCCAAAAAGGTGTTCACCGTCAAAGGGCATGTTGAGGAGCCGGGACTGCACATCAGGAGCAAACCCCGACTTCCGCAACCACGCAAACCTGCGTATCACGGTGCTCCCCGCCATGGACCTGCTGACGCATTCAGCCATGTCCAAACCCGACTGAACGGACTCACACATGGCATCCTTACCATCCTGGACCATAGCAAGAAAATCATCCCGTTCGTCCCCTTCGGGAATATGTTCAGCCGCTAACGCAACACAGTTCCAGAGTGTGTGTGAAACAAGACGAGGCACAAATGGAGTTGGCCGCCTGAAGCGCCATACCACCAGAAGAAAACACTTTCTTCGCCCATCCATCAAAACGTTTGTCGTCCCTATCAGGAGGGATGGTAGGGTACGACGCCTGCTTTGCCGGGGCCGTGGCCGCCTGCACCACCAAACACTCCGGAGTGGGGTGCCTGGTCAAGTAGCAGGGGTCGCTACTAGCTGGACGGTATTTTCGTGACAAGGACCTGCCCACCGTCGGGAGAGTCTCCGGAGCAGTCCAAGCCGCCGCCACCCTTCTCTGTAAAGCCATATGGAACGGCAGTACCGGGTCAGTTGGGGGAACAACATCAAGGATGTCCGTGAGATCATCCTGCACAAACTCCCCTGGGGGAGCAGACCATCCCAAGTACTCGGAAACCCTAGCCATAAGGCGCCGGTACGAGGAATCGGCATGAGAGCCAGGGTCAGGCCTACAAAACTCCACCTCCGGAGAGGTGTCCAGTCCACTGGCATCATGCAGTGACTGCCTCAAATCGTCAAACTGACTATGGCCTGAGACAATTTCATCTGGAACCTGACTAGGAACCAGGCCATCAGAATCCTCATCCACCTCCGAAGTACATTCCAGGTGGCGAAAAGAAGGCACCTGAGAGTGCTTGCTCTTAACCAGAGCTTTCCTAGGGGGTTCCCCCGTGCCACGGGGTACCTCCGACACCCCGGCCTCGAAAGGCGTCGAGTGAATCGGCGCCGGCGTCGAGAGAACAGGCATCGGCGTCAGATGCTGCGCCGCCAGCATCGACACACTCCTCGAAGCCGGAGCTCCGAGCATGTCCTTCGACGACCTGAGCGTCGACGACTTCCTCAGAGCCGGAGCCTCGAGAAAGCCTGTCAACCCTGTCGACGCCTCAGACGTCGAGTCTTCCTCTAAGACATCACAGGTGCACACGGTCTCGAACGCGTCGAGGACCGGGACCTGGAACGGGTACGTCGAGAACGAGTCCTTGTCCGAATGGGAACTCTCCCGTGACTCGTGCCGACCACTCTTGCGAGCGGTGTCTCTCGACCTCTCACGACCGACCCCACTCGGGGGCGCGGACGGCTTAGTACCCTGCGACTCGAGAATCGCCAGCATTTTCTTCCCGAAGGAAGCCCATTCCTCCGGTGTCGCACGGCTCGTGGGGTAAGCAACGTGCCGGGCAGGGTCCTCCGAAGAGGACCTGGAAGACTACCGGTGTCGGCGCTTCCGAGAATGCCTCTAAGAGGCCGAGGAGTGGCGAGACCGACTCCTAGAAGGAGACCCACGAGACTTCCGACGATGACGCGGAGAGTGTCCTCTCGAATCATCCGTCGAAAGCCCCGCAGACTTTGACTTCCGGGGCTTGGACACCCGACCTACCGACAACTTCTTACATTCACATAAGGCTTTGGACGTGAGCGACTGGCAGTCGATACAGTCATCCGTGTCGTGGGCCTCCCCGAGGCACCAGAGGCAGGCGTCGTGCGAGTCCGTCACCGACATCTTGGCCCCACACTCCCTGCACTTCTTGAAGTCCGGACGCAGGGTCGAAGACAAAGTAGAAGACATCTTCACACGAAGGATTTTCTCACAAAAAAGAACCGAGAAGAACAGAATTCCAAAGAGTCGAGGCGTTAACCGAGATTCACGAAGCAACACGTTCACGGAAAAAACGGAACTGAGGCTACGGGTGTCGTGCGTCCTACTTATCACATCGGATGACGTCAGAGGAGGTCGGAGGAGGTCCTCGACGACGGCGCATCGACGCAGGACACCGAAAAAAAAGTTTCCGAAGCAGCACAGCTGTGGTGATTACATGTCATAGATATGGAATACGTCGGACGACCCAATCCCCTCGAAACTACTGTACTCCCTGCCCAGAACCCCACATAGCTTATCAGTCGCTGCTGGTTGATGTCAGCCGGCAAGCTTCCCAGGCAAACACGGTCTGGAGCCGCTTCTTCTGGAGCTGCCCTTTGCATCTGGGCCCTTAGCCGGAAGGGTGGCACCAGGCAGGGAGGCTGTTGTAGGTGTGTTTCTTTTGGAGGACCTCGGCGGCCAATCTTCTGCAGAGGGCGGGAGGGCACAAAGTGAGGTAACAGGAAGCGAATGTCCACAGAGCCCTAGAACGCGTTGCAGTGATCTAGGACACCCAACCCCAAGGGCTCACAGGGGGAAGACCAATATTTTGCAGTTTACTTACACACACCTAGCCAGATTCTAGCAAAATAACCCAATGAGTGTTGGTCAGTCCATCGGGTGGTCCAGGGACACTTTCAAAGGCTCAAGACTTCAGGATCCACTGCACAAGGCCTTGCCGTCAGGTAGTCCAAAAAGGGATTCACCAGGCCAGATACAAGGGATGCTAGGCCTCTTCAGGAGTTTTTGGATTTTCAGTCAGCTGTTCTTCTACACAGGTTTCTTAGCTCCAACACGGATCTGAAGAAATGGCTGCAGGAGTCCTCTTATCCAAAATCCAGCCTGGAAACAAATCCAAACTCACCAGGGGTAAGAATCAGCACTATTCAAACAGCCAGCAGTGGTCCAAACAAGGACAGCAGTTGGTTTCACTCATGCCCCACACCCAGGCTGTCAGGCTCCAAGAATATGGAATGGACCAGACAGCCCCTCCCCCTGTCCCCCAACCCTTCCTGAGCCACACAAAGGTATCACTAGCCGGTGAAAACAGCAGCTTTCCCGGGCAAGTGCATGACCTTATATGGTATTTCCTGACCTGGCAAGGCAGGAAGGAGGCAGCCAAACAATATGGCCACAGGACAGGCAAAGAAAACCTAGTGGTATGGCCATTTTAGGGCACTAGCCACGTTTAATAGCCATACTGAATGTGCACACCAGAAATAAAACTAAAACATTTGAAAAATATAATTGCTGCCACCAGCTTGTTTTTAGACACATATTAAAGTAACCAAAAATCCCAAGTGTAAAAGACAAGAGGATTTGCACTGCATTGTAAAATGCTGTGTAATGTTAAAGTTACAAAACTGTAGTCAAAAGGGAAACCGTTTCCCAGTAGCGGTAGGTCCGAAAGACTGATCAATTTCCCCATACCAAATTAGCAAAAGGCAGGGGAAGTGAAGCTGAAGGCTTTACTTCCCCTCAAAAAGTGAGCTCTGGTTCATGAACAAAGCAAAAAATTGGGGGTACAAAAAAATCTATAGGAGGGAAAGTTGCTGAAAGATACATCTTTTGAATGATGAATATTGTGTGGGGGTCCTTTTTCTTAACATATCTAAAATCTTATATTTATAGTGTCCAACCACTAGATATGGAACCTACATTTTAAGGATTGAGCTAGTCCCTTATTGGCCTTTTTATTGTTTATTTATCTTCACTATGTTCCATTTGTTCTGTTTAATTGTAGTACTTTTATTTCTCAAATAATATAATATGTTTTAACTTGTAATAAAGTGTATATTGTTGCAGTATACCAGTGTGGTTGTTCTGTTGGCACCAATTGTACCTCCCCCGTCAACCTTCCTCGTCAAAGTTAAGCCGGACTGCTCTGCTAAAGCTTACAACTCGAGTTGGTGCTTTCTTTTTGGGTGACATACTGTTCTATCATTAGGTTAGATTAGAACACAGCCCTCACCAGAGGGCTGATCAATCTCCCCAACAAGCCCCCACGCCACAATCCCAGCCTGTCCGAACTCTACACATACACTGCACCTCAACACTTTCTGCTCCTTTTGCAGACTGATCTGGAAAGCCAGAGCACAGTAGGTTCACCAGGATAAACCTTTGCCCTGGGAGAGCACTACAGTGGAAGCTGGCATGGTATACACGAGTAATACATTAAAATAGACAAGACACACAAAAGGAGGACATATCTTAAACCAAGTGCGACATGATGTGCAAAGCATGTGCTTCTGCAACAGATTATTTTCTAATGCAAAAATAGTTTGCTAATGTAAAGAAAGGCTTGATCAGAAAGTCTCCTGGTGCCAGGTCTCCAATATGCAACAAATTAAGGTCTTCTCTTAGCTCCGCACAGGACACAAAGGATATAATGGTACCTTAGCACAGACAGTGCTTTCACTGTAGAAAACATGAGCACCACAGCCCAATAGCCATGCTGGATGTAAAGGGCACACACTGACACAATTTGGGTGGGAAAAAAACAACATGCCATCTGAGAACTGCAGTGAACGCCATCCTGCATTCGTGATCTTTTGCAAAAAGTCTTCTGTAGAGAAACAGCTTCTTGGCACAGTGGATCATGACACCCACGTATGTAAACTAAGTCAAACAAAACAGACATTTATAAATACACAATGCAAAGCCAGGGGCCACAAGAAAATAAATAGAAAAACCTTTCTCCATGCCGAAAAAAAGTCATCCTCCGGTCATAGGCAGCAAGGAAAGAAAAAGGTGTGTAAATAAATAAATAAAACACATTAGGCAAGGACACGATTGTGCAACACGTGAGCAAGAAAAATAAGATTAAGTATGCCTACTTGGGTCCAAGAATTCTGGAAGCCCTCTGTTAAAGTGACTACAAAAATAAACAGAGCCCTTTTCTTCACAGAATTCCCACACTCACTTTTTTTAATGTGACTTCTTCTAAACGGCTTTAGAGTGGATCCCTTGCTGAACATGCTACTGTTATTTGGGGTTAATAAGGACATTTGTGAAAAGCAATGCCAAAGCAGCAGCGGTAGCTTCAAAAGACAGGCAAATGACAACAAAAGGCCCCTCTCACCTAGAATGATGACTGATGTGGTCCCATCACCAACCTCTTCATCTTGTGTACGGCTAATTTCGATCATAGACTTTGCAGCCGGGTGTTGGACCTGAATCTGTGAGAAATGTTAAGATGTCTTTACTGCATTTCAAATTGCAATATCAATTATTCTGACTGCTCAGATGAAAGGAACCTAGTGTATGATTGCACCAAATTCCAACTATAGTGTAGAAAAAGCTCAAACATGAACACAAAACTATATCACAGATCCGTTTGAAGTCTTGTAGTGTATAGTTTAAAGTAATTTCATGAGATACTATTGTAGCAAATTACTCCGATGGCTAGCAAGGGGAGATTGGTTATTAACAGGCTACCAGTTATTTCAGTCAATAGAAAAACTTCCAAGTAAAAGCCAACATTACCCTTCGCTTTGCTGACTGAATGTCCACCTCATTTCAAAAGGACAGTGGAAACTTGATCTTGGATGCTACAAAGAGCAATACTACCTTTGTAAATGCCTGTGAATCCTTAAAGATAGTTTGGCTCCAGTTTTGCTAACATTTCACAATGGAGAACTGCTGCTTCTGTGTTTCATCCAAGTACACAAGCGATTTGGGCAGAATGCTTCTACAAGTTTTAACTCCGATACATTTTGCTGCACAGACCATGCCTTCAAAACCCCATAGCTCACTGTCTCTACCGTAAGTAAACGGGTCTTAATTTCTTCCATCAAACTTAATCCGAGTAGGTCCCCTCATCAAAGCTGGCTGCAATGAAAGATCTACATAGAGTATAGCCCATTTCGGATTTGTTGTGCCTGTAATACAAAGCCTCTGTCCATTGCCACATATGTCAGTAATGCAATCCCCTTATGGGAATCATTCAAGAAACATTGAGAGCAATCATACCGCTCATACCAATGGGAATGCAACACAGAAGATGGTGGGATGTTGGTCTCAAAATCCACAGAAAACGCTTACCTCTCTAAGAATAGCATTGCCATCATTGGTCATAACAATGCCACCCATTGGATCCAGCAGCATCTAAAAATTGAGACAAATAATGTGATCAACTGATGACTGGTAATACCATTTGGATTAAATCAGTTTGTTTTTTTACAGTGCATTGAACACAGTGTGATGCTTAGTGCTTTAGATGCCTTGCTGGGAGGAAACCTATTAGAGAAAACCGTACAGGTTCTCAGTTATTTTAAGTGGCACACCAAGATTCCAGATAGACGTACTAGTCCTATCTAAATATGAACTGGTACCAACCCCAGCCAACTTTTACAGTGGACACTGGTTGCTCATCTACTGAAACCATTCAGAGTGCTGGCGATGTGAAACAGTTTAAACTGTAAGCATTTCTCATTTCATAACTGGTCAACTAACATGTAATTTACACATCTGACAAAGGGAATGTGAGCTAAGGAACAAGTTACTTACCTGTAACTATTGTTCTACAGCATGGGCCTGGCATGGGTTCATATGCTCGTGAATATTCCCGGTCATCAGGCGGGAATCCTTGGTAAAAGTAAAACCAGTTTCACTTACAAACTGTATTTCTCCTCTAGACCAATCCCTGTACTCTGGGTCCTAATGCCCCTAACCAATGACTGCCCTCTCCCTAAGCCAGTCTGGCAGCCATCTTCATTTTTGATAAGCACGTACAGTGGCAGTATGACCAAGAAGAGCCGCAGAGCGGTAGGAGGGAGGGTTTGTATGTGAATCCATGCCAGACCCATGCTGGAGAATAGTTACAACCAAGTAACTTGTTCCTTCTCCAGCAGGAGGTCTGGCATGCATTCACATGCTCATAATTAAAGACTACATAACAGTACACATATGCAAAACCACGGGAGGTGGCAAGGCTCAACAGAAGCAATTACTCTTACCTCTGGAACAGACAGAACTAAAGCGAATAGGTTTCATAACACTGCTTGGCCGACCATGGACTCAACCCTGGAATCCCTGTTGACGCAGTAGACCCTCGTGAAGGTGTGCTTAGACCTCCATGTAGCAGCCGTGCAGATGTCCAGCAGGGGCACACCAGACAGGAATGTCGTAGTCGCAGTGATCGCTCTGGTGGAATGGGCTCTCGGACGACCGGGCAGCGGTTGGTTGACCAACCAATGACAGTGTGATACAGCTGGAGAAACACCTGCTGATGGAAGCCTTGGACAAGGCCTTCCCATGGTTCACAGGACCAAAGTTCACGAACAGTTGAGACGTCTTCCAAAAATTCTTCCTGCGTGCCACATAGAACTTGAGAGCACGAGCAAAGTCCTGCGAGTGCAAGGCCCTTTCAAACGAAATGGACCAAGAGGGATGACGGTACGACAATGAACCTCCGCCAAAACCTTTAGTTGATCTGCCTGACTTACCCCCGAAGGGCATGTCCAATACCCTTGTCTGGACCTTGTGGCGGAAATTGGTGGCCTCCAGCCTCGTCCACCAAGGCAGACAGTTCCTCATCTGCCGGAAACCTGTGTCAGCGATGTCCAGGGCTACCGTGATGGCACAACCGACAACACTTCACCTTCCTGGAGGGGTGCGATCGCCTCCACCCACTTGTCGGGTAGTAACTGCAGAATCTGGGCCATCTTGTACCACAGTTCCCCGTCGTACCTGGCCAGAACCGCCAATGCGTTGGTGAGAGTACTTAACTCTTGCGGTGAAAGTGCTTGAAACTTTTGCAACTCGCAGGCCTAATCAGCTTGTGAGCCAACATACAATTCTCCTTTTTTACAAACTATTTCCAAGAACTTGTGCAGAGACTTTTCCGTTTAACTACCAGAACTGCTTTATCCTATCCAAGGCTTTAGCCCATTGACTTTGGCCTAGCCTATTGAATCGACTCTTCTGGTGAATGCAAAGTATCTGCACGGTCTAAGAATAATTGTAACCTTTCATGTTCTAATAAACTTTGCCTTTTACTCCACTTGAAAAGTATTCTGAAATCGTATTGAAGTATATTTGTGTGTCATTATATAATTGCCTCCTTCTAATGAATGTGTTATAACTGACAGATAAATAAAATAAGTATTTATCAAAGAAAACGAGTAAGTTTATTTGAACACCTTCGATTGTAGACGTCTGTGTAACATCCTTACTGCTCACATTGCCCTCTTGTGATACGCCTGGCTCCTCAACACGCTACCAAAACTGTAATATAGACTTATACCAAAGATTGGTTTGCTTACACCTGTAGTCATAGATGTGTGTGGTGTTCCCAGAGAGTACTGCATACAAACTTTGCCTGTTGGCTGCTTTGATGGTCGACCCCGGTGTAGATGACCTTCCTCCTTATGGCATCCACCTTCTTCCCATCGCTGTCCGGGGAGACAACGACATGGAGTTAAGACAACCTCATTCTCGCAGCTGACGAGACCAGAGTGCGGCGACGCCTGCGACCGTAGGCACTTGGGTGCGGACTCCAGCACCCAGTACTTTTTCTGCAGCCTATCCCGCTTGGCCGGGCCGAATAAGGATACTTCAGGAGGGATGGGCCTTCCACCTAACACCTTGTCCAGGAGTGGCACTGCCATAATGGTCTTTCACTTGGCCTCGCGTTTAGGAAGTCCTTCTTGGTCTCTTCGGTCGTAAGAGATCAGAAGCACTTGCGACCATGGCATGAAACGACCCCAGCTTCACACTGCTGTCGCGCCCCTCCTCCCGCACCCCCAACATCTGAGGGTTTTTCTCCCTTCCCTTTTTTTACCCCGTATCCGCCTGTCGGCACAGACGATTCTTATTTGTAACATCTAGCGAATGATCCTGATCGTAAGATTCCTTTTAGCGACCTGCTTACCCATCCGGACATAGCGGTCGAGTCATTTTTTCATCTATTTTGGGCCGAAATATACAGAGAAATGGTAGCGCTTAGGCGTCCCTAGCAACGGAACACAGTACGCGCATGCGCGTCACAACGTGTTCTTTCGATATGACTTTAAGTTAATTCCACATTTCCTTTATTATCTTGTCCCACTGTGCTGTGTTTTTGACCGTAGCACTGCTCCGAGGTTGAGCGGTACTTTTTACACAATATTCTAGGCTTTTACCCACAAGGATTATACACGGGACTTATTGTCCCACACCAAAATGG
Organism: Ambystoma mexicanum; assembly: GCF_040938575.1. Taxonomy (NCBI): domain Eukaryota; kingdom Metazoa; phylum Chordata; class Amphibia; order Caudata; family Ambystomatidae; genus Ambystoma; species Ambystoma mexicanum. The sequence continues at coordinate 839,777,038 of NC_090921.1, read as the reverse complement.
CGCCCTCGCACGGCTATGCGTCTGCGCGCCGCTGCCATGGCAACTGTACTAGCTTGAGAGAAACGAACAGCGCGCCCGTGCGAGCTGCTGCCATTCCAGTGTAGCGTCCAGCAAACGAGCTGCTCTTTGTAAGTACCAATGCACATGTTGCTTACTTTATGACAACCACAAGAGGTGGATGACCACTGAGAACCCCTTTCTCCCTTTTGGAGTACTTGCTTTTGGAATCTCAGCTGACGCTCTCCACTGGGAACACAGACTCTTTGAGCCTTTTTAATTTAGGTTTATTCAGATTTCACGGACATAGATATTACTTTGGGAACTTATGGTGACTTGATGTACACCATTGTCATAGTTAATATCCAGCTATTTATCTCGAGTTGTTAGTTACCTATACCCTTTTTCTGTACTTTCAGTGATCCATTCCCGGTTACGCAGTTCGACACTGTCCGTGGACCCGGCGAGACCTCGCTGTCTTGTGACTGGGTGAGTAACAACAATCTTATAACACGAGTATCCTGGTAGGGTCAAATTCTTACAAAATGTTTTTTTATATATCATTTCAACCACACAGGTGATTATGATCCGTTTGTCTCTTACGAAGAGCAGGTCAGTGTACTCTCATGCATGTGTATTTAATGTTAGAGTCTTTCAAACGTCCCCCAGACCTAATGAGTGTATCCTTATACTTTGTAGGAATTGCAACTGGATTTTGATGAAACTATAAAACACGTCCTGCCCTGAAGATGGATTTGTATTAATCCGAAACGCGTAGGCACTGAGTACATACTAGGAGTGTCTTTAGGAACCCTGAGTAGAGTGAAAGAAACTACTCAGTAGTGGGGCTACACCAAGGTGGTGATTGCCCCCCCATATGAATCCCCCTACCAATGATTTTATGTGAATATATACTACATATATATGCGCTTTTCTTTACCCAACAGGTTTTGTTTGAGTGATTTACTCAGCTCAAATTTAAGTTTGTCCCTTGTGTTTGAATTACTGATCTGTATAAACTGAACTGTGAATACAAATGGTACTAACGCACTCCAAAGGAGTAGTATGCTAAAGAATATATTTTTATACAATAAACTGCCTTTGTTTGGCTATTTTGCCTGTCAGACTTACTCTATGTCTGCCTTTATCACAGCCTGACTTAGTCTTGTCTGTAGATTTACAGATGTTTAGAGCTCCTGACATAGTATTAGCTCTTCTTGAACTATTTATAAAACCTACTATTTATTTTGCAATAATTGTTTGAACCTTAATCCCTCTATACCCCACATCTCCCTACCGGGGTCTTTTGACTATACTGGGAATATACACCACTTGGGACTAGTTCCCACTAGGAGTGCAGCAGAGGGTTACCAACTTGCAAAAGTCGGTGTGTGTTCTTGGTTTCATTTGTGCTGAACCTCGAGTGGCCTCAAGTTTCTCCCTCCTGCACCTGAAATATATGTACCATAGTAATAGATACCGTTAAAGAACCCCTGTGGGCTACCTAAATACTTTTCTTGAATACTTTTGATTCTTTGGAGTGCCTCCCAACCCAGCTCTTTTCATGAAACGACCCCATTTCATATTTTTGTAGAGTGGCAAAAGCATATTTGACGTGTCCACAGACACTGCAATCAGTCTCCATTCTCGTGCTGCATGCACGAACGTATAACCGATGCCAAATATTAAAAGGTTAGTTCTGCTCTTTACCTACATTAGTTGCAGCTTGGGATTATGTATACAACATAGGCGCTAATGGAAATACATTTCTCCCCAACACGGGCAACACTACTAACAGACACGTATGTATCATTTGTATATTGACTACGTGTTAAATATGATATATGCAATTTGATGCTTAACGCTGTGCAATACACGCAACATGCAATGTTGAATGATATATGGAACACGGTGGGAATGTTTATTGATATGACTTGTTATATTTTGATTTGGTGATACAATAATTCATGTTGTGATTGTAACAACCTAATATAATAGGCCCTGATGAAGGAGAATTCCGAAATGCATTGGCCCATTCAATGGCACCCGCACAAGCAGTGATACAATAATGCAAAAAAAAAAAATTCTTGAAATGAAAGAATAAAAACTTTTTTTTTGAAGAAATCTGCAACTGTACAGTTTGGAATATTTAACAGTGAACACAAGTGAAGATACACCATGCCTTAGTGGTCACAGGAGTGCAGCCCACACTGCTAGCTTCACAGCCACGGTCTTGGTAAACTTTCTCATTTGAGTGCTACTTCACAGAGACATTTTTCAAGTGGGTTTGCACCCTTAAAATTGACAATTGGTCAGAAATAATTGTTTACCCAGAAGAAATAAAAGATTGTGCTCACTCAATTTATCTCTATGAAACAACCCCACCTCATTCAGTGGGGAGGCCCTATGTTGCGGCGATCCGCCCATGACCATGTCATTGTTGTCCGACGTGGCCGTCCCTGTGTCCATCAGGGTACAGGGCACCTCACGCAAGTTCGGAGGTTGATGCAGGGGCATCGGATTGCGCTTCTTTTTAGCCAGAGGCTAATCTGGAGCCATTGGGGCAAGGGCCTGCAGCAGCCTCTTCAGGATTTCTGACACCAGCGGGTGCAGGGTCGAAAGGATGTCCTGGCATACATCGCTCGGCTGAGCAGGCGTGCTTGGCACACTAGGCCCAGCGCTGGCGTTGGCATCCTCCCCGTCCTTGTGGACCGTGTGCAGGAACTCCCGGTCCTCAGCGTCCCAAGAGAAAACATCCATGTTTTGGGGTACGACCTGTGGCTGGACTTGGACTTCATCACATCCTGCTCCCCTTTTTGCATCCCGAGCGGTCTCAGCCGGGTTTAGCGACGGCATCTTCTTCTCTGGTGTGCCAGCAGACTTCACTGCCCAGACCAAAGCCTCCCGGGACACCCGGGGCACAGTAGGGGATACCTTCACAGGTTCAGCCCTTTGGCTTACGAGAGCGGCCGCCACCAGCTCAATCGTCCATTTACCCAACGCCAAATGGGCCTTCTTGGGTATGTCGGCCATCTTTTCGGGCTTCTACCGCAGCTTAGCCGGGTTTGGGCGACTTCCTTTTTGAGGAGGAGCTCTATGGCCAATGATGGAGGCAGATGGTGACGTTGATCGCACCCTGCCCATCGAGGGACGCACTTGCGCGGCGACCCCGACTGAAGTGGACTCGTTTTGGGCCCCTACAGATGGAGCACCCTCTAAAGGACTTAGAAGCCTGCCCTTCGGACCGGCCGGTCGTGGGTGAGGCATGACCTTGCTTGGGGTACGGGGCAGAGGCCTTGGTGCTTAGCCACGTCACCAGTCTACTGTGTCGATCCTTTATCATTCTCTTGGCAAAGCCGAGGCAGATCTCACAATCTCCTTTGTGGTCCGGGCGAAGGCAGTAGGAGGCATTGAAGATGTTGGTCCTCCAGAGACAAGTTCCGCATCTTGAAAAGGGAAATTCCTTCTCTGCCGCCATGGTCGGAGGTGCGGAGCGGCCAGATGGCTTTTCTGGAAACTTCGATGAAAACTCAGCCTTGAGGGGCAGTGCAATTCACATGGAGAGAAGAGCACACAGGCCCTTGACAAAACAGAACATTTTCATTTGAAAAAGAGCGAAATAATTAGAATAGCTCACAGAGAAAAACACGAGGACTCTTTACACTTTAAAGTGTAGTAAAAGTCTGAAGATTGCTGACAGAGGAGGGCTTAGGGAGAGGGCAGTCATTGGCTTGGGGCAGTATGACACAGAGTACAGTGATTGGTGTAAAGGATAAATACAAAGTGAATGTGAAACATTTTTCATTTACTCAGTATTCCCGGCCTGATGAGGAATATTCTTGAGCATGTGAATCCATGCCAGACCCCATGCTGGAGAATTTTATTTTAATCTGCTTTCATACCACCCCAAATCACAGCGGTTTCAGTGAAATCTTGTCCATGGGGTGACACAGTGCCCCCACCAGTGGTTTCCAGACCTTAGTCTGGTGGAGGAGATAAAGTGAGGGGGAAGAACAGAGTTGAGAGTAGAATTCTGGACCGTTTTTTTTCCACTCTGCCAAGTGAGTGGGGCCCTTTTTCCACAATCACTTCGGCTTTTACTCCATTCGGGATCCTTTTGTATCTCTTTTGGATGCATGCTCTCCTTTGGAGTTCTGCTTTTCTTCAACTTTACAGTAGCTTTAATTTTGTATTGCAGAACAAAGCACTTTGTGCAGTGTTGCTAGTTCTTTTACTTTTCTGTGATAACCTATCAGAGTAGGGGGATGCTTTTCATACATCCCTGATCTCCATTTTGTGGAATCAGCACACCCCACCTTATGTTGAGGGCCGAGGGGACACAATATATCAGTTTTTCCACTTTCTAGTTACAGTGGCAAGTTAGAGTGGCTGGTGGGAGTGGATATTTTTCTACCAACTTTTTCGCAGCTTTAACAGGGAACACAGGAAACATTCCCATAAAATGGTGGCCGTCTTTTCTGAGGCCGCATTCTACCTTACTCAGTGGTGGTGGTTTGGAGTCTGGTCTACGGTGGATTGCCTTGGAAAGCCTGCCAAGACTTGGAGTGCCTGGAAGGACAGTAAGCGGGGGAGGAGCCGGAAATTCCACTGGTCGTTCTACAGTGTGTTTGCTTGGAACTAGTTCCAACTGGGAGGCTGGCTGTTTTACTGGACAGCCCACCTCCCAGATTTGCATGAAAGGCTTGTGGTACGATTGGTATGCTTAGCACGTTATTCAATAGCAAAGGATGTCTTGGAACTAAACCCCAGAGTCGACAATTGGACTGCATTTCCAAAGCAGAAGGACACCTGCAGCCACTTCCATAGACTGCCAGTGCCAACAGAGTAACCACTGTAACCTGACGAACTTCTGGACGACAGGGAAGACCCAAAAAGGACATCTGCCCCTGGACTAGTGGGATCAACCAGTCCTGGGACGATCTTCAATTTGAGCCATCCCTGGAAGAGCTGCAACCTCCAATGCTTTCACGAAGACCCAAGGTCCTGTGCCATTTTGTGGTGCAATGTCTGCAGAAGGTCCATTTTGTCTAACGTGGTAGGCAATCTTCTGCACTGCCAGTAACTGGATCCCACTGCTGAAAGTCTCCTCAACCAAGACGAGGACACAGAAAGGGCATGCACTCCACAATAACTAATCTGCATCCAAAGCCTGTGAAGGCTCCAACGCACCTGTGCCGTAAAAATCCACTGCAGGGTGTCCCACTGCTAGAGTGCATCTGGCTGCAGGGCCTTCTTCAGCCTTCCAGGCCAAGATAAGCGAACCAGACACATCTGTCCCCTCACTTGGTGGCCCTACCTACTGCAGCAAATTATCCACTGATAAGTTACTGTCTCAAGCCTCGGTACTTACCTTGGTCTTGCTTCATTGATATTTTATTTCCATCGCGCTCGTACACAAGTGTTTCAGAGCGCGGCAAGGGAGGGGAACAGGGGAGAACAAAACAGCAATCTTACTAGGCCCAGTGACATTGAGAACGCGCAAGTGCATGGGGGGGGGGGGGGGGGGGGGGGGTGCATGGAAGGAGGGAGAAGTGGAAAGTGCGAAGCAGAGGAGAAACAGATAAAGAACAATAAATAATAAAGGCAACAAACAGTGGTAATGCAGCCAGCAATTTGCAAGTGCTCGGTTTAAGGCAGCAGACAGGGTAGGTCTGATAAGTGCAGGAAGAAAAAGGGGGGGCTGTATGGGTTCAGATACAGACCCCAGTGCAAGGGGTGGCCTGGAGACAGTGCGGGAGTGCAGGAGGGTGGCAGGGTGAGCAGGTACCTGGGCACGAAGGACAGAGGGTGGCCAGGTGCACAGTGCCAAGAGAGAACAGATCAGCAGGGGAGAGGGGGAGCCAAGGCAGAAGAAAGGAGGAAGGCCTTGAGGTGCTTCCGGAACTGGAGATGGTTCTCCTCAAGTTTTAGAGTGGCAGGGAGGCTGTTCCAGAGGGAGGCCCCAGCCGAAGACACATCTACCCCCAGCTAGTTTCTTTGAAAAACGACTAGGAAGACCCAGTGTTATTTAGTGCACCGGGAGGGCAGCAGTTAGGCAGTTACTTGCACCCCCTCACTAGGGCATCTCAAGTCCCCTGGGGGTGAACAACCCATTGGGCCTAGGTTTCTAACTGTTGAGCTTACCCGCAAACAAGACCACTTCATAGAACCTTGCTCTATCAACTACTCATTGGACCACCAGTGCCACCATGTGTAGCATCTAGTATAAGGCTAGACTTCTGAAACCTGGTTAAGCAGGGGTTAATGTAAGTTTCCAGAGTGTTCTAAAAGTTTGCTTACATGTTGCAAGAGTTATCATCGCTTTTATCCTACTTTGATTTAAAGTGTGTCCTTTCATTGCATTTGGATTTAAAGTATACAACCTTTTATTCCACAGTTATTTGCCTGTGATTTGACTGTGAATAGTACTTAACCTTGAGTGTGTAATAAATGTTATTTGTATATAAACTACAAGTGGGTCAGTGCATCTGTTAACTACCGTGTTACGAACCTCTGCGTTTCCAAGGCAGATTTTAAGTTAGTATGCAATGTAACGTTGGCTGCATGAGGGGCTCAAGTGTGCTCAGGAAATCCTGGAAGTTGTGGTGTATTTGCTCCGACACCTTTATACCTTCTACTCAAGTCCAAATACAGAATATTAACTCGGACGCATCCAACAATAGGCCAACATTTGCAGAGTTTTAGAATGGTGGATGGACCTTTCCATAATGCTCAAGAACATGGAGTGCCAAGTAAGTAGTATTTATTGAACGTTAGCCATAGTCAAATGAACAAGTTGGTAGAGAGTTAGTTTTAACTGTGCATTTAATGAAGCACAACAACAGGGGGGGGGGCATGGCCTGAGCTCATGGTGTGAGGTGGTGTCTTAGTGTAGCTCTCGTCCAGATCCTTATGATCCTTTAATTGTGCATTGCTGCAAAAACCAAAAGAAACCATCGACATCTGCTGAATGAAGAAGCGATTCTGCAAGGGATCGCAATAGTCAGAAACTGGTGCTTGTATACCCACGATTGGAGTCCTCAAAGAGACGCCCCTCCGGGGACAAGATGTCAGACGCCACAGTAGATGGGCAGTGAGAAGGGGGTGGGGGGGCGGGCAATCGAACAACGCCGTGAATACAGGAGAGTGGCTGCCAACAGTCAGCGCTGCGCCTGACCTCGCCAACATTTGGGGACTACACACAATGGCTGAGCCCAATGGTGTGGACTGCCCGAAACAGAGAAGCAAGCTGCGGCTGATAGCTGGATCTCAATTGCGGGCGAGCAGAGCGGTAGGATGAAGACAAGCCGCATTTGGAGAGCAGTCTCATCTCTGGGGGACGAAATGACAGAAGATGGTCCTGTGGGCAGACGAGGAGGAACTGCGGCGCACATAGAGCAACAACTGGCACCCGCGGCGGTACGCAATCGTAACAAGAGAGGACTGAAGTGGAGCAAGGGGGGACCGCAACGGGAATTACACTGAAATGAGCATGAACCCCCAAACCGTGAGAATAGCAGGTGCACAAGGACCACTGCGGGGCGGCATCGGTGCTGCACCTGACCTGGCCTGCACTGGTCCTACACTGCGGTCATAGGAGGAAGCTGTTCGGCGAGCCGCCGGAGGGAGCTTGGAGTCTCGGAGCAGCGCCTTGCACCGCTGGGGAGAAACGTAGGCCCCACGGTGGTTTAAGGGCGAGAAAAACCCAGACCCCATCGGCAGGACCAGTGACTACCATTGGGCCCACGAGGCAGGAGGAACGAAAGTTCCAGGGGAAGGCTGTGTCGCAAGCTCGAGGTGCGCAGAGCGGTGAGGGGGCTCACGAGATTCCCTGGCTGGCGAGATAGTAGACAACATTGGCTGCCTCATCTGGAGTATGGAGCTGCAGGGCCACATGGCGTGACTGCTTTGGAAGTAGGAGAGCCACGCAGCGAGTACTGTATTCCCTGGCGACTGGGGTATCAATCAACCCAGGGAAGTGCTGAAAACAGACGCAGGGCGCTGCACCAGTCTCGTCACAAGTGAGACCAGGAGGCCAGCGACTTCTGAAAACCCTGTGAGCAAACCAGAGGAGCAACCGTGCAGAGCCAGCAGTTGCGCTCCTTCCCCAGGGGCCGCAGAGGCCCATAGCAGCGTTGACAGTGCACCACCGATCGGGACCTTGGTGAGCTGGGTGCAGCCCTGGGACAGCCTTCGCACCAGTAGGTGCCCTGGAGGGACATCTGTAGCAGCAACCAGCGGGGCCGTGACCCCACCCAGGAGGGGCAGTGCTGTGTCACTGTTCACTCCCCTGAGCCCCAGAGAGACAGACACACACACACTGCAAAAGGAGTTAACGTATCTCTCCCCCAGCTTGGCGCCCTCATGTTTGGGCCCCCTCTACCCCCGAAGGGGTGAAGAACAAAGCTGTTATCACAGCGGCGACCAGACTGCCCCCCCCTGCAAAGAGACAGCTGCTGACAGAGCTAAGCAGCGAGGCCTCGCGGCGCTGCCGTCCCGTTACAACTCCGGCACATCAGGAGAAAAGGCCTTCAGGGACATGTGGCCGCGAGCCTTGATCAGCCGAGCCCAGGAACTGTACCGGCGGTGTAACGGAAAGCCTGGTGAGTCTGGGGGGAGAAACAAAAAAAAAAAAAAAGAAAAGGCCCTCAAACGTTTCTTTGCAAGCTATGTGCACTCCCCTTGTAGCCTGCTTAACATACCTAGCCTCTAACTTGCCATACTAACGGGAACTCACCACCAGCTGGGTGCTGCTCAACCAGGTTGGCATTTACGTGCGGAGCGAAATCGGAGCTCCTACGAACCCACTCCTATATCAGTAACCGCCTTGTATCGATGATCAACAACTGCAAGCGTAATGCTGCGACGCGAGGGAGGTAACCAAGCCATTATATGTAGACACTCCTCTGCTAAACAGGCACAACACTGAAGGGGAAACCGGAGAACTCTGCAACATCACTGAAAGCAAACACTGTTGAGGACTGGCGGGAGTGGTGCATAATCCTTGGTAACTGTGCAGCTGGGAAGTTGCCAGGCTAATAAAGTGAAAATGTTCGGTCCTGTGGAGCTGCTGCGAGTGGCATGGCTCCCTAGAAGCTCCTGGTGCGCTCCAAACAACTAGCATCTTAACGTCGGAGTGCTGGCCCGTTAAACAGTAAGAGCTGGAGAATCGGAATGAGGAAGGGAAGTAGCTTTCGTTGCATGAGAATTCACCAGCTCTGTAGGGAAGATAGATTTTCCGTTGGAAGATCCGAGACGGATGAAGAGCCTTGTAGAAATTGGCGGCCACCCCGAGTTGGAGTTCTGAAACGCCAATGAGAGGGCAGCACCTATGTATCGATTCAACCACTGGACCCTAACACTGTCACGGCACACAGCAGTCTGGAATAATAGCGACACAGCAACCCGAGGGTTAACTCTGAATCACAAGGATTCCCTGCAGTGCTATATGCCGCCCCCACACTCATCTGGGGAAGCGGAACCTGGTAGCCCAGGAGGGCCTGGAGACTGCCTTTAGGGTCTTGAACAAGGAAGAGTCAAGCTACAGCTCGCCCACAACGACCCGCTCAACCCAGGAGAAATATTTAAAAAAAAAAATAAAAAAAAAAAAACTCACCCAGAAAGGGGAACACAAACACAAGAAACTATGTTGAAGAGCGGTAAAGCAACTAAGCAAATGACATAGCGACCTTAATGTGCAGCACGGTCGCTGAGAAACTGAAGAAAGGCGACCCAGCAGTGGAGCAAAACTCCATCCCTGGTTCTGGCTCGGAGTCCCCCCCCCCCCAACCCAGCCCAATCAGTCACTAAATCGGACCTGAGAGACTTACTCACAGCCATAACAAAAGAAATCCAAAAAGGAACAGAAGAGGTAACTCAGAAAATGTAATCCCTAGACACGAGGGTGGAATCAGCCGAGAACCGGACGACAGACATCGAGAACACCCTATGTGAGCGCACATTTGAACTGGAGAAAACTGACAGAATGGCAGCCCTGGAAGCCTGTTGTGAGGCACTAGAGGCAAAGCAGAACAATATCCGAATCCGCACAACACCCATCACGGTTCCTGATGCAGACCTTAGAGGATACGTAGGAGACCTATTCAGATTCATAACAACACCCCCAGGCGAATAACTATTGGAGCTGGACCGGGTGCATAGAACAATCCTGAGGCAGTCTACTACATCGCCCCCGGACATCCTCGCCAGGGTTCACTTCTTCAGGGTAAAAGGAAATCATGAAAGAGGCCAGAGCAATGCAGCAAATCTCCTTTACAGACTAACATCCTCCTATACCAAGATCTGGCGAACGCCACCCTCCAAAAAAGGAAAAACCTCAAGCCACTGACGGACTGGCTTAGGGAAAGAAAGCTCCCATACGACTGGGGTTTTCCAACATCAGTGAATCTCTCCTGTGAAGGATCATGACAACAGATCAATTCCCTAAAGGAAGCAGAAAAATTAATGAGCATCGGAGGAGGAAATAAGGAATCTGAGTCGGAAGCGGCTGGTCGAGGACCCCCGCCCCCCCCCCCAATAAACAAGGTCCAGCATCATGGACCAGAGTCAGTGGACGGCGTGGAATCAGAGCACCCCCATGACAAAAGCCCAAATCAGATTGAACTACCACAAAACTAAATGAATGTCTAAGGTCAGTGTCCCACCCCCCACACCTCCTGGAGCCCTCTAATGACCAACAACATGGGCGATTGAACACACTTATCTGCCGGGGGCATAGCACAAGCAAGCGTGACAATACGGGAGGGATGGAAGGGATGTTGAGGGGCGGGCAAGAGGCTGTAGGGGAATCCATGGAATCTCCCAATATCAGATTTGGAACTGACCAAGGGAAGCTGTCATCCCATTCCAGAACATGTTATAAAACACAAGTGGACATTATGTCCTGCCTTTGACAAGTTGGGCCCAGTTGGCCATATCGCTCGAGGTTGGAGCGCCATCAGTTGCCCCGTTGGGTAGAATGATCTAATTTTTTCAGGGGGAGGGGAAGGCATCAACAAGGGGAGCGGAAGAGAACACTCTGGGTCACTCCCCCGCAGGAAAAGGAAAACAACAATAAACTGACATCATAACACCATACAACCAGAGCAACACCAGACAGATTATGCGTGCTGGGACAGGCAAGAAGAGACGCAATACTGAACCCACTAAGGAACCTCATGGGGTCGGACAGTGAGAGGGAACTCAATGTCATTACATGGAACGTCCAGGGCCTTAACTTCCCGGGGAAACGTAGGTCGGTGGAGCATAAACTCAACTTACTAGCTGGAGATATAGTACTGCCCCAGGAGACCCACTTGTTGCAGGGCGACGAACAACGCTTGATTCAAAAGGTTTAAGAAATCATTCTTTGCCACATCCGGCAAGAAAAAGAGGGGCAGCTATCCTACTCAGCGATAATGTCCACTTAACGGGAATCACAGTTAGACGGGACGCAGGTGTTAGTTATCGCTTAGTGAAGGGTCTACTGGTGGAGGAGCAGCCTATCACTCTGGCAGTGGTTTATTGCCCAAACAGCGCTCAAGACAAATTCTTAACAAACCTGACCCCAACCATTCTGACATTCACAGAGGGACACCTGCTTATAGGCAGAGATTTTAATATGGTTCCTCACCCACTATTAGATAAAACCCTTCCCCCATCCAGACTAGATTACACACAAGCACTGTCATTAGCCACATTTTTCAGGGAAAAATACAGTGGACGCTGGCAAACACGGGCTCTAGAGAATACACACACTACTCCCACGTGCACAAGGTATTCTCAAGAATAGATCTACTGTTAGTCACCAACATAGTATACCCCTGCCTGGACCAAATTAAGATACAAACCCGGGCAATCTCGGACCCCCGCCCCTGTATCTGCAGTTATAAGCATAAAAGGCTCCCCTTGTGCTCCAATGAGATACTGGAAATTATACGATGCTTTGCTATTAAATGAGGCTATTAAAAGGGAAACTGAGGAAACACTAACTATTTCTCAGAAAACACAGTAGCCGACACTGCCATACATGTAATTTGGGATGCCATGAAAACAGTAGTTAGGGGGGGACACTCATCAGTGCAAGGGCTGAACAGCGGAGAGTCTAAAAAATCTTGGGAACCAAACTAGAGGGTTCGGTTACATCACTAGAAAAAGAGTAGACCCACTGGTCTAGAAATTTACTTTTGTACTGAGCCCTCGTAGAAGGCTTATGTGCTGCCTCAATTATGCGCATATTATCCTCTGAAAGGTTCAACTGTGCCAAGGACCTAAACTCATGTACCAAGATGCCAAAATGAAGGATTGTGAGGAGGGGTGCCACACCTGGTGATTGCTCTGGTATAGGAGGTCGGGAATCTGCAGCAACCGGTTCGGGTTGCATATCGATAGGTGCTGCAGCTCCGAAAACCAGAACCTGGGTGGCCACCAAGGAGCTATGAAGGAGAGTGCAGTTGGAGGCACTCCTGAGTTCCCAAAGCGACTGATGAACCAACGGCAAAGGCGGGAAGGCCTAAGCCTTCATGTTGTCCCAAGGAAGATGCTCGAGACAGTTCCTGAAATCATAGTGGTAGTTTCCTGTTCGTTGCCGTCGCAATGAGGTCAACCATTAGAGAAACCCATTGCTGGAATCGTTTGGAAAGAACATTGCTGTTCATTTCCCACTCGTAATTCGCCACAGACTGGTGGCTCAGGGAATCTGCTTCAACAATGATCAGACCGGGAACGTGCATGGCCTGTAGCCAGACATTGTGCTCGACTGGCCAGTTCCAAATCTGGATAGCTAGATCCACCAGAGGAGGAGCCCTGGTGCCCAGTGTGTTGATTTAGAACATGGCTACAGAATTGTAAGTGCAAAATCGCACCACTGTTGACGATAGACGGCTGGAAAGCTTTCAATGCCAGAAAGGCTGTCCTGGAGTTCTGTCCTGGGTCATCCAAAGGGTTCCCCCCGAAAGGCGAAACTAATTCAGACTTCCACCTCTCAGAATGGTAGATTGTCTAACAAAGGACAACCACACAAGAAACGGCAAAAAAAGAAAAGGAACCACCATGTTAGAACCTCAGTGACCCTTGGTGCATAACCAAAGCGGTGAATACAGTTTGCAGTAATAAAAAAAAAAATAAAATAAATAAAATATAGGACCCAAGTAGGTACAACACGTCCACTGCCACCAGCCATAACTATAGGGTTGTCAATGAATAAAAAGTCACAGGAGCAGCCAGAAGAGGGATAGTAGGTATCCCCTTTGCATTCCACAGAAGAACTATTAACTTACCTCTGGTAATGTTCTTTCGACTGGATGTTCTTCCCACGTATTCCTCATCTTCGATACGCCTCCCAAGGCAGCGTTTGGTTTAGAGGGAGTAAGAATTTTGCCATCAATGGTTTCCATAAACAGAATGATTGGGGTGGGAGGGGACACCTTTTCCAAAGCTTCCATCCAGACTAAAAGTAGAATCAAGGCAGTAATACCTAGTAAAAGTGTGCATTGTAGTAGCAGCCTCACAAATGTTTTTAATAGGAACACCTCTTTGCAGAGCAGAAGACGTAGCAATGCCCCTAGTGGAATGAGCCCTCAAGCCTTCTGGAAGATACTTGACCACTATAGCCTGTGAAAATCTGAAATAGCTAGAATAATCCAACTGGATAAGGTCTGCTTTGTTGCAGTCTGCCCCAGTCTGACCTGTATAACCTATGAATAGTTGGTCATCCAGATGAAGTTTTGACAGCCTTGAAAAGCTCAGAGCCCTTTGAGGATCGAGCCTGTGCAACCTCACCTCCTACTTGCCAGGATGAGGTGGAGGGTAGAAAGTGAATAACAATTATTTGTCCTACACGAGTCTGAAATGAAGGCTTGACCTTCAGGATGACCGTATCCATACGAAATACTGTAAATGGTGGTTTTTGCAACTCACTCACTCACTCACACACTCTACAGGCTGATGTTAGTGCTACCAACAAGATGGTCGTGAACGTTAGTCACCTTAAGCAACATGAATGGAGTGGTTCAAAGGGTGCATGCATAACAAATACTGACACCAGATTAAAGGTCATGAACAGGAGATGGAGGGAACACATTGAGTCCCTTCAGAAATTGTATCACCAAAAGTTATCTTAAAAGATGACGTTTCCTCAGATGAGCACTTGAAGATGGAAAGCACTGCCAAATAACCTTTGTCCCAAACTGGAGCCGATTGGCCAAATACAGCAGAAGAACAAGTTACTTCTTACCTTGTAACGTTCTTTCGACGGGATGTTCCTCCGACGTATTCCTCATCTTAGATATATCCTTCCAGCTCTGCTGGCCTCGGAAAATTTTCTCTCTCTACAGGGCGCTGCGCGTCGACGTCCTCCGAGTCGAGGTCCCTCGACAGCCGCCGTGTCGACGTCATCCTGCCTATAAAGGCTGCGCGCAGCGTCCGTTACTCAGTTCCGTTTTGTAGCCCACAATAATACTTTCTGGAGTAAACTAATCACCCTGAAGGAGCGTAAGATGCAACAACAAGGGAAGTAGAACTGCGGGGATGGATGGGAGGGTCGATGAGGAATACGTCGGAGGAACATCCCGTCGAAAGAACGTTACAAGGTAAGAAGTAACTTGTTCTTCGAAGGGATTGTGTCCTCCGACGTATTCCTCATCTTAGATAGGCTCCCATAGCAGTATTCTATTATTGGAGGAGGGAATACTGACTTCACGCGGTCTTCTATTGATGAATAGAATGCAGTACAGCCCTTCCAAACCTAGTCTCTTGACTGGAGGAGGAATCCAAATTGTACAGACGACCATGTAGCGGCCGCACATATGTCTTTTACCGGCACTCCTCTTTTGAGGGCCGATGAAGCTGCAATACCTCTGGTCGAATGAGCCCTAAGGTTTTGAGGGGGCTCTTTCCCTGCCAGTTTATAACATTCCAGAATGGCTAGAATGATCCATCTGGAAATGGTCTGCTTAGTTATTGGTAACCCCAGCTTGTGACCTGCGTAACCTACAAACAGCTGGTCTGCCTGTCTTATCCTGGCTAGTCTACTGATGTAAAAACTTAAAGCCCTCCTAGGGTCTAGCCTGTGTAACCTCTCTTCCTCTTTCCCCGGGTGAAGAGGAGGATAGAAAGATGGTAGGGTAATCTTCTGAGTGATATGGAATTCAGAAACCACCTTTGGGAGGAAATTAGGCTTCACTTGCAGGACAACTTTGTCTTTGTGAAATATTGTGTGAGGGGGTTTACAAGAAAGAGCTTGTAATTCGCTCACCCTTCTAGCAGATGTAAGTGCTATTAATAAAACAGTTTTAAGGGTAAGGAATCTTAACGAACAAGAATGGAGAGGTTCGAAAGGTGTACCCATCAGGATAGTTAGTACTAAGTTTAAATCCCATAGGGGAACTTGGAATGGTCTTGGGGGATAAACATTGGTTAACCCCTTTAGAAACTGTATTACCAAGGGTAATTTGAAATAGGATGGTTCTTCCGCAGTACGCTTAAAGATGGATAGCGCTGCGAGATAGCCCTTAATGGTGCCAACTTGAAGGCCTGAATTTGCCAAATATAGTAGGAAGGACAAAACCATTGGTGTACCACATGAAAAAGGGTCGATATTCTGTTCTCTACACCAGCTGCAAAATCTGTTCCAACGGCAGCGGTATAAAGACTTTGTTGCTGGCTTCCTTGCCGAAAGCAACACCTCCATAACATCATCAGGGAGGTCCCAATCCTTGTACCTCAGCCTTTCAGAAGCCAAGCATGAAGGTTGAGGGTTTTGATGTCTGGATGGAGAACCTGACCTCCCTTCTGCGAGAGTAGGTTCTCTCTGAGTGGAAGTCGACTTGGAGGGCAGATGGACAAGTCTAGAAGGTCCGGGTACCACGTTCTCCTGGCCCAATCCGGGGCAATTAGGATCATGGTTCGCCGGAATCTTCTCAACCTCCTGATCATTTGAGGAATGACAGGGACCGGTGGGAACTCGTACAGAAGTGGAAACTCTCAGTCCACTATGAACGCTTCTCCCAGAGCTCCTCTCGGGGGAAATACCCTTGAGCAGAACAGGTCGCATTTCCCGTTTAGGCTGGTGGCGAACAGATCTACCTGAGGGGTTCCCCAAAGGGCGAAGATCTCTTGAAGGACTTCTTGAGCTAGCTCCCACTCGTGGGAGACTGTTCTGCCTGCTCAGAGCGTCCGCTGTCAAGTTCTTCTCTCCGGCTAGGTGAACTGCCGATAGAGAGATTCCTTCTTGGATTGCCCAAAACCAGAGCTGCATCGCCTCTCTGCACAGGGGTAGTGATCCTACGCCTCCTCTTTTGTTGAGGTAGTGCATGGCCACCGTATTGTCCGTCATTATCAGGACGTTCTTCCCTTGTACAGCTGGCAGGAACGCCTTCAGCGCAAGTCTGATGGCTCTCAGCTCTAACAGGTTGATGTGTAGTCTGGACTCCGATGGAGACCAACGACCGCTGATGGTCAAGTCGTTGGCGTGGGCTCCCCACCCCGTGAGTGAGGCATCCGTGACTACTGTTATCTCCGGCCACGGTTGCCAAAACTGTTCTCCTTTCAGAATGTTCTCCTGACAGGCCCACCACTGAAGGTCTCGAGCCACCCTGCCGGGAACCTGAAGAAGATCTGTCATTCTCCCTGAGAATTGTGACCACTGAGTCCTCAGTGCCCACTGGAGGGATCTCATTCTCAGGCGAGCCTCTGGCACTAGGAAAATGCAGGATGCCATGAGGCCTAGCAACCTCAAAAAGTCAAAGGCTGGGAGACGTTGGGCATGTTGGAACTTGGTAACCATCTGTAGAATATCTTGAGCCCTCACCTCTGGTGGCGAGGCTTTTCCCAGGGAAGTGTCCAGGATCGCTCCTATGAACTGGAGTCTCTGCGATGGTATCATTTGTGACTTCTTTAAATTGAGGGAGAAGCCCAGACTGTGAAGGAAGTGGCACACGTGATTTAGCTGGATCTGAGCTTGTTCCGGAGAAACAGCCCTGATCCACCAATCGTCCAGGTAGGGGTAGACGTGAATCCCTTCCCTCCTTAGACTTGCAGCCACTACCGACATTAACTTGGTGAAGACCCTCGGGGCGGAGGTCAGCCCAAATGGCAGCACTCGAAATTGATAGTGAGAGTTGCCAATTGCGAACCTCAGGTATTTCCTGTGTTTGAGATGGATAGGCACATGGAAATAAGCGTCCTGAAGGTCCAGAGATACCAACCAGTCCTGGAACTGAAGGGCCTGGAGGATCTGAGAAAGAGTGACCATCTTGAATTTGTCTTTTCTGAGGAATTTGTTCAATTCTCGCAAGTCCAAGATGGGTCTCAGTCCTCCGTCTTTCTTTGGAATGAAAAAGTAAGGGGAGTACCAGCCCTTGTTCCTCTCCGCTACAGGTACCGGTTTTATGGCACCTTTCTCTAGCAGGTCCAAAATTTCCTGCAAGAGGAGCGGATCTGGAGCTTTCTGGGAGCTGATCCCCGGTGGATGACTGAGGTATACGTAGGAAAGGCAGGCAGTAACCTTGGGCAACTGTTTCCAATGCCCAAGCATCTGACGTGATAGCCTGCCATACCGCCAGATGTTGAGTCAACCTGCCTCCTACAGGTGTCCTGTGAGGGAAGTCCCCAGAGTGGTTTTGGGGCGGCTGATGCAGATGCCGATGGTAAAGAGGCACCTGCTGTTGCTGCGGCTTTTGAATATCTACCCCGTCCACCTCGGGTAGTTCTTCTTTGTCCCCTTTGAGCCGGTCGTCCTCTACCTCTTCCGAATGCGGAGTAGAAGCGAAAGGACTTGCCTCTCGCAGAGGTTCCTGTGGGACGAAAAGGAGTCTGACGGATTGCAGCTCCTAGGGATTTTGCTGCTGCTTTTGATGTTTGCAGTTTCTCTAAACTGTCATCCGCCTTTTTCCCGAACAAAGAAGAGCCATCGAATGGCATGTTCAAGAGCCTGGCTTGCACATCTGGGGCAAAACCAGACTCTCAACCAAGCGAATCTCCTGGTTGATGTACTTGCCGCCATTGCTCTGCTGATACTGTCAGCCGAATCAATGCCCGTCTGGAGGGATTCGCACATAGCGTCTTTACCGTCCTGTATAATATTCAGGAACGCATCCCTTTCTTCTCCCTCCGGGAGGCAGTCAGCCGCTGTAGAAGCACACTCCCAAAGTGTATGGCTGAACCTAGCAAGGGTGCAAGTAGCATTAACAGATTTTAACGCCATGCTACATGCTGAAAAGACTTTCTTTGCCATAGCATCATATTTTTTATCGTCCCTGTCCTGTGGGACGGTAGGATAAGCAGTCTTGACATCGGTAGAGGATGCTGCCTGTACCACCAAACTTTCTGGGGATGGGTGTTTAGACAAAAACTCCGGGTCTGTAGAAGATACCCTGTACTTTGTAGACAGTTTTTTATTTACTGCTGGTACTACATCTGGGGTTTCCCAGTTTGTCATGATCTTCCTCTGAAGAGCTTTATGAAAAGGCACCACAGGATCCTCCTGTGGGCCTTTGTCAAGAATATCAGTGAGGTCATCTTGTTGGAAAGATTGTGAAGGTGCAGACCACCCCATGAACTCTGTGATTCTGGCCATTAAGGCTCTATAGGGGGTTTCAGCATGCTCCCCGGGTCTGGCATAGCAAACTCCACCTCAGGGGGAAGTGTCTAACCCACTTGCCTCATGTAAGGAATCATGAAGATCCTTTAACCTGCGTTCTTCAGAGGAAAATTCCTCTCTAATTGGGGTTACAGGTCCCTGCAACTCAAATGTGTCTTCCTGTTCAGACAATTCACCCTCTTCCAAAATTGAGGACATAGTTCTCAATTGTTCTGAACTCATAAAAGGAGTAAATCCCATTTCCAAGGCAGAGGGTGCCGAACTTGTCATTATCGGTCTCGAAAACGTCGATGTCGTCAACGCCGAAGGCTTCGAGCGTGGCGTCGAAAACAAAGGCGGAGGCCTCGATGACCTCGACAGAATTGGAATTCTGCTCGACAATCTCGACGTCGAGGACCTGGGGATAGTTACTGGGTGTGTCGTAACCGTGACTTTTCTTGGCGTCGACGCCGGTGTCGAAGCTGGCGTCGAGTCGACAGACCCGTGTGTCGAAGGTCCCTTCGACAACGGCGTCGAAGACATCGACCTCGGCGGAACCCTCGTCGACGGAACCTTGGATGAAGGTTGAGGTCATAGTCCTACTCGAGGGTTCGAGACGCGCTCGAGAGGTTTCCTTCGCCGGGTACTGCGACTCGCGGCGTTTTTGACCTTCGGGTCTTTCGACCAGAGCATCGCTCTCGGCAGTCTTCGAGGGGGTCGAGGCCGCTTTCTCGAAGACGCTCATCATATTTTTGCCGAATTCCTCCCATTCAGCCCGGGAACTATGTTTCGTGGGGCAAGGGATTCTTTTTGGCGAAACAGAGGAAGAGGAAGACGGAGAAGGGGATCTTCGACGTCTCCTCTTCGAGTGCTTCGATCTCGAGGAGTGATGAGACCCACTCCGAGACCTGGAGCGCGAATGGTGACGAGGAGGCGAGTGTCTCGACTTCGTCGACGGAGAAGAAGCTTTAAAAGTCTTACCTTTCTCCAGCTTCCCCCTACGCTCCTTCAGGGCCTTAGCTGGCATGGACATACAGTCCTCGCATTCCGAACAATGGTGTTCAGCTCCCAAACACCACAGACAAACGCTGTGAGGGTCAGTCAACGACATCTTTTTCCCACAATCTCGGCATTTTTTGAAGCCGGATCGAGGAGTTGTCGGTTCCGACGAGGAAGCCATCGAGTACGGATCGAATGACTCGAGGTAGATAGGATTAATCTGTACTAAGAACTGAGCAACGGTATTCCGAGGCACTGAGTAAGCGCGGAAAAACGGAACTGAGCAACGGACGCTGCGCGCGGCCTTTATAGGCAGGATGACGACGTCGATACGGCGGCTGTCGAGGGACATCGACTCGGAGGACATCGACGCGCAGCGCCCTCTAGAGAGAAAAATTTTTCCGAGGCCAGCAGAGCTGGAAGGATATATCTAAGATGAGGAATACGTCGGAGGACACAATCCCTTCGAAAGGATAACCCCTCTGGTGTTTTGCAAAGGGTCCACATTCTTGTTCCCTGCACCAGCTGCAAAATTTGTTCCAACGGCAGAGGTACAAAGACTTTGTTGCTGGCCTTATGCCTGAAAGCAAAATCTCCATTAAGTCATCCAGGAGGTCCCAATCCTTGTACCTCAGCCTCTCAGAAACCATGCGTGAAGGCAGAGTGTCTTGACCTCTGGATGGAGAACCAGACCCTCCTCTTGTGAGAGAAGGTCCTCTCTTTGTGGAAGATGTATCGGAGGGCAGATGGACATGTCCAGAAGGTCCGGGTACCACGTCCTCCAGGGAAAATAGGATCATGGATTTCTCGATCTTTCTCAACATCCTGATCACATGAGGAATGACTGGGACCGGAGGAAACGCATAGAGCTCCCGGACCACTACGAACACATCTCCTAGAGCTCCTCTGGGGGGGGGGGGGGGGGGGGGGGGGGAGTCCCTGGAGCAGTACAGTTTGCAATTCCTGTTGACGCTGGTCGCAAACAGATCCACTTCAGGGTTTCCCCAAAGGGTGAAGACCTCTTGAAGGACTTACTGAGCTAGTTCTCCTCACTCGTGGGAGACTGTGCTGCCTGCTCAGAGCTTCTGCCACTGTGTTCTTCTCTCAAACTAGGTGAACTTCTTGAATTGCCCAAAACCAGAGCGGCATTGCCTCGCCGCACAGTGAAGACCCTTTAGATCTTGCTTGTTGAGGTAGTACACATGGCCACTGTGTTGTCCATCATTATCAGGACATTCTTTCCCCGTAGCGAGGGTAGAAAAGCCTTCAGTGCTAGTCTGATTGCTCTCAGCTCCAAAAGATTGATGTGTAGCTTTGACTCTGATAGAGACCAACAACCGCTGACGGTCAAATCGTTGGCGTGGGTTCCCCACCCCATGAGTGAGGCATCCGTCACTACTGTTATCTCTGCCCATGTTTGCCAAAAAGGTTCTCCCTTTAAAATGTTGTCCTCGCAGGCCCACCACAGGAGATCCTGTGTGACTTTGCTTGGAACCTGAAGTAGGTCGGACATGTTGCCCGAGAACTGAGACCATTGTGTCCCGAGAGCCCCTCTGGCACTAGAAAAATGTAGGATGCCATGAGGCCGAGGAACCTCAAAAAGCCAAAGGGCGGGAGACACTGGGCACTCTGAAACTTGGAGACCATCTGTATAACGTCTGGAGTACTCACCTCGGGTGGCGAGCGCTTTTGCAAGGAAGTATCCAGTACAGCCCTGATGAACTGGAGCTCTTGAGCTGGTGTCATTTGGGACTTCTTGTAATTGTGGGAGAAGATCAGTCTGTGGAGAGAGTGGCAGTCATGCTGAGATGATCCGGGATCTCTTTGTGAGAACGTGCCCTGAATAGCCCATCGTCCAGGTAGGATTAGGTGAATGCTCCCTCTCCCGAGAGTCGCTGCCACCACCATCATCAGTTTGGTGCATACCCTTGGGTGGAGGTCAGCCTGCACGGCAGAACTGGTAATGAGAACCACCAACGGCGAAACTCAGGTACTTTCTGTGCTTGAGATGGATCGGCACATTAAAATAAGCATCCTGAAGGTCTAATGACAATCCAATCCTCGAGCTGGAGGGCCTGAAGGATCTGAGAAAGTGTGACCATCTTGAACTGGTCCTTCCCGAGGAACTTGTTTAAGTATCTAAAGTCCAAATGGGTCTCTCTCCTCCGTTCTTCTTGGGGATTAGGAAACGTAGAGAAAACCATCCTTTGTTTCTCTGTTACAAGTACTGGCTCTGTAGCACCTTTCTCTAGCAGGGTCAACATTTCCTGCACAAGGAACGGATGTGGAACTCTTAAAGAATGGCTCCCCGGTGGATGGTTCTGAGGTCTCTGAATGGAGGGGAGGCAATGGTTTGTAATGCCCGAGCATCCAAAATCAAGTCTTGCCATTCCTTCATATGCTGAGACAGTCTGCCTCCCACTGGGGTGTTGTGACGCAAGACCTCAAGAGGTTTTGATGCGGCTGAAGCAATGGCTGTTGGTAAAGATGCCACTGCTTAAGCAGGCTTTGCACCTCTCCCTCGTCCACCACGAGGGAATCTTCTTTGGCCTCTTTGACCAGCCATTCCTCTCACTCTTCCAACTGAGTAGTAGAGACAGTATATACCCCTCCAAGATGTTCAACTTGAGTGAAAAAGCTGAGGCTGTCTAATAGCGGCACACAAAGACTTGGCTGCCGCCTTTGGGGTCTGCAGGTTCAAGGCTTTCGTCCTTTCTGTCAAAAAGATTAAACACTGTCAAAAGGCATGTTAAGGAGTGTAGTCTGCACATCCGGTGCAAATCCAGATTTCCTTAACCCTGCAAATCTGCGAATAACAGTGCTTGCCGCCATGGCTAGCAGAATCCAAACCTGACTGAAGAGACTCGCACATGGCTTCCTTGCCATCCTCAACAATGGCCAAGAAACAGTCTATGGAAATATGGCCAGCCGCCATAGAAATGCAATCACAGAGTATGTAAACTTTGCCAAGGCACATGTGGAGTTGGCCGATTTAAGAGCAATGCTACCAGCAGAAAACACTTCTTGACCAGGCAGCTACCCTTTGATCATCCCTCACCGGTGGGATGGTCGGATAAGCTGCTTTCAAAGTAGCAGTTGCTGCCTGCACCACCAGACTTTCTGGGGTAGGGTGTTTCGACAAGTAGCTGGGGTCTCTCCTTGGACGGCATTTCCTGGTCAGGTTCTTATTCACTGCCGGACTTCACTCTGGTGCTTCCCAATTGGCACTTACTCAATTCCGAAGAGCAATATGAAAGGGTAAGCTAGGATCCCTTGGAGGACCTTTAATCAGGATATCTGTAAAGTCATCTGGTTACAAAAGGCAGGTCAGGTCTGCTTTACCCTCCACTACCCTGGTCATCAACTGCCTGTATGAGGTATCTACATGCTCATCTGACTCCGGCTTTCCTAATTCCAATTCCGGTGAAGAGTCCATCCCACTAGATGTCTGCAAATGTTCATGCAGGTCTTTCAGTCTGGATTCTTTGGATTTGAAAACATCAGGGATATTTGGTGTGCCAGACTGCAAACCAAAGTGTGCATCATCATCAGACAGCTTGTTGTCCTCAGAGGTCGGAGATTTAAAGAGTAAACCTTTTCTGTAGCTCAGGTAAAGGCGCCCAAGGCTTTGAAAATTTTCAAGCCGGATGCCCCTGGAGCAGTCAATGGCTTTGATGACATTAGACGTCGATGGCACCATTGGCATCTATGGAGCCGCTGGCGTCAACCTTGTCTTTCGACTAGGATTCAAAGGATCCCTCGATTTCTCATTGTGTCGGGGGACTCTCAATGGGAATCTGGCCTTTGTCCAGGGCTCATTGGCGCGCTGTATTTGGCTCGAGCACTTTCCTTACCGGCTTCAGAAGGTGCAGTAGGAGCATGGCCTGCCTGCTTCAAGGGTTTCTGGCTCTCGAATATCCTAAGCATTTCTTGCCTGAATGCTTACCATTCGACTGGAGCAGAGGCCTTGGTAGGAGAGGAGTCGTAGGCAATTTATGAGGCCTCTTCGACAACGATGAGGACTGGTGGGAGACACTCTGACCTGGACCTGGACTTCTTTCGTTGAGGAACGTCGCGTCATCATAAGAAGGCTTTTTCGACAGGGATTTCTTAGGGAATCTACCTACTACCAATTTCCCGTTTCGCTCCTTCAGAGATTTTACAGTCATCTATTGACACTTTCAAAAGGCCGAGGTCTTGTACTCCACACTGAGACACCACAAGCATACTCCATGTGGGTCCATCCGTGACATCTTGGCATCGTAGTCTTGACACTTTTTAAACCTGGTCTTCGGGGTAGTCTGTGTCAAAGACTAAGATATTTTCAGATATTTCCTTGAAATATCTGAAGTGCACTGTAGTTCTCGAAGCGCAAGCTTACTCAGAAAAACAGAACTGAAGCCAAGGGGCGCTGCACATGCTATATATGGCTTCAAAGACATCCTCAAGAGACTTTGAGTCGACTGCATCGACAGCGCCCTCTACAAAAAAAAAAAAAAAAACAGCTGAAGCTGGATATTTGAGATATCAAAGGTAAGGAATACGTGGGAGGACAATCCATTCAAAAGGTGGTGTGTACTAATCTTGCCTTAAGGACAGTAGTTCTTAGGGAAAATTGAAGAATATAAAAAGGAGAACCCAAAGCGTCCCCCACAATACTGCACAGATGGTGCTGTGTGCTGCAAAATTGAACAGATGCATGTAAGAGATGGAGGAAAGCAGACTTCATTAAAAAAAAAAAGGAAAGCAAAAAGGACAATGATCCCATAGATGGAAGAGCAGTAAGAATGACTGAGGGGGGGTGGGGGGTCCTCTCATTGAGGAGAACAAGAAAAGTTCCAGAAGTCCAGCAAAAGGTGTTGGGGTGCTCACTAGAAGAGGGGATTAAGCATAAAACTGATAAATCTCCAAAAAAAGGACCGGCTCTGCTCAACAGTGGTCCCAGAGTCTTCTCCCTCCTCCAGTTTCTGTGTTGGCTGCATACACGATCATCCCGCTGCCCCTGCAATGGCCTGCATCTGAGGGGGCCTTTTAAGCCTCTCTCAGGGGTGGATCATATCCATTACCAATCTGACCACTCCTGCAGCATTGTTACTCTTTAGCGCCCTTCTTTGTCCCAATACCGGGAATTATGGGACTCAAAGTCCTTAATGGAAAAGTTATTTTCTATCTTGATTTTCTTTAAGCTCATTTCTGTTCCTCATAATATTCTGTAAAGCGTTATCACAAGGATCAGTCACCAAAGAGGAATATATTTGAGTTTCAATCGTTATTAACAGACTTCCTTTCAACTGTGCTGTTGGGAGGTTTTTAGCTTTAAACATCGCCAGAGTTTTTATTTCTCCCAAAGTCTGAGGCTTTGTGATTGTTTTAACCTAAATTTAGATGTTTAACTTGTGGAACACAAACATTGTTATAAGAAGCCATTACTGACCTTGGTATATGGGCCTGCTCTTCCTTAGGAGGAAGATAAATACTGTGTCTCACCCCATGGATTCCTCCGATTCCCCTGGATCCTTTCTCCACCCAGGTGATCTTCCCGCAGACTACCACCAACATGGTCAGGATCAGAAAGAGTCTGCCTTTTATTAATAACATTTATAAAGTGCGCAGCAGCCCTTAAGCATCGTGGCACACAATCGTTATTGGTTGCAAAAGAGCATACTTCGTTACAGGGCAGTGTAGGTTGGAGAATACATACTTGGTTACATGGTAGTACATAATACATACAGAGTTCGTTCGGAAACGTGACTGCGTGGAAGGGGGTGGGGGTTAGTTGAAGAGTGTGGTTTTGAGCCCTTTCCGGAATGCTGTGAAGAGGTCTCAGCTCTGAGTGCGTAGGGTAAGGCGTTCAATAGTTTGGGAGCTAAATGTGGGAAGCCAATCCCGACTGCTTTAGTCCTTGCCGATCCAGACTGCTTTAGCCCTTTTGATCGGAGGAATAAGTAGTTGGTTGGCATAGCAGGTTCTCTTGGGACGAGAAGAGGTTTTCTCGGACCATCATTTTCAATAGGTAGGGCAGGGCATAGAGACTTAAGCTTTTATGTGTTAAAGTAAGGGTCTTGAAGGGGATTCTCATACCGGGAGCCAGTGGGCAGCCCATCTGGCCTGTGTGATATGGTCACATTTGTGGATATGGAGAGCTGCTCGAAGTGCGTTATTTCGGACCATTTGAAGCCCATTTAGATTTTTGACCAAAGTGCCTGCTAAGAGGGCATTGCAATAATCTAGTTTAGGTCCAATAGTAGCTTGAGAGATGGAGGCATTTCTGGTTGCATAAGAATGGTTTTATAGCGTTTATTAGTTTGGTGGTGTGGGCAGAGGTTATGGCACTGTCGTGTCAGACAGAGTGGAATCTAGGAAACCCAGAGGGTCTTCACTGAAGAGGAGAAAGAGATAATGGTAGTGAAGTTAGTATTTTTGTTTTCAGTTTGAACAGTATCTCTTTGGGGCCTATGAGGATGATCTCCGTTTTGTCTCCATCGAGACACAGTCCATTGGCCGCCATCCATGCTTGGATGGTAGTGTATATTTGGAGGAGGGCTGCTGCGTCTTGGTTGTACAATCCAGAGAGCGGGAGGAGTACTTGCCTATTGTCGGCATAGTTGGTGTAGGCTATGCCGAAGGAGTCCAGTTTGTCGAAGAGTGGTTTTGTGAACAGGTTGTAAAGCAGGCTGTAAAGAGTAGGCGCTGTGCAAGCCCTTGGAACTCCAGTGGATGGTGGAAGGAGTTGCGCTTTTCTGATCAGAAAATACCTTTGTGGCTCTGCCTTCTAAGAAGGTTATCCAGGCGGAAGCCTGTGTGATGAAGTGGGCAGCGTGGGTGTGATGGGAGGTAAGAATCCTATGATGAACAAGATCAAACGCGGCCGAGAGGTCCAGCAGCAGGAGGAGAGCTACTTTGCCCTTGTCCATGATTTCCGTTATTTGGTCGTTAAGGTCCCAGAGGGCAGTTTCAGTGCCATGGCCTTTCCAGAACCCCGATTGCCTTTTACCGAGGATATCGTTGGATTCTAGGAAATGTTAGATCTGGCTGTGGGCTGCTTTATCCAGGATTTTGAAGAGAAATGCAACGGTGGTGATATGACGTAGTTATTGGGGGATGTTGGATCTAGGGAGGTTCTTTTTTTTAGAGGGGGGGGGGCGAACCCAGGCTTCTTTGAGGCTGGACAGGACAGTGCCTGTGGAGGAGGCATTGATGAATGCCGTAATGAGATGAGCCAGGAAGTCAGCGCAATCTTTAATAATGTTGGGTGGACAGGTGTCTCCTTTACACATGGATGGTTTATGATGCTTTAAGAGATCAATGACTTCCGATTCTGAGACATCTCTGAAGGAGAAGAGAGGGGAGGATGGATTATTAGGAGGGACGATGGGCATGGGATGAAGGTCGAGCTTGGGAATGCTTTGAATTGCGCTTCTATTTTATCCTGAGAAGTTGTATTTTGTTGGGCAGGGCTGCCGATATGCTAGAGCACCAGGCTTCGTCTTTAATGATCTCATCGCGGCTGGTGGATGGGGTGACGAGGTCTTTAAAAATTGAGAACATTTCCTTTGATTTAAAGTTGGCCTTGGAGATCCGTAGGTTGAAGGAGTTAGACTTGGCTTTGAATATCTCTTCTTTATATTTCGTTGATCGACTTTTGAATTCTTCCTTGGTGGAATCACTAGGCTTTGACAGCCAATTGGCTAGAGCTTTTTTTACTGGTACATAGTGCTAGTAGGTATACCGTGAACCAGGAATTAGAGTGCATGGAATTTCTCTTTTTTGGCTTAATTGGGGCCATGGCGTCAATGGCTCTGGTGAGGGTGTTGGAGTAGATGTCGGCGAGTGAGCTGGGGGTTTTGAGATCCGGGACATCTAGGAAAGGAAGGTTATCCTTTAGTTTTTTTAAGCTTCTAACCTTAGCTGGGGGGGCATATGAGAGTACCTTAGTGGAGGGTTCAGTGGGCACAGTGAATTGGATACAGTTGTGATCCGTCCACTGGTAGGCCGAGTTGGAAGTGACAGTGGATGAGCAATTGAGGTCTGCCACCCAGTCGAGGGTGCAGCCTTTACAATGAGTTGGGCATGTAACATTTTGTTGGAACCCAAGGTCCTTAAGTTCATTGGCAAGGGCTGAGGCTGCTTTGTTCTTGAGACCTAGATAGAAGTCTCGCAGTAAGATGGTTTTTGTGGATCTTAAGGTGTTACGAATATGGAGAAGGTGCCCTTGGAAGTCGGGGGCTGTGCCTGGGGGCCCATATATGATATGTAAATGTATAGTACAGTTAGGGGACAAGGACAATTTGGATGAAAGGTCGGCGTTAGCTTCCCAGGGGTAGTTGCACAGCCTGATGGATAGTGCATCCTTGGACATGAGCGATACACCTCCACCTTTCAAGAGCGGTCTATCTTGTCGGAGGATGGAGTATCCCTGAAGTAGAGCGAGAGAGACTGCATGGAGCCATGTTTCCGTGATGGCAAGTAGATCTAGATCACGAGTGGTGAGGAGGCTGTTCATTTCGGGAGCATGGGCGGAGAGAGTGAGCATTAATAAGAGCACACGAGAGCGTGTGAAGGGGTGTTTGTTTAGTGAGGGAAGAAGGGTGCAGAGAAGTAGATGAGTGAAGGAGAGGGATTACCGAGGAGGAGGTGGAATGGATACGTTTGGTGGTTTGAGGTAAGAGCGTGCAGGTAGACTGTGCAGGGAGGCAGAGGGCCATTTGGGGTGGTGCCAAGCGTGATGTGGCGGGCAGGGCGTTAGAACTTGGCCATGGGATTTTGTGAGGATGTGGATGTGATGAGAGAGAGACCAGTTTAAGATTTCTCCTAGCCGTGGGGTTCCGGAGGCTGGGGTATAGTGAGGGTTCAGTGCATGACCTGAGCCTGGCAATCCTAGATACTAGGTGGGTTTGAAAGTCTGGAGGGGCCGTAAGGTTGCTCATAGAGGGAGTGTGAAGTGGACGGGAGTGTGGGGGAGAGGGATATGTTCAAGTGGGCATCATGGATGGATCAGTGTGCGTGTTTGTAGCTAGTGTGAGTTTTACTGCAAAGAAGAGTTGTCGCGTTAGAGTGGTGCATGGAGTGTTTTGATGTGCGAGTATATGAGGGCAGAGGTTGCGTAGTGGGATACATTGGTATGCAAAGGTGGGGCGAATGCAGTTAGGCGGGTATAGTGTTAGTTACCGGTGGTGAGCAATGAGATGGCAAAAGAGCAGCTAGGCTGGCTTTCTGGACGCGCAATGGGCGAGTACGATATGCAATTGCCACAATGGGGAAACGGTACAGTTGTCAGGTAGACTGGCAGTGGCAGGGGGTGAACACAATACAATTTTGACAATTGAGAAGCCGGCAGACTGGCCTAGGTAAGGGGGTGGACATGAAATACAGTTTTACCAATTGAGGCGGCGGTAGACTGACCGTGGCAAGGCGTGAACACAGCAGGCATTGTGAGCATAGGCTTGAAATTAGGAATTGTAGCCTCTGAGTGAGCGTCAGGGTTGGGGAGGGGGGTGGGGGGTGGAGGCGTGCAAGTGTGTAAAACACTGAGGTTGTTACTACAGTAGATTACTACTGTAGTAGTACTCACTGAGCTGGACGGTTGTAGGAGAGGCAGAGTAACTGGCAGACGGTATGATCGGCTACGGACAGGTACAGACAGGCAAGTGCCTTCCGTGGAAGGGCCCCGCCGGAAGGTGCTAGCCGGCCCACTTTTTGAAGAGCTGGGAAGGTAACCCCATCCTGGGGTCCCCCAACTGTATATGTAAATAGGCTTATGTAAGATTGTACATACCTAGCAAGAGTGTTGAGGGAGAGGCTTTGTGTGTAATGTGTGGCCTCTGTTCCTCAACATATTCTGAATTTGTTGACTTTCCTTCACAATACTCTTCCTCCAAAAGGTAAGCCTGACTGCTCAATCACTACCTTTCAGAGTTTGTTCAAATACCTCGGTGGAATCCGGTTGTACCAAGTTGGCTCCTTAGAGCAGCTGGCCACAGCAGGATCTTTAAAAAAAACATCTTAACCATCAGCACAGTACACCTCACTATCCTCTAAACCAAACTTAAACCTCCCCAGCAGATGCCGGCACAATAGTGCTCCAGCAATGCCTAAAGCATTAGGTCACCTGGCACTCTCGCCTGGCCACCCTTCTCCCCACAACACCCAGAACCAGCCTTATACAAACCCTTTGTTCATCATGTTGCACTATTAACATATGCCATGTTCTGCATAGCATGAATATACTATCTTTGTACAACAATTGCATGCTGGACCCCCCCCTGCATACCACCCATGCCTTCCACTGCATGACAGGTTTTGTGCTCCCAACTCTATCAATCTGCAGTATCCATCTTTATTTTTTGAAGCCATTTTATGTGCAATAATGTAACTTACAAACTAGTACCTAAATAAAAATGGCAAACACCAATTAAAACAATTTTGAAAGAATGCATTAGATAATTATAGTAAGGGCATGGACACGCCAAGAGCAAGATTTAGGGGGGGGGTCATGTGCATGGATAGGACCAGTGGCAGGAAATACCTCTGGCACCCCATAATCTGTGAAGAGAAGTGGTCTTTATTATTCATATAGGCGTGTGCAGGTATTGAATATTGTTGAAAATGAGGCCAATGCCATACCGTCTTATACTATTAATTTGTATGTGGGACGATGGCTGTCCACTGTTAATATGGAAACTTGATGAATTAAAACAGTCATGCAGAGAATGAGGAATCATTAAAAAAAGTTTGGCCATCTGTTAATCTTTTACAGTTCTAGCAGTTGATTCTCTATTTAAGGCATTTATTTGTATGATTTTGCTCGATCTTTACAGTATATTTCAGCTTCTCTTCAGATTGTGCTTATGTTTCAATCATAACAGGTATTTCGTGTGGCCTCCTATGGCCTTACTGTTTCTTTCAGCCATAACTCGCATATGCATTTTCTTTGATAGAATTTTGTAACATGTAATACGGCCTAGGTCATTATAGTTGCCGAATCTTGAGCTATACTTTCAAATTCATGCTGAACATTAAATTGTGAATATCGTCGTTGCTGGTCTTGAATTGATTGAAGGGTTTGCTAATATGCGAGTCTTTATGAATAGATTAATGTAGTATATTTATATTATGTTTTGAAATTAAAAGGAATCACTGATCAAACCATTGTGCGTTTCGTACACCCTCACTCGTTTCAAGCAACAACCAGCCAGAAGTAGTGATGGGAGAAATAAGATTAGTGCAGTGGCGCATTTCCTTGACTTAAGAGCATACAGTTCTTTCCAAACAAAATTACCTTCATCATAGCCCTTGGTCCTAAACATGTTCGAATGACATCAGCAATAGTCTGAAAATGAAAAATAACAAAGTCAAAACTAATGACAAAGCAACATTTACACTTCAGTGTACATTATTTGGGATCAAGCACACAACGAAAATGGAAAACCTGCAACAGGGAAATCGTTATCCAAACTATGTATTCATTACAGATAATTACATTTTGAAAACATTGAAAAAGAAATTTCAAGCATGCAAATATGCAAATGCTCCCCAATGTGCTCCTGTACATAGCTGGATGAAGAAAGTGTGCACATCAATGTTATCATAGCCATTACAAGAGCCCCACAATGCGAACCATTAAGTAGAACGAAAATAAAAACAAAAAAAAAAAAAACAAAACACAGCTGGACGGCACTTAAGAAATGGTGTCCAGGAAACTACAGAACACTGAGGTGATCCGATTGACTAACTTAGTTGTCAGGCATGCAAATCTGAAGGGTATGGCATGAAGACGACAGTATGCAATTGTGAATGTAAAAGTGTGGCCCAGAAGATGGAGGGTAGTATAGCACTCTTGCCTGCAGGGTATACAAAAGATATTCGCAAGGCAAGAGGTCAGTTTGTTTTCCTTACATAAAAGGACCATAGCATAAGTAATGGCAAGTCTGAAATAAGCAAAGGTGCACATATATTTACAGTTTGGTGGCAATATCCATCTAAATGAGGACCCAAAAATAAATAAATATTTTTTTTTAAAAAAGGCTATTCTACCCAACAACTAGTGTTGCCCTTTTAATCATTGGGCACACACCAGTGCCAGTCTTAAGAGGTTATGGGTGGGAAAAGTGTGCTCCCGGAATTTGCATACAGTGACTTAGGAGGAACAGACACCTCCCCCCACCCCCCATGGAATTTTGCAATTGCAAGGTTCGATCCTCCCCAGGGAAGAGTTCCCCATTTGACTACTTGCAAGATCTAAAGTATTTTTCCTGGCTAATTTAGTGTCTGAACTTTATTTCTGGGTAGGCAAAGTTAAAACCAGACCACTAAGGAGGTAAAGGAGGCAATAGCTAAAACGAAGCAGAGCACAAAGAAGAACTGGCTCCACTGGCTCCACCATTTGTCACTGGCACTCTCTGCATTGCGCAATAAGCCTGGCTCCGACCACCATTTAACGCCCATGAGATTGACAGACCAACGCATGCAAATCCCACTGGCTCCTCCCACAAGGGCATTGACGGACGCAGAGAATAGTGCAAATGTGCTGGGTCAGGAGATGTACGATTACATTACTTAATTGGTTGCTAGTGCCCCTTTATCACTCGCCAATACAACACCGGGGAGGCCCAGAAGGCAGCAGAGAAGGCAACAGTGACAATGAACTTTAGGACTCTGGGACAAAAAAACATTTGAGGGGAAGACTGTGTGGTACCACCGCTCGGACTTCAAGCCCTACCAAGTAGCGGCCTCGCCTGGCAACAAATTCAACAGGGCCAACGATCAGCAGCAAAACGATAATCTTTAACTTACACTGCCGAGTGGAGGACTCCCAATGGTTACTCGTTCAAACTACACATACATTTAGGTGAGGATATAGCTTGTTATCTTATTCTCTACATACATTTGTAGAGCAAGCCGACTGTAATAATTGATGATTGTCTAAGTTACCGGCTGACTAGCACCCCAATACTTTCACGGACCAATTAATCCACAACTTGAGAAGGCCAGCAGATTCCAAGCATGGCCACCCAGAGTGTACCATCTCACTTCGTAGAATATTTGGCCCAAGCTTACCCACAACTTGACAAGACAACCCTTTATTCTCGCCATATTGAGGGGCCTAGGAGTTAGTGTGGGAGCAGGTGTTTGCGATTAATGACTACCTGGTCTACGGAGCTTAAAGAATTAACTAAATACTAACCCAATAACACACCTTTTTGCGCATGTCAGGCGGGCAACTACATCTTCAAACTGCACAAGAAACATGCAGGACAGGTAAAGATGGGTGAAATAAAAAAAACATTTCTGTGTCTCTTTATTCCAAATGGAGTATTTGCATTTATATTTAGGAGAATATCACTACTTGCCAGCGCTACCGCTACATTACCCCAACCACAGCAGGTGGAACAAGCACGTCAGGCGGACAGAAGAGCACGGTAAGGAGAGGTAAGTGCAGTGTGGAGACAGCCATGAAAGGGGTAAATATCACACTGACACTGCTCAAGTGTTTGGTACAAGCAGATAACAAAAGTAGGCAAGGGAACCACTGGGGAGAGCCATTATGTCTGCTCATTGATTCCCCTATGCCATGAGTGCCTCCAGAACGTTTATAGCAACTGAAATACCAGCGGCAAGAGCACAGTGCCTGATGTACCTGGCAATGGTAACTCGAGGGAGATATCAAGGGAAGACAGCAAAACTGAGGTGGGTGTCTCAAGCAACGCTCCCATATGAGGACAATTACATGAAGACACTCCATATGAACAATAATTTGCAGTTAGATGAAGCAATACAATATATAACTGAGGGACGACAAGCAGGGGGACACAGACTATAACTCTGAAACCATTGACAAGGGTGAAAGATAGGAGGAGAGCCTGGGTGCGGAGAGAGACCGCAGATACTGGTGTATGGTCAAGTATACATGGAGGATGGAAGGATGGAGTGGTAGGGAGCAAGGCGCTCACTCTAGCGCAATCTCCAGTGAATAAGGTGCAAGAAGAAAATAATAAATGCCTGAACGAGTGGAACGCAAGTGCAAGATTGCTCACGTGGGTGCAGAATGAAGACGCCAGCCCTCTTTCCCCAACTTCCACCTCCATCATTTTGGTAAATGTAAGATGCCGAAACATAGAAAAACATACGGCGAGGAGGACAGGCACTGCAGTACCGATGGATCACTACTGGGCGTGCGGATCCAAGGCATATGAGGAGCTGCCTCCCAACTGGGGTGCAGTTTGCTCGGTTGTACACAAATATGCCATTGTTGGTTGTGCCATGGAAGGATGTATTGAGGACTTCCTGAAGATGGAGACTAACAAAAAGGAAGAAAAGGTCTGTGGAAGGATAACAAACAGGCAAAGGCCGGCGAAAATTAGTAGAGTGAAAAGAAGGAACTATTTCTCACGGAAATCAGAAGAAACACTGGATGAATTGCCAGGAGAAGACAGACTGTTTAGCAGAATGTTATTTGCATCATTCATTCCATCTGTACAGACGTACACAAATTAGAAATGGCTGCAGCTGGGAATGACTAAACTCCACAGTGAAAGGGTTCAACGCAATAAAGGAATAGCTCCAAGTAGTGAGGTTGTTGGCGCTCCAGAATAGATATGTTCTGGACCTGCTCACAAGAATGGAAGGAGGAGTTTGCGCAAACAATGGGAGTTCCCGTTGCACATTTATACCTGCCAATGACTGAGAACAGGACACTAACTCAGCTATCACAGATGCATGCTAAAATGGAAGAGGAAGCAAAGGGTACTGGAAAGGACCAAAGCTGGACGGCATACATATGGTCATGGATGCTGTCATGGCCATCAGATGGGCTGAAGGTGATATTGGGAGCACTCGTACTGGCAGGACTAACACTATGCGTGCTGAAGATCTATCGTTTAGTGCAAAAAGTCAGCAGAGGAAACTGCAGAGGAAACTATCGGAATGAAGATCTTAATGGGTGCAAATATAGAAGGAACAAAAGACAAAATAGTGGAGGAAAGACACGCTGAGAGAATAGCAAACAATGAAATGTTCCCACCTAAAGCAATGAAATTGGAAAACCCATTTGATGCCAAATACTACAAAGGAAAGTATGTGTGGTTCAACCTGGAAGGAGTGTGCAGTTATACGGAATGGACGTTTGACGATAATGTATTACTATGGACACCTCAGAGGAATAACGAAGATATGGCAGCTGAGAGCTAAAGGCTCAACATATCAGGATGTGGTCGAGCAGAGGGGGGACTCAGGAGGGGGGCGGGGTCCCGAGACCTCCCCTCCGCCTTCCTAAGTTCATGTCAAGAAGAAAAGCCAGAAATGCTCGCAGCCACCCATTTTATTTCGGATGAGTCCCAAGTGCACCAATGACTGACAAGTACACTGAAAAGGTATCCTCTCAGCCAGCCATACAGATGGAATACAATGCAAATCTTCCATGTGTGGGAAAAGAGCCTGTGATCGTGGACCGAAGTCTATATGGACAGCCTTGACTAAGCACCAAGAAGCAATGAAGTTGACGTCACTAGTGACACCACAACGTGGCAACACGAAGCACATTCGTAATCCACACTGCATCACATAAACACACCCGTATACATGAAGAACATAAGTGCACAGTTCTATAGCTAGAGGACAGATACATATACGTGCAGTCATTGCTTTTATTTTTTCATTAGCAGAATCCACTAACGTTGAAACAGCAAGGCACAAGAGATCCTGAACAAGCTTGCAGAAGCTGAATGCAAAAAAAAAAACCTATGGGACTACAGGGATATATATGGAACCTGATGGGACCAAGATGATGTCAGTCCCTCCTGGGTCTTTTGTTCCAGTAGCCCGACTTGGGGTCTTTCCAAGGCCTTCCTTCCAGTTCACTGAGTACCGCGTCCCGATCTCGCAGGTCTGAAGTTCTTCAGGGGATGCTGCAGCACAGCTCCCACTTCTCATTGGTCTTCCGCGTTGGTGCACCTGTTTTAGTTGCTTACCATGGGTTCTGCACCGTCAGTTCCAACAGGTGCCAGTCGACCATGGTTAAGGACGTCAAGTATCTTCTCGGTATGGCGGCGACAAGCTTTTCCAGCTCCGGACCAGACTGTAGGGAGCAGCATTCCAGGGGCTTCCTTGCTCCTTTGCGCTCAAATCCATCTGCGTGGGCTGGCTGTCTGAATCCGTCTCAAATGGGTATGGGCCGTCCTCTGAATCTTGGCACCACAGGCTTGCGTGCTGCACTTCAGCTCACTCTCCTTCATTCAATGTCAAAGGGTATTTATATACATCTCTGAAAGGAGATGGCACACTCCATTGGTTTTGTGTTGTGTTGTCAACAGTATAGGGTCAGAAACCAAAAGCAGGCAAAACTTTCCGACAGTGATTTGGCGCAA
Organism: Ambystoma mexicanum; assembly: GCF_040938575.1. Lineage (NCBI taxonomy): Eukaryota > Metazoa > Chordata > Amphibia > Caudata > Ambystomatidae > Ambystoma > Ambystoma mexicanum. The sequence continues at coordinate 839,741,104 of NC_090921.1, read as the reverse complement.
CTCCCAAATATCCATTTCAGGAAACACATTTCTTCAACAAGGTAGGGAGGGAGACAGCTTCCCTGCTAAGTGACGGCCTATTCGCTAAGGTGGAAGGACCCCCACATGGGATCCCACTTTCCGTCCCCTAGAGGGTGTTGCATGTAGCGGGCTCACCGGCCTGGTACTAAAAGGGGGTGGCTCCCCCTTGGGGACGAATTCCCTTGATTCATCACAATACAATGTAGTACCTAGAGGAAGTGAAGGGGCTTAATTCAAAACAATGCCCCAAAAAGGGACACAAAAAGTAGACCCAGAATACAACTGCCACTGCCAGCCCTCCCCCAACACTGGAACTTGCCGGATGAAGATTTTTGATTGTATGTCGGACCTGCACAAGTGTGTCTAGTTTTAGTATTAAAAAAAATATAGTCAAATACGCCATCCGCTTATGTATATTTGGAATTTATAAGCTTGAAACCAATAGTGTGCCAGACTTGGAAGCCCAAGATCGGTAAATTAAACAGAGCATTGTGAGGGTTTGAAAAATTAGGGTCTGCAACAGAATTGATTGCTTTCTGATGGTGGGCTTTGGAGCTGGGCTAAGCTCACGATAGGGCCTGGGCAGTGAAGCAAGATGTGTACATGGAGGGCATAAACTTGCTGGACAGCCACTGGCAGCACCTACCAGACCCTGAATCAGGCAGAAGGTGACAACCTCAGCTCCAAGCTCAATGACTTCAGCAGAAGCACAGGAACTACCAGTACAGGTTCATTTTGAGGAGAGAGGACCCAAACTGGAGGCATGCTTTGCTTCCATTTGAAGTACAGAGAACATAAGAAATCTGAAGAAGTGTTGAGGATAAAGCAATGTCGACTTCGGACATTTGGGCCATTTTTTGTACATTCCCGATAGGAGAGCACTGACATGAAGGGCAGCTGCACTAGAGAACAGTGCCTGTGGTATACCTGGCTGTTGCAGCCAATGGGCCCCCAGCCCCGCCCGTCCTTGGGAGGGTGAAGATTAGTTACTCAATGTTCAGCCTCAAGATAGATCTGTGAAGTGTTGCCTTTCAAGTATGGTTTGCTTGAAGGTGCAGATTCCCAGCTCATGTATGTTTATGAATAGCCCTGCACAGCCGTGGCAAGTAGCCTCTTTGGAACAACTGAGACCTATGCTCTGCAATAAGACACAGCTCATTAGGGGCTGGCTACACCATGAGGTACAAATTATTGACACATGCATGTTATCTATGGATATGGGATACATTAATCACTGTATGCATAGGCCGACATCTAGCGGAAGCTGCAGAGTACTACAGTTTTCGAAACTCGAAAAGGGACGTCAACAGGGTATGCCAGTAATACTATCCAGAGTGGGACGTCCACTGTACCCACGGTCCTTCACGCGTCGAGGTGCCTCAGATTGTTTTGTTTCTGACATGAGGTGCATGAAGTGTAGCGCGAGTACAGGTGTATCCAAGCAGATAAATATCAGAAGCTCATAACATCTATGCACCTTCTCGGGGGGGGGGGGGGCGTGGTTAACGGCACATGTGAATCTAAGCACATACAAGCATCAGAAATATTATTACAGTGAGTAATGTATCCCTTCTGAGGATTGTGGAATTTGCTTAGATCATATGCTTTGCATAATTAGCAAGCAGTGTTAGGAGAAAGTGGTGGGTTGTGAGAAGGTTCAGCAGCAAATAGATGTTATAGAACCGCTTTTCCCACCTATGCATCTGCTTTGGAATGAGTGTCAATGCAGTAGTGCTGAGTGCAAGTGTGTACTGAGCTCCATGTAGATGCTTTGCAAATGCTGTATAAGGGGACATTTTTGCGATAAATGCCAGAGTAGCTCCTGTGCTCCTTGTGGAGCGAGCGCTTGGTGTGAGAAAGGCAGTGTTTTGTTTGATAATGAATAGCACAGTTGTATGCATCTGACTATCCATCTGGAGATGACATTTTTGGAAATACAGTCTCCTTCTCCGCCTGGTGCTATGGAGACAAACAATTGGTCTGTTTTCCTAAGCGATCTTGTCTTGTTTACTTAGTAAAGGACAACCCTCCTTAATAGTGTGGAGTTTTACCTCAACTGAGCTAGTTGGATTCTGGAAGAAAGCCGGTAGCTCAGTGGACTGGTTCACGTGGAATTTGGAAATGAACTTCAGAGAGAACATAGATGTGTACGTAAAACCAGTCTGTCTTTGTGTATGACAAAGAAAGGCTCCTGCACTGACAAAGCTTGCAATTCACCAACTCTTCTTATGGAAGGAATAGCCACCAAAGAAGGCAGCCTTGTATGTCGGGTGTTTAAGACTTGACTTATGCATAGGCTCGAATGGGGGACCCATGAGCTTTGCAAGTACTTCATTGAGGTCTCAGCCTGGCGGTGGGTTTGAAATTGGAGGGTGGAGTCTTTACTCCCTCGACGAATGCCTTGATGACCGTCACTTTCCACCACAATACTTTATTCGAGGAAGCAGTGTAAGCCGATAAAGCCGCCAGGTGTACCTTTATAGAGTTGAATACTAACCCTGAGTCTAGCAAGTGGAGCATATAACTTAGAATGTGGGAAGGAGTACATTCTATGGGGTTTATTTGTTTAGACTGGCACCAAATTACAAATCTCCTCCACTTGTCGAAATAACTGTGTGTTTGGTTTTCGTGCCTCCTTGAGGATTTCCATACACCACTGTGGTAGATTAAGATGTCCCCACTCGGACCACAGGAGCCATGGTGCCAAGTTCGTGGAGTGTGGTTGAGGGTGCACTGTTATTACCTCCATGTTGGGTCAATGGATTGGTCTGACACAGGAGTTTGATTGGTGGGGGGATTGCACATCGCCAGTTTGCACAGATTTGGATACCATGGCTGCCTTAACCACATGGGAGCAACTAGGATGAGCGTCATCTGTTCTCTGTGAATCGTGTTCACTACTCTGCTCATTAAAAAGGAGTCGGGGCTTGGGGGGGGGGGGGGGGGTTATAGCATAAGCAAATTTCCCTTACCAGTTCATCCATAGGGCGATCCCCTTGAAGTCTGGTTGGGGGAACATGGGAGTGAAGTCTGGGCATTGCTCGTTTTCTCTTGTAGCAAAAAAGTCTAGTGTGGGGTAACCGGACTGAAGATGTGGTCTGCGACACTTGGGTTTAGTTGCCACTCGTGCTCCTCTGGTAGGAGATCTCTGATCAGTCTGCCAAAGTGTTGAGAACCCCTGGAACATGTTGGGTGGATAAAAACATCCCCCGTCTGAGTGCCCATATCCCTGCCAGCTTGGACAGATTTGGAGCGAGTGTGCCCCCCGCTGCGTGAGGACATAGAACATTGCAGTGGTGCTGTCTGTTAGGATTTGAACCAACTGGTTCGTCAGCTGTGCTTCGAATGCTTGAAGCGCTTTGAATACTGCTAGTAGTTCCAGCAGGTTGATGTGGTTCTGTGCAGTGACGCAAGTCCACAGACCGTGTGCTGAAGGTAGTGCCCACCCCCCCCCCCCGGAGAGGGATGGTCTGTTATAACAACTGCTTGCGCTTTCGGGTTGTGGAAGGGTTTTCCCCTTTAACAGGTTCTCCTTTGTCCACCACAGTAGATTGTGTACTAGTGTTGGCGAAACAACCACTAGATCGTCCCACTGACTGCTTGCCTGAGACCATTGTTTCGACAACCAAACCTGCACGTGGCGCATGTGCAGATGGGTGTGTGGGACCATGTAAAAGCACGCCGCCATCATGCCTAGTAAATCGCATTGCTTTGCATATGCTTATCTGGCGACCGGCTTAATATAGAGGTATTTGCTGTAGCATGTTTTGAACCCTTTCCATAGATGGAAAGACTAACCATGCTTCCGTGTTCAATACAGCCCCTAGGAACTGTTTTGTTGCGTTTGGCACAAGGCTTGGCTTTCTCGTTTATTGAGAAGACCAATTGGAAGAGAAGGTTTATGGTTCTTTGCGCGTTATACCTGCAAAGATGGTGTGATTCCCCTGTGATCAGCCAGTCGTCCAGGTAGGGGTACACTGGGATTGCCTCCCTGCACAGGTGCGCTGCCACCACCGCCAGTACCTTGGTGAATACCCTGGGAGCAGATGCTATTGCAAAGGGTAGCACCTTGAATTGGTAGTGCTGGATTGCCATCTTGAAATGCAAGAGTTTTCTGTGCACCGGGAACACTGAAATCTGAAAATAGGCATCTTTCATATCCAGTGTTGCCATGTAGTCTGCCCGCTTTAGCAGGGGGATTACCTCTTGTAGCGTTGTCATACAGAATTTTGGTGGCTTTACATAACTGTTTGCAGGGCGTAAGTGTAGCACTGGGCGCATAGATCATTTTTTTTGGCACAAGGAAGTAGGTTGAATATATACCCTCGTTTACCTCGTTCACTGGTACGATCTCTAATTCTCTATGGCGTCCTTGCGTAGCAGAGCGCCAACTTCTTCGAGAAGGACGAGTTTTTCTCTCGTTGATCTTCCTTGACGCGTGGGATGGTTTGATGGTTTTTGGATGAGCTCCACTCCCGCTAGCGTCGATGACACCCACTTATCTTCGGGGATTCCATCCCATGAGTGGGTGAAGTGTGAGATGCGCCCCCTGCTGCGCCCCCCCCCACCCCCATTTGGAGAGGGAGGGGACCTGTAGCAGGCTGTCATTGCTTAGGAGGTTTACCTCCACCTCTAAATGTGAAGGACCTCCCCCGGTCACGAGATCGGCGCTGGCCCCTTTATCACGCTTGTACACAAGTGTTTCAGAGCGCGACCAGGCAAAGGGAAGTGAACAAGGGAGAAACAAAAACACTGATCTTACTAGGCCCAGTAATATTGACAACACGCAATTGCATGGAAAAGGGACGGGAGAGGGGGAAGAGTAGAAAGTGCGGTACAGAGGAGAGAAACAGAATAAATAAAATATAGGCAATGAGCAGTGGAAGTGCAGCCAGCAAGTGGCAAGTGCTAGATTAGTCTATAGGGATTAGTCAGATAGGGTGTGTCTGATAAGTGCAGAAGAAGGGTGGGAGGGGGACTGTATGGGTACAAATACAGACCCCAGTGCAGGGGTGGCCTGGAGGCAGTGCAGGAAGGAGGCAGGGTGAACAGGTAACTGGGCCAGAAGGTGGCCATGTGCACAGTACCGAGAGAGACGACAGATCAGCAGGGGAGGGGTGTTTGGAGGGGGGGGGATTAAAGGCGGAAGCGAAGAGGACAGTCTTGAGATGCTTATGGAACGGGAGATGGTTCTCAAGATTCAAGGGGGCCGGGAGGCTGTTCCAAAGGGAGGCCCCACCCGAAGACAGATCTACCCCCAGCTAGTTTCTTTGAAAACGACTGACCCTGAGGGAGTTAGGAGTAGAGGAGTGCAGGGATCGAGAGGGGAGGTATTTACAGAGGGATAGTTGAAGGTATTTTGGACCCAGGTCCCAGAATGCCTTGTGGACAATGCAGAGGGTTTTAAATGCAATCCTTGCATCCACAGGCAGCCAATGCAGGGATTTCAGAGCTCGAGAGATACAAACACCCCCCCCCCCCCCCCCAGGCTTGAGGCCGAGGACAAGTCTTGTAGTCCTGTTCTGGATTAGCTGTAAAGGGCGGAGATTGGAGGCAGGTAGATTTAGAAAGAGGCTGTTACAGTAGTCCAGCCTAGACCGAACCAGAGCTTGGGAGACAGTGAGCTTCGCAGGAAAGGCAGAGTACCTCGAAGGAGCTGCAGTAAGAAGTTAGAGACATCAGAGATGTGTGCAGAGAAGGAAAGTGTGGAGTCAAAGATGACCCAGAGGTTCTTAGCCTCACAGGTAGGGGTAGGAGGAGGGACATTGGAGGCAGGCCAGAGTGAGGGGAAACACAGGAGAAGGTGTACCAATGAGGAGGATCTCAGTCTTATTGGCAATTAGACAAAGATCGTTGGCAGCACACCAATTCTGAAGGCAATCCGAGATGAGGGACGGAGAGGAGGTGGCTGAAGGAAGCCTGAAAATGAGTTGGGTGTCATCAGCATAGCACTGGAAGTTTGAGCAGAAAATGGAACTGCAGTAAGAGTTGCCAGGTATTGGTTGAAAATGCAGGGCGAGAGGTTAGACCCCTGGGGTACAACACAGCTAGAGGAAGATAGAAGAGAAGAAGGACCCAAATTGTACCTGGGAGGGTCGGTCAGAAAGGAAAGGGGTCAGCCAGGCCAGAGCCTGATCGTCTCCGTGACAAACTGGATATCACCGATTGAGCAGGGTCGTGTGGTTGACCGTGTCGAAGGCAGAGGCAAGATAAAGTAGGATGAGAACAGAGGCAATATTAGAATCAAGGTTGGACAGCAAGTCTTCACTGATGTTCAGGAGAGCAATTTGTGCTTCTGGCAGCTCTGAAACCAGATTAGTTTTCATGGAGAGAATCGACAGTCGGAATGAAGGTTAAGCTGAGAGATGGCCAGCTTTTCCAGGCGCTTAACTCAAAAAGGGAGTAATGGAAATTGGGCAATAGTTAGCCGGACAAGACGGATCAGATGTGGGTTTCTTGAGGAGAGGATGCATAAGGGAGTTCAGAGGGGAGGGGAAAGATCCAGAGGCAAAGGAGTGGTTGCAGAAACAGCGAGGGCCGGAGCAAGGGTATCAATGTGGTCCTTAATGGTTTTAGAGAAATGGGGATGACCCATTTTGATGCTTTGATAGAATGGACTTGTCTAGCGACCTCATCAGGGGAGGAAAGGAGGAGAAAGAGGGGGGTGGGGGGGATAGCTGAGGGAGGGTCAGCCCGCCGAGAAGGAGAGGGAGGAGGGGAAGAGGAGGGTGGTGTGGACAGGATGTCCTGAGTTTTGGAAATAAAGTGAGAGGCAAGGGCATTGCTGGGAGGCGAGAGGTGGTGTGGAGACAGCAGCAGGGTTGGCAAGCTCCTTGCAGATTTTAAAGAGTTCGGCCAAGTTGTTAGATGCTGCAGAGACGGAGGCTTGAATGTGGACTCTTCTTGTTGCGGACAGCGACTCAGTATTGTCTTTGGAGCAGATGGCAGGCCTCCATTGCCTCTCAGCCGCCCTACACTTACGTTTAAGTGTAGTTAGGTCAGAGTCGTACCAAGAGTTGCACTTGGCTTTGGACTTCAAGCGGATCCTCATGACAGGGGCAAGAGCATCAAGAGTAGCAGAAATAGACGAGTAGAGAAGGGACAGGGTATGATTCAGCCTGGGGGGGTGGAGGGGTTCTAGCAGACACGCTTCATGGGCCGGATTTCCGAGAAGGTGGGTGGCAATCTTGGAGTAGGCATGATGAGAGATTAGAAGAGAGGAAGCAGTGATCGCTCCAGGAGAGAGGAGTGGGGAGTAGAGAGGGGAAGGCCAGAGGAGATCAAGACATCAAGTGTGTGACCAGACGAGTGAGTCTGGCCGGAACGGAGGATAGAGAGGGATAGTGAATCGCAGAGGTCGTGAAAGTGAGCAGATAAGGAACAGGGTGAATCAAGATGTATGTTGAGGTCACCAAGGAGGAGGAGTTGCGTGGTAGAGAGAGGGGGGGGGCACAGAGAGGGACTGCAGACAAGGGATCCGAATGCGGAGTAAGTGAGTGGGGATGATCCAAGTAGGAATCCACTCAGGGAAGATCAGTGCTACACCCCCCCCAGGCAGGGTGGATCTGGAGACGGAGAGCATCTTGTAGCCATCAGGGAGGAGTGTGTCAAAGCTTGTGACAGAGCTGGCCGAGAACCATGTTGCGGTAAGACCGAGGACATCAAGGTCACGTTCTTCTAGGAGGTGGCAGATGTCAGGAGTGTGACAGCAGAACGAGAGTTGAGTGTGTGTAGAAGGTTGCCAGCCTTAAAGACCTTCCGGGAGGGGTACAAATCAGAGGTACGCCCTGCAGAGGAGTGGACGGAGCTTGAGATGGGGCAGAAGGAGGGAAAGCAGGGCAAGGTAGCAAAAGGGAGGAGAGTAGGGGACAGCTGGAGATGAGTAAGTTGATGTGAGGGAACCGCCTATCAAAGAGAAGGAGATTGGCTATGACAGTGCCATTTAGGTAGACATTAATGATGACTCTGGAGGAGTCAAAGGAATCCAAGAGAACTTATCAGCGGGTGCCACCATTAATGGGAGAGGAGGAGACAGGACAGAGCACTGGTCCTATGAAGGGTCCAGAGATCTGGCGAAGGAATGACAAAGAATGTCAGGGAGGGTTTGTCTGGCAGAAGGGCTGGAATAGGTATTAGCTATGGGGAGCCTGGGTTGGAGGCCAGCATATCCTTTACATTTTTTCTTACCAGACTGACCAGAAAGGGAAGGATAGTTGATAGTGAAGCAGTTTGCATAGATAGGAGAAAAAGAAAAACGCCATGTGCAGGTAGAGAGAGGAGGCAGAGGGAGAAAATATCCAAGTGCAGCAGTGTGGAACAATCGCAAGCAGGTTACAAAAGAGGATCAAAGTAAAAATGGAAAACAACCCCAATTTGACTAACACACCCAAATTTGTTTACATAACACACCCAAAAATTGACTTATGGTGGCAAATGCTATGCACAGGTAAGGCTGAAGGTTCAGGAAGGGAAGAGAAGGGGCAAGAAGGAGGGAGCTAATCACATGGATTGAGAAGAAAGTCAAGGTAGTCCAGTTACATGGCTGAATGAGCCGACAGCCCCAGGGAGGGTCTGGCATTTGTTGTCGCTTCATGTAGCGACCAAGTAAGCTGACAAGGGCCTTAGAAGTGGACCTTTGGTGAAGGGGGCCGGCTGAAGCCTGCCGGTCCCCAATTGGCCCAAAAATCAACAAGCCAACCTATCACAGCACACAATGGAATTAGCTTGAAAACAGCAGGCATGCAAAGTCAATGCAATAAGGCGGCGGCAATCTTATTGTTGCCACGAGGATCAGGTTAGCAGATTAGGGCAAAGCACATGCCCATTGAAAAGAGGGAAAGTCAGCCTTTTTAAATGGTTTTAAACACAGAGCACTGTTCCTGCGCTATTTAGCTATTTTCAGACAAAAAACGAAATCCCTGCGAGGCTTGCCCCTGGTGGTTATACCAGGAAGCGCCCTGACCCTGTCCGTAACCGGAGCTTTTGGCCACGAAACCGATGAAAATTTGTTCTGCCTCTTTGGCCTGGTGGTTTGTTCATCAGCTGGCCCAGAGATTTTAGTGCATTGTATTCTCCCTTGGCGGACTTTAATGAGTCCTGTATGGCGTTGCCAAATAAGACTAGGTTCCACCAGCATATTAAGTGGTGTAGCCTGGGTCTCAAGTTTAAAGCCGGATTGGCGTACCCACGCGTGGAGCTCAATTATTGTCCCTTCAGCAATAATCCTACCCGTATTGTCTGCGGCATCAATATTATAAGAATGCAGCTGTAAATTGCCTTTCCTTCCGCTGCTACCAGCGCTAGTTGAGACTCATCAGGGTAGTGATCTCATCCCATTTGTGGCAATTATAACTCGCCAACAGGCCAACTGTGTCCCTGTCCTTTTACGGGATGTGGTAACCACAAGCAAATCTCGCTTGAGCTAGCCCCTGATGTAGAGCAGGTCAGATGTCGCTGGGCAGAAAGGTTTTTCAACCCGCGAGTTGACTGCCTGCGTCTGGTTTGGTGTCTCAAGGGAAGGTTGAATCCTTTGGACAGAAGGTAGAATCAGAATTAATTGGGCGACGGCCTTCTTATCCCCCCCCCTCCCAAGATATCCTCTACGAAGTCCTTGTCTAGCCGAGTTGCTTGCGTTTGTACACCAAAGTGCTCAGCTGCCCCAATTAGCATGTCATTATGGAGAGGTTGATTGTCGGCTGGCGAATCAGCCACCAGCGAATCTTGCTGAATTGGTGAGGCAAGATAATAGCCCTCCTCTTCATCATAATGATCAGTTTCTTGATCGGCCTTATGTCTGTGTGAACCTCATACTGATCAACTTGTATAGATTGGACTGGACTTGGAATAAGGAGAGCATCAGGTCGAGCCTTCTTAGTTGGGGGCTGGAAGCCTCAACTGTAGGCGGTGTGGTTTGCAAGTTCTGGAAAGCCTGTGGGGTTTTCTTGAAGAAATTGACTATAAAGGTCATCTGAGTCATGACCCTGTCTGCCTTCCGCAGTCCATGTGGCTGAACTGGGAATGACACCAGGGTACTGAGGGGTAGATCCCTGTCTGAAGGGTGTAGGATGGGTCTGGGGTGTAGACTGGACGGAGTCGAGCCTGGCCTTTGTTCTTTAGGTCTTCTGCCAAGGAACCTGCCGCCTATGGGACAGAGTGTTTCTCCCTATGAGTAGGGATACACTTGTCCTTACTAGGCCCATCCTTAGGCTTATACTTATGATTGGGGCTCTTGGGTGGGGGGGGGGGGGGGGGGGGTGGTTCGGAAGAGTGTTTCCTGGAGTTTTTTGGCTTTTAGCAGGCTCTCAGGGACATGTTTTTTCACTAGGTGAAATTAGCGTTTCTGTAACTTACAGCCATTTGGCATGTGATGTCGAATTTCGACTGTGGGGCGGACCGTAGCCTTTGTCTCCAGACGTCGGCGTTTGGTCGATGTTTTGGGGACAGCGTATTGTTGGCCTTTAGACTTGTGGGGCCGGTCATGGGGCGATCAGGACCTCGAGTGCCCAGAGGACAGGGATTATCTGGATCGCCCCCCTTGCCGACGCTGTGTGTGGGCACAGAGTCGACGATGTCGTAACCTTGCCCAGGGATGTGCGTTTAGTGACGGGGGGGTAGTCGGTAGCGCTTTCCCCGCCAGGTGTCGTCCCCATAACAGAGCCACCGGCCTGTCTCTGGGTCGGGCCTGCACTTGGGAACCCAACGGTTCCCCGTCACCCTCGCTGTCTGTAAAGACAGCGAAACTGCTATCACTGGACCCTCCCTCCACGTCCATGGCAGCCTCGGCCTCCATGGCGTGATGGGCCCAGCGTATAATTCTCCGGTCTCAAAGAGTTTTTGGTTTGAAGAGCTTGCAGGCTCGACAATGCCCCTAGTGATTGCGCACTAGATACAAGTTGCACACCCGGTGCTGGTCTATCCACAGGTATTTTATTGCACGTGGGCACAATTTAAATGGGGTATTCTCCATGTTTAAGGGGAATGGCAGCCAGGTGAAAATGTGAAGTGAAGGGAAAATGCATTCTACAATGACTGCCCCCCACTCTCCCTACTGTAAGGGCCTAGGGCCGGTGCGGTCTTCGGAGGCCGAAAGGGTCTGTTGACGCTGGAATTCGTACAACGGTCATCTTTTCCATTGCGGCGATTAATTGGTCATCCAAGTCGGGTGGAAAAATACAGAACGAGTATACTAATTTTAATTTGACATAAGCAAATGGTGTTAGCTGAAATGAAGTTCACTATAAGCATCTGCTCACGATTTCAGAAAAAAACCAATCTGAGGGACCGACGTGTGAAGGGCCATGGGTACAGTGGACGTTGCACTACGGAGAGTATTACTGGCATGCCCTATTGATGTCCCTTCGAGTTTCAAAAACACCAAAAACAACAAGTGTAATACTCCACAGCTTCCACTAGATGTCGGCTTATGCATAGCATGTGATCTAAGCAGATTCCACAAGCCTCAGAAATATTAATATAAATTCTGGGTTAGCTTGCAGTCAACCATGTTCTTTCTGTTGATATCCTGAATTATTCAGTGGAGCACGGTGGTAAAAGGAAGTAACAATTACCCAACTCAAAGGAACGGATTTGATCCGATTCTTTAAGGAAAAAAAAAAATCCAGATTCTGCCTTTGCATCCCGATGAGATCGCCACATACCATAACTATCCTCCCAGCTCAGGTATAACAAACTAAGATAGAACATAGTCTGCGCCATTACATGACACTATTTACAAGTTCCTTAAATGTTACTTGGAGCTTTAAATGCAGAATAGAGCCAACAGATGCACATTATACAGTACAAGTTTCGGGTTTAAAGGCAGTCAAATAATAACATTTGAGAGAAAAAGGCAGGTGTACTACCAGAGTAAATGAACTCCACACTGAAAGGCGTTAAGAGGGATTTCTAGAATCTGGCCTGGTAGACAGATTTTAGAAGGCCCCCACTAATTATAGTGAACAGGGTACTCCTAAGTTTGCCGAAACCGAATCAAGAATCATAGATGAGCAGCCAAGGCTTATTTTCAAGAGTGGGGCAAGGGCCCTCAATAATATGGCACAAAATAATTAAATTTAGATAAAGTAAAAAATAGTCGTTCATCTGGACACATTGATAAAATGTATCTAAAGGAGTATTATTGCACAATACTCTTATGATACAAGTCTATACATTCACCATAGGTTCAAAGTAGCTTTTTCAGAAAGCTGGTAAATAGATTAAATGCAATAAATGATGGAACCAGGTCACAAGTTAATTCCCCCAACATAAACTGGCCAAACCCTAAGACAAATGAGGGAATCTCTGCAGGTACGTTACAGTTCACTTGTGTTGGTGATAGTTCATCAATTTTACTAAAAGTTAAGTAAATGTTCTCTTATATTTCCGGTTACTCCAACCAGATTCGACAATCAAAAAGGCGAGTGGAAGGAAAAAAAGGAACTTGTTCCCAATGTTATCCTGCGAAGGGCAGGTGGGCTAGATGCACTGCGTTTGCTAACCCAGCCACAGATTTTTCCCAGATGTCCTTGTGGGTTGGTCTTGGGGCTCAATCTGCCGCTGTTGGTTCCAGCAAGCGATAACCAGGAGTTGCGGGTTCAAGGATTCTTCCGGTGGGGTGCAGCTGCAAGATGCAACCTCTGGAGATGAAGAAACACAGCAAACACTAATGCAGACCTCCTCAGGTGACAGTTCCAGAGACCTTCTCCACATGCAGGCGACATGTCCTTCCAGTCGCAAATATTGCTCTAGGACAAGATCCCTTGATGCTGGGACACTGACGTTCAGGGAGGATGCGACTTGTGGAACGAGCGACAACCATTGAAGTTCTATACTTTAACACGGAGGTAGCCACGAGAGGGGCAACTACCGGTTTTACATTGCCCCACACCTAGGCTTTCTGGCACCACAGATGTGGAATGGGACTAGATCGATATCTCACACACACACACACACACACACACACAAGCAGCAGCTGTCCCCGGCAAGTGCATGACCTTACAAAAGACTCCCTGACCTGCCAAGGAAGGAAGAAGACCAAAAACAAGCGAAAATCTTGTGACAGCCATTTTAGGGCACTAGCCAAGTAGCCCTACGTAGTAGTTGCGTATGTGCACACTAGAAATAACACGAACATTGTAGAAATGCAATTGCTGCAACCAGCTTGTCTTTAGGCACACATAAAAATAACCAAAAATGTCAAGTGTAAAAAGCTAGGGTGATACAAAAGTAGGTTATATGTTAAATAGTCTTATAAAGCAAACGTAAACCCGAAGGCATCTTCGCGCTGCAGAGAGGCAAGTCCACAGCATAACCGAAAAGGAAGGTCCTCAGAAAAGAAGGGTCTTCAGGGCCTGCCGAAAGGGCAGATGGTTAGAAGTTGCACGCAGTGACCATGGCAGTTGGTTCCATGTTACTGCAGCTGCCACAGAAAAAGCCCTGCCCCAGGTCCTAGTCTGTCTGACCCGGAGGGGGATTGGTAAAAGTAGGGCAGCCTGGGACAGAAGCAGGCGAGCAGGAACATAATGCACACATTTTTCCTGGAGATATTCAGCTCCTAGTTAATAAAATGTTCAATGCACCAGGCACATGGATTTCAACAAAATCAGTTTTTCAATTGGAAGCCAGTGCAGTGGTTTCAAGAGTGGTGACTTTAGAGCGTGCCGAAGGGCGCATGACTACTCTGGCTGCTGCATTCTGGAGCATTTGAATGCGGTTTATCCGATAGCGAGGTTGGCTGTAGTAAAGTGACTTACATTAGTCAGCTGTATTAAGAACCAGCTCTGATACCACAGGGGCACAGAAGTGGTGAGGGATAAAAAAGGAAGACCCTTCCGCAAAGGTACGCAATTTAAAATGCCCAGATTTGCAGACAGCACCAACCTGCTCCGTCATAGCAAGGGAGGATGAAAACTTTACCCCCAGATTTCTCACTACAGGGGACGGAGAGGGGAACAGCCCAAAGGAAGTTGGCCAGAAGTCAGGAGTCCAGTAAGTAAGAGGACCGTTCCCATCACAAGGGCCTCAGATTTTTACAGCCATTAAGTTTGAGTTCTTGGCCATCCAGGAACCCAAATCCTAAAGGCAGTTTCTCGGGCAGACCGCAGTTTGCGGGCGGGAGAGATCCAGGCGTACCAGAATTTACGTGTCGTCCGCAGAGTAAAAGCAGAAACCATGAGATAGAATAAGAAGGGGGCAACTATAGTTATTAAAGAGAATAGGTGACAGTGCAGATCCCTGTGGAACTCCGCAGAACAGTGAGATAGCTTCAGAGCAAAAAGGTGGCAAAAAGACCAACTGGGTACCGATCGGCCAAAAAAAGCTGTGAACCAATTTAATACCTGACCGCCAAGGCCCACGTCCGACAAATGGGAGATGAAGATGGAATGGTCAACTGTGCCGAAAGCGGCCGACAGTTCAAGCAAAAGAAGAGCTCCCACAGCGCCCTGATCAACAAGGTGGGTAAGATTGTCAAGCACGGAATTAAAAACAGACTCAGACTCTGTTCCACTCCTAGGTCGGAAACCAGACTGAAAGGTATCAAAGTTCCCAGAGGTTTCCATAAAGGATGGCAAGAGGGGAGAGACCAAAGCCTCAAGCACTTTCAACAAAGTGCTAAGAGAAATAGGACGAAAGTTTGCCAACACGGCTGGATCCAGCAAGGGCTTCTTCAATAGAGGAAGCACACATGCATGCTTCAAAGTTCTAGGAATAAACCCTTCTTGAAAGGACAAATTCACTACCATTGTAATTTGAGTAATCAAATCCGTGGAAATGTCTTTAAGCATGTCCAATGGGATGGCATCAGTAGGAGAGGCTGATTTGAAGCCTTGAATGGCTTTGGAGAGGTCTTGCTCAGAAAAGACAGGGAAGAAAGCCATGAGGCATTAGAGGTGGGCAACTAGGGAGTAGTCGGTATGGCTGCAGGCCAAATAGAGTTGTCTCTAATGTCCTTGCGGACAGCTTCTTAGAGCAGAAGAATTGAAGAGAGTCACACAGTACTTGTGAAGGCTCAATAGAGGTGCTGGTCTTAGTCGGAGTAGAGAGGGATTGCACCAACTCAAAAAATGCTTTTAGGCCAATTAACCGCATGCTCTTTTCACTGAAGAAAAAAAAAAAATTGCCACCAGAATAGCCTTTTGATAAATTGCCAGAGCCAGCCAAAAGGCAGTTCCATTTGCAGTAGTGTAACCAGAACGCCACTTTCTTTCGGTCTGCCGGCGCCCGAGCTTTAGGGATCCAAGTTCCTCCGAGAACCAAGATTTTGATACACGAGCCAGCTCCTTACAGAGTTTGGCAGGTGCGAGCTGATCAGCCATGGTCAAGAAGGACGTACCCAGTGTCTCAAGAGTACAAGGGCTATAAAGAGCACATTGGTCAAGAAGAGAAGCAGACAGAACATGAGATTCCACCCTGTGCCAGTTACTTCTCACACTGGTAGCTTTAGGGGGGGCACCTGGCAGGCCCTAGGAGCGAAATATTAAAGGCGATCAAGAAATGACCAGACTATAATATAGGAGAGATCGGTACAATGACAAACAATGATTATGGGGCACAAATAAAATCAAGTGTATGAGTAGAGTCGTGAATTAGTTGCAGGAGGTCAAGGTCCATCATTAGAGCAATGAAATTATCGACCCGACTATCAGTACTGGAATTAGCAGGCAGGTTAAAATCGCCTACCACCCAGAGATGCAAGGTTCTGTGTGTAAACTTAAAAAATACAAAAGTTGGAAACTGTGCCCCCACTGCTGATAGTTTGAAGGCCTGATCAGTTTCCCCATAACATTGAGCAAAATGCAAGGGAAGTGGTGCTGAAGGCTTTACTTCCGTTCAAAGAAGCAAAACAAATTTAGAAACAGGGCAAAGAGAATGGGGGTCCATAGGAACTATGGGAGGGAAAGTTGCAACACGAGAAATCTATCCGAACTACATTTGAAAATATTTAGCATTCAATAAAAATGGAGGACCTTCATATCACTTATAAAAACAAAATGTCATTAAAGCTATGCTCAATGGTTTTTGAATTAGGAAAGCGAAACGGTGGATACATGTATGTTCTAGTCACACAAACAGCAGTACAAAATGAAATATATTTTGTAAATTCATACATCTGCAGTCTAAAAGCACATTACAGGCAGATCAATATATCAGTATATCACATGACTGATCATATTTCGAAACACACAAAGGTCCATCAGTGTAAAATACATCAAAGTATCTCCAAGAATTGTAAAATTCAATATAGGATACATTACTCACCGTAATTGTATTTCTGATGCTTCTATCTGCTTAGATTCACATGCTGTGCATATGCAGACATCTAGTGGAAGCTGTGGACTATTACAGTTTGTTTTTTGAAACTCGACACAGGGCGTGCCAGTAATACTATCCCTAGTGCGACGTCCACTGTACCCATGATCCCTCACGTGTGTAGGGCCCTCAGATTGTATTTTTCTGATATGAGGTAGCGGGAGTAGATTATACAAGCAGATAGGGGGCGTGGCCTGGAGCCGATGGCGTACATAGGCTGAATAGCCGAGACACCGTTTCTCGATCCTTTTTGTCGGTATAAGAAGTGCCTACGACCACGAAAAGCTGATGCAGAGGTGGGAGAAGCTGACCCCGACACAACCTGCTTGACCAACTGGGAAATCGGACCCTCTGGTCGGCGAAATTGTCCTCGAATCATACTCCCTCCCCCGCTTCCATACGCATCCAAGATGGCGCCCCGCGCCATTTAGCGGAAACTCCGAGAAGGAAGCCGCCATCAAACGACATCCGGGGATTAAGGTGGCCAGATCGAGCAGAGACAACACGACGGAGCACAATCGCATGCAGAACATCGGAAGGGAGAGCCCTCATCCTGCTTCTCACCGCTGGGCAAGGCCCGCCACAGCGGCACCTGTACACCCGTGGCACACTACGCGGGCTCAGCCGTCGCTGAGGGCGCACACTACCACCGGAGGTTCCTCCCCAGCGTCGCCCCGAGGCACAGGACAGCGGGAACCAGCTGCAAGAGCGCGAATGGCAGCCCCAGATCTCCCTGCCCCGGCGAGTCAGACGCTCAGAGGGTAAGGGCACCCCTACCCCCCCCCCTGCAGATTCGGATTCATGGACTTTTGACACCTTGGGAACATCACTCTATACACGGAGAGACGGTTGATACCCCCACCGGTAACTCATCTAAAGTGTCCCAGGGGCAGCATCACCGAGACTCCAAAATGGCCGCCAGGAACAAAGCGAAAGCAGCCACCATGGACTCATTTGTATCCGCCAAGCCAAAAACCCCCATACAGGCTCGCTCTTGTGCCCCAGAGATTACCCACACGAGAAGGGGGTGTGGAGGGGACCACAGATAACCACTCCCAAATATTGGAGGCTATTGCTTCTTTGGGGACACACAGACTCTAAGATCGACGAATTTAAAATGGACATTCAACTCATGCGTCAGGATGCCTGCAAATTAACCGAGAGGGTGGCAAACACCGAGACTTCAATGGAAGTAACGGCTGGGGCAACAGCAGCCTTGAAGTCCAAGGTTGCAGACCTAGAGAAGAAAGTGGCTATCCTGGAGGAGAGGTCCGAGGAAGCCGAAGGTCGGGTTAGACGGGGCAAGATTAGGATCCTAGGAGTACCAGAAGGAAACGAAGGCCCCACAGCCTACGTAGAATCCTTCCTACAACAGGAGATTGGGGCCAGGAAACTGTTGCAAGGATTTGCGGTCGAAAGGGCCCACAGGTCACTCCAGAAGCGGCCACCACCTGGATCATTTCCACAACCAATAATTGCTACTTTCAGGATAGGGAAATTATCCTACGGCACTCCAGGGAAGAAGGCCCCAACGAACGTGGCGACTCTAAAATAACCATTTACCCCGATTACACTCAGAAAGTGCAAAGGGAGAGTAACTCTTTTGTCCCGGTAAAAGCAAGACTTCGACAACTAAACCTGAAATACAGGCTACTCTACCCATCACGCTTGAAAGTCATCTTCAACGGGCGAGCCATATTCCTAGAAAACCCAACGGCCGCCAACATGTGGCTGGAAGATAACAACCTTGCAGATGGCAAAGATGCTCCCCAGATGGAAGATGGAGTCTCTCAGACCGTCGGCACACGACGCCATAAATGGCCACAACAAGCACAAACAACCGGACCTCAGAAGGCAATCCAACTAAGTTAGCTACATAGAAACGGCCCTCGTTCGGCCTCTCCGCCAGACACCAGCCCTATCCCCCGCAGACAATCCGGGTCGGGACAGCCACCTGCCCGACCCAGCTCGCGCCCGATACCCGGATGGGTCTGGACGGCTCGAGAGCGCCCGAGCACCACAACGAAGAGGTAGTCGCTGGGCGTACCAGTTTGAGTTTTGTTAGTTATACAGTCTTCATGCCACTATCGCTGATGAAGCACAGGATGGGTGCATGCCACAACTTTGGGGGCGAAGAACCTGATTACTCCCGTCAACGGTCTCATAACCTCAGATTGGCATTACTACAGGCTCCAGAAGAGGTCTGCCAGCCCACCTCAAAACACTGAACCGATGGCGTCACAACTCAAGGTCATGATGTGGAATGTGAGAGGGATGAGCTCATACCGGAGACGAAATCGAATACAATCCTATCTCCGCAGGAAAAAGGTCTCGATTGCAATGTTGCAAGAGACGCATCTCACGGAAGACACCATGTCCAAATTAACAGATCGATGGGCTGGGACCGGGAGAGGATCCCCCTACTCCAAATACTCAAGGGGGTGTTCACATGGGTGAACCCGAATGTGCCCTTCCAATTGCAAGGATTAGAGTCTGATAAAGAAGGAAGGTATGTGATAATGTGGGGCACTATCGAACAGACTCCAATTTGCCTAGTCAATTCGTACTTCCCGCAACACGGGATACCATCACACCTCAGAGCAATATGCTAAAGGATAGCATACCACCGAAATAGGACCTTTATATGGGGGGGCGACTTGAACTGCGTCATTGATGGCTTTATGGACAGGTCAGCACCACCCCCCCCAAACAAGTAACCCCGCAACATGTGCTCTGACAAACACTGCAACAACTCGACTTGGTGGATATTTGGAGGGTGGATATTTGGAGGGAACAACATCCTGTTGAAAAGATCTATTCCTATTATTCAGCCCCGCATAAGATCCACACGAGAATCGACTACCTGTTCGACAGAACAAATACCATCGGCAGAAACCACGGCATATTTAGGAAGATCAATCTCAGACCACTCCCCACTGATTATGCAATGGCAATTAACGGGGCCTAGACCACCAATCCACATGTGGAGGATGCCCACTGCGGCCCTCGCCGACCCGGAGTTCAGGGAGGACCTCGCTGAAAAACTAGAAGAATACATTGACATTAATAAAGGCTCAGTATCTACCTGGAGCACATTGTGGGAAGCCATGAAGGTGGTGGCTAGAGGAGAAATAATATCAAAAGCTGGAGGCAATTGAGGTCTGAACTCGAAGCACAAGAAAAAGAGATCTCCCATCTAGAATCCACCTCAAATATTACTCCAGAGGTTGAAACTAAGTTGAAGGAAGCTCGCGAGAAATGCCAATCTTCCTGTGACAGATTGGAGAAGTTTGACTTCGCGACACACTACCAGGTCTCATAAGGAATCCGACAAACCCGGCAGACTGCTGGCCTGGCTGTGTAAGCGTGAACGCCCCAGGCACCTCCCAACGGAGATACTGGCCTAAAACGGGACACGTCACAAGACAGAACTAGGAATTAATGAAGCGTTTGCCAAATTCTACTCCAGATTGTACTCCCACGAAACTCAAATAGACAGACGAAATCAAAGGAACACTAGATGATAGGCCTCCCCAAAATATCCAGCGAACAGAGAGGCACTGGAGATGGAAATCACAGCAGAAGACGTGACAGGTACAATCAGATCGCTGGCCACCTGTAAGGCTCCCAGAAGTGACGGCCTCCCGCCTGAATTTTACAAAACATACAAATTCATCCTCACCCCAATCCTCCACAAGGTCTACCTAGAGGCCTACGAAAACGGGGTCTTACCTAACACTATGAAAGAGACAATTATTCCCATGCTCAAACCAAACAAACCACCCACTGACTGACTTATCGCCCTCTGGCCATGTTAAATTATGACAGTAAGATTCTCACCACTATACTGGCCAGCAGACTCGCTAGGGTGGTAGGGTCCCTAATCCACGAAGACCAGAATGGCTTTGTCCCAGGACGCAACACCACAGCCAACCTGAGAAGGCTTCAACACATTATGGCCGAAACCTATGAGAATGAAGAAGACCTAGCAGTACTATCACTCGATGCCATCAAGGCCTTTGATTCTATCTTCTGGGAGTGGCTCGTCGAGGTGCTGAGGGGGTTCGGGATTGGCGAGGACTTTGTCAGATGGATCACAGTACTCTATAATTCTCCTATGGCAAGAGTAAAAAACCGGCAGAACAGTGTCTAAATCCTGGAAAAAACAAAGGGGCACCAGACAAGGGTGCCCACTGTCGCCCATGCTATACATATTGGGCCTGGAGCCGATTGCCATATATTTTAGGAATCAGTTCTTTGACGCTGGCATCAAAGTGGGCAACGAACATAATATAATATCCCTATACGCGGACAATGTCCTTTTATACTTGAAAGATCCCCAGGTCAACGCACCAATCGCATTGGATGTACTAGACAACTATGCAAAATACTCTGGGATCAAATTCAGTAGACTGAAATCCTCTGCCTTTCCCTTGGCTAGCCTGAGAGGCTTAGAAGACACTGACCTCCCGGCCATTGGGATAAAGTGGCAACTGGACACGTTCCGGTACCTAGGAATTAATGTGAATCACACCCCGATGCTCACACACACACACACAAGCACAACACGGAAGTAGCACTAACCAGCCTTCGCAGATCCATGAAATTTTGTTCTAGACTCCCACTTGCAATGGTGGGCAGAGCAGCAATCGTTAAGATGATAGTCCTCCCCCGATTTCTGTATTTCTTCGTCAACATATGCCACTACGTCAGACCGCCCTTCTTTAAGAAATTAGAGGCACTTATCAAGGACTTCCCATGGGGACCTACCAGGCATAAATTGACTTTGGCTACCCTATCCCTCCCATACAAGGAAGGGGGAATACAACTCCCAGACCTCCAGTTGTATTATCTTGCGGCACAGCTTAGCCATGTGACGAAGTGGCTCTCGGACGAACCATCAGCCGAGCTGGGACTATTGAGACAATCTCCCTCCAGAATATTCCCCAAGGAAACTCTTTCGAACCCTCTACGACAATCCCCAGATGCCCCCCTGATCGTCGAACTTGGCAGGCAGATTTGGACCAGAACCTGCTACATCATGCAGGTGAAACACCCTTACTCTCCAGACAACCCCATTCTGGTTGACGTGTGCAAAACAGAATCGGATCTCTCCACAGCTATGAGGTGGGAGGACTCCGGCATTTACACATGGGGGGATATGTTTGAGGAGGGCGAATTAAGGGATTTTCAATCGCTGCAGGCTAATGAAGGGCTATCATGTGGCCAGTTCCTCTGGTATCATCGGCTCAAACAAACTGCCAAGAAGATCTGGTGCAGCTGGCCGGAGGAACCCACCCCAGACCCACTGTTGCAAGAGATGCACGACCTCACGGATGGCTGGAAACCGGTCTCTCGACTCCAAGAGGCTCATCGACAAACCCAACCCCAAAAGTGTGACACGGAAGGCGAAATGGGAAACGGATCATGAAACTACGCTTACAGACAAGGAATGGGAAAGAACGCTACTATACCCCAAGAAGGTGTCGGGAAACTCCAGATTCGGTCAGATACAACTAAACGTCCTGTATCGGACGTATATGATCCCACACAGGGTGGGTGGCCTTCAACAAACAGGCCTCCCCGGCTTGCCCATGGTGTGGAAGGACAAAGCTGATCTGATCTACATGTTCTGGACTTGCACCAGGACAATGGCGCTGTGGTCCAAAGTCAAACAAACCTGCACTGACGACGGGATAAGCAGATATGAATGGACACCCGGGGAATGCTTATTAGGGGTCTACCCCAGACCAAGCAAATACAAACATGTTGTTAAGTTGATGGACATTTCATGTTTCCTTGCAAAAAGAACTATAGCCATGGCATGGAAGACACCAGGGGGCCCTAGGCATGAACGCTGGATGAAAGAACTAGAGGGATGGACTGCAGCCGAAACCAGAGCCTGGCAAGATGGAATAACCTCTAACGGAGACATTGCGAGTGGCACTCTGGACTCTTGGAAGGCCCTCCTGAGAGATATACACTTCAGTGCAGACCATAAACCCCCCTGATAAACCCCACTACTTTGCCATAACTGATCCCTCGCACTAGCCTGGATATGGTGATCTTCTTGGCCGAGATCCCTCCCACTTCCCGAGATGTCGGAACCCCCCATTTGCACACATGCCCACCTAAGTAAGAGAAACTGTTTCCCATGAAGACTGTTGTTTATGTTTATTGTTTTAGTTAACTTTCTTGTATTTATATGCATCCAATACAAATGCCAATAAAATAAGTTTTAAAAAAAAATACAAGCAGATAGATACTAAGACTACCCGTGTCCATGCACCTTCTCTCAGAGGGGAGGAAGGGCGGGCGCATGTGAATCTAAGCAGATACAAGCATCAGAAATACAATTACGGTGAGTAATGTATCCCTTCTGAGGCTTGTGGAATCTGCTTAGATCACATGCTGTGCATAGATTAGCGAGCATTGTTCGAAGAAGGAGGTGGGCTGTGAGCAGGGTCATGAGCAAACAGGTGTCTTAGAACCACTTGAGTATCTGTCTTGCAATGAGTGTCAATACAGTAGTGCTGAGTAAAAGTGTGAATGGAGCTCCATGTAGCTGCTTTGCAGATGGCGTCAAGGGGTACATTTGCAATGAAAGCCAGAGTGGCCCCAGTGCCTCTAGTAGAGTGGGCTCTTGGCGTAAAAGCCAGACTGTTTTCAGAAAGGGAGTAACATAGCTGGATACAGTTGACGATCCACTTTGAGATGGCACCTTTAGAGACGCAATCTCCCCATCTGCCTGTAGCTATGGAGACAAACAGTTGGTCTGTTTTTCTTAGCGGCCTGGTCTTGTCTACATAGTAAAGGACCGCTCTTCGCACATCTAAAGTGTGTCGTTTCACCTCAGCAGAGCTTTTGGGTTCTTGGAAGGCCGAAAGCTCAATGGACTGGTAAATGTGGAATTTAGAAATAAACTTAGGTGAAAACCTAGGGTGTGTTCGTAGAACCAGTTTATCCTTGTGAATAGTAAAGAAAGGATCCTGCACCAACAGAGCCTGAATTTCACTGACCCTTCTTATGGATGTAATGGCTACTAAGAAGGCAGTTTTATAGGTCAGGTGTTTGAGACTGGCTTTGTGCATGGGTTCAAAAGGTGGACCCATGCGCTTAGCAAGCACCACATCTTAGTCCCATCCTGATGGTGGGTTTGAAATTGGAGGGGAGTCTCTTTATCCCTTCCATGAAGGCTTTAACCACTGGTACTTTCCACCATGAAACTTTGCTATGGGAGGTGCTTTTCCATTTATCAAAATAACAGTGCCTAGTGTTTGGCTTCCTAGATTCCTTTAGGATGTCCATGCACCTCTGTGGTAAATTGAGGTGTCCAAACTCTACGACTTCAGCAGCCATGCTGCCAAGTTCATTCAGCTGGGTATGACCTTGGTGCTAGGATAGTAGGTTGTGCCAGCACGAGAGTCTGATGGGTTTGCACGCTGCTAGCCTGCACAGGTGTGGGAACCACGGTTGTCTCCCAGACATGGGAGCAACTAGGATGAGCGTCATCGATTCTCTGTGCATCTCGTTGACCACCTTCCTCATGAGAGGAGTTGGTTTAAAAGCGTAAGCAAACATCCCTGACCAGTTTATCCACAGGGCGTTCCCCTTGGAGCCTGGCTGGGGAAACCTGGATGCAAAGTCTGGGCATTGTCTGTTATCGCTTGTGGCGAATAGGTCTATAGTGGGGAAACTCCACTCTGAGAAGAGGTTTTCTACGACTTCTCTGTTCAGACACTATTCGTGTTCTTCTGGGAGGGGGATCCCTGCTCAGAGCGTCCGCCAGTGAATTGAGATTCCCCTGGAACATGTTGAGATGACAGGTAAATGTTCTGTCTGAGTGCCCATGTCCAAATCTTCTGGGCAAGCTTGGACAGATTTTGCGAACGAGTCCCTCCCTGTTTATGTAAAACATTGCTGCTGTACTGTCTGTTAAGATCTGAACTGACAGGTTCAACAGGTGGGTTTCGAAGCGCTCTGAAGACTGCCAGAAGCTCTATCAGGTTGATAGGATTCTTGGCCACTGTGTGAGACCAGAGACCCTGAGCTGTGTGGTGGAGTAGGTGTGCTCCCCACCCAGATAGGGACGCGTCTGTAGTGACTACAGCTTGTATCTCCGGATCGTAAAAGGGTTTCCCCTTGGACAGGTTGCCTCTTGTCCACCAGTGAAGACTTTGTACAAGTGTTGGCGAAACGACCACTAGATCGTCCCACTGACCACTTGCCCGAAACCACTGTTTCGCCAACCATTCTTGCATGGGTCGCAGGCACGCGTGGGGGACCAGGTAAATACATGACGCCATCATGCCTAGCAAACGCATAGCTTTGCGCACCCTTATCTGGCGACCGGACTGATAGAGGAATTTGCAGCAGTATATTCCGAATTCGTTCCTCTGATGGAAAGCCCAACCCTTCTTGAGTGTTTAAAATAGCTTCTAGGAACTGTTTGGAGGTGCTTGGCACAAGGCTTGATTTTTTTCTCGTTTATAGAGAAACCCAATTGGAAGAGGAGGTCGATCGTCCTTTGGATGTTGGATCTGCAAATTACTGGGGATTCCCCCGTGATGAGCCAGTCGTCCAGGTAAGGGTACACTGGGATTGCCTCCCTGCGTATGTGCGCCGCCACCACTGCCAGTACCTTGGTGAATACCCTTGGAGCCGAGGCTATACCGAAGGGCAGCCCCTTGAACTGGTAGTGCCGACTGTCCACCTTGAAGCGCAAGAATCTTCTGTGCGCTGGGAACATGGAAATACGAAAATAGGCATCTTTCATGTCCAATGTTGCCAAGTAATCCCCTCTTTTTAGGAGTGGGATTACCTCTTGGAGAGTAGTCATGCAAACGTTTTGGGGCTTCACATACTTGTTTGCAGGGCGCAAGTCTAATACTGGGCACATTGTCAAATCTTTTTTTGGCACAAGGAAGTAAGTTGAACAGATACCCTTGTTTACCTGGTTGCCCGGGACGAGTTCTATCGCGTCCTTTGTGAGAAGATTGACGATTTCCTCGAGGAGGATCTTCTGGTGGTCCAGGGAGTGTATTTTTTGGCATGGAGGGTGGTTGCAGGGGCGCTCTAGCAGTTCGATGCAGTATCCTGCGGACAGCACCCATCTGTCTGATGTTATCCCTTCCCATGCTTGGGTGAAGTTGGAAATGCGTCCCCCTAATGGGGATGCATGGGAAGGGACCCTGAGCGGACCGTCACTGCTTTGCGGGAGGGTGTACCCTCTACTGGGGCTGCCTCTACCTCTACCATGGGCCCTTTTGTTACCTCTGCCGTAACTCTGGGTAGTCTGCTGGTTGCCACCCCATGACGTACCCTGTCCCAGTGTATAATTGGAGCCCCGTTGTGAATTTTGGCCGCGACAGCGACGAAAATTACCATTCCCTCTTTGATTGGTGGGCTTATTTGTCAATTGTCCCAGGGACTTCAGAGTATCATTCTCGTCTTTGGCAGTTTTTAATGCGTCTTCTACCGCTTTGCCAAACAGGACATTCGCCTCAACCAGCATCTCAATAAGGGATGCCTGTGTTTCGGGTTTAAACCCCGACTGTCTTAACCAGGAGTGCCTCTTAATGACAGTGCTCTCTGCTATGAGCCCGACTGCATTATCTGCGGCGTCAAAGGTTGTTTTGAGGATGCAACCTGACACGGCTCTACCCTCCGACGTGATCTTGGCCAACTGACCCTTCAGTGTTTCCGGTGCGGAGTCAATGAGAGCAGCTACCCGTTCCCACTGGTGGCAATTATAGCTTGCCAGCAGAATGGTGGTGTTGGCGATTCTCGCTTGGTAAGCGGAGGTGGAGGCTACCTTTCTTCCCAACCCACAAATCCTCTTGCTCTCCTTGTCAGGGGGAGCTTCGGATAACCGGAGTCCCCGCTCTCTTTCTGGTGTTAGTAATGACTAAGGAGTCGGGCTTCAGTTGCCCCTTTATGTAATGAGGGTCAGACTGGGCAGCCCTGAACATCTTCTCGATTCTGGGGTTCAAAGCCCTTGTGAGGTTAGGATTAACAAGACAAGGATCAATCCTTTGTTGGATCGATTGAAGAATAGGAATGGCTTGAGCAATGGGTTTCCTGTCTCCCACTAGCTCCTCAGCGAAGTCCCTTTCCTCGTGTGCCCCCCCCCCCCCCCCCCCCCGAGTGTCAATGCGGAAGTGCTCTGCCGCTCTAGCCAAGACCTCATTTAGCAGAGGTTGCTTATCTACTGGAGAGTTGGTAACCTGAGGTTCTTTCTCAACGGGAGAGTCTATATGGTAGACTTCCGTGACATCTTCCTCCTCCCCCATCCTGGCCCTCGTCATCTCCATAATAATCTACCCCCGTTTGGTCGTCCAACAATTGTAAGTCTGGATCCTCAGTATATTGTTGTGGATCCTCACTATAATAAGGCTGTATACAATAAGGGTCTGAAATTAGGCCCCGAGTTGAGTCTCAAATCGAGGTTTCTTACTATGGGGCTGAGGGTCCTTGGATCCTGAACGAGTAGCACTGTCTGGAGTGTAAGAGAAGAAATATTCTGGGTTTTTAGAGTAGAAATCAGTCAGGGAAGACATCCTGCTCGTTACTATCTATATCTTCACTGCTCCTTTTTTTGGAGCAGGGGATGACAACCTCTTAAGGTTCACTTTCTATTTCCCCGACCATGAGGAGTGGGAGGAATAGGTTTGGACTTGGGGACAGAGACATGGGTTCTGGAACTACCCTTATCTACAGACTGTGTGTCTGTATGTGTCTGTGGAGCAGAAGTAGTGAGTACTGACTCCTGCTGTTTTCTACTCAAGAGGAAGGGGGTAGTGTGTTTTCCTGAAGTTTTCACCCTTTCTAAGCTTCGACGCCTGGTGTCGAGATTCGGGGGGAGGGCTCTCTCTCGTTCGAGTGTGCACGTCGGGACTGGGAAGCAGACGCCGAATTGGCTGCCGGAGCCGACTTCTGGTGTGCGGCCTGGGGGTGGATGGATTAGTCTTCCGACGACCGAACCTCTAACTTGGGGAAGCGAGGCACTCTTGGCAACTGTAGACTGTTGCCTTTTGTCGTGAGGCGAACTCGACCTGGAACGCCCAGAGGACACCGATTCCGTAGACCGCTCTCTAGAACGCGACAAGCGTGTAGAGTCCCGGTTGGGATTAGTGTGTTTAGGTGTGGTAGTGATGTTAGCACTCGCGTCGCCGGGTGTGGTCCCCAATAACTGCCCTGCCGGACAATCCTCCGGGGTCGGGGACTAGCGCTTGGGTGTCTTTCAATGCCCCTGTGCCCTCGCCGTCTGAAAAGGCGGCGTCGCTGCTGTCACTAAAGGCACCCACCACTTTCATTGCCTCGAGCTGCCTGGCGTGGTGGGCCCCAACGCTTAGTGGAGCGGTCCTTGAGTGTTTTTGCTTTAAAAAGCTTACACGCTTTGCAGTTCGCCTCAGGGGTGGTCCCTCGGCAAGCAAAGGTTACAGGTGGCGTGTTTGTCAATCCAAGGGTACTTGCGGTTGCACTTGGGGCAAATTTTAAATAGAGTACTCTCCATATGTCACCTTAAGGCAGCGGGCTAGTGTATGTAGGAAATTATATATAAGTAATATATAGTGAAGAGTATGTTTCCACCCCCCACTCTCCCTACTTGTAGGGCTGAGGCGAGAGGCCTTCTGAGGCCCGGGCCAAGGCCAGAGGCCTTCCGAGGCCCAAATCAGTCGTGCAGCTCTCGACGGTTGTTCTTCAGACCGGCATCAAACTTCAATGTCTCGACGAGGGAGTGAAAGAACGGGGAATTAATATTGATTTTTTGCAAAATGGCTAAAAGCCAGGGAACTCCGCGGAATGCTTCCGACAAGTATGGCGGAAATAAAACAATCTGAGGGTCCTACACGCGTGAGGGAGCATGGGTACCGTGGACGTCTTACAAGGGATAGTATTACTGGCACGCCCTGTGTCGATGTCCATTTTCGAAAAACAAACTAAGACTTTGCAGCTTCCACTAGATGTCGGCCTATGCACAGCATGTGATCTAAGCAGATTCCACAAGCCTCAGAAATATATATTATTCATCTCATTATCGATACAAATTCATATAGTAAATGACAATATTCAGAAAATAGGGTATTAAACTTAAAAATTTACAATAGGACCATTTCTTGAAGCAACATGTAGGAAGGGGACCCTTTTCGTTCAAGATGTAGGTCTATGTGTCTTGGCATAATATCAAGGTAACATTTTTTAGGCATCAAAGACATGAAGTTGAGAACTTCATTTCAGATATATTACAGTGCATAAAATATACACACACACACACACACACACACACACACACACACACACACACAGGTTTACAATGGGCAACAATATTGTAACCACCACCTTTAGGAGCTCCTTAGGCAAGGACATTTTTTGGGGGAATTATACCAGGATAGAAGAATCAATTCTAGATAAAAGGATTGACGAATACATAATTCAATTACAGATTTGCAATATTTCAAAGTTGTCAGTAGTCATGTCTCTTATGCGTGGAGACTAAGGTTAGTACATTTATTTGGAAAGACTTGGTTTGCAAGAAAAAGATAATGCGGGAAGCATGAACAACATTAAGCGTTGTTCAAAACAAGCCCAGGTTTTATTTATTGAAAAGAAATATTACAGAAACTTATTACGAAATATATTTGGGGCAATTAACGGAGCATTAAGTAGCTGACAAAACGTACTTTTCATTCCGAAATAGTGAAACGTATTTGTGGACTTCTACATAAGTTGAATCCAAGAATCGTACCAAGTGCAATGCTACATTAATAAGTTAATACATTGGTGTTAAATGAGTCAATGGATTCATTTGATTTTAAAAACAACCTTACTCTGATGATTACTTTACTAATGTGTTATTAATACTGATTTTAACTGACAATCATCCCTCGAATAGTGTACAAAGAGTTGCTAACAGTTCTGTTGGATTAATAAGATGTAATGTTCCACATATTTCTCCAATTAGTCCTTCATGTGACACGCCGTGCATCCCCCGCCCTGCATCTCGTAGCGCTGGAGCGCGCGAGAACAGCCGCCGACAAAGCCACCCACCGCTCTCTTCCCACCCGCGCCTCACTGAAGCCATCTGGTACCCCAGGACTCCTGAAGCTGCCTTTGGCCCCCACCGCCAACCACGAGGAGCCAAGACTACAGAATTCGAAAATGGCCGCCACGGCCGTTGCCATGACGACCATCCGGCAACATGTGCCAGCCAATGGCCTCCGATCCACCTACCAGGCCCGCCCCTCCACCCCTGCGTTATATGGGCTGGAGGGACACCGACCGGCGAAGCCGCAGCAGAGCGAAGGCCAGGAGCAAAGGCCTAGCTCGCTCTCAGCGGCTCCGCTGCGAGGGGACTTGCACCAGCTGACACGCCGTGCATCCCCCGCCCTGCATCTCGTAGCGCTGGAGCGCGCGAGAACAGCCGCCGACAAAGCCACCCACCGCTCTCTTCCCACCCGCGCCTCACTGAAGCCATCTGGTACCCCAGGACTCCTGAAGCTGCCTTTGGCCCCCACCGCCAACCACGAGGAGCCAAGACTACAGAATTCGAAAATGGCCGCCACGGCCGTTGCCATGACGACCATCCGGCAACATGTGCCAGCCAATGGCCTCCGATCCACCTACCAGGCCCGCCCCTCCACCCCTGCGTTATATGGGCTGGAGGGACACCGACAGGCGAAGCCGCAGCAGAGCGAAGGCCAGGAGCAAAGGCCTAGCTCGCTCTCAGCGGCTCCGCTGCGAGGGGACTTGCACCAGCTGACACGCCGTGCATCCCCCGCCCTGCATCTCGTAGCGCTGGAGCGCGCGAGAACAGCCGCCGACAAAGCCACCCACCGCTCTCTTCCCACCCGCGCCTCACTGAAGCCATCTGGTACCCCAGGACTCCTGAAGCTGCCTTTGGCCCCCACCGCCAACCACGAGGAGCCAAGACTACAGAATTCGAAAATGGCCGCCACGGCCGTTGCCATGACGACCATCCGGCAACATGTGCCAGCCAATGGCCTCCGATCCACCTACCAGGCCCGCCCCTCCACCCCTGCGTTATATGGGCTGGAGGGACACCGACAGGCGAAGCCGCAGCAGAGCGAAGGCCAGGAGCAAAGGCCTAGCTCGCTCTCAGCGGCTCTCCGCTGCTCGACCGCGCAGACCGCAGCCTCCAGATCCTTCCATCAAGGTAAGGGTCATGACCCGGCTCACCACCCGCATGCCATGCTACCCTGCACGCTCGCTACCAGGAACCTGCGGCTCAGGTCACGCACTTCTGCCTACCCCCCGCTCACTTCCACCCCTGGGGTTGCCTCCAGATTAGCCCGCCTTGGGGCCAGGATGTCCCGCTTTTACAGGGACCGCGGTGGCGTCATCCCCCATTGCCATGCTCCTGCACCCTGCAAGGCCCCTCCCTCCTTTACAGCCACTGATGCAGGGGCTTGCTCCCGCACTTCATCTCTATGGAAGGCCAACCACGCTACTCGCCTGCCTCCATCCATCCAGCAGCATAACCTGCGTCTACGCTCCCAACGGCACTCCGGTGTGGTGCCTCTTGGCCATCGGCTCACACCAAGATATGTGCCGACTCAGCTCCTCACCTGGAACCACCCATCCCTGTCAGCCAAGCGGACCCTATTGGACCCTTCTCGTGTCACATACAACCGTGGCACCACTCCTGACCACGTCCAGCAATTCTTTGACCCCGCTCCTAATAAAGTGTCATGCAATATTCTGCCAGTATTGAGGCCTGCTGCCCCTGCCAACACTGCTGCGCCTGTCTCTAGGGCTGCTGCCCCAGGTAAAAGTGTTGCGCAATGTACCGTGGTGCCTGCTTATATGACTGCTGCCCCTGCTAATACTGTTGCGCCTTGTACTCTGTTGCCTGTCTCTATGATTGCTGCCCCAGGTAAAAGTGTTGCGCCCTGTACCTTGGTGCCTGCTTATATGACTGCTGCCCCTGCTAATACTGTTGCGCCTTGTACTCTGTTGCCGGTCTCCATGACTGCTGCCCCTGGTATTAATGCTGCCCCCGGCCCTGTACCACCAACTTGCACTGTGACAACTCCAGCCACCACCGACCACACCCTGCAACCTAAGGACACCACACTATACTGTGCCCTAGTTAACGCACGGTCCCTGCCGGCGCACCCTCTCGATATTCACGACCTTATCACTTCTAATAAACTTGACCTACTCTTCATTAGTGAAACCTGGCTTAACGATACATCTGGCCCTGCCCTCTCACTTGCCATCCCGGAAGGGTATTCCATCCATAGACAAGATCGCTCCACTCATAGAGGTGGGGGGGTGGCTGTTATTGCCAAGGAGAATCTACAACTCAGAAGGATTCAAGCAGACTTGGGTCAGAGCTCTGATTACCTTCTGCTCAAACTCCAGCTCTCAGCCACCTGTACCATTGCTTTCCATGCGGTCTACCGTCCGCCTGGGCCGAGCACTGACTTCCATGAAGCTCTAATTCACTCGCTCTCAGACAATCTAAAAAGCTCATCTAAAGTTATCCTCCTAGGTGACTTTAACCTCGGTCTCTATGACTAAGGACTCCCACGCCACTGCCCTCAATAAAGCGCTCTCCAACCTTGGGTTCTCCCAATCTATCTCCAGGCCTACCCACTCTAAAGGGCGGACGCTAGATTGGGTTGCCCACCACAACTGCACCCTTGAGGTCAAAGACATCTCCCCTATCCCTTGGTCTGACCACCACTGCATCAAATTTGACATCTCCACTTCAAAAGGGCCGCTTAGACCAGCGACTTCCCTCCCTGCCGCACTCACCAGAAGCTCTCGGCAGCTCACAAAGGAGAACCTTACTAAACATCTCCTCGTACCTGCACTTTCTCCGCCCTTCTCTAATGATCCATCAATACTTGCTAAAGACTTCAAAAGGATCACCACCAAGGCCGTGGACACTGCAGCCCCTCTTACCCTCAAAAAAGCAAAAAAGGTCAAACATACCAATGCCTGGTTCACCCAGGAGCTCTCACAGCTACGTCAAAAAAAAAAGAGCTGCACTCTCGGCCTGGAAGAATAACCCCAATGACACCACCAAAGCCGCTTTTAAGGCCCTATCCACTGAATACAAAATCTCCATAATCAAGGCCAAGGCGTCTTCCTTCAACACTAGGATTTCAGAAGCCAAATCAGGGACCAAAGAAATCTTCTCCATCTTTAGAGAGCTCGAGACCCCTGCGTCCCCCCCTTCTACTCTCCTAAAAGATGAAGCCTGGTGCAACAAAATTCAATCCGCCATGCTGGATAAATTGGACACGCTACACTCCAAGATCCTTGCACACCAAAAAGCCCTCAACAACCTTCTAGCCAAACACACTGGCTCCCCTGCTCCACCAGCTGACACCTGCCAAGCCCCTCTGTTTGAGTTCAAGGACATGACTGAATCCGAAGTCGCTGCCCTCCTTAGATCCATCAAGCCCTCCAATTGTAAAGGGGATGTCTGCCCAGCCCAGGTGATCAAGGATTGTGCCCCTGCCCTTGTCCCCCTCATCACTGCCTTCATTAATGCTTCATTCAAGTCTGGCCATGTTCCAGCTGAGCTCAAGGAAGCATGGGTTCGTCCGCTTATCAAAAAACCCTCCTTAGACCCTTCGGTCCCAGGGAATTATAGACCCATTACCACTGTCCCATTTTTACTAAAAATCTTGGACAAAGCAGCTTACCTGCAAGTTCAAAAATTCCTCGAAGATAACCATCTTCTTGGTCTTCGGCAGTCAGGCTTCAGGCCAAGACATGGCACCGAAACGGCACTTCTTGACCTCAAAAACCAGATGGACGACCTCAGAGATGCAGGCAAACCTGCTCTACTCCTCCTTTTGGACCTATCAGCTGCATTCGACTTGGTGGATCACAAGACCCTATGCCACCATCTTGCCACCGCAGCCAACTTCTCCCCGACTGCCTGCAACTGGATAACCTCCTTCCTGCAGGACAGAGCAATGAAGGTCTTCCCCGACTCCTCCTGCGCTGACCCGAGCATCATCCAATGTGGCGTCCCTCAGGGATCATGCATCGCCCCTACCCTCTACAACCTCTTCACGAGGCCGCTGTTCAAGATCCTAGACGCCCTGGGCATCTCATACACTAACTATGCTGATGACACTCAGGTGCTTATCCCCTCTCTGGGGACTACCTGTCTGACCTGAACACGCTCAACTCCATTTACACCACCATCCAATCCTGGATGGCAGAAAATTGGTTATGCCTCAACAGCGAGAAAACCGAGCTTCTGCTGATTGGCTCCCCGTCCACCCTGGGCAAGCTGGACAAGCAATACAACTCCTTCACCATAGATAACATTCATATCCCTGTATCCCAAACAGTCAAGACCTTGGGTGTCTACCTGGACTCGAACCTGAACATGAACAGGCAGGTCAATGCCATTGCATCCTCCTCAGCCTACTACTCCAAACTGCTCAACGCAATCAGACCGTACCTCTCCCAACAGAATTGCCTAACTATCGCCAGGGCAATCATTGGCTCAAGAGTGGACTACTGCAACGCCCTTCTAATAGGTACGTCTGGAAAAAACCTAGCGAAACTCCAACTAGTCCAAAACAATGCCCTAAGGGCCGCCACTGGACTATCACGCAGGGACCACATCTCTGACCTCAGGCGTCAGGTCCATTGGCTCCCAGTCAAGGAAAGAATCCTGTTCAAAACCCTTGCCCTCACGCACAAATGTCTTCACGATCTGGCCCCCATATATCTCGCCCAGAGATTTTCTAAACCTTGTGCTTCCAGGCCCTCCAGAGTGGCCTACTCCAATTTACTAACTGTGCCAAAAACCCGCCGAGTACGTGCTGGTGGCACAAGCTTTCCCACCATGGCATCCACCCTCTGGAATTCCCTTCCACCGCACATCAGACGACTCGACTCTCACACGGCCTTTCGCAAGGCCATCAAGACTAGTCTCTTCAATTAATGTGCCTGTTCTCTGTTTCGCTACCTTGGACCTATGTATCTGTAACTCTGTTTGTATACTCTAAGATCTCCTCTGGGGTGGCTTTTTTGTAACCCTTAATCAAGCCTTCTTAAGCACCACTTATCAGCGCCTCTATGCCTCAGGGCTGCAGTGCGCTTTACAAATGTAAAAATAAAAAAAAAATAAAAATGTTGGGCAAACTTGTGGTTAAGGAAAACCCTTTTCCCTGATCCAATTAATGGCAAGACAAGTCTCTGGGAGAACACCCCTTACAGAATGTGGTTTACTTTAGGCCTCTATCTTTGATACAAATGCCTCACTTGACTCCTACTAGCTAGGTTCCGGTTCTCTTACAAACCCTCTGCACGCAAAACATCTAAGGGTTTCTTTATTAACAATACATGTAGAAATAACAAGGATTTTCAAACAATTGTCTTGTGGTCCGAGTCAAATAGACGCTGAGCTCTAATCCATCTCCTCAAAAACCTACATTTAGCTCACTGATATGTCTTACTACAGGAGCTTTCTAATTTGCCATGCCCTGCAAAGTCCTGGTGGGGGGTTCTAGCGAAGCAGTCATCTTCCTATGTTGATTTGAATGACCTTCTGGATGACTACCATCGAGGTGGTTTTTTGACAAGGCAGAAGTATGGAGACTATTTGACATTAGTTTGCACGTGGGTCAGACAGCTTTTTAGTGGATGTCTGTTCAGCCTTCGATTCATCTACCACAACATCCAGATTAGTAAGGATCAATGATATTGGAGTTGACGGCCAAGTAATGACGTCAATAACCTCATTCAGACACTACCACTTTTTCCCCCCCTCCAAACAATATGTTATCTGTGGGGTTTCACAGTTCTCAATCATACCCCGGTTATTTTTTAATACACATCTTTGCCCTATGACCCACCTTATCTGCTCCTTCAGCTTTGAGCTTTATAATTATGCCGACAAATGTTGCTGAGCTAAAAGCAGCATCTACATCTACTGGAAAAACTGTTTTGAGTGTCCTCCAATACTGAACAACTGTATCAATACAATATTCTTAAATTGAGCACATTCAAAACTGAAATATGAAAAGTTGGCACTCTAGACATTTCTCTGCTTTAGCCCCCGTTTTGGCCTTTGTCCCATTCTTCTGCCCAGGCTAAGAAACCGGGATGTTCACCCTCGAATCCAGGTTGGTCCTGGAACCACAGAGTGAGGACAAGCTTTTATCATGTGTAAAGCATCTTTCCCCCATATCTTACCATCTTCAAAAGAACTGGTTTGGTGAAGTCTAGGCTGGACTCCTTTAAATATAGTTTATTGCTCTGATCTTCCAGACCAACAAACACCTGCAGTTGCTTCAAAATGCAGTTTCAAGGGCTATGATGAATACCCCACTTAAAGAACAGGTTACCCCATTCCTGAACAGATTTCATTGTCTGCCAAAAGGAAGTTGCAATCATTGCCTAGTTCACTATTCTCTTTCCAGTACAGCTTCCCACTCCCCCTTATGAATAATTAGTTCAGATGGCATATTCCCAACAGGGATTGTCGAAATGGCTTACTTAGAAATCTGGTTCTTCCAGTACATGGCAATATTCTTAGCGAATGGGCCATTTCTGGTCCGGCAGCCCTTGCAATTTCCGACTAGTTTCACCATCTTTAGAAGTAGACGGAAGACGCAGTGAAGTCTTACTAACGCAACATAACTTGCATAGTTCTACTAAAATCATACATTAAAAAATGCATACAACTGTGCGTAAATATCTAGCATACTGGATTTGAGTCATTTTACCTTAGCTGCATTGATGTTGCCAGTTTGTACCTTCCTTCCGGACTCTCGTTTCATATTCTGGCCTTAAAAACAAAGAAAAGAAAAAATAAAAATAAAAAAGTTAGACAATTCATGTCAGATTGTTTCACCAAAGATACATGTGTAGACCCCAGGCACCTCTAGAAATAAACATAGGACATTTTAAATAATTCCACAAGAAACTATTCTTAAGACTTCGTATAAGTAGCATAAATAGCAATGCCTGTTGAGTAGCTCATTAGAGACTAGAGATGGACATCTGCAGAACTGTTAAAAAATGTATGCTGCAAAGGAAGTGGTTAGCAATGTACAAATACTGATAGTCATTAAAGAATTACCAGGTTACTCACCATAGTGACCACCTTACTCCTAGTCCATAGTCCCCTTTCCTCCATACTTATCGGGACGGGACCGGAGCACTTTGTAAAAAGCATCCACATTTTTTTCAAAAATGTGTCCCTCCTCTCTTTCCTGCGCGGGGCCCGGCACGTGGCCGTAGCCCCACACACCTTGGCTCCGCCCCGCGCATCGCCCATCAGTCCTTTTCTATTGCAGGGTCAAAGACCCATTAGCAATAACAGAGGAACCTTATTAGAGGTGATGGTGGGCGGGCGTATGGAGGAAAGGGGACTAGGAGTAAGGTGGTCACTACGGTGAGTAACCTGGTAATACTCCTACGTCCCGTCCCCTTTCATTCCATACTTATGGGAGATTCCCAAGCACTCCTTACAGGAACTATGGGTGGATGGAAATACTCCTTACTGAAACCGGTTCTTCAGCACAGCCTGGCCGAACTGAGAGTCAGCTCATATCGAGGCAGTAATGCATACAGAAAACAGATGGGGAGGCCCAAGTAGCCGCTTTAGCGATGGACTCCCAGGGAACATACTTCTGAAAAGCAACCGCGGCTGCCTTGCCTCTCACCTGGTGTGCATGGATACCTTTAGTAGGTTTCAGCTTTTGGACGGTGAAAGATTCCGTGATACAGGCGGTAATCCATCTGGAAATAGATGCCTTAGACGCCGGCCTGCCCTGAGGCTTACCGAAGGTCACAAACAGTTGGGAAGAGCTCTGAAGCTTGGAAGTCCTGTCCAGGTAAAACCTAAGAGCTCTTCGGACATCCAGGCAGTGTAGAACCCTTTTCGCCTCCGAGGCAGGGTTCGGAAAAAAGACCAGAAGAGAAATCAACTGATTCAGATGGAATTCGGTCACTACCTTTGGTAGGAAAGCTGGGTTCGTCCGAAGGACTAACTTGTCCTTGTGAAAGACCAAGAAAGGATGCTCCACCAACAATGCCTGGGGCTCACTCACTCTCCTAGCTGACGTAACGGCTACCAGAAAGGACACTTTCCAGGACCCGTGCTTGAGGTCAACCGTAGCCATTGGCTCAAAGGGTTTATGGCACAGCGCTGTCAGGACTACATTTAAATCCCCAGGCGGGTGCGGACTACAAACGAGAGGGTAGAGGCGCGTCAAGCCTGCAAAATGCCTCACTGGGTTACTCGGAGAATAAGAGCATTGGTCTATAGCAAGATAAGCGGAAACCGCTGAAAGGTAAGTTGTGCATGACAGAACGTAAACACCCGACTCTGCTAGGGAGGAAACGAAGGACAGCCCCGTGTCAATTGTAGCCACCCTTGGATCCAACTGCTTTTCCAAACACCAACGACAGAACCTGAGCCATTTACTCCTGTATTGGGATGTGGTCGAGGGTTCCCTGGCTGCCTGGATAATACACGTTACCCGTAGTCAGGTTAAAATACTCTAAGACTTGAACTCAGGCACCATGCCGCCAAGCTGAGCGATTGTGGGGAGGGGTGCCACATCTGCTGTTCCCCTTGATGAAGATCATCTGTGGTTACTGGTAACCTGATCAGTGAAAACAACTGGGCGGCCACCACGGGGCCATGAGCAGAAGGGAACAGTTCACAGAGTTGTTCCGCTTCCCAATTGCTCGATGAACTAGAAGAGGCGGGAAGGCGTAAGCTCTCATGTTGTGCCATGGAATCTCGAGGAAGCTTCTTGTTTACCACCGTAGCGAAGAGATCCACCTCCGGTGTGCCCCAACACAAGAAAGTCCATGAGAGGACCTCCGCCTTCAACACCCACTCATAGCGGACCACTGTCTGCCGGCTGAGGGCACCCGCTGTGACATTCAGCTAGCCCGGGATGTGCACCGCAAGCAGCCAGATGCCATGAAGCATGGCCCACTCCTATATCTGGATGGACAGCTCAAACAAAGGTGCCCACCCTGCAGGCAACAAAAACATTGTGCGGAAGGGGTATCCGAGCATTCCGGTCATAAACTAACCGATAAGGATGCGCACAAGGCCGAGAAACCAGCCCTACACCTGAGGCCAATGGCGAAGCTGTGGGGTAGCGTTCAAAATGGCCGCCGTGGTCGTGGTGGGAACGAGCGCCATTTTGTCATCACCTGAGGGGAACTGCAGCACGTGAGGAAGTGAGGCAGGGGTCCCCGTCGACGGATCACTTTACCCTTAACATAAGGAATCTCGGCAGAGCCGGTACTATGAGGCCTAGAATGTTTCTGCAACATACCAACCGCCAAATTAGCCTGCTCAGGAAGGACCTCGGCGCTGCCGGTAAAAGAAGAATTTCCCTGCTTTGCCCCCTCAACAGATCTGGTGTCGCCGCAAGAGCAGGAACGGTGAGTAACAACCTTCACCGATAAGGCCTTGCCAGACCCTCAGAAATGTTGGTAGCTTTAACCTCTGTACGAGGAACCTCGGACCCAGGTCCGGTAACAGCCTTACTTGCACGAGCCTCGAACATCCGTTCGGTAGCACCAAGCCCAACCAAGGCCTCTGGGCGCACCCCGGCATAAGAGACAGTCGTCCAAATGCGTATACTCATGGATACCCTGGAGACGAAGTTAGGCCGCAATCACTGACATCTTCGTAAAGACACGCGGCGCTGAGATGAGGCCAAAAGGAAGCACTCTAAACTGGAAGTGCTCCTCTCCCAAAGAGAAGCGGAGGTATCTCATGTGTGGGTTCCAACTTAGGATATGCATTTACGCGTCCTGAAGATCCACCACGCTGAGCCAATCACCCGGCTGCAACGAGGAGCGAATCTGGCCAGGCGTGATCATCTTGAATTTCTCTTGGGGTAGGGAATGATTGAACTGGGAAAGGTCTAGGATGGTGCGCAGGACAGCCTGGTTGGATTTGGGTACCGTAAACAGCCGGGAGTAGAAGCCCTCCCCTCGCTCCCCAAGGGGAACGGGTTCCACAGCTCTGAGGAGCAGAAGTTTCTGAACCTCGTCCTTGAGGGAGGGTGAGCCCGACAGCTGATAAGGAGGGTGGAGGGGTGGGGTGGGGGTAAAGGTAAGCGGAAGCCCGCTCGAGCGACTGACAAGACCCATCTGTCTTCTGTGATGGTCTGTCACGCCTCCAAATGAGACGCAATGCGTCCTCCTACCGGGGTCTCGTGAGAGCATGGAAAACCCTCATTTGGCAGGTTTATCGTGGCGGTGCCACCTGAACCTGATGAGGCGGCTGAGGAGCGGGAGAAATACCGCGTACGCTGTTGTCTATGGCGGTTATTCCCTGCAGGAGTATCCACTCTGCAATTTTTGTGGTCGAGGAAGCCCCTAAAACCAGAGGAAGGTCGACCTTGCGACAACGGCCTTTGAGTCCTGAAGGGAGGTTTAACCAGAACAGACAATGATTTGGCCGTCTGAGTGCTGTCTTTGGTTTTGGTGAGCTCTACATCAGTAGAAGAGTGAAAAAGCTCCTTACCATCAAATGGAAGGTCCAGAACCTTGTCTTGCACCTCCAAGAATTTAGTGGCATGCAGCCATGATTGCCGCGAGGCATCAACCCCTAGCATCAGACCCCGAGCCGAGGTGTCTACGCGATGAGCCGCAGCCTCCAGGAGATCCTGGGCCAAGACTCTGGCATTGGAAAGGCCTCCTCTGAAATCCTCTAGCTTCTCGACCGGAATGTACTCCTCAAACTCGACAGACCTCTCCACATCTGCATGTTAGCTCCCGCCAAAATCAATTCTGCATTGGCCTGCCTGAGCTGCAAGGCCGAATTGGCAAAGATTTTCCTCCCTATGGAGTCCAGGAGCTTGTCCTGAGTCGCCGTCGCGGAGGAGGAAGCTGCAGGTCTGGATTGCGACGTAGTCGCAGCCACCAATGTGGAGGAGGGAGGCGGACAAGACAAGGCCACTTCTTCAGAGGAATGTAGCCTGTACCTCGCGTCAATCTTTTTATTTACAAAAAGTCCCGAGTGTGGCTTTTCCCAAACTCTTCGGACCTCGGCCAGAACGTCCTTCTGTAAGAACAGGCCGGAACGCTCCAAAGGGGACAAGGTGAACGCCCCAGAAAGCACACCCTCCTGCGGAGCAGGTGCCTCGGGCACCGGAACATCCAAGAAGCTCATCATGTCCAGTACCCGGTCATGGAAAGCTCTGGAAGAGCGGGGCAGGTCCTCGTCGTCCTGATCACCTTGAGGGTCATCTGACAGTTCCGGCTCCTGTTAAGCCGAGTCAGACACTGCCTTGTCCACTGGGGACAATGGTGGCACAGGCGGAAGCGCAGGGGGAGGCACCACGGGCAAGGGAGGCGCCGGCGGAACCACCGAAGGGATGGGTGGAGCCAGAGGCGCGGGTGGACATCTCATTGAAAAGCCCCTTGAAATATTCCCTCATGGGGGTCGGTGCACATAAGCGCTTGAAATTTACCGAAAAAGGCGTCCTCAGGAGATTGTTTCGGAACCT
The DNA here is from genome assembly GCF_040938575.1 of Ambystoma mexicanum. Classification (NCBI taxonomy): domain Eukaryota; kingdom Metazoa; phylum Chordata; class Amphibia; order Caudata; family Ambystomatidae; genus Ambystoma; species Ambystoma mexicanum. Next base: position 839,700,281 of record NC_090921.1, on the reverse strand, counting down.
GAGGAGGCCTCTCATGAGGTGGACAAATCCAGGAACGCAACGGGGAAGGGTGCCACACCGGCCCCTCCGCCGAAGTATCCACATAAATCAAGGGAGCCGCCCCCCGCGGGCAATGAAACATTGTGCGGAAGAGGAATCCGGCAGTTCCAATCATAAACTGGCCGGTAAGGATGCGCACAAGGGACCCTAGGTTCACCCGAAGGACCGAGCCCTACACCAGGGGCCGATGGCGTAGTTGTAGGGGGTAGTACCTAAAATGGCCGCCATGGTCGTGGCGGGAATGGGCGCCATTTTGTCCTCATCTGAGGGGGGAACTGCGGCACGTGAGGAAGTGAGGCAGGGGTCCCCGTCGATGGATCAGGGGTCTTAATTTTAGCCTTAACGTAAGGAACCTCGCCAGAGCCGGTACTAGGAGCCCTGGAATGTTTCTGCGACATACCAACCGCCAACTGAGCCTTCGAAGGAAGAGCCTCGGCACTGCCGGTAAAAGAAGAAACTTTCTTATTTGCCCCCTCAACAGATCTGGTGTCACCACAAGAGCGGGAACGGTGCACTGTCACCGACAGGGCCTTGCCCGGCCCCTCAGAACTGTTGGTAGCCTTAGCCTCTGTACGAGGGACCTCGGACCTAGGCCCGGTAGAAGCCTTATCGGCACAGGCCTCGAACATCTGTTCGGTAACCTCAAGCCCAGCCAAGACCTCGGGGCATACCCCGGTTTTGTTTTTGAGGGAAGCCGAAAGAGCGGCCTCAGGACAAGCTCCGGTACCCCACGACTCAGTAGAACTGGGTCTACACACAGCCCCCACAGGAGGGGCCTCGGAGTGCACTCTGGTGATCACAGGCCCCTTACGGAGACCCTTGAAGAAAACTCAGTAGAATTATTAGGCCCGACAGGCACCTCAGGGCGAACCCAGGTAACAGAGCGATCAACGCCCCTCCCGGCTCGAGAGGAACCCGGGAAGGCATCTCCCGGCCAGGGTGCTCTGAAAATCAAAGAACTTACCGGGCGTTTTTTCTTCTCGTCGATGAACGCCTGAAAATGAGAAGGAGTCATCCGTCCGAACACCACCTCCCACCTCTCCAACCGACGTTGAAGTGCCCGGACCGAAAGGAAATCACAGTAAAAACAGGAGTCCCAACGGTGTTCAGGACCCAAACACTCTAAACAAAGAGGATGGGGATCCGCCCTCGGGAAGCGATGGCGACACGATGAACAGTCTGGAAAATCTAGTTTAAAAGACAGACTAGTAAACGAACGCTAGCGAGATCCAGAGAGGGGAAAAACGGGAAGAAAATCTTCCGAGGATGCAAGTGCGTCCGGCCCAGATCGTGCGGAGAGAAGGACTGATGGGCGATGCGGAGCCAAGGTGGGCAGGGTTATGGCCGCGTGCCGGGACCCGTGCAGGAAAGAGGAGGGACACATTTTTGATGCTTTTTACTAAGTGCTCCGGTCCCGTCCCACAGGATGTCCCCATAAGTATGGAGGAAAGGGGAAGGGACGTAGGAGTAATAAAGATTTATTTACAGTGTTTGACAAAATAGGGATGTTTTGATTTTTTTCATAACACAAAACCATAGAAGGAAAGGCAAATTAAAGTCCATCATTGTGTGTCATTCACATTTGAGAGAACGGTGTTATTAGTAAGTGATTGTGGCTAGGTACCTGTGCCACGACAGGCTCACCAGGGCAGTCTTTCTGGTAAAGAGAGGGCAGTGAATAGAGTATAAGGTTTGGTTGTTGCTAATCATATCAAACAGTGTTGAGTCAATCCATAGTATTCAGACAGAAAATTCGGTTCAGAAGTGTGGACCACTTGTGTACCTTTGCAAATTGGGGTCTTCATTCCAAAAGGTACCTAATTTCAACGACAGTGTGACCTATCCAAATGCAATGCACATCTTGTGGAATTCCGATGAGATTACATACCGACAGGATGTCATGTTGAAGCAGCCAGGCGAAAATTTGGTAGGGAGTGCTTAAGGGCGTTGGTCGTAGTAGTCCATATAGGATTTGATAAAATGGGAATGTGACCCGCAGATGAATTGCTTCAAAGAGGCTCAGCATACCTATATTTCTTCAGGCACTTCCTTTTTTGAAAAATTATTTGCATCACTTCTGCAAAATATACAAACTCCCCGTCCTCACCAGCCCCTTTACTGAAACTAACCCATTGTCCCCCCCTCCCCAGTTCCTAGATCGCCATATGTCTAATCTGTTACGTCCATCACTTCCTTTGCAGTTTACATAATGTCTAATATTCCCAGTTTGTGCAGACACCACTGCACTTTGAAGTCGCTCTGGAAATAGGACTGAACTGGTCCCCAGTCCTGCTCGAATTGTGGAATAGAGATGTAAATGGTGCTGGGTTGGTAGATCGGGCTCAAGTGCTAGTAAGGAATCCTGTGTGTCCACCACTATTCCCACAATGAGGCTGGTATGTACATTAAGTGATTTGAGTTTTTTCTAACCAAAGGACCCGGTATAGAGTTCCCACTACCGCCCTCTCCATTTTGTCCTCATCTTAGAGTGATCGCCTGAGAACCATTCCTGGATAACACTCAGTTGAGCTGGGGTCCCAGTCCTCCCTTGTTCCTTGGCGACGTTGGGGGTTTCATCGCAATCCGGGGTTATTTATTCTGCCAAACATATGAAATTTTTTTTTTTGGGACTGAATGAATGCCATGGGGCGTGGTGGGTGGGAAGAGATTGGAAATCGTAGAGTACCCTCGGGAGTGCCTCCATTTTTAATCGATGTGATCCGCCCTAATCAAATCGGCTGTAACCTTTTGCAGTTGCTTAGTTTACACCATATAGTTGCTCTCAAGTCTTAGTAACGGTTACTCCTAGGAAGGGGATTCCTCCTTGTGCCCATTTAAATTAGTAGCTTGATAGAATCTGCTCCAGCTGATATTGGTGAACAGATACATTTAGGATTTCAGACTTCTACATGTTAATTTTAAGACGAGCCACATCCACGAAATTCCCCCATTTCCCTTATTGGAGCGTTGAATGAACTTTGTGGAACCGCCAACGTCAGCAGCATGTCATTTGCAAAAGTCAGTATTTTATGTTCTCCCCCCCCCCCCCCCACCTAGGCTCATCTCCCCCTCCACCCCCCCCCCCCCCCCCCCGACTGTTTGTGCTGCGGATCCTTGCTAGGAGAGTTTCTAAGTAAAGGACGAATAGTAATGGTGACAATGGCCACCCCTGTTTTGTACCCTGCGTTAGGCAGATTTGCATGGAGAGATCGATATTGATGGACAGCTTTATGGAGGGGAAGCAGTAGGTTGGCCTAATCATTTGGAGAAATTTTGACCCAAAACCCATTTGTTCTAGTGTGTTAAAGAGGAATGACCGCTCAACTCGGTGAAACGCTTTTTCAGCATCCAGCGAGACCAATAATGCTGGGTACCTTGTAAATGAGGACTTGCCAATCGGGCAACAGACCAGTCGTATAGTATCAAATGTTTGTCTCTCTGGGATGAACCGACAATACTCTGGCCTCTCTGCTAATGGAATGAATAGGCCCAATCTCTTTGCCAAGATTTTGGTATATTTTGTTGCATCAAGATTAACGCCATAGGTCTGTATGACCCCTTCAGGCATTTTTGGCTCACGCATTTATGCCGATTCATCACATTAGTACACATGGCATTTTCTGTCCTGCCCAGTAGCTCGTTCTGCCCGAGGGCTAACTGATCATAGTTGGTGAACCAGAGTTACAAAATGCAGCTCTGTGGCAGGTTGGAAGTACTCCCAACGACCGGCTTGAACAGTTTCCGTAGTATGGCCTTATCAACCTTACCCCTATTTTATCCTATATACTCCCAATTAATTCAGATTCTTTTGATGAACCTACCTTTTTTCACTTTTGACTTAAGTACGACTCTATACATCAACCTTTGAAAGTAGAGTCAACCCACTTGCTGGAGCTCTGATGGTACAGACAAATATCTTTCCAGCGTGTGCATTATTTCTTACTATATCCAACTCTTGTCACCATTGTTGCTGCTAAACGATGTACTCTGTCATAGTGATTTTTTTTTTAATTTACTTTGTCCCCCTTTTATTGGGCTTTTGTATTGGTCCTCCATCCGATGGAGTTTGTAGGTACTACAACCCAGGGGTATATAAGCGCATTTAAGTCATATGTTAGGGTGAAAAAAGAAGGGTGAGAAGTGCAAATACCAACAGTTACCTGTTCAGTCTCCATTCGTTTTAAAGCTTTTGGAAATTATCTGTTTTCATTTGCAGTCTCAGTTCCCACCCTTTCTATTCTGCTATGATGCAGCCAAAGGGATGTGAGCAGCCTGTCCCATGGGTGTCTAGCCACCCTCCTTGGGTCCAGGCGCCAGCCCAGTCACTTGGGTTTAAAACCAAGGAGTTCTCGTAGATGCCAAGTTTACCTTAAACCCTCAAATCCAGGAGGTAATACAACCTGCCTACTTTGATCCACTCGTCATTCGTAGGCCTTTTTTCTTTTTTGGTCCCTCTCCTGTCAAGAGCCAACCAGTACTCACTTTGGTGATGTCCTCACTGGAGCATGCCTGTTGAAGACTGGGACTGCCCGATTAGTCCCTGTGCAAGCTGCACAGATGCTAGAACATCAGATTATGCAAAGTTGTAAATATTTTTTTCCCGCTAAGGTGCAATCCTAGATACTCATTGGCTCCCAACTCATGAGAGGCCCTTTTCACACCATGCACAAACCCTACTACCGCACTAGCTCTACATATCTGCAAATTAAATTCATCCATTGCATCCCATCAAGTATGGACAGTCACCTACCTGCTATTCAAAAGCTTCTTTACACACGTTATGTTCATTATATTTTAACAATATGCAGGCCATTTTCAAATCTAAAAGAGTGGTAAAATAGGTGTAAAATGATGTGTCTAATGTTCCTGTACACAAGCTCAACCATTGCAGTAAATATATGCAGTTCTTGATGGGTGGAGGGGGGGCACTAAATAGGTTAGGCTATCACCTGCCCTGTCCACTCCACCGGCCAAAAAGTACTGCATGTAGGCATAAAACTTCACTCAGACACCACCAAAAAGTTACTGGAACAGGACCTGGAGTTTGAGATAATTCCATTATTAGCCCAAATTAAAACCATCTATAGTTCTTAATGCAAATTCTCCATATCGGTCATATCATATCACTACGCTTACTCTCCACTATACACACCATCATTCCAATTAGAACACAGCTATACCGCGGATTAATTCGGCCTGGCTGTTCACATACCAACACAACCCCATGAACACCTCATCACCCTATAAAAAGCAGCTAGCCAAGCACATTCCGGCCAGGTTGCTCACACATGTGTCCTTCAGGACTAACACAGCCAGAGCCCAGTCTGAGTGTCCACCTAGCAGACTGCACACATCCAACTGATCATCTTCTGCACCACACTTAATGCTTGGATGCAGCTACCACCCGGCAGTTACATCAGCTGCACACATCTGGTGCACCCACACACCCTACAACACTCTACTGACCTGAACTACGATTCCCGAGTGCTTTCAACCTACCAGCGCTTTGAGGTCTTACCAATGAAATATAGAGCGCTATATAAATGGCAAGTAACATAAGACTTGCCCTTGGACGGTACCATCAAAAAATTGGTCTTCACACAATTATCATTTATCAGCAATCGGTCTCTTCAGATGCCAGAATAAATTTAGTTATAGCTTCTCAAACACAAAATGATTGCCTAGCATTTTGGTGATGGAAAGGCCATGTGGATAGGAACACATTTTCTCATCTGTAAAAAGGCACTTTGAGCTTAACAATTTATTATAATTTTTTTAAAACCACACAAATGGTTTATGAACTTATAGAGCGCACCTGCTACCCAAAGGTTTACAGGCGCTAAACATACATACAACTGAACAGAACACAAACGTCTAGGAGATTCGGGGATCATGGGGGCAAGATCATAATCTCAGTAGGGGGCAGAAAGAAGTTGGGAAGGAGTTCAGCTTTTTCTTTTTTTTAAAAATAGGTTTATTTTAAACCAAGGCAGGACAATTTACAAATAGCATTGCACAACAACTTTACTCATTTTTTGACAGTTCCCTTTAGCTCATACTCTCTCCCCCCCTCTACCTGCCCCCCCCCCCCAGTTCTTCTGTTCTGTGGCTCCGCCCGCTCCCCTCGCCATTCAGGTGGTCTCTTGATCCTTCAGGGCCCATCGGGTGTTATGCGGTTAAAATGTTAAGGCGGGGAAATCACTGGTCATAGTCTAGTACTGGGGCCCAGATATTCTGGAAGCGGTGCAGGACTCCTGCTCTCGCCGCAGTCACCTTTTCCACGATCAGTATGTCCCATAGTTTTCCCCACCAGTGGGCCATACAGGGGCCGTCCGGGGACTACCAGAAGCGGGCTAGCACACTTTTGCCTGCCAGGAGGCATTGCGTTAATAATTTTGTTCCGTTTCCGGAGCGGGGGTAGACCCCGGGGGTCGGGACCCCCAGTAGGACGGTTTTGGGTTCCAGCGGGAGTGCAATCCCAGTAATCTGTTCGATGGTTGACGGGCACCTTTCCCAGAACTGCCAGATCTTTGGGCAGGCCCATCACATATGAAAGTAGGAGCCAGGTTGGGGGCATCCTCTCCAGCAGGAATAGTCCAATCGTGGGTTCATGTGGTGTAGCCTAAGAGAGGAGGGGAAGGGGTAGTATCATCGCAGCATGAGCTTGTACGTGCATTCTTTGTTGGTGACACAGGTTGATGAGGAGTAGGAATGTGTCCACCCAGGTCTGGTCGTCAATAGGTTGACCCAGGTCGGCCTCCACTGGGCCATGCATCGAGTTCTTGCAATTAAGAAGTCCCCCAGGAAGCGTCTGTATAGGGTCGAGATCCTGCCCCGAGATGGTAGGTCCTTAAGCGTTAGTTCAAGGGGAGTGGGGGGTTGGGAGTGGCCGCCTGGAGGGTTTGGGGATGGGAGCTGGCAATATGTAAATCTGTCCCTTTCCTGAAGTTGGAACACCTCCTTACATTGTTGGAAGGTGCAGGGTTTGTTCCCGGTATAAAGCTGTTCCAGGGTCTCGAGGCCTCCGTCTATCCAGTTCTGGAAGTTACGGGGGTTTGTCCCAGGCGAGATGTTTGGGTTATGAAAGATTGGTGAGAGAGGGCTTTGTTCTCTTGGGATTCCCTTTTGTTTCATAGCCCAGTCACAGGATGTTCGCGTGCGTTTGGTTGTCAGCAAGAGTCTCTTCCAGCGCTCTCTAAGGGAGGGCTGGGTATGTGGGAGGAATCGCAAGGGGAGTGGTAGTTGAGCTTGCTCCAGTTCCACTCATCTGGGTCGGTCTGTGATTATATGCCAAGTGTGGATGTGTGCTAGCTGTGCTGCCCACCTATAAGCCCGAAGATCGGGGACCCCCAGACCCACAATCTAGAGCTGCCAACCACTGTTTTATGGGGGATTCTGGCCTTCTTGCCCCTCCATATGAACTTTAGCATTTTCCTCTGCAGGTCCTAAGAGCTGGTGTTGAGATGGCTACTGCGAGAGAGGAGCAGGCATATAGGAATCTCGGAAGCAAGTTCATTTTAGTGGCCGTGATCCGGCCCATTAATGAGATTTCCTGTGTGGACCAGGGCTTCAGATCCCCTTCCGGTTCTCGAAATAGTCTGGGGAAGTTTGCCCGGTATGTGTCTTTTGGGTTTGGTGTAATGTGAACTCCCAGGTAGGGGATGGACTGTCTCTTCCATGTGATCGGGCACAGCCTGGTTAGCGCCTCCCGGTGGAGACCGATGCCCAAGGCTACTGATTTGGAGAAGTTGACGGTGAAGCCGGTGACCTTCCCATAGTTCGTTATTTCCACCAGAGCGTGCTTTGCTGAAGTGCTGGCCTCTGAGAGAGTCAGTTAGACGTCGTCGACGTACAACGCAATTGTGTTGGGATGGACCAAGATGGGGACCTTTGAAGAGCTTGTTCAGCGTGATTCTCTGGGCAAAAGGTTCCATTGTTAGCGCAAAGAGAAAGGGTGACAACGGGCAGCCCCGTCTCGTCCCACAGGTCATGGGGATTGGGGTCGACAGGGAGCCATTGATCCTCAGGAGGGTTTTTGGGGATTTGTAGTTTGTCAGTACCATAGACTGAAATGTTGGACCAAAGCCGAAGGACTCTAGGGTGAGCTTCATGAATGACCAGTCTACCCTGTTGAATGCTTTGGTGGCATCTAGGGCCATCAGTGCAGGGCCCTGGGAGTCGGTGGCCGATGCCTACCAGGTTCAGGGTTCTCCGGATATTGTCTCCTGCTGCTCTATTCAGAATGAAGCCCGTTTGATCGGGGTGAATTATGGCCGGAAGCATGTGCGACAGCCGATTGGCCAGGATCTTGGAATAAAGGTTAGCGTCTATGTTCAACAATGCAATTGGCCTTGTTAGCTTTGTTGTTCTTAGCATAATAGAATTGCCTGGTCTTGGCCATTAGTTGCGCGGTATGCTCAGCGTAGTGGGCCTCTAGTTTTTTTCTGGCTGTGCGGATGGCTCGTTTAGTCCTGGGGGACCACCCTTTCTTCTTTTGAGCTTCCTCTGCTATTTGCAGTTCCTCCTCCAGGGCTAGCCAGGTTTGTCACCGATTCCGGTGGAATATCACCCCTTGTGCTATCAAGGCTCCCCTGATCACTGCTTTCATCTCGTCCGAGTTGTTGTGCGGGGGGAAGTGTCTATAACCGGGTTCTCCTCGAGGAAGTTCTTAATTGTGGTTGCGATCTGGTCTCTAATCAGCATGTCATTGAGGATCAGGCAGGTCATAGAGCGACCATCTGCGTGGGGAGTTGGCTCTGGGGTCCTGGATTCGGAGTTCCATGATTATTGGTGCATGGTCAGATAGGATCCTTGGGCAGATGGATACCTCATTGGCATAGCCGAGGGTCTGGGGCGAAGTTAGGATGAGATCAATTCTCAAGAAAGTTCGATGAACATAGGAGAAGGAGTAATCTTTCTCGGTGGGGTGGAGCACCGGCCATGAGTCCACTACTTCCAGGGTTCTGAATAGGCGCAAAAGGCTAATGGCTTGCGCGAAATCTCCCGGGGTGGGATTCCGGTAAGTTCTTTGATTTTCAGAGCACCCTGGCCGGGTGGGGTCTGGCACTCCGTTGAAGTCCCCCCTATTATTGTCTGGCCTTCTATGAAGCCAGAGAGGGAGGCGCCCAGTGAGTCATAGAAGCTTGCTTGCCCTGAATTGGGGGCATACACTGAGACGAAAGTATAGAGATCTCCCAGTAAAAGGCATTTAACTGCCACGAAGCGGCCCTCTGGGCAAGATGTTGAGTCCAGGGTCTGTGGATTTAAGTCTTTCCTGAAAAGGATCGTCGTGCCCCCCTTCTTAGATCCTCCTAGGGCAAAAAACTGACATGGATATAGGCGTGATCGTAGGCACCGAAAGTCTGCTGGAAGGAGATGAATTTCTTGGAGCATCGGCACCCCAGCTTCTTCGTCTTGTAGTTTCTGAAGGATCGACTTGCACTTAGAGGTGGAATTCAGCCCATTAACATTTAGCGAGAGGCACTGTAATGTCAGGTGCTCACGGGCCGGAGCCCCAGCCATCCCACGGTCCAAGGGAGGGGTGTTAGAAGAGAGCCAATTAGTTGCCATCATGGGTGAGGGTTAAATGCGCGTTGTCCTGCGCTTAGGGTTTTAACACAGGCCCCCAATGGGAGGCCAATTCTTTAACTGGCGGGGTGATAGGCATTGTGAGTGAGGCCGAACCCCTGGCCAACGGAGTCAATAGAAGACCGTGAATTTCCAAGGACACAGAGATGGAAAGTACCTTGGATTGGGCATGGGCCGTGGGTGAAGCCTGCCGCAGTAGGTAGTAATCTTCAGCTGGGTCAGAAATGGCGAATCGCTGTAGAAGAGGGCTGGGCGCCTAGTCCGAAAGTGCAGCAATGGTTCATGTAGTGTGGCCCGATTTCTGTTTACCTACTCCTGTTTCGGGATGCCCTCGACCAGGAGGACCATCTGGGTCTGGGCGGCCTCTAGGTTCCCTGTCGCCTCAAGAGTTCGCTGAGGTGGCCTCTTTGGGGGAAGACGGGTGCATGATCTTGCTGGCATCTTCCAAGTGGCCAATTCTCTGCACTGTACCATTGTATGAAAATTGCAATGCGTTGGGCAAAGCCATCTGTACCGGACCGGACGTTCCTGAAGGAAGAGGGCTAGGGGTCGGAGTGCCTTTCTCCTCTAGAGAGTTAGAAGCGAGAGATCTTGGTAAATCTGGAGAGGCGAGCCCTGAAAGGTGAGCTCATCTCGTGAGCGGCTGATGGCAGAAATGGCCTCTCTTGTGGAAAAGAAATGGACCCTGGTGATGACATCTGGAGGGAGGTCGGAATCTACCCCCCCCCCCCCCCCGACGCGGGCACAATCTGTGGGTGTGATCTAGTAATAATTGTGGTTTGTCCAGTTGCGGGAGAAGGGTTTGGAAGAAGTCCCCCACATATTCCTGCAGATTTTTGTCCGGGACCGAGGATGGGATTCCCCAGATCCGAAGGATGTTGCGGCAGGCCCTATTTTCGAAGTCTTCTTGCTTGAACTCCAGGATATTGCACTTGTCTTGAAGAGCTCCAACTGATTGTTGAATGTCTCCCAGCGTAGTTGCCTGGTCCTGGGAGCGGTCCTCAATCTACCCCCAGCGATCGTTAGTTTGGTGGCAAGTTCTGTCATCTAAATTCGGCCTTAATATCTGCCATGAAAGCTAATAAATCACCCCTGGTGGCTGGGGGGCGGAGAGGGTTCGTAGATCACCCTCCTCCTGGGGGTCCTGTGGGGTAGGCCTGGCAAGGGTCGGGTTTTCCTCCTCTGCCCGGGGCTGTAAGCATGGTGGCGACGTCTGAGTTTTTGCCGGCTTTCGTTTGTTTGGACATAGTGCTGGTTCGTGGGGCGGAAGAGATGTCAGAGGCAGGTTTGCGTTCAACTCCAGGGGCGGCGATTTCGGCTGGGGTGTGTTGGCCCCGGTGTCCGTTGGCGTGCGGCATTCTTCAGCTATTTCTTAAAAACCTCTGTTGAGGATATAGTTCTTAGTGAAAGCATTAAGGCGTTCAATGCATTAGAATCATCTGATCTGAGGGATCTGAAGCTATGCTTTGTTATAATGGCTTCCTTCAGATAGGCAGGCATTTGGCCCTGCACGCATTGGTGAGTGACAAGAAGCAACCCGAAAGGAAACACTGGCCTGAATTGGTAGCCTGTGGAGACTTCTTCTAGCTTCTGATACATGATCTCTTTTGTTAAGACATTTAACAACCCTCAATGCTCCATTTTGGACAACCTGGAGATGGTGGAAGTTAGATAAGGGAATGCCCTCCAGATGGCTACATCAATATTCTAATTTGGATCCTATTATGGCCTTGGCTCGTGTCTCTGAATTGTTTTCAGAGATAAAGGGTCGTAGATGGCGAAACAGTTTGATTTCCTCATCATCTTATTTTATCAAATTGTTAACCTGGGCTTTCATATTCAGATTTTTATCTAAATAGATGCCCAGGGTCTTCACCTTACTCATGACCTGAATGTTGCAATTGTCTAAAGTTGTTATATGTTGGTCCCAGTTTCTCATTTTGGCCTCCGACTCGACCAATAGAAGCTCAGTTTTTGAGCCAAACCATTTCCCACCATCCAGTGTTGAATCTTTTGATAGACTGTATTTCATCCTCCTTGTGAGAACCTGACATATAGATGCTTCCAAGTGGGAACCTACAGATGGAAAAGCTTCTTTGGCCGTGTTAGTTCTCAGTAGAGGGGCTCACACAACTTTGCTAAATGTTGTCATGCTTGGGGTTTAACCATACATTTTCCAGGTTGATCCAGACATGGACCTCTTGCCCACTGTGCTGAGGGAGGCACCGCTTCACCTCAATGAGGAACACCAACAATGCCGAAACGCGTGTCAAGAGTAGCCATTGGTATTGTAGGGGAATATGTAAATATAGGAACACCTATTTAGCACATCAAACCTTCATGAAAATACAAGCTGCGAAAACACCTCTAAAACAAACAGAAGAGAATAACGAACAAGCCCATTTAATGCCATTACACGTAGGCCCAACAGAAAATGATAGCTACATATTCATTTAGCTAAAAAAGTCTTTTAAAAGGTAAGCATACATGTGCTTTAACCCAGCATAGTAGCAGTTTGCATCAGCTTAATAAATATAGAAAAGGTGGAGTGCTGCCAGTTTACTTTGGCTAAACAATGCGTGAGAGTTCCAAATTTAGACAGCTTTCCTCTCCCTCATTCAGAGCATAAAATAGCAGGCAGGCTTTTATGGAAACATATACAAGTCGTGTTAGTTTGTGGATTTGTATGTGGCATTGAACGTGTGGATGTAACTCCTCATGAACAGAGTTCTGGCATCATGAATTAAGCATGGATTATTTATTTAACTGCCGAATTAATGCAACTATTTCTAGCTCGATAGGTCAACCCATTTTTCGGCATTACATTTTGTAGTGTTCCGCGTGCCATCTACAGGTCATTTGTTAAGTGCTCATTGCGCTGTCTGTGCTAAACTGGTCTTCCGTATTTCCTGTTTTCAAGCAGAGTCTCTAATCATGGATTAGTTTTGCAATAGACTCAATACATGTTAATTTCACTGATTAATTCAAGACCAAATGTTTTATTTACTTATGATTTAAATTCTCACATGAATATATTTGTATGCTTACTCTAATAATTGTCAGTGTGTGTTTAGCAGCAAAAATGGCCACCACTGCAAACCATACAAATATAATATTCATGTGAGAATTTAAACAGATGAAAATGTGGTGTTCAATTAATTATTGAAATCAACATGCATCACGGTTTTCCTTTGTGCAAACAACAATATTTGTTCATCTTTTTTTGGTGGAATATGAAAATAAAATCTGAGAATGGACATCACGGGCCAAGCCAGGCACTTATGCTAGTTGCATATAGTTAGAAAAGTCTGTAGGAAGAGCATTAATTATTTCTTTTTAGCTAAATGCAACACACGCCAGAGGAGTTGCCAGTTTTTCATCAAGCACGCAATCATCAGAGCAAGGAAACTAGACAATTCCAGAACTTCATTGCACTTAGGCCTAATGTCGCACAGGAATTGGCAGCGCAACAATTGAGAATTAAAACAGCCCTTTCCCACAGGAGTTTAGCTCCCACCAGCGAACAATAAATGCAAGTTTAAAAAAAAAAAAAAAAAAAATAGATAGATAGTCACAATGGAGGCAAGGACAGGACACGGTGCACCGATTAGCCGAGATGACGTAAGCTTATCAAGTCACACAGCCACATTTTAGAGGACCTATAACAAATGGTGTTCAGGCTAGAAACCTGAAGGCCGTGGTCTGGCTGACAAACCGAACAGCCAGACACGTTCATAGGGATAGAATGAGCACAGTACCACACCGCCATCTTTTGACTTAAGCATGTGCAAGAGCTCTTTAACAAATTGTTATGCAGAAACCATTATTTACAGCACAGGCTTTCAAGAGATCGAGGGACACAGACAAGGCCACTTAAATGCCGTATTAATAAAAGAACCTGCGATTTCACACCATACACAATGAACCAGGAGCCGAAGGGCAAAGCAGTAACTCACACATAAGGCCTGCTGTTTGAATGCATTAGGAATATAAAATCCAGAGCTTCTCTACCGCCTTGAACTTCACATGGGAAGGAACTCGTAGACAGATCCGCACCCCAAAAGAGGCGGACTGTTTCCTGGGAAAGGGGGGGGGGGGCGAAATCAGCTGACGAGGGCTCTGAGCCAGACACGCAACCTCAAACACAACCGGATCCTCCTCATCCGGCCCTTGGTCGCGGGCCAGCAGATGCTGCAAGCTCCGCAGCCCCCAGAAGCGCCCTGACCAGAGTTGACACTGCTGGACCTGCCGATCACATCTTCAGCCTTATGGAAGGTTGGTGCCATATCCCTCCGAGTGTAGGTAATAATTTGTGGACCAGAGTTCTAGTGAAGATTCTTTTCTATCCTCATGCGTGAAGTGTGGTTTTTTTTTGTCCTTTGAACTGCAAACGCAAACAAAGTTCCCAAACTGTGGTCTGGTGTGGATGTTTTAGTCCAATTTTGTCGCACAGATACAATGTAGAGATGAGCCCGTATACACTATCTGTGCAACAAAATTGGAATGTGGAACAATTATAACTATGGGAAGATTTGGGTGCTAGACCACCCTTTAGGTCTAGTATGTGGATGCCATATCCCTCTGCACATCCACCCCCAGCGCCCGAGTGCTCTCCCAATAGCTTTCAGAACCTTAAGCCAGTTCGGCAGAAACTATCTAACCACTGGCGGGACCACCACCCCCCCGTTCGTACACCAGGATACAATAAAATACACTAACCTCACCCGTAACGCTCCCCGCTACCTGGGGCGTGGGTCCAACTGGCCTTCCTCCCCATCGGGGTTCCAGTGGTAGCTTCTTTTGCTTTCAAGCCGCAATTAGCAGACAGCGGGGTTGGTCAGCAACCCCATTGATGAGTTTTCCTTCATCCTTAATATGTTTGGGGGGGGGGGGGCACAGTTAGGGGGACCGAGAACAGTTCTGAATCTCGGATCACCGTTAGTAACCCAGTCCTTCACAAAGACATCTTCAGACACGGCACACTGACACCTACATATGGGGTCTCTACGGAGACCCTTTACTAACTGCACCGTGTTGGCGCTCCAAGCTGAATTCACCCTTATAGCTCATGGGTTCGGACGACGCTAGGGATGTCCGCATCATGACCTGGAATGTCCAAGGTCTAAATTCTCCAAGGAAGCGCAAATCGGTGGAGAACAGGCTAGCTGGAGACATAGTAATCCTTCAGGAAATCTACCTATTGGCAACTGATTGGCACCAAATCAGATTTAAACGCTTCAGAAAGGCTTATTTCTCCTCCTCGGGCGAGAAGAAGTGATCCTCTTAAGCGATAAATTCCCCCTGACCAATCCTTCATTAAATATAAAAAAAAAATTAAAAAATAAGGACCTGACCGGCAGATACCTCCTCCTACGATGGCAAATCGCTGATCAACCAGTCACCATATCACCATAGCAGGGATTTACATCCCAAATACAGGTCAGGACACGTTCCTATTGGAGCTACTCCCGACGCTACCAATTTTCACTATGGGATACCTCATCAGGGAGGAGGTGGGGGGGGGGGGGGGAAGAGCAGGGGGGTGGGGGGACTTTAACACAGTCCCTGAACCCGTGAGGGATAAGACCCTGCCCTGTCCAATCCGGACTTCACCCGGGTTCTGGCCTTAGCAAGATTACTGAGGGAATCAGGCACAGTTGATGCTAGGGGAGTGGCTAACACAGAGAGCCGCGATTATACTTACTACAAAGAACATGGGGACACTCCTGTATCGATCTCCTAACCACGAGTGCATTATTCCCCTGCCTAAGCAAAGTTGAAATTCACACATGCATGGTATCTGACACACCCCAGTCTCTGCCGACCTCTCGATCTTAGGTGCCCACAGCCCGTCCCCTAGATATTGGAAGCTTAACGACTCCTTCCTACTAGAGCTGATTAGGGGAGAGGTGGGAGAATCTCTGGCCAACTACTTTTAGGAAAACACCACCCCCGACACTCCAGTAAGGACAGTATGGGAGACTACGAAGCCGGTGATAAAGGAAGTGTGCTCATCAACTCGGCCGCCGAACAATTTCGGATCTACAAGCTCCATATATCGGCCCAAGAATCCAGAGTTACTACCCTAGAGAAGGAGCTAAAAGGCCCATTAATCCTGGAAGGCGGAGAGGGAGCTGTAAAAGGCCAGCAGGGCCCTGGAGATGCACTGGGCCGATCGCACCGCTAAGGCGCTGGCCTACACAAAACAGTTTTATTACCATAAAAGTAATAAAGGCAAACCATATACTTGCATATAAATTGCAGAAGACGCATAGTCTGAATAATATCGCTCGCCTCAAGGGGCTGGACGGTAAAGTTAAATACACTACCCCAGACATAACAGATCCTAGTGGACCATAACAGATCCTAGTGGACCACAACATGTCTATTATAGCAGGTGTGCCCTCATCGCCAGAAGAGTTAGCCCAGCAGCGCCACTACCTCCAGCCCTGCCGCTCCCATTCCATCACCAGCCCCCTTGAATCCCTGGAGGCTCAGAGGCTATAAAGTCCTTGAAGAGCACCGCCCCAGGCCCCGACGACTAAATTCTACAAAACATTCACACACCCTGGCCCCCCCAGCTAACACTCCTATTTAACTCTTTCCTGAACACTGAGGGTGACAAAATCCATGGCTGAATCAATTACCATCTTAGTTCAAAAGCCAGGAAAGACCCCGAGCAAGCAATCTCATACAGACCTATAACACTCCCCGAACTAATAGCAAAAGACCACACAGGTTTCATACCGGGCAGAGGCACACACGACAACATTAGAAGAACATTAAATCTCATCGAATCTACCAATAGAATGGGGGCAGAACTACTCTCTCGCTAGACTCACATAAAGCATTCAATCTGATGAACTGGGACTACATCTGAAACACCCTCGCACGCATGGGGCTAGGCCACAATTTTATAAAATGGACCAGGCAAATTATTGAGACCCCATCCACACAGCTCCAAGTCAATGGCACAAGATCGGCAGCCATTCCAATATCTAGAGGCACACGTCAGGGCTGCCCACGTCTCCTCCCCTAGTGTTTGCCCTGTCCATGGAGCAGTTTGCCGAAAGGATCCAGCAAAACCCAAATATCACAGGGCTCACCATGGGAGGGACAGAATATAAAGCTGCACTAAATGCGGACAATGTGCTCTTAACCATCACCAGCCCGGACATCTCCCTGCAATCCCTGCTGGAGGAGCTCGAAGCCTTTGGGGCGGTATCCGGCTTTAGGGTGAACTACGATAAGTCCTCAGACTTACCAATCAACCTAACGAAGTGTCAAAGGGACACCCTCAGCCCGGAACTCCCCATCCCGTGGGCTGGGTCCATGATTTAATACGGGGTCCGCATTCCCAAATCCAGTGACCAGATCCACAAACAACTTTCCACAGCTCTTCAAGGACCACCGGGCGGACTTGAATCCCTGGAACAACCAAGAGATCTCCTGGCTGGGCCGAGTTGCGGCGGTAAAGATAAATCTGCTCCCCAGGCTAATCTATCAGTGCCTAGCGCTCCCAAATCATATTCCAGAGGGGGACCGCAAATCCCTGCAGCAGGAGATCATGAACATTTATATGGAGAGGGAAAAGGCCCCGCATTGCAAAGAAAATCATGACCCGCAGCCATTGCTTGGGTGGCCTGGGAGCTCCGTACATATCCCGATGCAGGCGAGCGGCCCAACCATCGTGGTTCCGAACAACAGATCGCCCGTGCTGGCTGCAGATAGAGGAGGCATGGTGTAAGCCACCCCTATCCGACCTAACGCACATACAAAGCTGGAAAGCCCCCACCTAAACTCACTACTGGCAACAGTGGAAAGCAGCCGCCAGGAAATGGGGAGTCACGAGCTTGCTGGGCCCACTAACACCAGTATGAGGACAACCCAGGATTCTCCTAGGTCTCTGCAATCGTAGCTTCACTATCTGGAAGACCGGAGGCCTTCGGAGGATTTCCGACTTCCTCGAGGGAGGCCGTCCCCTCAAGATCCCCAAAGAGGAAAGGTTCCATTATTCACAGATCCGCCACTGGAGCTCCCAACAAGTTATCAAAGAACAGGGCTCCAGAAATCTAATGCCCCTAGAGCTCACAACAACAACAGCACCCCCCAGGGAGAAAAAAATAAAATCACCACTTTGTATAAACTCCTGGAAAAGTCGAACCCGGAAGAGGAGGATAGATACATGACCAACAGGGGAAAAAGACCTGGGGCGCCCTCTGGACCCATCTGTGTGGAACAGAATATGGACAAGGCTTCACAAAAGCACCCAATGCATCACCAACAGGCAGGGAGTGTGCAAGGTGTGCTACAGGTATTGCATCACACCGGTGCAGCTGCATAAATCTGGCTCTGTTCCCTCCCCGAACTGCTGGAGAGTATGCCCCCTAGAGGGATCACTCTTCCACCTACTCTGGGAATGCCCGAAAACAACAAACTACTGGAGGGGTGTGCTGAACCATCACCGGACTCTCCATCCCTTGGGACCCCGGGATTGTTCTGCTGGGGGACAGGGATTTGCCTTTGTCGGGCAACATGGCCCGCCTAGGTCTAAGTGGTGGAACATTGTTACAGCGGAAAAGGTTACAGCACTCCGTCTGGATAACAAACCTTTTCAGAAATACATGGCCCCCCCCCACCCTCCAAGGAGTTGTGCCGTATTATGACTCGCAAATGCTGTTGTCTGTTTACCATGTTTAAAAACCCAATAATATATCTATGTAAACAAGTTGCAGCTTTCTCCATGTCAAGCCATGGTAATGTGTTTTTCCGTACACTCAATGTACCCTCTCTGTGCAAAAAAATACACCAAGTTAATATCACCCAGAATGATAATCTCTGCGCCACTGTACTCACCTTTTACCAATGAAAAAAATCCAAGAAAGATTCCAGAAAATCAATTAGGTTGTAGCTAGTAGGGTTACAGTAAGCATTGAAAATAATATATTCAATTAGGAGACCCAACAGGTTTAATCAAAGTCTCGCTGCCAGAAAAAGCCTATAGAGGCCCCAATTGACGACATCATGTCAATTGTTCTATGGTTAAAAAGCCAACAAATGTCATACGATCTAGCAGCCATGTTTCCTGGAATAAAATACTTAATCCTTCATAGCTGTCACTTTAAAGGATCCGGAACCCCGCGTGTTCCAACCTAATATTTTCAGATAGCATGCTATGGATTTGGAATACATAACTTGATTTGTCTCCCTGGTTTTGTCACGGAGTCATTTCACCCCCGACCCCCCCAACAAGGTACAGTATATCAAAGGCAATGGAAGTTGAAGCGAGGACAGCGCTGCACATTACGTTTTAATGGTGAATGGAGGTCAAGTGCAGGATGATTGTGAAAGACTTTAGTGTTCGGTTTCATTTGATGGACCCAAGAAGAGGGTAATTAATGGCAGATTCATATTCAAAGTACACCATATTGGGGTTAGACTCTTCAAAAACGTCCATGAAGTCCTGCAAGTATTTAAACCGGATATTAATCCAGGACGACTTTGGCAAGATTGACATCAGGGTAATTACTCAAGTGACATGGAATACAATGACAGGAAAACTCAAGCTAAAGTGCATACAGCGTGCTTAGGAGCAGCCATTCTGGGAAGGATTCAGCAAGGAAAGTTACAGATGAAGTTGCATCCTGGGGAAGATGAACAAGTGTTGTGCATAGGAGCAGGATAAACTAATACAACACTGGATGCTTCTCCAACGTTATTAAAGAAAGAGGAGGGCATTTTCAGTAAATTTGAGCACAAGATGAAACTGAAGGAGCCTGCAGTGCCTCTAAGAAACAAGGTGCGTAGGGTACCAATTACAGTGAGAAAAGATTTGGATTTACTATTAGAGGAAATGGTAAAAGATGAAATAATTGTACCTATTGAGTGTGCAGAATGGGGTTTCCCGTGTTTTGGCAAGAAATACAGATGGAAGGGTCAGGTTATGTGTAGACTTAGGAATGTGAACGAATTTGTGGTGGCTGATTGTCTACCTAATTTGCAGGAAATGCCAACGTTATTGGGGGAGGCAAGAATGTTTAGCACCTTGGATATGGCGAGAGCATATCAGAAGAAGTTCCATAATAACTCAAAACCATTAACAGCTTTTATAACACCTATGGGTCTATCAATTTAAGAGGATGTCATTTGGTTTGGTGGGTGCATCTTCTGTTTTTCAGAGAATTATTTATAATCTTTTCAAAGACTTACATGGAGTGGTGGCATTTCAAGAGGATGTATTGATTTAGGGTAAGAATGAGGAGGAACAAGACTGTACTCTAAACAACGTCTTAGCAACTTGGGAAGAAGTTGCATGACCCTTCAAGATGAAAAGTTTGGTGTAAAAAGGTAGAGTATTTAGGACCCCGTTTTTTGGGACTAGATAGCAAAACAGTGACCTTATCCAAGGAGCACCAGCTCCGGTGAATGTAGAACAGTTAAGGTCATATTTGGGCGAAAATTTCTCTAGATGTGTGGAACTTTTTCCAAACAAAGCAGAACCTTCGAAAAAAATAGGAGGTAAAGTGAGTGAACTGAAGTAGAAGAAAAGTTTAAGACATTAAGGAGGAAATTAAAGTGGCTTAACCACTAAAACGCTAAGGGTGGAAAAGATGTGTGTTGGGTGTGGCTGCAAATAGTTACGTGTGGGTGAAACCCTATCGCAAAAAAAAGGATAATGGACAGTTACGAGAACATTAAATGAAGGTGAACAGAAGTTTTCAGTTATTTTAAAAAGAGGCTCTTGTCTGTACATGGGCAGTGGAGCATTTTTGAATGTTGTGGGGGACTGAATTCACAAACAGATCATAAGCTATTGTTGCATGTATTGGCTGTGATGAATCAACTTCTGGGGCACCAGTGGTCCTGGGGTGAATGTCTGTTTCTAAAGCATCAATCAGCCCAACACCTAAGGGATCTGAACAAGCAATTATAAACCTTGTCGAATTCTTTTAATGTGGACGGGACGGCAGGCTAATCTATGAAAGGTTGTGGATCATTGATTAGTTGCAACACAGTGAAAATACAATTACCCAATGATAAAAAGGGACTGTCCAGAAGACAAAGTTGTACACAAAACATCTACTTTATTATCATCATCACAACAGACAGTTCTAGCAACACTACGAAATACAAACACTGACAGGACAGTTTCCAAGAAGGAAAAGGGATGTACTCCGATACTGACAGGAAGGTAGTTGGAATGGTAAATAATCACAACAGTTCAAGGATATTTGGCAGCACAAAGGAAGCAATGGGTCTTAACATGTCTCTAGGGGGCTTTGGAAAAAGACCAGGGGGGGGGGGGGGTGGGGGGTTAGGGGGGGAGGGAGACAAACCAAAATGTGCTGTAGGTGTTTTTGTTGCTCAACAGCGTAGCGTTGGCTTCAGGGTACTCTGCAGGCCTGGGTGACAAGAGTACAATACAAGAGTCTGCTGCGGGTATCAGGCGGAAAGACAGTTCGGCGAGCGAGGCTGGAAGAATGGCTGCAGGCTGGCCTACAACATGGCGGTTCAGGAATCGTTTTCAGTGCTGGTCTGCGGTTCTGAAGCACTGGTCGAAACGTCACGGATGTCTTTAGGCCGCTGTGGCTTGACAACGGTCAGCGTTTCAGCTTGACGAATCCGATTGATTTGAATACGTCCTTTAAGGCGGACGTCAGTAGGTGCTAGTCGATGCACTCCTAGCTTCTGGGCTTGCGTCATCCTTTAAAGGTGGAATAAAGCTGGGGAGTGAGTTGCAGGCAGCTGCCTGGTCCTTGGTTTCAGGTTAAGACACTCTCTGGCACTTGCCACCTAGGATGCTTTCTGCAGAGCCAACCAGGACACACTTTGTGCTGTCTTGGTACTGGTTCTGGAGCGTCCTCTGGATTCGTTATCTCCCTCTGTTCCCTGGTAGATGTTATGTGGAGGGATCTTGCTTCCCCTCTTTGGAGGCCCTGGCCTTCCTTCACTGACTGAAGATGTAAGGCAAACTGTACCTTCAGCCAGGGTCCAATGAGGAGTTCTTCTTGCAACTCCTTGCAAATTCTTAAGATGATCTCCCAAAAGAGGGGCTCAGCCCCTCTTAAAGCCAAAAAGACCACAGTGATTGGTGTAGGCGAAATCTACCTTAATGAACCAATCCTGGGGACCCTACCAACAATCTCCCGTATACATGAGGTCATAACCACAGTGCTTTGCAACAGGAAAGGTAAAGGGTTAGAACATGTGATACTATGCCCCACCCATTTTCCTGTCTGTTGTGGATCAGAGTGTCTCTGTGGTTATTGGATCTCTTGGTGGTTCCCGATTAAAGCAGCAAGTCCTCCTTGAAGCTACAGCAAGACCAGACTCTCTGGCTCCTGCAAACCACATCCTCATACCTTATGAATGGAGTTCACCCAGCAGGGGGACAATTCTGTAAACACGCAGACATGACAGCTCACCGTCAACTGAAATGGAGTGCGGGGGCTAGCTTCAGGTTGACACAGGTGCAAATGAAAGGTTGTCAAGGTTTCCCCGTCTCCTTTGTTAACCTCTGCAGCCAGGCCCTATGTGGGCCTGTTTGAAATACATTTAATTTGTATGTTAACCGCTGCCATCAGCTGCAGGGCCCAAGAAGAGGACGGGGATTATCCATCAAGCTGCCAATAGCAGGGGCAAGGTTTGGTCCTCTCCCTTCTGGAGATGCATCAGGCGGCACTCCCATCATATCCCAACTAAACAAGACAGGGGGGACTTCGCCTGTAGGCTGTTTCCACCCAGAGTACACTGGTTTATGCGCATGTCGTGCGGTGACCATAGGAAAAAGTGTGCAGATTAGCCCCACACATTTTCCTGAGGTTGATCTACCATCATTCAATTTCATTTAAAAAAGCTCATGCGAGCGCGCACCCACCGTGCGGATGGTAGAATTCCTCACATGGCACCAGGAGAAGGCATAAACCTATCAGCCAGGCTGCAGAGATTAGTGTTCAAACTTCAATGATATAAATTCAAAACAGAACACATATCTGGTAAGGATAATGTACAGACCGATTTTCATACAGACCGATTGTCAAGATTACCAATGGATAATAGTGATGATATTGTTCAAGATTACCAAAAGATGATATTGTTGGAAGATGAATGAAGTGGCATTGATAGTGAAAAATAAATATATGGCGTGAAGAAGGAAGATGAGGTGTCAATTCAAGCCAAGTAGTATTGTGTCAAGGGTTGGCCATCTGAGAGAGGATGGAATTCAATGAGGAAAATTGCTGATGAAATGTGTGTTCAAGGAGAAAGTGTTGTTCGAGGTGAGGTGTTCACTCCTCAGAGGCTGTTGAGGGCAAGAATAAATCAGAGTTGCCCATGAAAAACATTTGGGTATATCAGATACAAAGAAGAATTAGAAAGGACTTGGTGGACGAGTAGGGATTCAGAGATAGAAAAGGTTGTGAGGCTATGTCAAAATAGTGATATGGTTCCTACCACAAGAGTTGCGTCCAATGATGCCCATGGATTTTCCTACAGGGCCATGGAAGAAAATGGCAATAGACATAGCAGGTCCTTTCCAAGCATTGCCAGATGATTACAATTATTTGGTGTGTGTGTGGTGGATTACTATTCATAGTGGCCTGTTCATAGTGGCCTGTTGAACCCATGAGGGAGGGGGAATACAATGAATGGGGATTATTTTAGAAAACCCATTTGCTATTGAAGGTGCACCAGAGACAATTGTGTCAGATAACGAACAGTGTACATGAGGGAGATGGTGTAAGATGCATAATCAAAAGATTCAACAGGAAGGTGAAGGAATTGGTCCAGAATTTCAAGAGCTGGTTAAGTTCACTGTTTCTTACAGAACTACTCCCCACACTGGAACGGATGTATCTCCTTTCCAATGTATGCAAGGAAGATAGCATTGCTATGGAATATGTCCAGTATGGATGAGAGATCAACAAAGACAATTCAAATTGGATAAATGAAAGCAAAGAATTACGAGAGAGTAGAAGATGAACAAATGGAGCAGAAGAGATATACAGATGACAAACTAGGTGTCAAAAAGCTGGGGGGGTGGAGGGGGACAAAAAAAAAAAAAAAAAAAAGGGAGATTGTGTCAGAGTAAAGTAAGAAAAACGGTTAAGGGATGGTCAAAATTGTAGCGCTCCAAAAGACCGAGTGAGTCTAGGGCATTATGTGTGCATCTGGAAAATGGGGAAAGATGGAACATGAATAGGATTACCAATAGGATATACAATATTTTATTTATACTGTGCTCGTACACGTGTTTCAGAGCACGGCCAGGGAGGGGAACAGGGGAGAACAAAAACAACGATCTTACTAGGCCCAGTGACATTCACAAAGCGCAAGTGCATGTGAAAGAGAAAGGGAAAAGTGCATGGAAGGGAGACAAGTGTGAAGAGCAGAGCAGAGAACAAATAGATAGTAAAGGCAATTAAATAGTGGTAGTGCAGCCAGCAAGTGGCCAGTGATGGAGTGGACAGTGATAGCTGACAGGTTAGGTGGCAGACTGAATCTAAGTGCCAAAAGAATACGAAGAGTGGGGGACTATATGGGTACAGATACAGCCCCCAGTGCAAGGGGTGGCCCGGAGGCAGTGCAGGAGGGTGAGCAGGTACCTGGGGATAGAGGGTGGCCAGGTGCATGGTGCCAAGAGAAACAGATCAGCCGGGGAGAGGGCAGGGGGGGTAAAGGCATAAGCAGAGAGAAGGGTCTGGAACTGGAGATGATTTTCCTCAAGTTTCAGAGTGGCAGGGAGGCTGTTCCAAAGGGAGGCCCCAGCCAAAGAGAGATCTACCCCCAGCTCGTTTTTGTTTTTAGAAAAACTGACCCTGAGGGAATTAGCAGTAGAAGTAAAGGAGCGATGAGCTCTAGAGGGGAGGTATTTGCAGAGGGATAGTTGAAGATATTTTGGACCCAGGCACCAGAAAGCCTTGTGGACAATGCAGCGGGTTTTAAATGTAATGTAATCCTTGCATACACTGTGAGCCAATGAAGAGATTTCAGAGCTGGAGAGATACGATCCCAGGGCTTGAGGCCAAGGACAAGTCTTGCAGTCCTGTTCTGGATTAGTTGTAGAGGATGGAGAGTAGAGGCAGGTAGATTTAGAAAGAGGCTGTTACTAGTCCAACCTGGAGAACCAGAGCTTGGGAGACGGGAAGGAGAGGAAAGGCAAAGTACCTCAGGGGAGGTGAAGTAGGAAGTTTGACTTTTTAGAGACATCAGAGATGTGGGCAGAGAAGAAAGTGTGGAGTCAAAGATTACCCCGAGGTTCTTAGCCTCACAGGTAGGGGTAGGAGGAGGGCCAATGGAGGCAGGCCAGAGAGTGAGGGGAAAGGAAGGCGAAGGCGTACCAATGAGGAAGATCTCAGTCTTGTTGACATTAAGACAAAGATGATTGGTGACACACCAATCTTCAATGGCAGTTAAGCAATCAGAGATGAGGGAAGGAGAGGAGTTGGCAGAGGGTAGCCTGAAAATGAGTTAGGTGTCATTTGCATAGCACTGGAAATGAGAGCAGAAAATGGCAGTGCAGTGGGCAAGAGTTGCCAGGTATTGGTTGAAAAGCCAGGGTGAGAAGTTAGGCCCCTGGGGAACACCACAGGTGGAGAGGGAGATAGATGAAAGAGATGAAAGGAATGACTCAAGTTGTACCTGGGAGGGTTGGTCAGAGAGGAAAGAGGTCAGCCAGACCAGAGCCTGATCAGTGATAACCAGGTTAATATGGTTGACCGCGTCGAAGGCAGAAAAGAGATCGAGTGGGATGCTGACAGAGGGAATGTTAGAGTCAAGGTTGGAGAGCAGATCTTCACAGATGTTTAGGAGAGCAGTTTCGTGCTTCTGGCACGACTGAAACCAGACTGGTGGTCATTGAGAGAGCCAACAGAATTTGAGTGAACGTTAATCTGAGGATGGCCAATTTTTCAAAGAGGTTGCCAAGAAAGGTAGTAATGGAAATTGGACAATAGTTAGCCGGGCAAGAAGGGTCAGCTGTGAGTTTCTTGAGAAGAGGATGCACAAGGGAGTGCTTCAGAGGGGGGGGGGGGGGGGGAAGGATCCTGAGGCAAAGGAAAGGTTGCAAAAATCGGCAAGGGCCTAAGCGAGGCAATCAATCTGGTTTGTGATTGTTTTAGCAGAACGGATGAACCTGCTTTGATGAGGCTTTCATAGATCGGACTTGTCTAGCAACCTCTTCAGGGGAAAAAAAAAAAAAAAAGAAGAGGAAAGGGAAAGAAAGAGTGGGGGTGGTTGAAGGAGGGTCAGCAGGTGCAGACTGCAAGGGGATAGGAGGGTCAGGGGAGGAGCGGGTGGACAGGATGTCCTGGGTTTTTGAGATAAAGTGAGAGGCAAGGGCATTGCAGAGAGCTTGGGAGGAAAGAGGAGGGGTAGAGACTGCAGCAGGGTTGGCCAGTTCCTTGCAGATTTTAAAGAGTTCAGCCAAGTTCTAAGATGCCACAGAGACACAGGCTTGAATGTGGACTCTCTTCTTGGTGCGGACAGAGTCTGTATTGCCTCTGAAGCAGGCGACAGGCCAGTTTGTCAGAGGATGAACAAGAAGCCATGATGAACATGAAGTCATGGTGGAGCTTTACTTTGCTGTATAAAAATTGTATCCTGCGCAAGTATGGACCCAGGGGCATATGGGCGCAAGACAAAAACAAGAGGGCAGTAAGTCACGACTACAAAGCCTGAAAGGCTCTTAACTATCTGAAGAGCAAACTCTTCAATTTCTTCTGAAAGATTTCAGCGACCTGCTTCTCCAAGATTTGGTGGGGTAGCATTTCAAGCTGCAGCAAATAAGGGACACATTGACTTGCGAGAGCGCACATCTAGGCTCCTTCAACTGACATGCTTCATTAGATCTAAGAGCTCTGGCATTAGCTTTAGTTAACAATACCTCACGCAAACAGACAGCACTTGTGCCATTAGGCATGTATGCAAGATTATAAGGAGACAGAACTCAATGCCAACCTCAAATGGCAACCAGGGTAATTATGTTTTTGTTTTGGTTATATGATCTCTCTGTTCAAGTCCAGCAATCACTCTCACAGAACTGTTTTGTATTGTATTGCCTTGAGTCTGGCACACTCTGCCTTCTTGATACCCACCAATTGGCTACTACAGTAGACAATCTTAGACCCAGAAGAAGGGCTTGGGAAGAAGGAATGGTGGTTCATGGCAGGAGTTGGTGGAAGATCATAGTGAGAATTGTCAAGAACAATCAAGCACAAGGGAACAGCAGTGGAAGTGGGAAAGATGAAGGGAGTAATGAACATGCATTGCAATCCAGAGGAAGATCAAGATCCATATTGAAGGGGTCTGCCTGTGAAATTTAAGAATTTGTTAATGTACTGAAGTTCTGTTACAGTTCATGTAAGAGAGGAAGATGTGCTGCATCCTCAGCTCGCGCAGGTTTCCACTTCCTCAAGACCTGCGCGAGGCACAGAATGTTCGGTAGACGACTTATGCAGGCAGTGCTACGGTCGGTTTGCCTCGCGGCCGCCTCACTCACTCACTCCCATCCACTTGTACTCAAATTAAGTACTTTATTACCCCATCTGGTGCCTTATTTACCTTCTTCAGTGGGGCACCTCAAAGTTTGCCCTAATAGACCAACCATCTCTGGTGCTGCTCTACACCGCGATGCCGCCAATCACAATCCTCCACACTACTTCTTTACCTGTGCCCCAGGCCATCATACAGAAATCTCCAGATTCTTCGAGGACACGCTCTCCCATGCAACAGATAATGCTGTGGCACCGTCTGCATTCCTCGCATGGCGACGTGCATACACCACCCCTTGGTTCAATCATTACTCCACTGAAACCAAGGACCAAAGCGGAGCTCTCCGCACGTTATAAGGTCTGTGCTACTCTTGCTGGCTTACTCCCGATCTTCGCCAGAACAGAAACTCTTGTCTCCTGCCAGGGTTCCCGGCGCCAATCTCCATTGGACTCGGCCCCAATTAGTCTTCCAGAATGGACTTGCGGTGAAGACTGCAATGCTGGCTCCCACCACCTTCTGGCTCGCCAGCAGCAGCTCACAACTTCTGCACTTCATAGGGGTCCTTCCTCAGCAACTGCACCGGACCATGCACCACTGACCTTGGCACAGCTGCCATCTCCTCTCTTGCTGGCCCCAGGAATTTAAGGATTTAGATGATTCCAGAGGGGCAGAGGCTGTCCCTTCGAGTGATCCCCCTCCACAGCACTTCCTGGTTCGCTGCGTTGGTCCTTCCACCGTTTAAATGATGACCACCTAGTCGCCATGTAGTGGGTTCCTACGGGTAACAAAAGGCTAAATCCAGCTCTGGTAAGTAGCTTCATTATTCAACACCCTCACTGAACTAGGTCTAACTCAAAAAAATCCTAGAACCTACCCACATCAAAAGGGAGAATTATTGATTGGTTAGCAGTTTATAATTGCACCGCCAACATCACATCCATATCCCCACAACTGTGGGCTGACCATTTCCTCGTGTCCTTTGAACTCTCTACGGCCAGACCACTCCCTCTAGCTCCTATCCTGGCCCCACCATCTCCAACCAGGAACAAAAAGTGTATTACTAAGGATAAAGTGATTCCGGTCATCCAACCCACTCTTAACCAACTAGCAGAACACCTAGACCCGGAAATGCTTGTCGAAGAGTACAATAAAATCATGCTAATTACACTTGACATTATTTCCCCTTTAACCCTTTAAGTGCCAAGGACGAGGTATCTCGTCCTTGGAAGTGCACACGCAGTGCCAAGGACGAGATAGCTCGTCCTTTTCGGCACCTTGTTTTGAGCGATCCCTGCAAAGCAGGGATCGCTCAAAACTGTAATCCAACCCCTGGGCTATGTGAGGGGGAGGTGCCCCCTCACTGCCTGGGGGTTGGATTTCCTTCAGTTTCACGCCGACGTGCGTGACGCACGTCGGCGTGAAACGGAAAGTAATTCCACCGCAGCACCATTTTCGGCTGCTGCGTTGGAGAGAGAAGGCGAGTGCCCTTCTTGTTCCGCCTCGATCTCCGGCTGTATTTGAAGCCAGAGATCGAGGCGGGTATCGTTGGAAAGGGGAGATCTTCCCCTTTCCAACGATACCCATTGTGTGGCTTTGCTGCCCGCGGATCGGGCGCAGGGCGCCTCGATCCGCGGGCAGCAACGTCACGGATCAAACGAAGATCCTTTTGTGACGCGTGGGGGAGGGGGGGCTGCTTACTAGGTAAGCGGCCCCCTTCCCCCGTGGCCCCAAAGCATGGGGCCACAGTGCCAGGGACCCCTGGGGGCAGATGATCACTGCCCCCAGGGGTGGGGGAAAAAAAAGAAAAATAAAAAAATGTAGAGTGAAGGAGGGAGGTGGGAGGGGGTTTTGGGCCCTGGGGCCCACTGGGCCACCAGGGATTGACCTAAAAGTGGTGTCCCTGGAAAGGGGACTTTCTCCCCTTTCCAGGGACACCACTCATATGCCGCATTGCTGGTCACGGATCAGCGCAGTGACCAGCAACCCACTGAACCACCATGGATCTGTTTGTGAGTTGGGGGGGAGGGGGCTGCTTCAGGTAAGCAGCCCTCTCCCCCCCCCCCCGGCCCCCAAAGCATGGGGACACATGAAAATGAACCCTGGGGGCAGATGGCTGACCATCTGCCCCCAGGGAAATATATAAAAGAAAAAAAAATAATAATCCGAGGGATGGGGGGAGGTGGGAGGGGGTTTGGGGTCCTGGGGCCCACTAGGCCACCAGGGATTGAGCAGAAAGTGGTGTCCCTGGAAAGGGGACTTTCTCCCCTTTCCTGCCCCACCTTTTGGGGTGGCCCTCTCCCCCCTCACCCCAAATGGAGGTGGGGTGTACCTCACGCAGCCGTTTGGAGGAGGCCCAGGGAGGCCTGCATGAGGTGTGTCCCCCAGCCATTGGGGGTGGGGGGCACCCCAAAAGGTGGGGCAGGACCCCCAATAGATGGGGCAGTAGGGTTTGGGCACCCTGGGGGCAGATAGCCACCCTAATGGGCCCATCTGCACCAAGACAAGTTGGGTAAACAAAAAAAAAAATATACAAAACCACAGGCTGCTTTTTAGGGGGGGCTGAGGGCCACCCTAAATTGGCAGCGCATGATGTACCGCAACGGGGGGTGGCCCCCAACTACCCCCCCCACCCCAAATGGAGGGCCCCACCTCATGCAACCCTCCCTGGGCGCAGATAGGGGGGGCCTCACCTCATGCATCCCTCCCTGGGGTCAGATGCCCCTTCCTAGGAGCAGATATCTGCCCCCAGGGAGGGTTGCATGAGGTGGGGCCCTCCATTTGGGGGGGGGGGGTTGAGGGCACATTGCTATTGGGTTGGGGGTGAACAGGGCCTGTAGTGTTCTGTTGTGAAGGAGGTGGGTGCTCTGGGGAGGGATTGGGGTGGCCAGGAACACACTTGCCCGGGTTGCGGACAAAACGCCCCCCCCAGTGCAGCTGAACAGTGCCTGGGAGGGAAGTTTGCCACTTAGCCATCTGTGCAATGTTTTTTTTGTGTGCTGGGGGTTGCCATACACCCATTGGTCTTAGGCCAGTTTGCTATCACTGTGCAGTCCAGCCTTCTGTGGAGGTAGATGACTGAGAAGTTTCATGTATGTGGTGGAAGGAGCTGAAAACTTTACAGATATATGTCAGACAGTTTGGATGTGTTATTGGTAGGCAAAGCACTGAATGTAAATCTTTTATGTTTGTTGCAGTTGCGGCTACTGAAAAGCTTATGCTGACTTATGTACGTACCACATATATTACTTGGTAATGTGCGGGTGGAGGGTTACTGTGGTGGGAGAAACTGTGGCTGCAGTGTCAGTGGTATGGGTGAGAAAGGGTAGTAGGGCGGTTCGGGGGCCAGTGATGGGAGTGCCTTGCATTGAGGAAGGTGGCTGCTTTGCAGAAGCAAAAATTGGCCGACATAAGTAGCAGCTCCTTTTCAAAAATGTTGCCGGTAGTAATGCAGATGGTCATTTTGTTCTGAGCATGGTACGCGTACTTGATACAGAGAACACTACTTTTACTGCAACGATCACCATTTCTGTGGTCCTTTTCCAGCAGTCGTCCCAGTGAGCCCCGCCAGGCTCCCCATCCTTTTGCAGGGGGAAAAGCTGTAACGCAGGGTAGCTAGAGGGGCAGGAGGGGTGGGGGATGAAGTCATTGCCCTTGGGCGTCCATCTCCCAGATGGATATTTAGTCCCTCAAAAGCAGCAGTGGGTGCAGGGTGCCCCGGCACGGTCCCCATCCCGTCCTAGAGGGGAAAGCTGCAGTGCTGGCCAGGCAGAGATGTAGTGTGGTGGTGATTGATGTGTGTGACCTTGGCTGCCTCTCTGCCTTGGTAGTTGAATGGCCCCAAGTTCACCAGTACTTTAGGAGCTGCGTCCCAATTTCTCACAATCAAAGTGTCCAAATTTGCATGCATGTGTAATGAATGGCGCACATTCTGTCAGAGGAACTATATTCGGAGAGGTTACAAAACACCCTTGCTGCACAGGTCATATCCTCTGTCATACTAGTCACCCTGCCAAAGTGTAATGGTGTAGCATGTGGAAGTCACCTTACCACCGTGCAGTGCAGGCGGTGGGCCACAGGAGCAGACAACCTTTACTGATTACAATTGCCCCAGCAGAACTGTGTTATTGGCACAAGGTGACATACTGTCTTCCTCACCTCTTTGCCACCTCCTTCCCCTAAAACACAAGTGCCAATTACGTAATGACCTACTGTAAATTCACATGAGAGGTGCATGTCCGAATGGGTGAAGTGTGTGTCTGGGATTGTTACAAGAGCCATGTGTTCACACAATCATTCAGCTAGTTGGTAAACTGTATGTATAGGCATATTCATGGGGGTTCACTTGTTTCCATATCATAGTGACGATGAGGGTTGTGTAGATAATTGCCTACTCTTTCACCCAAAAGGGCTGCACGATTTTCCGAGGGCCAACCACATCTGGCTCTCAAAGGGATGCCCTCCTGGTGCATTGGTTTGGGGTTAGGGGGAAGTGCTTTCACCAGCTCAGAGGAGCCATCAGCGATGTCCATGCAAAAGGAGATGCAACCCCAACACCCTACAGTGGTGCACCTGGGAGGAAAAGATTTAACGTCTGTGGGAGTGGAAGGGATACATGAGCTGCTAATGGATGAACTGGAATGGATAGCACAGAGGTTTCCAAACAGTGATGGTTTGGTGCCAGATTTCCGGGATTTATTTATTTTTATGTTTTTTCTGCAGGATGCCATATGCCCACTTGTCTTATTTCCATTTCCAATCCGTGTGCAGTCTAGCCTTCCGTAGTGGTAGATGACTGAGAAGTGTCATGGAACTGGTGGAAGGAAGTGAAAAATGTACAGATAGTAGCCAGACAGTTTGGATGTGTAATTGGTAGGCAAAGCATTGATTTTAATTCTTTTATGTTTCCTTTGCAGTTGCGGCTACTGAAAAGCTATCGCTGACTTATGTAAGTACAACATTAATTACTCGGTAATGTGGGGGTGGAGGGTTACTGTGGTGGAAGGAATTGTGGCTGCATTGTCAGTGATAACGGTGGGAAAGGGTAGTGGGGAGGGTCGGGGGCCAGTGATGGGTGTGCCTTGCATTGAGTAAGGCAGCTGCTTTGCAGAAGGAAAGGTTTGGCCGACAAGTAGCAGCAAATTTTTTAAAAAAAATTCCAGTAGTTATATAGATGGTCATTTTTTCTGAGCATGCCATGCACACTTATTACAGAGCTCATTCCTTTCACTGCAAAGTTCACCATTTCTGTGGTCCAATTTCAGCAGTGGTCCCAGTGTGCCCTGTCAGGGTCCCCATCCTTTTGCAGGGGGAAAAACTGTAACATAGGGTAGCTAGAGAGGGGGGTGTCATTGGCCTTGGGCGTCCGTCCCCCAGGTGGATATTTTGTCCTCCAAATTCAGCAGTGGGTGCAGGGTGCCCTGGCAGGGTCCAATCCCTTCCAAGAGAGGAAAAGCTGTAGTGCTGACCAGGAAGCTATGTAGGGTAGTGGTGGGTGATGGGTGTGACCTTGGCCACCTCCCTTCCTTGGTAGTGAAGTGCCCCCAAGGTCACTAGTGGTCCTGGAGCTATGGCCGAAACACTCACATTGAAAGTGTCTGAAGGTGCACCCATTTGTGGTAAATGTGGCACATTCTTTCAGGGTACCTATATTCAGAGAGCGTACAAAGCACACTTCCTGTGGACTTCATATCCTCTGTGAGACTAGTCACCCTGCCAAATTGTAACGATGTAGCATGTGCAAGTCACCTTAGCACCGTGCTGGGCAGGCGGTGGGCCACAGGAGCAGACAACTTTTACTGATTACAATTGCGCCAGCACAACTGTGTTATTGGCACAAGGTGACATACTATCTTCTTCACCTCCTTCCCCTGAAAATAATGTGGCAATTATGTGTCGACCTACTGTTATCTCAAATGAGAGGTGGTTTCCGAATGGGTGAAGTGTGTGTCTGGGATTGTTACAAGAGTCATGTATTGGTGCAATTGTTGTGTAATGTGGTAAAATGTATGTGTAGCCATAATCATGGGGGTTTTCCTGTTTCCATTTCCTAGTGAGGATGAGGGTTGTGTGGATTTTCGGCCACTCTTATATCCAAAGGGCTGCACGACATTTCCGAGGGCCACCTACATCTGGGTCTGGAAGGGATGGCCTTGCAGTGCATTGGTTTGGGGTGGGGGGGATGCGCCTTCACCAGCTCCCCGACCTTATAGTGGTTCACCTGGGAGGAAATGATTTTGCGTCTGTGGGACGGAAGGGGGTACGGGAGCAGCTCATGGCAGACCTTGAATGGATTGCACAGAGGTTTCCAAACACTGTGGTGGCCTGGTCCCAGATGATTCCCAGGATGGATTGGAGAACTCAAGGGAATAGAAGGGCCATCAACCGCTCGGTGTGGAAAATGAATGGCGAGTTCACTAGACTGACAGAGGGCAACACCAGAATACGGACCATTCACCATGGCAATATCAAAGGTGCTGTGATGTTTCACAGAGATGGGGTGCACCTTTCCAAAACAGGCATGGAGCTGTTCATTGGAAACATAATGGATTTTGCCCAGACGCTATTTTAGGGGGAGTTTGCCCAGTGACTGATGGACACACTGGAAGATGTGAAAAGTGAATACAAATGGTAGTAAGTATGTTGGCAGTGAGACTTCCACTTTCTAGCAATTGTTTGCATTCATGGCATGTCAAAGCACTCAGTATGTGTCTGCTACTTAATTCTTAGGTACCCATCACTACTTGCTTCAGCCTACATCAATTTGCTTGGCCTTGCAATAATTTTGTCCTTGTGAGCTTTCCCCTTACAATAGACACCCCTATATGAATGAGCAGGTGTTCTTGTCAAAAGTGTGCCAGCAGTTGCCCGGAAGGGCCAGCCGTGTACTTTATTTATCTTCCCTTTCTGCTTCTTCATTGCCTATGGCTTTTCAACTCACCCAATTACTAATACGTTGCATGGTTCCTTCTCACCTCGAATTACCATCCACAAGCATCCCATGGAGGAGGGCATGGTGCAAAGCATGTTGGCCGTTTCTGAATAGGTATTGTGAATAGGTATTGTGGCTGAAATCCTCGTCCCCACGCTTGTATTTCTGTACAGTTTAGCGGAATAGTACATTGTCCATAGATTTTTTTTGTTCTCTTTCTTTTAGGTGCAGGTGTGTTGTAGCTGTCTACCCACTTGTAGGAAAGCAGTCAGCTGGTCCTTAGCATTTCACGTGAGTGTTTGCAAAGTACTACTCCGTTTATTGTAGCGTGCAGGGAGTACTTCATATTGCAGAGGGCTGCTACAGTTTGTGAGCAAAGTCTGGACCTTTTGGTGTTCTTGTGTGAAGTAGGTTTGTGGCACTGAATACCACTTACTGTGCTACGTTCCATACTTTCAGAAGCACACATACTTCTTGTTTCAGTCTTCATCTGGTCTTTGGGCAGTGAAGGGTTCCATAGCGAAGGTACTCATGGCTTCTCGGCGATCAATGTCTGGTGCGGAGGCATTAGCTGCAGTGATGGAGTCTGGCTCAGAGCAAGGCACAGATGTGTACATGCATTCTGAAACAGATAGTGCTTCTGAGGGGCACGAGGGAAGTGATTGGGGAAGTGAGATGGCCATTGACGAAAGTCCCTCCTCCCACTCATCATCGTCATCTGATGATGATGAAGAGGAAGGAAGAGTGCGTCCACCTTTTCGCACACTTCCCACACGCAGGGGACCTGTAAAGGGGAGGGGACGTGGAAGACGGCCACGCAATGTGGCAGTTCCTGACATGACTCAAGAGTCGCTCTGGGTGCCTCCTGCAATGGCTCAGCCTGTTGTGCCCCCTTTCACTGGTATATCAGGGTGCACAGTGAATACAGAAGGGTTTCAGCCTATTGATTATTTCAACCTTTTTGTTGATGATGGGTTCATTGCAGATGTGGTTGAGCAAACCAATTTATACGCTGCACAGTTCATGAGGTCTAGGGGTCCCACTCTAAAACCCCACTCCAGAGCACAAGCATGGGTACCCACAAACGATGTTGAAATGACAGTTTTGGGGTCTCATTTTGCTCATGGGAATTGGACACAAGCCGTCTGTCGCAATATACTGGACTACTGTAGCACCACTTTATTGCCCGTTTTTTCCAGCTACAAGGAGCAGAAATCGCTTTCAAGCACTGCACCGTATGTTGCACTTCAATGACAACTCGGCAGCATTACCCAAAACGGACCCAAACTTTGATAGGCTGTTCAAACTTAAGCCATTTCTGGACCACTTCACTCACCGATTTGCAGAGGTGTATGTTCCTAGCCATAACATATCAATTGATGAATCGTTGGTGTTGTTCAAAGGTCGCCTTGTATTCAGGCAATACATTCCTAGCAAGAGATCACGATATGGGATTAAAACGTACATGTTGTGTGAAAGTACCACTGGGTATGTCAGCAGCATGAGAGTCTACACCGGTAAAGACTCTACCCTAAACCCTCCGGGCTGCCCAGCCCATTTAGGGACAAGTGAGAAGATTGTTTGGGATCTTCTCACACCATGGCTCCACAAGGGACATCATTTGTATGTAGACAATTTCTACACCGGAATTCCACTGTTCAAGGAATTGTTCAATGTGGGCACACTGGCATGCGGTACAATCCGCAGTAACCGCAAAGGCTTCCCCAGACAACTTGTGTAAGAAGTTGGCCAAGGGACAATGTATGGCATTGCGGCAGGATGAATTGTTAGCAGTGAAATTCTGCGACAAAAGGGATGTGTACATGCTAAGTACTATTCATGATGAAAGTACTTCAGCTGTCCCTCTGCGCAGGCAGACTCAGCAAGTGTTGAAGCCCAATTGCATTCTGGATTACAACAAGTACATGGGTGGAGTAGACAAAAATGACCAAGTGCTTGAGTCATACCACGCTGAAAGCAAGTCGCGTTTCTGGTACAAAAAGTTAGCCACACACATTGTGCATATGGCAACGTACAATGCTTATGTGGTGTACCGTGCAGCTACTCCACAAAACAAGCTCTCCTTTTTGGATTTTGAATTAGAAATTGTTCAATCTCTGGCTAATGTTCATGTACAAATTCCCTCCTGTCCAGAGGTCGAAGATGTGGCCAGATTGCAAGAGCGACACTTTGGTGATTATGTTCCTCCCACTGCCACGAAGGCACAACCGTACCGAAAATGTAAGGTGTGTACAAAACAAGGAAAGAGGAAGGATACTCGGGTGTACTGCCCCAATGCCCTTCCCAGCCTGCCCTCTGCTTTCAGCCTTGTTTCCTTTTGTATCATACAAAGGAAAATTATTGGGAGATCGACTGATTTCTGAAAATGCCCATCATTCCTTGAAAGGGACCCTTAGCCCCTGAAATCGTGCATGTCTTGTAAAGGAATGGCACTCTTGCACCCTGCCCTGGAGGAGTACCTTCAATGAAAATGCAACAGGATGTCAACTCACTTCACTTGATTTAGCGTGCATTCACGAGCATCGCTATCCTGCTTCCTCCACTTGAGGCCTGCCTTGGAAAGGCAACCACAGCCGTAGCTTTCCCTTGAGGCCTGCCAAGAAAATGTACATCAGTCTAGATCCCTCAGCTCAAAGCGTGACTTGCAAAGGAACGCTAATCAGGCTCCTTCCATTGGAGGCGTGCCTACGAAATAGTAATCATTATGAGTCCCTGTACTTGAGTTGTGCCATGCGGGTCTTTCCCCTTTGGCGTGCTTTGGCAAGCAATGCTAGTCCTGGCCCCTCCACTTGAGGCCTGCCTGGGAAAGAGACATCACCCCCGGTACCTTTCCCTTCAGGTCTGCCTCATAAGGAAAAGGCAGTCTAGCTCCCTCTGCGCGTGGTGTGCCTTGCAAAGTAACGCAATGCTTGTTTCTTCCAAAGAAGGCGCATCTTGGAAAGGAATGCCACTCCACCGCCTCTAGTTGAGGTGGCCCATGGAGAAGAAGGGTGGAGCACTCTGGGTCACTCCCCTATGGGAGTGCAGCTTGCTCCTGTTCGGGATTGCCTCACAAAAAAAAAAAAAAAAAAGTCTGGAAAACCCCATCCGCTTCCGGCCGGCGTACTTTGGACAGGAACCCAAATCTGGCTCCTTCCACCTAAGGTTTGGCAAGCAAAGAAAGGCCAGTCCCGCTCCCTCTACTCAAGCCGTGCGTTGTGGAAGACCAGAACACCATTCAGGTTCCATCCACTCAAGGGGTGTCTTTTCAAAATAATACACGCCACTTTGGCTCCCACCCGTGAGGTCTAAGTGTCATGAAAGTGGTACTTGGACACCAACTATATGGCAGCGGTGTCTTGCGTACCTCGTAAGATCCTGCCTTGTTTATTGTTTTACTGCGAGTAATGTTATGTGTGGTGTAAGTGACACGTCTTCTGTAGGAATGAATTGGATATGTTTGGTGTGTGAATTAGGTAAAGATACAAAGAACATGCAGATGCAATTTCTGTGAATGGACTTTTCCAGCACTGCCGAAATGATTGTCATGTTGCAGGATGGCTGTTTTGTGTGGGTACGGTGGAACATAAGAATGTTTGCCCATAGTTGCTATGGGCATACTGAAAGCTGGTGTGGAAGATAGCGCCTGTAGGGCAGGGTAGCGAAGTCAGCCAGTATGCACTTTCTATCACTGTCCACATGTGATTGCCGGCACATAAAGTTTGCATGCAGACACAGTTGCTACGAAATTGATGCCAAATGATAGTTAAGATATTGCTAGAGACACAGTTGCATTGTACACACATGTCCATGTGGTATAAGTGTGTAGATATGCTCATGTGTAGATACACTTGCTCTGGTGCTAGTGATTTGGTAGAAGTGCAACTGCTGAAATGGATGCCAACTGACTGCAGACACGAAAGGGATACGAATGGCCAGTAATACGGTGGGTGCCTTGTAGTGGCATCACTGCTCACAAGGACAAACCTGCTTGTGCAACACAAGGAGGTTTGTCCTTGTGCTAAATCCCACCTTGCGTGTCTAACTGCATTGCGTCTGGTATGTATGGGAAGCGTGAGGAAAGGTGCATGAGAAATGGCTTACTGCCAGTACTTTACTGTTTCCTAAGCGCACTACAGCGAAGTTATTATACTAAAGATGTACCCATTGTCACTCAGGTACCACACCTGCACACAAGAGGTCAGCCTCTCATTGGGACACGTGTGGCGATGCGGGAAGGTAGGCCACGTGTTGTTGGCGGTGTGTTTCGGTGAGTGGCCAGAGGGAAATATCTGAGATTTGTCTTCATTTCCGGCCAATTTCAGAGACATTTCCCTGTGTCCACTCACTGAAACACGTCGCCAACAGCAGATGTCATACCTTCTTGTGTTCCCACAGGTGTTCCGACGAAAAAGGTACCTCGCATGTGTGGGTGCACCTACCGGGGTCGCAAAAGGAAAAGGGTAACCCGCTGGTAACCCCAAGCCTTTCGCCACAGCACAATTTGTTCATGTGGGCAACCTACAGATTTGGGCCTAGGGTGTCGAAGCCAGCAAGGGAAACAGGGAACCCCATGCATTTCCCAAAAGAGGACACCCGTGGGAAAGCACAGAGGTCTGATTTGCGCGAAGCGGGCCAGAATTTATTACCCAGACACCCCTGCAAAGTCCGAAATGTGGGGAAAAAAAACGCTTTTTCCACACATTTCGCTCAACGCACCCATTGAAACACGCCCCCAACAACACATGGCCTACCGTCCCGCTTTCCCACAGGCGTCCCGATGAAAACGGTACCTCACATGTGTGGGTGCACCTACCTGGCCGCCAAGGGGAAAGCCTAAAACACTGCTATCCCCCCCCCCAAAGGGTTTGGGGAGGCAACCGACAGATTTAGGCCTAGGGTGCTTCAGCCACCAAGAAAAACAGGAACCCCCATGCATTTCCGAAAAGAGGACACCCGTGGGAATCCGCAGAGGTGTGATTTGCGCACATCGCCCCAGATTTTATTTTACCCAGACACCCCTGCAAAGTCCGAAATGTGGGGGAAAAAACGCTTTTTCCCGCACATTTCGCTCGACGCACCCATCGAAACACGCCCCCAACACCACATGGCCTACCGTCCCTAGTTCCCACAGGTGTCCCGATGAAAAAGGTACCTCACATGCGTGGGTGCACCTACCTGGCCGGCAAGGGGCAAGCCGAAAACGCAAGCAACCCCCAGTCTGTTTGCAGAGGGGAATCTCAGCCATTCTGCCGACCGGCACAACATACAGATATGGGCCTCGGGTGTCCAAACCACCAAGGAAAACAGGGAGCCCCATGCATTTCCGAAAAGAGGACACCCGTGGGAATCCGCAGAGGTATGATTTGCACACATCGCCCCAGAATTTATTACCCAGACACCCCTGCAAAGTTTTCGGACTTTGCAGGGGTGTCTGGGTAAAAAAATCTGGGGCAATTTGGGCATATACCTTTGCGGATTCCCACGGGTGTCCTCTTTTCGGACATGCATGGGGTTCCCTTTTTTCTTCGGTGGCTTGGACACCCGAGGCCCATATCTGTACATTGTGCCGGTCGGCAGAATGTCTGAGATTTCCCGCTGAAAACAGACTTGGGGTTACTTGTGTTTTAGGCTTTCCCCTTGGCGGCCAGGTAGGTGCACCCACACATGTGAGGTACCGTTTTCATCGGGACACCTGTGGGAACGCGGGACGGTAGGCCATGTGTTGTTGGGGGCGTGTTTCGATGGGTGAGCCGAGCGAAATGTGCGAAAATTGCGTATTTTTGCCCACATTTCGGACTTTGCGGGGGTGTCTAGGTAATAAAATCTGGGGCAATTTGGGCATATCATACCTTTGCGGATTCCCACGGGTGTCCTCTTTTCGGACATGCATGGGGTTCCCTGTTTTCCTCGGTGGCTTGGACACCCGAGGCCCATATCTGTATGATGTGAGAGTGTGACATTTCCGGTGTGAAAACAGACTTGGGGTTACTTGTGTTTTAGGCTTTCCCCTTGGCGGCCAGGTAGGTGCACCCACACATGTGAGGTACCGTTTTCATCGGGACACCTGTGGGAACGCGGGACGGTAGGCCATGTGTTGTGATTGTGTGGTTTTCATAACGTTTTGACCCATTTGCTGGAGCCCTTTGTCTCACAACCCTTTCTTTTCCCAAATGTGACCTACATTTAGTCGCTGCTTTAGCCACCATACACTTTTGTAACCTGCACAAGTCACCTACCCTTGAAAAGGTCTGCCTGTGCTCTTTCAAAAAATGTATGGCTGCCGTTCCTCACCACATTGGTTTTCCCAATTTACACATGCTAAGTGCGTCTGGTCAGGCCGTGAGCGTAAAACTCCTGTGTACCATGGCTCAGTGTTTGGCTTGTGGTATTGCTTGTTTTGTACAAACACTACAAAAA
This sequence comes from Ambystoma mexicanum, assembly GCF_040938575.1. Lineage (NCBI taxonomy): Eukaryota > Metazoa > Chordata > Amphibia > Caudata > Ambystomatidae > Ambystoma > Ambystoma mexicanum. The sequence continues at coordinate 839,659,816 of NC_090921.1, read as the reverse complement.
TGGTATGCTCTCCTAACTGCAAGAGTCGGGGGAACGTAGCGGAGCATTGCTTTTCTCAAAATTCATAGAAGCCATTGCCGTACCAAGCCAATCATGTCCAACACATACCTTTTTTTTCAGTCATTTTCCCGCTTTTCCCCCATTCAATGGCAGTTTCCCCTACCTAGTTGTTGGCTGACCTATGCAAATCACCCCTTCCTAAACTTGGAATTTTGTCTACTTTTCAGAAATATATGCCTTTCTGTCCTCCAATTTGGCTTTCCTGCCCTTTTCTTCCATTCCGTCCATGCATGTCCAATTGGCAAAAATGGCAAAAATCGCCTACTTCTCACCAAACGGTTGATAACCCCATCATAATAATTTTTTTCCATTTCCACTCAACCTGTTCCTGAAAGCCAACACATTGGGGAACTCAGCACAGCAAACCATTTGTTCCTAACTCTTACAAGGAAAAAACCACAGGCTTCTTTGTACATCATTTTATTGGCATTTTTTGAAAAAACCCAAAATTTTCGCACATTTTCCTTATTTTCTCTCACCCCCCTACAGCAACCTGGGATTCCTGGGTGGCGTTACGACCGCCTACATGTGGGGAAAAAAAGGAGCCAAATTTGGCCGAGATATCTCATGTAACGAAAAAGTTACAAGCCATTGAATGGCCACATACCAAAATCACCAAAAAAGGCTCTGGCACTGGGGAGAAATACCCATGGCACTTAAAGGGTTAAAACTCAGGCCAAGTAAACCTAAATCCCATCTTAATAAATGGTTCACTCCTGAACTAAAAGGACTTGCGACAACTAAAAAGCTGTGAATCTACTTGGAGGCTAATCCCTTCAGATGATCATAAAAAAACAAACTATTAGAAATCTCTTCCCATTACAAAAAGGAAATCAACCTTGGCCAAGCGGAATTTATATAACAAGCGCATCTCCAACGCCAACTCTAGCATGAGGGAATTGTTCACCATCCTCAAGGAATTAGTCACCCACTCCCATTCCAGATACATGTTCTAAAGATAAAACGTGGTGCACAGAGATTCAGCACTATCAAATAAAGTAGCCATGCTACAAAAGAAAATAGCTATAAAGAAAGCCTCACGCAATCAAGCATCTCAGACCAATACTAACCTTCATCCTAAGAAACAACTCAGCTGCTCAATTTAGGTTCACCAAAACCTCCACTCTGGAGGTAGAGAAAGTCATCCTCTCCCTCAAGGCGACCTTTGCCCAGTCCAATAAAACATGCTGCGATAGAGCTTTCCCCTTTTGTATCCAAACTCATTAATGCATCATTCGTGTCAGGCACTGTGCCAACCAACTTTAAACAATCTTGGGTATCGTCTCTGCTCAAAAAGCAAACTAGACCCTCTCAGCCCTACTAACTATCGCCCTATCATGACAGTCCCATTCTTGCTAAATATTTTAGACAAGATTGCCTATAACCAAATTCAAATATTCCTGAACATAAATTCTTAGGAGCACGTCAATTAGGTTTCCGTCCCCAACATGGCACCGAAACTGCCCTCATCGATTTGAAGGCTCAAATAGATGATCTATGAGATAAGGTAAAACAGCCCTCCTCTTATTACAGAATCTCTCTGTGGCATTCAACCTTGTTGACCACAAGGTCCTGTGCAACCACCTGGATTCTGCTGCTCACTTCTCCAAAGAAGCTATAACTTGGATAGAATCTTTCCTCAGTGATAAGACCATGAGGGTGGTCTCCCCGTCTGCAGCGGCAGACCCGATCCCCATCATGTGCGGTGTTCCCCAGGGCTCCTGTGTATCCCCTACTGTGTACAACATATTTACTAAGCCCCTTTTTGATGATCTGGACCTTCTTGGTATCACCTACACTAATTATGCAGATGATACCCAGATTCTCCTCCCACTTTCAGGGGATTACAACAAGGAATTGGCCTTGGTAACTAGGGTGTATCTCATCATCCAAGCATGGATGGCAACCCACAGCCTATGCCTGAATGATGATAAAGTAGAACAAATCATCCTGGGTACACATCCCAACCTCAAGAAATTAGGCCAAGATTACTCCTCTTTCGAAATCAATGGCAATACTATCAAGTTAGCCAAGGAGGTGAAGACATTTGGTTTTTTATCTGGATGACACCCTCTCCTTTGATAAACAGGATAAGTCATTAGCATCAACCACAGCTTACACTTGTAAGCTCATCAGAGCAGATAAACACTCATTTCAGAGGACAATTGCATTATCTTAGCTAGAGCCCTTATTTAGTCCAGGCTCGATTATTGCAATGCCTTATACATAGGTGCCAACAAATCTATCCCACACAGAATTCAAATCCTGCAGAATAATGCCCCGCGAGCAGCTCTCGGCATACCCAAAAGATCACATATCTAAGATAAGGTGCAAAAACAGGCTGTCTACCCAAAATAAAGTCCTTTTAAAAGTCACATCACTTGCCTATAAAGCTTTGAATAATGCAGCACCCTCCCATCTCACGGATAGATTCCTAAAGAGAAGTTCCTCTAGACCCTCAAGAATCCCCAATGTCAATAGCCTTATCCTTCCGAGATTCAAACTAGCCAAGGACAGGGCGCCAGCTTCCCCGTCCAAGCAGCACAAATATGGAACTCTGCCATACCCTTTACATGTTGAGCAATCTCACCTCAAATTTAGATCCAGCTATATTAATTTTCTGAAGTCTGCTAACAACTAACTGCTCACCTGGCCATACCTGCTCTTTCTGCATACTTACCTCACACATACATACATATGTAATTATGTAACTGCTATTGCCTGTATATGACTATCCGTAACCATATAAGCTTCACATATTATGTATGGTTATGCCCAGTTACCTTCGGGTTTGGTGCGCATTATAAATGAATAATACAAACAAACTAATCCGCTGCGATACATTTGGGATAGAAGACAAAACATGAGCCGCTGGCCATTCACGCAGTTTCCAACATCAGGTCTAACGCACTCATTTGGACCACACAATACATATACAAAATGAATGTTCCACTAGGACACATTACATTCCGTTATATCACCACATTGCTTCACAGATACATGATATTACCAGAGATGGCAGGGGGATCTAACGACGAGGTCCATCCCTGCTACTATTTTGTATGTGTGGGACCCCCATGGATTAAGATATGAGCTCAGAAAGGAGATGGGTGTGATGTCCTGAAACCACGCAGCTCTCCAACGTTGCCATGGCCACCGTTTTTTGGCAGAAGGTAGTCACAACACCCACCAGTCAGTTGCTCGCCAACTTTATTAGAAGCACCATGTCAACGGTAGATTTCGTTCCTTTCCCTCAATAAACGAAAAGCAAAACAATCGACACATGTAGGTGTAAAGTTTCCAATATAAACATTCAATGCAGTCCGTAGTCTTGGGCTAACACTACAACGTCATTTGCGGCCCGTTCAACATAAAAGCGTTAAATAAAATTAGTAATATAGCAAAGTGTACTTTCTGTTCTCAAAAGGAAAATTGTGTAAAACTATGCCGTTCTACGCCCAACTGTAAAATGCAGGTCCAGCAAGGTATATAGATCATTGCAAGTCACTGCACACGGAATACCGACCCCACCACGTTTTCCACTACCCCTTCTCCTTGCTAGGCAAGACAGGAGAATAGCAGTGATAAAAATCAGTTCCGAGAAGGGCCTGGACATAACAGATGCGCATCTTTCCATTCTTGGTGTGGAGGAGGGCCTGGTTTGGCAAATCTGCCTGCGGTGACAAAAGGTACTTTGGGTTTTATCACTGACATTAAAAGGTACCAACTGGCTTGTAGCTCAAAAGCATCCCTACCCACCAGATCCTCGTTTACTTACTAAGCACCACAACCGGGCGGCCCATCATCCTGGCAGCAGAACGAACAGAGAACCTTCTGGAGACGAGAAATTTGAGAGAAAGAAAAGCTGCTTCACTGTGCAACACTTCAACTGCAGACAGAGGGGGAAATGAGCGACAGAAGAATATGAGCCAATCAGAAAAGGCGAGTCCCCGTTGGCCGTCAAAAGAAACCAATCAAACACTATATTGGCGCCCAAGCCCGCCTCCCTAAACCGGCTCTCTCATCAAGCTAGTTTGACGTAAAATGCCGTTAGTTCCTGCAGCCTCCTCGTGCATCCAGATGGTGCTAGTAGGAAAGAGGAAGCCAAGGGGATGACGGGTCTTGTAGTTCTATACGCCAACGCCCCACCCTTAAAGGAGACATTTCTTTTTTAAAGGGTTTTATACATTTTGCACCATTACAATTCCACACGACAGACTAGCAACGCGATAACGAAAGAAAACATTGTTAATAGAAACTACTTTGCTGCTACTGCTGAAAACTAATTCGTTTTGCTGCGGAGGTTTGGAAAAGGTCCTGTAGTGGTTCACCGTTGCAGCGCAGTTCTGGGAGTTGAGGTCTGTTATCAAATAGTGACGGGAAGTGTAGTTTTCTGAACGTATAGTTTGCACTTGCACATCATAGGGCATGTGTAGGATTTGATAATGTGGCGAAAGTGTTTGATTAACTAATTAGGTGGTAAACTTCCATGACGCTGGTAACAGTGGTGCCCCTAGCTGCTGGGTCGCGTTTCAATAGCTCGTTTTGCTACTTCCTGTCTATATAAGGCAATGTTTGGTCCTAGAAACCCTAGCAATACTCATACAAGCCGCATGGATTAGATGGGCGTTCCCCATGCTGACATTGTAGAAAGATTTCGGGCGTCATGTTTTGCCTTTTGACCACGTTCAAGGTACTATAGCTTCGTTTCTGTATCATGGTTATAACCAAGATTTCTATGAATTTGTGTTTGTTATACCGTGTACCTATATTACCCACACCTCCCTCTTCCTCGTCCCAGTACTTAATTGTGTGGCACCTCCATGCCAGGAACCGTTTTTTTGCAATATTTAGTGTCCCCTCCCCTCTTCCTCCAGGAGGTACACCGTACATCACCTCCTCTCACCCATAAACATTAGTTAAAATATATTCTTCCTGTCTCCCAACAGGGACCTTCAACCTCACTGCTGCTGAGCGTGGAGGGGCTAGGTGTGGGGACTCCTGAGAGTATCGTACCTACTTGCATCCGTTGATTTCATGCTGTACCCTGAATAAAATACATATTTTTAATTTAAATTAATGTTTTAGTTCCACAGAACTATATCACATATTACATAAATTGTATAAAATGTAATAACAGTTAATCAAACGCATATATACATTCAATTCAAATCAGGTTTTTCAATCGATAAAACTATTAATAACGACAAAACAAATCACTTCATTCATTCGTTATGCTTATTTCTCACAATAGACTGCTCATACATTAAAACCGTTCATTACAATGTGGCTGATTTCATAATTTCATTTAATAGTTTCGCCCGTTTTAACTAACCCCACCTTCCATACATTGTACAATGCAATCATTAATGAAACAGAAAACCTTAGAAGGAATTGAATGGTGACATACCAAAATCACCAAAAAAGGCCTTGGCACTGGGGGCGGGAACCAATGGCAGTTAAAAGGTTAATGACACATTACTGGAATTGAGGCATTACATCCAAAATGCCCCCTCGTTGTTATGAACAAACCGAGCAAGCAATTTGGGATATAGATGTTTCAAAGACTCACAAGAAGTGGTTGTGCAGTCTCAATCTTATCCATTCTTAGACATAGGTGGCAAATATGGGATTCTATGTCAAGACCGGAGGCTCGGATTATGCTTCTCTTTCAAATGTACTACTCAAGCAGCAAATGACAAACCAATAATATCATCTTCCATTGGAGATAGAGTCTTTGGTAGTCCCAATATTATTGGTGTCATAACTGAACACATGAGCAAAATACCAATCAGTCCAGTACATAAACATGACCATACTGAACATCCTCCTCCCCTTTCTCTTTCTTTGTTGCTCGGCAGCGAGTTAAAGGAATAGTGCGCTCAAAAATGTTATTGTCCTGAGCGTTCGGGCATGTGGTTTAAAGCAATCTGTGATAGATCGTAAAAACATTTCCTAGCCATAGTTTTCCTCACTTTTACACATGCGAAATCAAGCATCAGGCGTGGCCATCTTGTGCTAATCTTATCTGTTGCCGCATCGTCCTAAATTGAACTGCCCTTGCGGCACTAAATCATATCTCCGCCCCTGAAGCTGACATCACTAGACGCGTAAGGCCCATTTCATAATGCAAATGCACGTCTCGTGTCAACGTTCTCTGTTAGCCAGCTAATGACGTGTCTCCATGGAAATGGCAGGACGCCCCTTTCCTCAATAAGTATAAACAACTGCTTCTCATCAGACAACACCAGAGTTGCTTTTTAAATCAGTTTGCTGTCTTTTTTGTATATACTGTGACTTGTTCCTGCTTTGTTCAGCTATCTTCGTTGTTCGTAGCCTGTGCAAACAGATACTAATACTGGCATTACTATCGATTTTAATTTTGTCGTATAATGGCAACAATACAGCCCTACCAGTACGAGCCAGTGTATTCTGAGGCGGAATTAGTTGAAAGAGAAAGATGCAGAATCGATGGGTCATCGGACGACAGTTTTGAGGACGTATCACCGGATCCTGAGCTAGAGCCTAGTCGCATGGAAGACGTCACCACCTGGTGTACCTGCAATCGGTGCAAGGTCATGCCAACCGAGGAGGTGGAGAACTGCTGCGGCAGAGAAAACTCGAATGCTTGGCCTACATATCGGATGACGAGACACGGCCGCAATGTGTTACTGAGCTGCATGACTTCAGGGCAGCCTGCCTCACAAGGTTGTGTTGAGGATTATGATAGTGCGTATGCACGAACTTCGCGCTACAGTTCGCCCTCGCAATCAAAGTAACGAGTAAGTGTACTCCAGTTGTGATGTAAATTAAGCCACTAGCATTTCATGTTTGTCTCCTATATTGTCGTAACTTTGATCTATCACTGCCAAATGAATGTAGTCTGGCAATTCAATACATCTCTCGCGATTTGGGGAAATCATAGTGGTCATCTTATGTGTCTTTCACGTACAACCAAGAAACAATATGTCTCTGTCCCGCAAACGTTATAGATTGCATGGGTGTTCACTTTTGTAATGTGTCTACACTATAAGGCCCAAGTTGATTGATTTGTACTCCAAACTATGCCATAGGATACAATATTGCATTTTCAACTAAGGTTTGTACATTTATCATGTTCATTTAAGTACAGTTTGTATGTTTCTCTTCCACAGGTGGTACAGGCTGGTGGCCTATCGTTCGTTTACGTGGTGGCTTCATGGGAGGCTTGGATACAGCGTTCAACAAGTAATAGCTGCCTTTGTCATTGGTGCCATTCGAGCCAAATTCCCCAGTGACAAAGGTCAATACAGGGGATTTTCCCACACTGTGCTGCAGCCCGAAGTATACAATTTGTAGTACATTTGTGACATCAGCAACAAAATAAAATAAAAATCATCTTTTATGAATAGTTATTTAAATTTTTCTTTGAATCAAGCACACGCTCACTTGTCCTGGCAGGGTGGGAACGGCCAAGGTGCCAAACACCATGTACACTTCAAAGGTATCTTCAGCGCAGGGGCCATTGCTCACATGGCCTAGCCAGACCCATTGTCTCCATGCTGGCTCCCCTGAAGCAGGCCACGCCCCTGCAATCCAGATAAGTGTGTCTCCATTCAGCAGTGTTCTGGCCCTTTTCTGCATGCCTCATGCCCCTCCATCCCCCCTCCAGTATCAATGGCAGTTCGCACCTGTGGCCGTGCCCTCCCAAAGGGGCTGGCATGGTGGGAACGGCCAAGGTGCCAAACACCATGTACACTTCAAAGGTATCTTCCGCGCAGGGGCCATTGCTCACATGGCCTAGCCAGACCCAGTGTCTCCAGGCACGCTCCCCTGAAGCAGGCCGCGCCCTGCAATCCACATAAGTGTGTCTCCATTCAGCAGTGTGTGATGCTGGAAATGGATTGGAGGAACAGGGCCTCCGTATCCTTGTCCTTTACTCCTTTTTATCGTGTGTTCTGTCGTGGTTTCCGCACAGGAGTTCACGTGGGACTCCTGGCGGTGCAGCTCTCTCTTTTGGTTGGGTGTACAGACCCATGGGATACCCTTATGGCACCCATGGGTGGGGGTACAACCCTGTGCCCCTAGTGTGTGTTTTTGGGCACCTGTGTGTGGCCCACAGAGCAGGGTACGGGCTTGTGGCAGCTCCGTGCTGAATTGACTGGTGCCCTGAGCATCCTCCGTTTTGCCCAGGACCTGTCATTGGAATCAGTAGATTCATGATGGAGACAAGATGGCCCCTGTGGCCTCTTGCCTTCCATCGCCTGTTACCTTGGATCTTCCTGAAGTCCCGGGAAGCCCTGACTCTGTCCCTTCCCCCTGACTGGCTGTTGGGTGGAAGTTCCATATATGGTAGTGTGGGGAAGTGGCGACCAGACTGGCTGGAGCCTTCCCAACGACCGTATGTTGTGGATACACCTGTGGGTGGGACCTGGGTGAATGGAGTGTGTGACAAATCTACACTTCTTGTTGTGGAAGTCTGGTATCTGGTGTTTGACACAATGACTGAGACAGCCCTGCCCGAAACTGTTATGAATGCAGTGTGTAGTGTTGAATGGCATGGTACTTGTCCGAATCCACATTCTGTGTTGTGAGTGTCTGGATGGAGAAGAATGGCCTGAATGCACCTTGTGCCTGTTTGGCTGACCGACTGCTGAATGCCCTCCGCAGTGATTGGATGCCTGATTCTGACCCAGCAGAATGAATGGGAGATCAACAGTATATCTGGGGACCTCTCACTGCTAGGAATCGTGTTCAGAAGCTGAAGTCCAAACTACCAAGAGTAACTGGAGTGAAACTGAAGCTTGACCTTGAAGCCCTGCTGGAAGAGAAGAATTGCTGTTGCTCTTCTTCATCAATCGGAAAGTCGCTGTGTCTCCAAGGACTGACCCAGAGCGGACCTGGTAAGGCGCCCTCTTCCCGAGCTACGAGGGACCATTGTGCACCAGCTGATCTTTGCCAAAGCTCCCTGGTAGACAGACCTACGAAAGGCTGCCGACCGAGACGGGGACTGCCGCGGAATCCCAAAGAGAAGTGCCCAGGCTATTGTCCGCCACCGTCGACGACCGCCGTTGCCGACTGCAGCCGCCGTGCTCCCATTGCTTAAGAACTTTCGATTCATGGCCACGCTCGTCCGCACCGCCGCCTGCCTTATCCCGCCGGAGAAGGCCAGGCCGGTGACGTGCCTAGGAGTATCCGCCGGTGGGTTTTTCCGCCACCCAAAGACCACAGAGACGCTGACGACTCGACGCCCTTGCTGGGCCACAGTTCTTCAAACTCTTTGCGGTCCAGAACTATCGACATTGAGGTGCCCCGCACGCCTCTTCCTTGCAGGACGTTTACGCTTCCCTGTCGATGAGCATGTTTTTCGCCAGACGTTCGACGACCCGTGACTCCTGCCTTAAAGGGAGGGCACTCAAGAAGGGCCGTCAATTCCCCGACGAGGAACGCTACAACACCAGGTACTTTTGGGTTGCTGAACTATTGGAAAGACTCTTGTGAACAATATATATGGACTGGGCTTGTGATATATCTTTATTCTACAGGTTGCCCAGGTGGGGGGATCGCCACACAGAATTGTGTCTAGGTAGTAGGGCCAGTATTCTGCCAATTGTTCTAACCAACTGCTTTCCTATTATATCTATTGTTGGTTTCCTTTAAGAACTGATTTGTGTGACATTTAACCGTACCGTTGATGCACTTTAAAGAGATCTAATAGTAATTGTGGTACCACGTAGAACTGTATATTTGACATTATAGATAACCGAGTACAAAGTGAGTTATCATGATATTGTACATAACCTTGAATATTAATTATATAAAAACTGTGTTTTAACTAATACAGTTTGCGGACATTCCTTTGTGGGTGCTTGGGGACTACACTGTACTTAAGAACCAGCCGCATCACCTCCTGAGAAGCTAGGCCTTGATTGCTCGACCGCGTACCAATAATAGAGAATCTTAGCTGGGGTCCTCTGTGCCTCTCCTCTGCCATATAGAGAGCAGGAGTACAGACACCCCCCTCCGGTCTTTACACAGTGTTCCGGCCCTTTTCTGCATCACATACACACCCACTTTTCTAATTCTTTATAAACCCCTTGATAGTTATCCTGAAAATATCTGTGAACACTGGAAGTCAACTTGTGATCGTGCTACCTGTTCTCCTGTTTCTAACTACCCTGCTTGCTGAATCCAATTGTTTGTTAGTCAAGGTAAGGGCAAGTCACCTAATAATCTCTTTCTGATCTCAAAATGTCTATTTCGAACGAATGTACCTAGTAGCTTAATGTTTGTTCGTCTCAATGGCTTTACCATTGTCTACTGTTTAAAGTGTTCCGATCTCAATATATAGCAAATTTAATCAGTGTCAATTGTGATAGAATTGCAACTTTCTCGAACCATGTCTTTAAGCATGTTTTCTTTTGATGCATGAAAGTACATTCAACAGACGAGTAACACGTTACGATTCACGTCACATCAATCAATTCTGTATGAAAATTATCCCTTTGATATAATCCCATCAATCTCATGCATTCAGTAGAATATTTTAGTAATTATATGTAATTTTTTCATACAGATTTTTCAATGCCTGCTTGTATGGTTTCCGGTTGCCGTTCTAGGAGCCATGTCAAAATTATGGGCACTATCATGCATAAATTCCCGACGAATATTGATTTAAAAAGAGAATGGGTTCGACGTTGTGGATTTCCAGTGGACGAGCTTGAAAGTAGAGTAGAGACTGTCTTGGGAGACTCGAGGGCGAATCGATTCCGCATCTGCAGCCTGCACTTTACCCCGGATATGTACGACCAATCGCAGTACACAAAAAAGCATTGATTCAGAACGTCTCGTAAATTGCTTCCTAATGCAATTACAATTCTATTCGTGCACACGCTGCCTCAGGTGAGTCCAAGATTGTATTACTTTTTAACTATACCACATTTTACCACACATCTTTCCCTAGTTTATGGAGCATCATAGAAAGTCATTTTGACCATAGAAAACAATGCCCTAACGCCCTTCAAAAGAAGCATAATCTTTTCGTAATCACATGCTTGGCATGTCCATTTTTCTAGGAGAGCATACTGACTGGAGCACAGACCCTCGCCACCGCCGACACATCCAGTATACCGATGGTGAGCCCTATAGACTTGCAGAAGTTCATATTATCAAGAGTTGGATCTTCCCACATATCTAATGCAAATCTAATTTTCCCTTTTATCACTTCATCACAAAGCACTGAAAATGAAGGAGCAAGATTCTGCATCCATTTTTGCAGAAAATATGTATACTGTACTCTCTATCTGTAAAGATATTTTTATATGCAGTTGAAACATTGTTTGCCTTATTTAGATGTGACCCTAGTATTGTGCAATCTAGATGATTCATTCTATGTTTAATCTTTCACTTGACATGGTTTAGCTTTTTCCTTCTATTTGTGTACAGCCCTGTGGCGGCCATGCATGGTTTGCAGAGGTCTCCTCACCTATAGAGTACTTTGATTGGGGCCTAGGGTCACATCTAAATAAGGAAAACGATGTTTCGACTGCATATATAAATATAAAAATATCTTTCCAGATACAGAGTACAGTATACAGATTTTATATATGTATACTGGTTGGGAAATACTAATTTACACAGTGGATAAGACTGAGAAAAATAATAATAATTCAGAATAGATACTACATTACCCAGCATACCCAGCATTTGTGGGTTTTTGAACGCATCTGCGACCGTGTGATGACATCATCGCGTGCTTCCGTGATGACATCATGACGCCGGCGGACGCAGATACAATTACAGCCATTTTGCAAACAGGGCACTTGTTTTTTTGGTGCCCAACAGTGGATTTCTGGGGGATATAACAAAAGAAAGAATTAGGTGAGTAAACTTAGAGGATAATGATCCACATACTGAGATCTATTCATGGACAACCCTATGATGTTACTCACTGGACCTTATCTTGTCTCCATATCTTGGCAAACTAAAAGAATTTTTGAGGCTGAGACTCAGAGACTGTACTTCCCTGAAATCTGGAGTACAGATTATACAAATTCAGTGCCCAAGACGACCTAGAGACACAGACCCACAAGTAAGTCAAAGTGGTGATGTGTACTCTATAAGATGAGTGGTAGTATACATTTTGAAGTAGGGCACAGTTGACACTCATTTGGGCTTTGTTTTTTGCCTATTTGCAGACAATTGTACCATTATCAAACATGATGATGGAACATCATTTTACCAGTGATTGCATTGACGTGGATGAAATTGCCCAAGATTATTTGATTTTGGGTACGATTGTGGCTCCAACAAGGCAGTGCTAGTGGACAATCTATGTTTTTTTAATAGTCTAATTTGGGACTGTATGTTGTTTACTAGAATGGAAGAAGAGTAAAAAGGCAAGAACCTCCAAAGCAATTGGAACCTGCCTATCATAACCAGTCAAGATTGATAAAAAAACTCAGGGATATTCATCTGATGAGTCGAAGAGGTATGTTATTTAAAGCATGCTTCATACCGCTATGGGATGGGGGTTGATAAAATAAAGGTTGAAGTGAGAGACCTCCAGTGTTATACTGAGAGCTAAATGTAGTGCCCTTTTTTGATCTACAGGGTACCTTATATTGGGTTTTGAAAGAAGATTTTTAAAAAACCGAATACAGCTCTTTCACGAATAGAACTGACACAAGACAACATATACCCCTGAAGAATGTCCTTCATCTTTGTGTTCAATGGAAACTTGTACAAGTTGGAAAATAATAAAGTATAAAAGATAATATGCAGTAGCCAGAATTGTCATGGCAAAAGGATCACAGTGTGAATAAGTCACACGTCTGACCTAAATTATACTATATGATTAGGACCCACTGTGATAAAACTAGAATAAATTGTACAAATCGGATAACAGCTGGCTCAGGCTCTGTCAATACCAGGCTGAAAGGCCAGCATATGAAGGGTTAATTATTCTGTCAGAAAGACTAGAGTAATGGATAAGACAATGATCCAATCAGGAAAGAGCTTCTGGGGAAATAATGGTCTTGTTTTGTTTTACTGTGTTGCCAGGAGACAGAGGAGGAGGATTTGAAGGCTGACAGTTATGAGTGGGCCTACTGAAGAGATACGAGGGATAAAAGAAAGACATTCCTGACTTTGAGATACTAGCGTTGTGCCGTTGCACTAAGATGAACATTAATAGATAAGTGGTTGTTTTAAGCGATCGTTATAAATCGCTACGTAGTTTCTAGCGGATCGTGAGAAGGCTGAAGAAAACGGCTCGTGTTACGCACAGAGGTTTGAGACTACAACGCTCCGAGGCAGGATGCGTAACTCATCAGATGTTAACAGCTGATCCGAGCTGTAACAGAGCCGATTGAAGTGAGAGGGAGAAGCCGAGCTGCCATGCTCGGCTGAACAGCTGATCTAAGCTGACAGGGCGTTGTCGGAAGCAAGAGGTAGAAACCGAAGAGCCGCGCTCGACTAAACAGCTGATACGAACTGTGAGTACGCGGACTGAAGTGAGAGGGAGAAGCTGAGCTGCCACGCTCGGCTGAACAGCTGATACAAGTTGCGAGTGCGTTGTCAGAAGCAAGAGGTAGAAGCCGTGGAGCCGGGAGTATGCGGATTGAAGTGAAAGGGAGAAGCCGAGGTGCCGCGCTCGGCCAAACAGCTGATTCGAGCTGCGACAACATCGACTGACGGAGGAGGGAGAAAACAGAGGAGCCGCACTGGGCCCGACAGCGGATCTGAGGTACGGAACAAAGCCGAACACCGTATGAGGAATAATGACACGAAAAGAAAGCAGGTTTGATCTGTTGAATGCTTGTGTGAATAAGAAGGAGAGATAAATCTGAGAAGACTCCTTCTGATGGGATATAAGGAAAAATTATACTGAAACACAAAATAAAGAAAGAGACTCATATAAAAGAAGCCACGTTATATATATAGAACTATAGACTTAAAGACTTTTTCTTGAACAGTTTCAAGGAATAACAAACTATAAAAACAAAACCCAAATAGAAGTTATAAAGCAATGTTGCAAACAAGTTGAATGAGAACTTACCTGAAGGGAACATATCAGTCTAACTGGAAGATTACCCTTACTACCAGAGCTTTCTTCAGGAGTAACAACGTATCATTTGATCTAAAAGAAAAGATAGTTTGTTAATAAAAGTTGCTTCGGGAGCAAAGTTGACACTTACTTTCAGTCTCATTGTGGTTATTCACGTTTCTAACAATACTGTTTACCACACCCACTTATATTGGTTTACTTGTGTTGTTGCTTTTTTAGGTATATAAATGTTTTATATGACATGATCATTTTATGATTGTTCTTAAAAGTGTGATTTTCTTCAGTGTGATTAATAAAATGTGTATTTTTTGTACATGGAATTATTGAATTGCTTGATTGGATATCCATTTATATGGGCATCTGTGTTACATAACTTCTTTTTGTAGAATGCAAGTCTTTCTCCATGCAGTAAGAAGTTCGTGAATCCCCTAGTGTGGTTTTAGCCATTTTGAGATTAGTGTGTCCTAGTCTTTCAGCAACCATCTTTGGTGGAGCTCCAAAACTTGTGATAGGTCTGTGGAAATTCTACTTGAAAAATGGCGCTCATTGATGCACCAATGTTCCAACGTTCACTCATGACATGAAAACCAACATTTTCACCAATGTGCACATGGACCTTTATTGTAAAAACAGGAACGCACGAAGAAGTGGTTGGTTCCATCTTCACCTCCACCAAAGCTCTTGAGAAGATTGTGTTTGATAAAACTCTTTCAAGAGACCTGAAGAGACTCACAGAATTCTGTCACACCGGCGATTTGGAGGTGTTCCACAATATGTGCCTAAAGGACAGGCCCAAGAGGTTGCATTTCGGCATAGACGGTATGCAAATTAGCGCATAACAAGCACATAGGGAGAGAACAATCGAGAACTGCTGGAAACTTTGGGATGCTTCGTTACACAATGGCCTTTGCAAAAAGAAGCAAAAAATGGGTGGTCAAGCCAATATACCAGGAAATGGAATGCGATTTTGTGAAACAACTCACTTTGACTGTATTGGACATGCATACTCATGGAATCGACCATGATTTTGTTCCTAGGACACATATATTGCCACAAAACATTGCAAACATGTCCTGTCAACCAAAAGCGGACCTCGTTGAACAGTTGACTTCCCGGTATAAATTATTAGCAGCAGAGTTTATGTTCTACAATGTTTGTACATTTTACATGACCAATGTAAATCTATGTAACTTGAATTTCAAAGCTATTAAAATGTATTAGCGTCTAAATTGTCTTTTCAAATGTATCCTCTTTGTCAATTTTCTTTGCAGGAAGTGCTTGTTGGAGGATGACATACAGTGAAACTCTGTGATTTCCCCGTTCCCGCTTTCGGCCAGCACTTGTGGGTCCTTCACTGATCAGGGCACGGGAGGCTCAGATAGATATCAGCAGGAAAGCAACTGCGGGGTCTGCAGTTGCCGTAGCATGCACGTGTCCAAATAGACAGAATAAATACGCGTCGGACTAAGGAATGAGACCTAATCTAAATAACAAACTTGGCATGCAAGAACTAATGACTGTAAGCAAAACACAGCATGAAAGGGGGCTGTTGGTGTGAAATAGGTGCATTCTGACTTATATTTTTATTGGGGCATAGGTTAGGGGTCGTTTCTTTCGGATGCCTTATCAGAAGGGCTGATCTTTGATTTACGGCCTTTGGAGTCTTATGATTTCAAACACAGAAGGGATAGGTGTTAGTGTTACCAAAATATATGACCACTCCAGATTAGGTATGTGGTAGGTGAATTTGAGGTGGTGCGGGGGTACGGTCTAGTGACCAGATGCGTTCAAAGGGAATAGGGGTCATGGCTTCAGGGGACCGTGGCCTGGCAGGGAGGGGGTAGAGATGGCATAAGTTAGTCAGCAGAGATGGATGGGGCACTAAGATTGGAGCAGGCCTTGGTCTCACATTCTTGGATGAGCACATTTTGTCAGGGCTCGATGCTCCCTACTTGCAAAAATGAATAGCTGCATTTCTGTGAGACACGCTGAGCTGACAAGGACAGACGTAGGGGGGCTGACTGTGCACAGCGTTGGGAGTGGGAGAGTGAACAGTTCAGCAGCGGGCAGAGGGCCTCGAAAAAGAAGGCGCTTGGAAAATGGAGCTCAAAGTATACACATTAGCATGAAACATGGGTGATGCAAATAGGTACAGGAAGGGTGGGGATGTCTCCCACCTTAGCTTATACATCACTTGCCCGGTACGAGAATGGTGCAGGTGGGCGGGATTTACCGCCTCTCCTCCAACATTTGTTAGTGCATGGGAAGTTCAGTGGAGATGGAAGGGCACTTGGATTTATGACTTGTCAGTGTCTCACGTTATCCACTGAGCACATTCCTCCGTGAAAACAGGGCACACGCAGATGTGACAATGGGGAGGACACTAACTGGAACTGTTGTCATAAAATAACTAAATCACTATAGAAGAGTAAAAAGGTATTCACAATAGTGCAGCATTGGTGGATGCCAGCAAACAATTTGTTTGTTTTTTTAACATATTTCAAATGCCACGTCGGTCGGCCGGGCTAATTGCTCCCATGGGAGTGAAAGTCACTGCGTTTGATGTTGCTTGTGGGCTGTTCACATCGACACATCCTGTACAGTATGTTTTTGATTTGTGGCTCTCCTTCACCAAAAGGAAACTTAGCATACACACTCCTAAGAAGCTTCAATTGTTGTTCGTCCTTGGAAGAAAGGGAGGAGTCGCTATGGATTGAATGACAGGAGGTGTGTAGTACCTGCAAAAATGATAAGGTTCACCATTTCAAAACTGGACAAAGGAACATGTAATTTCATTTTATGAAAACCGTTGATCTGAGCGGACACACTGAGTTACGCCAAGAGAATGGAAATACCAAATATAATGTACGTTTTAATGTAGACGAGTTTTTAGACGAACGAGTCAAGGTTTCATTTTTTGACCGGTATTGCTGGTTTACATTGTAATGAATTGTTGGTTGTGGCATATTGTGATGACATGCAAACACAACCTGTATGTATGTCTTTGTCCCGGACACATGGGCAGCCCAGCACCAAAATGCATGGAGTCCACGTCTGGGTTCCCCCAGGTTCCACCAATGCCAAGTTTGTTGCTAATATTCCGTTATAATATGCCGTCTATGTGTTGTTCGAATTCTTCCGTCAGCTTCTGCATCCGCATGTCAGCCACCTAGGGCTGCCCAACCCCCGTTTATTGACTCTCCTCCTCCTTCTCCTCACCTGAGAGACTGGATCCGGAGCTGGATGGTATCTGAGGTCTGCAAGCTCTGTAGTCTGCCTTCTTCTTATTTTTGTGGAGTCGTTGTCGAACCCGAGAAGAAGCCACAGTGAGACCTGACAAGCAGGACCTCACTGGGGCCCTTTTCCTGGGAAAGACCGAGTGGGGAAAAAGCCTTTTGTAGGTGCAAAAAAACCCCAACAAAGGTAAGGTGCTGCAGAATTGCTCCTCCACAAGGACCGCTGGAAGGTGGGCTCCGATGGTAATGCAGGAGAGTATGTCCAAGAGTACTGATAAGCAGGACCAGGTAAGAACAGGGTTGGACCGGGGCCCAGACCGGATACCCACTAGCAAGTAGCAGCAGAACAGTGTAACGGACCCAGAGGAGAAAACGTCCTGAAGCGAAGGAAGAAGCAGAGGAAGAAGGACAGCAACAGGACAGGCTAGCAGTACCGCGGGCAGAGACCGCATACGAGGCAGAAATGCAGAAGCGAGAGGCCAAGAAAGAAAAAGAAAACCCATGCAGGAGCGGATGAAAAGGGGAAGAAAGAGAGGCTGAGCGCGGCACAGAAAAATAGAGCAACTAGCGTTTGGAACCAGAAGCAACGACAAGCAAATTTACCGTGGAGGTTGCAACGCGTCAGAGTCTGGCGGGGGCGTGGCTTATGAGCCATAACATCGGAAGCTGCAGAAGACTAGGCCACTGCTACCGTAAAAGTGCCACGTGGTAGAGTGTTCAATGGCTGCCCAGCCTGAACCTATGCCACAGGCGCCACAGAACGAGGCGCATGACACCACATCCCATTGTGAGCTAAACATACACCACAGCACTTACCTATTAAGAACATAGTAGACTCCAACTTTCCACAATGTTTTCTCTGTTTTTCCATGGTTTCTGGTTTGTGCTCATTATTAGGTTTCACCCGGTGCAGAATTAATGGGTAAATGGATAAATTAGAATAAAGAACAGCTACTGAGATATATTTCTGTTATGTTTTCTACACAGCTACATCGTTCCTTTCTGGGAATGTGATCGTTTCCAGATACCAAGTGACAGGCTCTTCAGCAGGCAGTGGCAAATACACTTAAATGGCTGGCTTACAATTACGCTGATGTGGGACGACCGCCCTGGACCGATATGCCCTTTCGCGGGACCAGCTACAAGGAGCACACGGTGGTCTAGCAAGAAGCTGATGCCGAAGCCTTGCGATTCAATGTGCGTCCAATGTGCTTCTTCTAACGAAAGGAACACTGTGTGCCTCATGATAAAGATTTGATGTTCGAAAACAACGAAATGAAAAATGTGGCTGAATATGAAAATTGGCTGATGTTTTCGGAGCGTTTATTGTGAAATAAAAGCACATTATAAATTGCAGAGTATAGGTGTTTCCTTTAAAAATATTGTTTTTTAGATTTGGGACGCGCTCTGCTGTGAGAGGATGTGTGTGTTGATATTCCGGGTTCTGTGTCAACTAACGTTAAGACGTAGGTGATGACTGGGCGCGTTTGGCTACGCTGCACATTAACGTCATGAAAATAGTTGGAGAATATTGCTGATGTCAGCTTCAGGGGCGGGGGATATGATTTAGTGCCACAAGGGCAGTTCAAATTAAGGCGAGGCGGCAACGGATAAGATTAGCACAAGATGGCAGCGCCCCGCTGCCTGATTTTGCATGTGTAAAAGTGAGGCAAACTAAGGTAAGGTGCATAGGAAATGTTTTTACGATCGACCATAGATTGCTTTAAACTACATGCCCGATTGCTCGGGACAATAACATTTTTGAGCGGACTATTCCTTTAAGTACATTTTCGTTACTACTTAAGTGTTAATGAGTTAAATGGTAGTGTGTTGATAGAGATTAGCATGTGCGCGCAGCATCAATACTTGGCAGATCATAGCCGCATTAGTGGGGCAGAGGACATTGCGACCGCGACGGAGCTAGTGCTCGGACGACCGCAACAATACTGTGAGCCCCACAGAGGGCAGCATGGCCACGGAAGAAGGAGTCTTACGGGACCGCGTAGTTCTGGCACTTCCTTCGTTCTGAAGACCGTAGCGAAGACAGAGAGAAGTCGGTAGGCGCAATCTGTCTTGCTGTGATTAATTATTGTTAGAGCGAAGGAACGTTCATTGTATAAAGATCAAGCTGATTGCTCACTGTATAAAGATCACCCTGATCTCGGAAACACGATTGGGAAATCTGCGATCACTGGAAAACAGCACCCCTGTAGGCCACAGAGAGCCATCACAGCTCTCATCTATGGATGGGCACAGTGCCAGGTAATACCGGATAGTTAATATATTATATATATTTATAAACAAGTCATATATATATATATATTACACGGCCTGCGGTAGCGGCAGTGTAGTTATGGTTCAGTTGCTAAACTCATAGGAAGAGCACTTTTTCAGCGGCTTATACTTTGCTCCCCCTGGACGAATCCTAACCAAACTTTGCAAAAAAAAGTATATGGCCGGCTCTGAATATTCCCGCCAAGTTGGGTGAGGTTTCGTGCAGGTAGGGAAAAGTTATATGGGGGGTCCCAGATTCTTTTTTTTCCATAGACTGAATGGGGAAAAACTTTGCGCATGTCTACAGCCCAAATGGCTGGACGGATTTTCACCAAATTTGCAGCAGGAGCGGGGGCTACGGTCAGAAAGCATGCTTTTGTGTGTTTGGTGGACCTTTTTTTGAAAAATAGTGTTAGGGAGAATTCTCTGTTAAGGCTAATTTCCCAAACCTAGTGAGTCCCCCAGCAGCTTTGCTGGATTTTTGGGGTTTATTGTTTCTCCTGCTAAGAGTGAGACTCTTTTTCTCCCACTCTTAGACATGATTTGAGATATCCTTTGACTTTGTAATGTGTTTTATGGGCTATGGGGTCTTTTACTCCATAGGGTTTCATATGGTTTTTGGTAAGTGTGTTACACAGCACCCTCAGTGCAGTAACACAGGGGTGTCATAGTGACCCCCAAACATAGACTCCACACCCTGGGACTGACTACTGTCTCCCAGGGCATGTAAAGTCACCATTGACTTTACTAGTGTTAAATTGGGAACAGAACCAGTACAAACCATCATATTGTGGAAGTACTGGTAGGGGTAATTAGATTGCCCCTGGGTCTGTTTTTCGAGGGGGCACTGTGCAGTCCCCCCTCGTCGAGTTGCTGGCTGGTGGCAGTGGTTACCATGAGAAATATTCCTTAAGAATATTTACTATGGGATTTTCCCATTCATTTTAAACGCACCACTTTTTGGTGCAATGTTAAAGATACCGCTGGGTTATTTATTTAATATTTATTCCCCGGTTGGGTCTTTTCACCAGGACTCGGTTTTAAAATTGCATTTGTGTTCGACTCTGTAACTCCAACCCAAGTCGAGCCCTTTGTTCCACTTTTTGGCGGGCTTCTACACAGAAGCCTCCAAAAGTGGTGCCACTCTCTCTGGGTATACAGGATGTGTGGGAGGTGGGTTCAGGCACCTGGACTGAGTTGCCTCGGCAACTCAAGTCGCACTCTTGTGTGATTGGCCCAGTGGTGAGCCGCCCGGCTCACCACTTAGCAGGTTTGAATGACAGCTAGGACTGATGAATGGGGGTTTTCTGCATAAAAGGAGGGCTTTGGGGACTGGGACTTCAGACGTCGCCACAGGACCAAAGTATCCGAAGAGGGAGAAGCTGAGCCGACCTGCAACGACGACACCACCGGTGGAGCCCTGCTGAACCGACTCACCACTTCTTCCAACGACAGAGGAGATCTTCATCCCGAAGAGTCTCCTTCCTTTGACTGGTGGGGATAACCAGTTTGCCCGCCTTTTCGCCTTCCCGGATCATCTCGTGGCCGCCTTGCCTGTGCCAAGCACCCCGGCAACCGGGATACCACGTTTCACCACTATCGCAAATAAAAGGGTAGTACCTTTTAACCGGAGAACTCCGCAGCTGGTTTCATCCCTGGCAGTGCAACGATCTTCAGCTTTCCTCCACGTCGACATCTGCTCTTCCTCTGGACGACGCCGTGACTTGCACCCACTGCCAGGAACAACTGCCCCTGCTGGAGGATTCTCTCCACTTTCAAGGTACTGTGTCCACCTGGCCTCCCTCGCAACAGTCATTGTGGGGTGTCTCATAAATCCTCATCTTACACTTGGGTTGGCCCTAGGATGGCTAACTGAACTTTTCTGAGCAGAACTAATTCATTTTTAAATTCTCTGCAAGAATTTTCAAGCCTTCTAAACTGTGTGATCTTGGGCGCATTGGTGTTCTACTCTCTCTAAGAGGCCTATGAACTTTTTGCTCACAAGTAGACTTTGACTTTCCTGCCTTGCTGAGTGCTTCTAAAGCATTGTGTTGTGTGCTTTTCTAATTTCAGCCATTTCCCTCCCTTTTTTCATAACTTATTGGAGTGCCATCTTTAGTTAAGCGCTCACCTCTGTCTGAAAATAAGTGGTGTTAACTAAGACTTGTCTAATAAGGAATAAGGGATGTATATATATTAATAGTGACTGTGTTTTGAACTTGCTTACAATAATAGTGCTGGAGTGTTTCTAAGTGTGTCTTTAAATAAATAATTATATACTTTGATACCAAAGCTCTGGTCAGTGTTTGCTTGTGCTACTGTATTTTGGTACCTATCTTGTATACTCTATATACTGTCTAACTCTTCTTGAGACAAGTCTGGCTGCTCAGCCACAGCTACCAGGTAAATCTGGGTGGTACAGACTGCTACCAATTGGGTTTACTGCCAACACCTGTAGTCTTAAGCCTTTTGCAGTGGTCCCTAAGGGAACTGTACAGGTTTCTGCCTAACACTGGTGTACAGCGGTGGGATTTGTATTGAGTATACATTTTAGTGTGCTTATAGATACCTTAGGGCGAGACTTTCAGAACTGTGAAGAACTGCTTTGAATAGGAACGTTTGCCAGTCAGCTGCATTTAGCAGCATTTATCTCAGCATTGCGAGCTTCCAAGGGTTCTTGCTGAATTGTGCTCGCCTCTTGGAGGAGGCAGAGCTTGCTTGCGGTCACATGACCAATCACGTGACTCTACACATCCATAAAGAGCAGGATCAACCGGACGAGCAGCGAGTCTTTCAGAACTGTGAAGAACTGCTTTGAATAGGAACGTTTGCCTGTCAGCTGCATTTAGCAGCATTTATCTCAGCATTGCGAGCTTCCAAGGGCTCTTGCTGAGTTGTGCTCGCCTCTTGGAGGAGGTGGATCTTGCTTGCGGTCACGTGACCAATCACGTGACTCTACACATCCATAAAGAGCAGGATCAATCGCCCTTGCGGCGTTAAGCCCGGTGCAGAGAAAAGGGCGGTGGCAAAATCTGTTTTGAGTCTGTTTGGAGCTGTGTGGAAGTGGGGAACAAACACGCTCAACAGGCACACCAACTACAAACACTTGGTTAGCCCACCAATTTGCGCCTAACATACTCAAACTAAATTCTGCATTAGCGCACAGGTATAAAGTAGCTAACTCCGCCCCTTATATCGCCACTGTATGAAGAAAGAAGGTGTGCGCTGCTTACGCAGCTCGAAAAAGGGGGGTGGTGCATTTAATAGCAGCACAGGGAATGCTACAAAGCCTGTAACCCTCCCTCACATCTCCATCACGCTCAATACACTAGCGAAACGAGCGGTAACCAAGACCCTCCTGGAAAGAAACTGCAACATTGATACATCCCCAAATGCCTTGAAAAGTTTACCGGTATCAGACGAGATGAGCTCATGGGCGGATGGACTGCCGTCACCGGAAAGCACTGTGAGTGGAGAGCCAGGGACCTGCAGGGCAGCGCGGCTCGGCGCAGCCGTTCCTGTCATGCCGCCGTCCCCCAGAGGGGAGACCGGGCAGGGCAGTGGCTGCGACCTTGAGCCACGTGAAGTGGGAGGCACTCATGAGGTGGCTGTGTGCCCCGGACATGCTGCGAGCGAGCGTCATACCACATCACGGCAGCCCGACAGGATTACAGTAAACTCATGGAGGGTGGCGGACCAGGAAAGCAGTCATGGGCATGGACACCCAGAGGCACCGCAGACTTCTGTGTCATGTGCATCGAGCAAAGAGCTCACGGAGGCTGGACCAAGCGATGAAATCAGAGTCTCAAGGCCTCAGAGCATCACAGCTGAAGTACATGCACCTAGTGAAAAAGACAACTGCCATGATGGAGTAGGGCGGTCAACCCAACCGGCCACACAACATGAAGACCTTTGTGTAGAAAATGCTCTATCAACAGCTCAAAACTGCAAGAAGAGAGTTAGAGACCGAGGTGCAAAAACCACCAAAAAGGAGCTTCTACAAGTAAAAAAAAAACTAATCATGAAATTAAATGGTCAATCAAAAAACAAAACGTCCACATACAAGAAAAACGCTAAATTAATCATGAAAGGCGGCGTAAATGACAGTTCGAATACAACGGTTTAAAAAAAACCCAACACATTGCGAATGCTGACCGACTTTTTTGAAAGTCAGCTACCTAACAAAATCTAAACGCTTCACTGAAGTTTCTGATGCGGAAATGCTTGCTGCAGTGCACGACCACATTCCGTTGGCAAAACAAAGAAAAATCGATCACTCGCAGGAAAGTGAGTCGGATCTGATCGAAGAATCCGCATCACAGACTCCAGAAGTTTCTACCAATGCAAGTCTCAACGAAACTCAAACATCAAGGGACAAGGTTGCAACAAGCAACTTGCCACCTCAAAGTGAACTGCTTGCTGCAGCAAATGAACACACGCCTGTGGCAAAACAAACTAAAACTGATTACACAAAGGGAAATGGGTCGGATCAGGTTGAAGAATCCGTATCACAAATCCCAGAAGTCTACCCCAAAGCAAGCCTTAACAAAACTCAGATACAAAGGGACAATATCGCAACAAGCAAAGTGCCAGCTCAAAGTGATAATGTGATAAAAAAATCAAACAGAGTTCAACACAGCGACGACAATGATAGCGGAGGACCTGATGCGAACTTGAAATGTCCTGCGACTCCCAATATTGTTACAGAATCATCCACCCACAGACACAAACTGAAGAGTCAAACGAAGCAAACTTGGAATCCCACTGGGAGTCGTCTACAGAGCTTCCACCCCAGGAACAACACTGCCCATTACAGCTATTGACGTCAGATGTCAGCAAAAAGCTGTCATCCATATGCCAAGAGGAACCAAAATCCCACTCCAGCCCGCGAGCGATGAAAACCACAGGGATTAGCGATAAATTGAACACGGTAGAAAAGGACTTCTTACCAAATCGACAATGGCTGAACTTACATCGGACTATGTCAGGAAATAATCTGTCGCCAACGAAAATAGCAAGAACCTCGGAAATGACACAAACTCCGAGCAGGAGGCATAGCGACTTTGGGCATACCTCGGGCAGAAACACGAGCCCTCAAACTCCTATCACAACACACTATCCATCGTCGAAGAAAACTGACCTACAAGGCATAATGTCAGTCATAACTATTGCACTTAACCCTTTCTGCAAGCTGTATGAAACCATGAACGAGGCAGTCAAGGATCAACAAGTCATCTTAGCCATGATTCTGACCAAGGTCCTGCATTTAGAGGGTTACATAACGGCAAAAGACAATTCCACAAACAATAAAGTATCGCTAGATCAACTTCTCACTAACATAACGAACAAAGTCACAGCTTCAATTCATGAGTCCGTTCTGCCTCAAGTGAAACGCAGGACAAATATTACAAACAAAGTTGGAATACAGACTATGACAAGCATCGATCTCACAGTAGAAAAGAACATTACGGATAACATGGAAGCACAGACACAAGCTCAAGTCGTAATTGCCAAATCTAACTGCAAGGCCAAGATGCCATTGAAGCAACAAAAACAGGTGGTGCTGGTCCTAAATAAGGCACATGTTAACAACCAGACTGATGGTGAAATACCAGAATCAACATACGCAATCTTTGAGCCAACCAATCATAAAGATAAAGCGGGCACTGGTGCTGCCTTAGCAACACCAAGCACCAATGCTATCTCTCATAAAAACAGCTCCAACAAACAAACCGAAGGCAAAGCCCGGAGAATAGGG
Source organism: Ambystoma mexicanum (assembly GCF_040938575.1). Taxonomy (NCBI): domain Eukaryota; kingdom Metazoa; phylum Chordata; class Amphibia; order Caudata; family Ambystomatidae; genus Ambystoma; species Ambystoma mexicanum. The sequence goes on along the minus strand of NC_090921.1, from coordinate 839,634,441 downwards.
ACACTGTCGGGAGCTACTTCTTCGCCTTTAGGTAAAAAACTACAGGCACCTACCCGCAATGTAGAGCCAGCAAGAGATAAGAAGTCAAAAGACAGAGAAAATGAAGACAGATCCTCAGCGGTAAGAGACTTATCTGAGAAGTTAGACACAGCAGACACATTAATGAATCTTAGTGTGTATCCTGATGAAGACTCAAACATAATGATAACACCAGAGCAAACCAACCAAACGACGGAACATAGGCATCGCCCAGTTCAGGAAGCTTCTGCAACCGGGAATAAAAGCAACAAAGCCCAAAAAGAGCGTGATTTTGAAACTTTGGAGGAAAAACGCAATCGCCTGATACAGCGACTCGAAATAAATGAGGCCGACTGGCGTCATAGAGAAGTAAACATTGCGGTGAAGAACCCTGACAAAGAAATCAAAAATCAGAAACAAAATAAAAATAGCACTGAAACAAATCAGGATAAGAACTCTAGAAGAAAGGGAGAAACCTCAGAATGGAAGCCAAGTGTCAATTCCTCAAAACAAGACAAATCACATACCCTACAACAAGCCAGAAGTACCAAACTCCGTGGCAACCACAAGGAGAGACAAGACGGAGTAACAACAAGAAAGAACTACACTAGCGATCATTATACACGCTCAGCCAAAATAGGACAAAAAGAATTGGGCAGGAGTACTCGTTCAGCCATTAATGCGAGAGGAAAAACAGTAGATGACTCGCATAGTAAATTTACCAGAAAAACGAGTTACAGATGGATAATAAGGATGACACAAAGAAGGTGCAACAAAGAAGATATCATTCTAAATAGAAGATCTGTCCTGGCCATATTTAATCAAATCGAGAAACTGCACGATATACACTTGGCAGACATAGAAATTGTGGAACCATGGCACAATCGAAATGGTGCAGCCACTCTGCTCCATCGGGATTCCAGCACGGTGTTTAAGAAGATCCAAAAATACAAACATGATATCTACAGCCATGGTTTTCATATCGAAGACGCACAAGTTCATAAATCCCTGGACGCTATCACGAACAGACAGGGAGGAGAAACCAGATATAGACATACCAATTCACTGCAAAGGGATCATGTTAAAAAACCTCAGAGGTGAATCCTCATAAAGAACATGGTCCAATAAAGGTGCGTGACCTAAATTCACGACATTACAAGGCTCTCAACGATACCTGCAAGGGAGAGCATCATACAATCAAAAATGGCCACTCACACTCTAAATCAAATGAGGGAAGTGGCGAAACTAAAGAACAACGATCAGAAAAGATCCCAGGGTTTCTGAAAAAGCAAGCACGCAGACAACAGTCCCATCTAAGACCTTACAAAACAAAAAAGACGCATCCCTTAGCAATAAAACAGGGCTATGGGCTTGGTTACCGCAAGCTCTGATCTCACACCGCAAGAAATAGCCATCCCTGAGAGGTGACCCAGCGACAAGCGACATGATCGAGGTAGGCAAAAACCAAATCACCTTATGTTCCTTGAATACCTGAGGACACTCACATCTGACGGCACCAGGGGGGCCTAATCTCGGTGAATTCGACATCATCTGTCTACAGGAGACTTGGTTGCAACAAACACCAATGATGGAAGGATATCAGATCATCTTAGCCCCAGCAGCCAGGGGAAGTAAAGGCCGGCCAACATCAAGGCTGATGATAGTCTGCCGCAATGGATCCGGAGCCTCATTGGAAAAAATTCTAACGGCAAATCAATCAATGTTAGCAGTGCTCGTCTCCTGGCAAGGCATAAACATCTCAAAAACGGACCAAAACCAAGCCATAATAGTCAACTTATACTGGAATCCGGCAACAACAACTGCAAAAAGATTCATCTGGCAATGTGAAATCTTGTTTGATGTAATCACGACTGAATATCCTGTGGCAACTATATTGATGTGCGGAGACTTAAATGCCATATGCAAGGATGCAAAGAAGGCAACATCAGTCCAGCATGTATCCGCACAACAAGGCAAAGAATGGCTTAAGTTTAGCAAATCGCATGGGCTGCATAACTTAGACGATGTATTTCCAGCAACAGATAGAATATCGACGTGGAAGCGCCCATCTTCTGCTTCAACTATCGATTACATCATTGTATCTCAGCCATTACTATACATCATTAAATCCTTCAACGTGCGTCGTACGTCGTCAAGTGATCACAACTTGCTCGAAACTGCTTGGCAAATAAATATCAAAAAGAGCAAGAAATTCACCACACAAATTGAGCCCACTGCACAAGGCACAAGATTCAGAATAAATGCCGCAGACATTACCAAAGTGACTGCCAAGTATTCGCAAACACGCACCCAGAAGCTAAAAATGCCATTGATTATCAACCGCTTATGCTCCCCCATATGCAACGAAAAAAGGGAAACGGGTTTGCAACAAGAGGAAATACTAAACATGCGTACAATAAAGAGCTAGTCGAGAAGAGGCGTGAGTATAGAAGAGCACTACGAGCAGCCCTTAAGATCTCGAACACAGACGTGTCCGAAGAAATCAAAGCCATAAAAAAACAGGTACAAAACCTGGGTAAGATCTCACAGAAACAAATTGTACCAGGCAGATGCCGAACAAATAACCAAAGCCCTCATTACCAACAACAACAGAAACTTCTGGCCACTAATACGTGAGGCGGATAAAACGTTAGACAGTCAAATCCTGAACAATATCAGTCAAGACATCTGGGAAAACCATTTTGAAACAGTATTTCGTTCAACTGTAAGAGGGCCTTTGCAAGTGCCACAATGTGACGGTGTGAAGTGGGTCGATTTAGAAAAGGAAGAGGACATTCTGGACACCATCAAGAAGCTAAAAACCTCTAGAGCCCCAGGCCCAGATGGCATTTAAAATGCTGAATTGAAAAGCCATCCGGAAGAATGGGCCAGCTTGCTGAGTGCCATCTTTCGACGGTGTGCCGAAACACAGTCCATCCCTCGTTCATGGACCAAAGCTATCATCATCCCGATCTATAAGAAAGGCTGTCTAACCGACCCAGTGAACTTTCGCCTGATCACCTTACTTGATGTGATGGGTAAGGTATACGCCTCACTGCTAATGACCAGATTCAAAGCATTGGCAGCTGCAGCTAAATGTAACGATCACTTCCAAGCTGGCTTTAAGAAAAACGCAGGCACGACATGTAACATCTTGGCGTGTAGTACGCTAAAAGCCGAAACTCTGCAAAACAAACACCATCTATTTGTAGTATACATTGACTTTACGCAAGCCTTTGATCGTGTGGAGAGACAGTTACTATGGAATAAACTAAAATCCTGGAATTGTCCTGAAGCCATATTAGCCCCAATTGAAGCGTTACATCGTAATACCTCAATGAGAGTACGACTGAGCCGAGAAGGTGACCTATCAGCTGAAATCAACAGTTCACGAGGAGTAAAACAAGGGTAGCCGCTGGCCTCAGCACTTTTTCTCACATACATTGGTGACATCCAAGACATAGAGAAGACAACCAGGGCCTTTCCGCCCAAACTAGGTACATCGCAAATTGGTCACCTCTTGTATGCTGACGATTTGACAATATTTGACCAGACAGAAATTAGGCTTCAACGGAAACTTAATGCCCTACAAGCATATGCCACAATAAATCATCTCGAAATTAACACCAGTAAGACAAAGATCATGATTCTCCAAAATTGTGGGAAAAAAGAAAGTAACTTCAAATGGCATCTGGGTGAAACTAAAATTGAGACTGTCACAAAATTCAAATATCTTGGAGTGACCATGGACAGTTCAAGGCAAGAGTCCGCCATGCAACTGGAATTACACGCAAAAATCAAGAAACTAGCTGCTCAAGCCAAAGTCATGGACGGCAAATATGGAAAATTCTCTCTCGTGCCCACGATCAATTTTTACAAAATGAAGGTGGTGCCTGCCGTTACATACGGCATGGAAGCAATGCCCACGATTCCAAAACAAGTAGGTCTAAGCTGGCAGCATTCTTCTGGCGCAAAGTGTTACACTTACCCAACTCCACCCCAGGGGTAGCCATCAGACGAGAACTCAGCCTACAATCAATGGAATGTACAGTGACTTGCAACTTCATTATGTTAAACAGGAAATGCAGAATGGCCAACAGCAACAAGGTCTTCAGGATGCTGAACTCCGAATTGGAGACCAAAAATTGTATCATGTTAAAAACCTGGCAAGATGAAAATCAAGCGATCTTAACCAACATCTCATCAAATGAAGAAGAACTCATTTACAACCCATGTAAAATTTTAAGAAAAATAAAAGACGATGATTGGGCCTCCACAATTGACAATGCTGCGAAATTGAAACTCACTCGCCACCTACCAAGCAACACGTTAAAACGAAACGAGTTGCAGAGCTATGTAAAACAATTTCCAAGAAGACAGGCCCATACCCTAATTTTGCAAGCACGTCTCAACTTATGCAAAACGAACGAGATTTTGCACATTCGAGGTCAATCCCAATCAAATGGTTGCCGATTTTGTGACTACGGTTGTAATCCACCAAAAGAGACTCTAAGACACCTGCTCATGGTATGCCCAGCTACTGCCTCCATCAGACAACATTATCTATCGCGGATAGCAGGCTTTGACATTCTTGCCGAAGAACACATATGGTGGTGCCGGCTCATTGGTGGCGAGAAAGTAGCATGGCAAATCGCAATGGCCAAAATGAAAGAATACATTGAGCAAAAATTACTTAATGACAAAAGTGGCCATCCAGTACTCAAACAGTAACATATTCGACACACCAATCTAGATTTTGATTCATCATCTGTCTCGTGTGTGAAAGTCTTGCTTCCTTGAGCACATTCGAGAGTAAACAGTGTATTGTAAAAATCTCTTTTGATTAAACAATAAAGAAAACAAAAAGTGCAACTAACCACAAAGTTTAGCACTAAAAAGTTTATTTTCTAAACCTGCCAACTATGGAAAGTTATAGTCAAGAGTCCCTTGCTACAAAAACTGCTGATTGTTTAAGGGTTCTCTGTAAGCATAAGAATCTGCTGACTAAAGGCAAGAAAATGGAGCTAACAGAAAGGTTGTTAGCAAACCAAAGTTTGGATGATGGTTCAGAGGAACCTACCACTCCAGCAAATGTAGATAACAGCAATGATATTGATATGGAACCTAGTATTGATAACCTTGAGTCAGAAGCAGAAGAGGAGGGTGAAGATGATGTAGTTGTCCCCCCTAGGCCTCCACCTGCTCTGCCAGCTGTACCTACTGGACCTTTGCCAGGTCCCACAGTTAGTCCTCAATATCTGGAACTAGAGGAAATGAAACTTGAATTGGAGTTTAAGAAACTTAATACTCAAGCAGATCAAAGACACCAAGAACTGAATCAAGAACTAAGGCTCAGGGAAATGGAGCTCAAGCATGAGTTAGAGATGAAGAAATTGTCTGTTGAAAATGCTTCTCTCTCCGGATCCTCTAGGAGTTCCAGTCCCAAAAGACCCCGGATGCCTAAAGAGCTTGTGGGTATGTATGAGCCTAAGTTGGATGTGTTGGATTGGTTGAGTCTGTTTGAGTATAATCATGGGCTCCAGGACATCACAGGAAATGCGTTACTTACCTGGTTGTTCTCTAGGCTCCCCCCTGTTGCAACTGATGCGGTAATGGAGTTGGGGGAGGAGGATAGGAAGAATTATGAATGTGTGAAGCTAGCTTTGGGATGACCCCTTCCCAGTACCTTAAGAGGTTTAGGACCCTCAAAAAGAATGATGGTACCCCTTGGGCTACCTGGGTGAGTGAATGTTTGAAAAACTTAGAGGGATGGATTAAGGGTTACAAGGTGAACACTTATGAGGGAATGAGAAATCTTGTTATGTTGAAGTCAATTTATGATGCCTGCTCTCCTGAGCTCAGACAGCACTTGGCTGATTCAAGGGAATTAGATTCCAGGAAGCTAGCTAAGCCTGCTGACTTGTGGGTTGCCAACAGGGCTACTCAGAAGGATTCAGGGGTCACTCAGAAAAAGGATGAGGGAAAGCAGCCACAAAAAGGGAACCAAGAGATTTCTAATACCTCCCAACCCAAAGAGGGCCCCAAACAACAAAATAACGAGGGTAAGTCCCAGGGTAAACCACAACAGGCTAGTGTACCTTCTGGTCAACAACCAGAAGGGGGCCAGAGAGCATTTGGAGTATGCTATGTCTGTAAGGCAACTGACCATATCAAAGGAGATCCAAAGGAGATCCAAAATGTAAGGGTACACCTACAGGGATCAGCACAGTCTCCTTAGCCTTCACTCCTGAGGAGGAAGTCCAAATGGCTGGTGCTCACTTTGAAGTCTTTGCTGAAGAACCTTTGGGTCTTCAAGCAAGTGTAACAGTAGAGTCCATGGGTCTGGTTAGTGATCAGAATAGGAGTGTGTACAACTCCATACCACAAAACTCTAAAGTTTATTATATGGACAGTGTTCTTGTCAATGGCCAGGATACTCCTGCCAAGTGAGACTCTGGGGCCAGAAGAACAGTAGTGGATGAAAGCTTTTTCAGTCCTGAGGATGTTGCTAAGGCACCCAAAGGTCCCACTAAGATGTCTGGAGGCCCTGTCCAAATGGTTCCAGTTCTATCAGCCCTCATTCAGTGTAATAACTTGACAGTGAGGATTCATGTCAGTGTTCAGACTGAGGTGCCTGGGGGAGTCCTGTTGGGGAATGATCTAAGAACTCTAGGAGTAGTATCCAGTACCCCCAGGCCTCCCAGTATGGAGACCCAGAACCAAACCAAATTGGCTAGAGAGGCCACCTTAAGGAACCACTATAAGCCTGTGGGAACTTCTACTGAGTACCCCACTACAAGCCCTGGTGTTGGTAAGTTGACCTCTGACCCAGGCAAATTTCAGGCTAAAATGTTAGGGAAATGGGAGCCCAAATCAAGCTCCATCATTATTCCCCCAGTTATCATTATTCCCCCAGTTTTAAAGTCTGTGACTCCCCCTGCTTCTGAGGAAGAGGTGGATAGACCAACTGGACCCCTAACTAGGCCTAAGAGAACTGGTAATTCTCAGTGCTGTTGGAAAACCAGAAAAGAAAAGTCTAAGGCCAAAAACCTTCAGACTGTCGGACCTACTACTGAAGACTCCAACTCAAATCCTAATCTTGGGAGTGAAACTCCTAAAGTAGGTAAGGGTAGATCTAAGAGGAAGGAGAAGCATGTACCTTGCTTATCTCCATCCCCTCCAACCAAGAGGCCTAAAACCCAACCTTCTCCCAACAGTGAAGTGGTGAGGACCTCTGGAGGCCCCTCTAGATCTAAGGGAATCCTTTATAAGGACCCCTTGAAAAAGCCTAACACAGGTTCAGAAGTTGTAACAACTTCTGAGGGACTGGTCAACCAGATCCCCTATAGTTTCAAAAAGACTGATGTTCCTCAAAGGGTTTGTAGGTCATATAGCTCACAAAGGAAAACCTTTGATTTGATCATAGGTCAAGGTGTCACCACCAAAATGCTGATGGTCTCTCTAGGATGTATGTCATCGACTAGAGGTATGAGATTCATCCAGGAGTGGATTAAATCCTCCTGTCCCTTAGTCTGGGGGTGGAGGGGGGGGGGGGGGCGAGTGTTAGGGAGAATTCTCTGTTAAGGCTAATTTCCCAAACCTAGTGAGTCCCCCAGCAGCTCTGCTGGATTTTTGGGGTTTATTTGTTCTCCTGCTAAGAGTGAGAATCTTTTTCTCCCACTCTTAGACATGATATGAGATATCCTTTGACTTTGTAATGTGTTTTGTGGGCTATGCGGTCTTTTACTCCATATGGTTTCATATGGTGTTTGGTAAGTGTGTTACACAGCACCCTCAGTGCAGTAACACAGGGGTGTCATAGTGACCCCCAAACATAGACTCCATACCCTGGGACTGACTTTACTAGTCTTAAATTGGGAACAGAACCAGTACAAACCATCATATTGTTAAAGTACTGGTAGGGGTAATTAGATTGCCCCTGGGTCTGTTTTTCGAGGGGGCACTGTGCAGTCCCCCCTCGGCGAGTTCCTGGCTGGTGGCAGTGGTTACCACGCGAAATATTCCTTAAGAATATTTACTATGGGATTTTCCCATTCATTTTAAACGCACCACTTTTTGGTGCTATGTTAAAGATACCGCCGGGTTATTTATTTAATATTTATTCCCCGGTTGGGTCTTTTCGCCAGGACTCGGTTTTAAAATGGCGTTTGTGTTCGCCTCTGTAACTCCAACCCAAGTCGAGCCCTTTGTTCCACTTTTTGGCGGGCTTCTACACAGAAGCCTCCAAAAGTGGTGCCACTCTGTCTGGGTATACAGGATGTGTGGGAGGTGGGTTTAGGCACCCTGGACTGAGTTGCCTCGGCAACTCAAGTCGCACTCTTGTGTGATTGGCCCAGTGGTGAGCCGCCCGGCTCACCACTTAGCATGTTTGAATGACAGCTAAGACTGATGAATGGGGGTTTTCTGCATAAAAGCAGGGCTTTGGGGACTGGGACTTTAGACGTCGCCACAGGACCAAAGAATCCGAAGAGGGAGAAGCTGAGCCAACCTGCAATGACGACACGAACGGTGGAGCCCTGCTCAACCGACTCACCACTTCTTCCAACGACAGTGGAGATCTTCATTCCGAAGAGTCTTCTTCCTTTGACTGGTGGGGATAACCAGTTTGCCCGCCTTTTCACCTTCCCGGATCATCTCGTGGCCGCCTTGCCTGTGCCAAGCACCCCGGCAACCGGGATACCACGTTTTACCACTACCGCAAATAAAAGGGTAGTACCTTTTAACCGGAGAACTCCGCGGATGGTTTCTTCCCTGGCAGTGCAACGACCTTCAGCTTTCCTCCACGTCGGGATCTGCTCTTCCTCTGGACGACGCCCTGACTTGCACCCACTGCCAGGAACAACTGCCCCCGCTGGAGGATTCTCTCCACTTTCAAGGTACTGTGTCCGCCTGGTATCCCTCGCAACGGTCTGTGTGGGGTGTCTCGTAAATCCTCATCTTACCACTTGGGTTGGCCCTAGCCTGGCTAACTGAACTTTTCTGAGCTGAACTAATTCCTTTTTAAACTCTCTGCAAGACTTTTCAAGCCTTTTAAACTGTGTGATCTTGGGCGCATTGGTGTTCTACTCTCTCTAAGAGGGAGCCGGGCCTCTGAACTTTTTGCTCACAAGTAGACTTTGACTTTCCTGCCTTGCTGAGTGCTTCTAAAGTATTGTGTTGTGTGCTTTTCTAATTGCTGCCTTTTCCCTCCCTTTTTTGATAACTTATTGGAGTGCCATCTTTAGTTAAGCGCTCACCTCTGTCTGAAAATAAGTGGTGTTAACCAATACTTGTCTAATAAGGAATAAGGGATGTATATATATTAATAGTGACTGTGTTTTGAACTTTCTTACAATAATAGTGCTGGAGTGTTTCTAAGTGTGTCTTTAAATAAATAATTATATACTTTGATACCAAAGCTCTGGTCAGTGTTTGCTTGTGCTACTATATTTTGGTACCTATCCTGTATACTCTATATACTGTCTAACTCTTCTTGAGAGAAGTCTGGCTGCTCAGCCACAGCTACCAGGTAAATCTGGGTGGTACAGACTGCTACCAATTGGGTTTACTGCCAACACCTGTAGTCTTAAGCCTTTTGCAGTGGTCCCTAAGGGAACTGCACAGGTTTCTGCCTAACAAATACTAAAATGTACGTCCCAAAAAATTAGTGATAACTCCCTGTTCGAAACACGGACTGAAGTGTCAGTGGCCTGCGGTACGCCTTGTTGTCGGTAAACAGTGGGCGCGGCCGGTGGTTGGCTGGAGGGAAGCGTGCTGTGCGTCAAAGGTTTTGGGAAATGCTGCCATGGTGTATCTGAAGATAGTGGCACACCGACAGGCGTTGAAAAACATGGTTTGCAGGATCGACTGCGTGAAAGAGGGCGAAGCGAAGATATTGGCAATTTTTTGTGCTGTAGGCTACAGCTGCCGGTGGTTATGTTGACTTAGTGCGTTTGCGTTGGGTTTGTGGGGAATTGTTCCCATGCTTCTCTGACTTGGCTTGTAGTGGTTGTGGGTAAGGCGTAGCCTTTTTACTGCATGGGCGTGGCATGTAGAAAGAGTCTAGGGCTTGGACACCACCCCCGCAATGTAATGCCTCCATGCACGGCAGAGCAGTGAGGCACTTAGCGGTTAGGTATGCGGCCGAGTTTGGTCACACCGTTGCTGCAAGGCAGGCCATAACGACATGGAGAAATGGAAGGATTGTGTGGCACCACACTGGTGCGATATGGAACATTCCCGCAGCTACTGACATACACTGCATTGGTGGTTAGGTGCACAGGAGACTATTATATGTTGGTCGGTGTAGGCAGACTGTATAGGGGATGGGGAGTGCATTGGAGATAATATGAGGATATTTGCAGTCGGTGTACTATGTTGTGCTGTGTGTTAAGGTGAGAATCGCGGGAAAGTTGCGTACCTGAATACCTGGTTGATCTCGACGGGGCAGCCAGACTGACGAGAACAATTGGTGACACAAGCAACCAGCCTCTCCTCCACCCAGAATGGGTACTGGGTAGAAGACGGACCGATTCCCAACGCCACAAGCTGCTCTCTCCTGGTTTCAGTGACGTCGGGACTGTGCGAGCACAGACAGGAGAAGTTGAAGGAGCGAATCCTTGAGGTGGCGAGGCTGCAGAGTTCAAAGAAGTCAGGGGCGGACTCCTGGAGAATGGCACTGGATGCTATGGTGATTGAGAGTCCAAAGAAGAGGGACCCGTACTCCAGAAGCTGGCACTGGATGTTGTAGAGGTTGAGAGTCCAAAGGAGAGGGAGTCTTACTCCCGAAGCTGGCACTGGATGCTGTGGTGATTGAGAGTCCAAAAGAGAGGGAGCCGTACTCCCGAAGCTGGCACTGGATGCTGTGGTAATGAGAGTCCAAAAGAGAGGGAGCCGTACTCCCGAAGCTGGCACTGGATGCTGTGGTAATGAGAGTCCAAAAGAGAGGGAGCCGTACTCCCGAAGCTGGCACTGGATGCTGAGGTAATGAGAGTCCAAAGGAAAAGGAGCAAGCACCAAGAAAGGCACTGGCAGTATACCACTAGGTACAGGCTGGGCCAGAGAGAAGAGAAGAGACAAAGGCAGGCAGGGAGCACTGGGCAGGCTAAGGGAGAGGAACCAGGAAAGAGAAGGGAAACCAAACAGGGACCAGTAGGGAAGGAGAAATGCTGGCTGAGGACCACAACCAACCCAAGGGGAAAAACCCTGAAGGCAGCAGGAAAGGAGGGGAAGGAAATCCCTAGGCAGAAGAAAAGGGCAAGGCAAACGCTGGAAAAAACAAGGGAGAGCGAGTACACAATCCGGAACAGAACGCGTTGAGACGCGATCTGGTCCTGATCCTCTCTCTCCCTTTATGGGCCGCCGGCGCCCACGAGGCCTGGAACGCAAGCCTGATTGTAGCCGGGCGCCGGCGGACCCAGAGCGAGGCTTGAGCAGCAAGCTGCTCCAATCCTGGGCAACCGCTCCACGGCGCACACGCGGGACCGTGACCGCGGTCTCCCGCGTATGCGCCGAGGAGCTGCAGCCCAGGTCCCCAGAGCTCTCCCTCCGGCGCCTCCCCAAGCGCGAAAGCACGAATAGAGGCACCAGGAAGGAAGAGCGTGAGTAGCGAACCCCGGTCTCCCGGTAACCGTGACACTATACCCCCTCCCAGGAAGGCCCGGAGCCCCAGGTTTCCAAGGAAACCGACGATAGAACTCACGCACAAGGCGCGGAGCGTGCACATGCCGAGAAGGTTCCCAAGTGCGATCACAGGCCGGGTACCCCTTCCAATCCACCAAAAAATGTAGCACCTGCCTGCGATAGCGGGCATCACAAATCTCCTGAACCTCGAATTCTGGGACCCCCTGTACCAGAACAGGGGCTGGACAAGTACCGGCACGACCATAGGGATCCACCAAATAGGGCTTCAAAAGGGAAACATGAAAAACAGGATGAATATGCCATGAATGGGGCAGCTGGAGACGAAAAGCCACAGAGGACAGGCGTTTGGTAATTTTAAATGGGCCAAAGTACCGGGGAGCCAATTTAACAGGTAAGTTGCGAAGAGGCAGATTCCTAGAGGACAGCCAAACCCTATCCCCAACCCGGAAATCAGGTTCCACTCTCCTCCTACGGTCAGCCTGAGATTTCATATGGTCTTGGGCAGCCTTCAATGAGTTGCGTGCCAGTTCATGCTGCCGTTGGATTGCTGAAATCAAGGCATCAGCGAAAGAAACCGTACTGGTCGGTACAGGGTGGAAAGGTGTTAATTTCGGATGTTGACCCATTGAGCAATAAAAAGGACTGGTCCCGATGGAAGAATGAATGGAATTATTGTAGGACACCTCGGCTAGATCTAGATAAGCCATCCAATTGGTCTGCGTGGCATTTGCAAAACTACGGAGGTATGCTTCCAGTGTCTGATTCATCCTCTCCATGAGACCATTGGATTGTGGATGATAACCTGAGCTTAGGGCTCTGCGAATACCAAGGTGGCCACAAACTTTACTCCAGAAGGAAGAGAGGAACTGAGCCCCTGTTGTAAATAGCGTCACAGGAACGCTGCGTACCTGTTTGTCCGGTTGGGTTCCTTGGTGATGAGGCCAGGCTGTCAGATGATCCGAGGAGACGTGACTGATGGCGCGGGGAACCAGCCCAACACCAGCCCGAATGGAACCGGATTGGAGGTGAACCGGCTCCCAACGCCACGGGTTGGCTCACCCCTGATTTGCGTGGCGTTAGGACAGTGCAAGCACTGGCAGGGGGAGCCTCTGAGTAGAAGATTTAAGGTCCACAGGAGGCAGTGTGATCCCGACGGAAGCTGATGAAGATCAGGAGACCAGAAGCAGAACAGTACCTCCAGGAGCGAAGACTAGGCAGCAGGAGGAGCAGACTGGTAAACGAGATGAGCACGGGAACCAGAAGGAGCAGAGGGAACTCAGAGCCAGATGGAATCAGGAAGGACTGAGCCGGGCAGGCAGGAAAGGAATGACAGGGACCAGAACCAAGGAGGACCAGCGGGAACTCAGAATCATGAAGGAAGCAGGATGGAGGGAGCGAGGCAGACAGGTAGGTAGACAGGGAATACCCCAGGCAGGACAAGGGCAGGAGGAAGGCAACAGGAAAACAGGAAGGCAACACAAGGCAGCGAAGACACGATCCGAACAAACCGCGTTGAGACGCGGTTTGGAAAAGGATCAGGGCTCCTTAAATAGGCCCACCAGCACCTGGGAGGCTTGCAACGCAAGCCGTGCCATCTCCCAGGCATTGGATACCCCACAACGAGGCTTGAGCCACATATCTCCCTGAATCGAGCATCCTGCGCACCCGGAAGCGCCCGAGACCCAGGACAACCCCGGACCCCGAAGCCGAAAGCAGGGATACAACCTCCAAGAAGGGAACGCCGTAGCGGGTAAGGAGACCCCAGGACAGGCGGCGTGACACTATGCCCCCTCCCAGAAAGACCCGGGGCCCCAGGTTTCCAGGGAAAACGAAGAAAGAATTCACGGATAAGCCAGGGAGCGTGCACATTACAGTGCGGCTCCCAAGTGCGATCACAAGCAGGATAATCCTTCCAATCGATTAAGAACTGAAGTACACCCCGACGAATCCGTGAATCACAGATCTCCTGAACCTCAAACTCAGGAACCCCCTGTACCAGAACAGAGGAGGGTCGTGGACCAGAGCGCCTAAAGACATCCTTCACATAGGGTTTCAAAAGGGAGACATGAAATACAGGGTGTATTCTCCAAGTGAGGGGCAGCACTAATCGAAAAGCCACTGAAGACAAACGTTTGGCAATCCTGAAAGGCCCATAGAACAGGGGTGCCAACTTAGTGGGTAAATTACGAACAGGTAGGTTCTTGGAAGATAACCAAACCAGATCGCCCACCTGGAAATCGGGCTCCGAGGTTCGGCCCCTATCAGCCTGCTCCTTCATGTGTTCTCGTGTCTCCGTAAGGGTTCTCCGGGCCAGGTCATGTTGTTTCTGAATATTGAAGACCAATTGATCCGCAGACGGAACAGAGCTGGGCACCACAGGTGAGAAGGGAACCAGCTTGGGATGTTGTCCGGCAGAACAAAAAAAAGGACTGATGCCGGTGGCAGCATGGGCCGCATTATTATAGGAAACTTCCGCCAGATCCAGGTACCTTAGCCAGTTTGACTGAGTGGCATTGGCATAGCAACGTAAGTATTGCTCCAGGGTTTGATTTGTCCTTTCGGTCTGACCATTGGTATGCGGGTGATAGCCTGAGCTCAAGGCTCTGTGAATACCTAGATGATTACACAACTGATGCCAGAAAGAAGAAAGAAATTGTGAACCACAATCAGAGATGATTTTATCTGGGAGTCCATGTAACCGATAAATGTTGTGTAGAAATGCCAAAGCCAGCTGGGAGGAAGTTGGAATCTTCATGAAAGGAATGAAGTGTGCGTATTTAGTGAAACAATCCACGACCACCATGACACAAGTGTGACCCTCAGAGGGCGGAAGCTCAACAATGAAGTCAGTGGCGATAGTATGCCAAGGGTAGGGTGGTGTATCAGTAGGCTTAAGTAGCCCCAAAGGCTTTCCTCTGGGCGTCTTCGTCTGAGCACAGATTGGACAACTTTCCACATACGATTTTACTTCTTTGGCCCATCCAGGCCACCAGAATTGTCTGGAGATCAACTCCTGGGTAGCCTTGATACCACGATGACCAGCTACTTGAGAATCGTGAAAACCATGTAGAATGTCCAAGCGAAGGGCAGTCGATGGTATGTATAACCGGTTCAGAAAGAACAAAAAACCGTTGCGTTCGCAGATCTGGGGTTTCTCCAGTAGATTAACACGTTCCAGATCCCTCAAGGTTTCTTGAATGATCTTCTGGAGATGTGGAGCTAAGGTCAGTAGAAAGTGTTTGGGAGATATCATAGGCGTGTTCAAACCGACTCCCACTTCTTCCTTTTCCAAGGATCGAGATAAGGCATCAGCCTTCTGGTTCTGGGAGCTAGGAATGTATGTGATATTAAAATCATAGTGAGAGAAGAAGAAGGCCCACTGGGCTTGGCGAGCAGTGTGACACTGCAATGATCGTAGGAACTGCAAGTTGCGATGGTCAGTACGAACTTCTACAGGGAAGCGACCACCAAGTAAGTGATGCCTCCACTCTTCGAACGCCGTCTTGATGGCCAAAAGTTCTTTTTCAATGACTGCGTAGTTCAGCTCACTGGAGGTGAGTTTCTGTGAGTAATAGGCCACAGGGTGTTCGTCGCCAGACGTAGGATGCTTTTGTAGGAGGACCGCTCCAACAGCGAAGTTGGAGGCATCTGCTTCGATGACATATGGCATCTCATCGTTAGGATGACGCAAAACAGGAGCTGTACTAAACGCTGTCTTTAAGCACTCAAAAGCTGTTGATGCCTCTTGATCCCAAAGGAAAGGTATCTTAACACTGGTCAGACGTGTCAATGGGGCCGTGACCTGTGAAAACTGTGGGATAAAACGCTGATAAAAGTTGGCGAACCCCAAAAACCTCTGAAGGGACTTCAAATCATGTGGTTGTTTCCAGTTCTGAATAGCCTTCACTTTGCCCGAATCCATGTGTATACCTGCATTGCTGATTACGTATCCCAGGAACTCCATGCTATTCCGGTGAAACGAACACTTTTCGGCTTTGGCGTACAGGTGATTACGTGCCAATCGCAGAAGTACTTCACGGACATGCGAGACATGTTCCTTCAGATTGTCCGAGAAGATCAGGATGTCGTCCAGGTAAACCCAGACCGAGATGCCAACCAAGTCGCCAAAGACGTTGTCCATAAACCGTTGGAAGACGGCTGGGGCATTACACAACCCGAAGGGTATTACCTTGTATTCGTAGTGCCCAAAGGGTGTCTTAAATGCCGTCTTCCACTCGTCGCCCTCTTTGATTCTAACCAGGTGGTAGGCTCCCCGGAGATCCAACTTAGTGAAGATATTGGCAGAACGTAAGGACTCCATGATGTTCCGAATCAAAGGTAATGGGTACCTGTCCTTGAGTGTTATGTCATTCAATTGGCGGTAATCGATACAGGGCCGCAGGGTCCCCTCCTTTTTTTTGACAAAGAACAGCGGGAAACCGGCAGAGAATTTAGAAGGTACGATGTAACCCTTCTTAGAACAATCATCCAGATAATCCCGGAGTACCTGTTTTTCAGACTGAGTTAGAGAGTATAACTTCCCATGAGGAATCACAGCACCAGGAATCAGGTCTATGGGACAGTCAAATGTCCTGTGAGGAGGAAGAGGTATTTCTCCGGGCTCAGAAAACACCGTACAAAGGTCGGCATAAACATTCGGAATCTGGGACAGGGAACATAAAGCAGATGAGTCCCCTCCCGGGACTAGAGGGATCGAGGTTGTAGACTTCAAGGATGTGTTGTGGCAGCAACATTCACGGAGGCAAAAGGCAGAAACAAACTTCAAAGTGCGGGACTCCCAATTGATCGTAGGATTGTGTCGCAAAAGCCAAGGTAGTCCCAAAACCACTGGATACGAAGGTGAATTGATGACGTCGAGGGCTATCCTTTCTTCATGCCCCTTGATCTGTAATAGCATGCCGACTGTATGCAACCGGATGGGACCGGAAGCCAAAGGTGTACCATCGATGACCTCTACCGGTATAGCAGTTCTTCTGGTAAGTAAAGGCATACCAATGTTGATGGCGAATGCCTCATCTATATAGTTTCCGGAGGCCCCGCAATCTAATAGACCATGGACATCAACCGTTTTATCAAGCCACTTCAAAGTGATCTCTAGAATCATCAAGACGGCAGGCTGCATTGGGGGCAGTTGTAACCCAGGGCTGGAAAGTTCTGAAAGCAAGAAAGGACCTGTCATAGCCTTTCCCTTAGACGACAGGTCTTCTAGTTTCCCCCTTTCTTGATAGGACGCAGAGGGCAGGTTCCCAGAAAATGACCAGCACCTCCGCAGTACAAACACAGTCGCTGACTTCTCCTGCGCTTCTTCTCCTCTTCCGATAAAGGGCCCCTTACAGCTCCCAGTTGCATTGGTTCCTGGGTAGAATCCGAAGGTGCTGACATCCCAGTAGGTAGAGTCAGTGGTCTGGGGTTTCCCTTCTCAAACCGTCGTCTCTCTCCTTTTCTCTCGGCCAACCTCTGGTCGATCCTCAAAACTTGATCAATAAGTTTCTGTAGATCGTCAGGTTCAGGAATGTGTAACAATTCATCCTTGTATTCCTCTCTTAATCCTCGGCGAAACAAGGTCTTTTGCGTTACCTCTGACCATAAAGAGTTAGTAGCTAATTGACGGAAACGGCTGATGTAAGAGATTATGTCAGTATTGGCTTGTTGTAGGTCCATCAATTGATTCTGTGCTGCTGAAGCCAGATTGGGGGATTGAAATACATCCAAAAATGCCTTCTCGAAGGCTACAAAATCATTCAGGATTGGGTTATTGGTAACGACCAAAGGAGTTGCCCAGGCAAGCGCGTTTCCAGACAAGTTGCCCAATATGTATCCGATCTTGGCCTTGTTATTGGTAAAGTGAGTTGAACGGAAGAGAAAGTGCATGCGGCAATGATTACAGAATTCACCCACACGGCGGGGATCTCCATCGAACTTGATGGGAGCAGTGTGAGCCATGGGACCTTCAGGCTGTGGAATGGCACCAACGTTCTGTGTCACCATTTGGCGTAAGGTTACATTCTCCTGACGGAGTGCCGCCATCTCAGCACGAAGCGCTTGAAGCTCAATACAAAGACCTGGGTCCTCTTCCATCGCAGAGTCCGAGGTGTCAGAAGACAGGCGTCTCAATCTGTTGTAAATAGCGTCACGGGAACGCTGCGTACTTGTTCGTCCGGTTGGGTTCCTTGGTGATGAGGCCAGGCTGTCAGATGATCTGAGGAGACGTGACTGATGGCGCGGGGAAACAGCCCAACACCAGCCCGAATGGAACCGGATTGGAGGTGAACCGGCTCCCAACGCCACGGGTTGGCTCACCCCTGATTTGCGTGGCGTTAGGACAGTGCAAGCACTGGCAGGGGGAGCCTCTGAGTAGAAGATTCAAGGTCCACAGGAGGCAGTGTGATCCCGACGGAAGCTGATGAAGATCAGGAGACCAGAAGCAGAACAGTACCTCCAGGAGCGAAGACTAGGTAGCAGGAGGGGCAGGCTGGTAAACGAGATGAGCACGGGAACCAGAAGGAGCAGAGGGAACTCAGAGCCAGATGGAATCAGGAAGGACTGAGCCGGGCAGGCGGGAAAGGAATGACAGGGACCAGAACCAAGGAGGACCAGCGGGAACTCAGAATCAGGAAGGAAGCAGGATGGAGGGAGCGAGGCAGAACAGGTAGGTAGACAGGGAATACCCCAGGCAGGACAAGGGCAGGAGGAAGGCAACAGGAAAACAGGAAGGCAACACAAGGCAGCGAAGACACGATCCGAACAAACCGCGTTGAGACGCGGTTTGGAAAAGGATCAGGGCTCCTTAAATAGGCCCACCAGCACCTGGGAGGCTTGCAACGCAAGCCGTGCCGTCTCCCAGACATTGGATACCCCACAACGAGGCTTGAGCCGCATATCTCCCTGAATCGAGCATCCTGCTCACCGCGCATGCGCGGAGAGCGGGCGCCCGCGCATGCACAAAGCAGTGCGCACAGGAGACCCGGAAGCGCCCGAGACCCAGGACAACCCCGGACCCCGAAGCCGAAAGCGGGGATACAACCTCCAAGACGGGGAGCGCCGTAGCGGGTAAGGAGACCCCAGGACAGGCGGCGTGACAGCCCCTCGGTCAGAGATGATCTTCTCAGGAAGGCCATGTAAACGATAGATTTCATGTAGAAAAGCTGTGGCCATCTGGACAGCAGTAGGTATTTTCTTGAACGGAATGAAATGGGCATACTTCGTAAAACAGTCCACAACGACCATAATACAAGTGTGCCCTTCAGAGGGAGGTAGGTCGACAATAAAGTCGGTGGCGATGGTGTGCCAAGGGTATGGCGGCAATTCACTAGGTGAAAGCAACCCCAAAGGATGTTGTCTGGGAACCTTGGATTGAGCACAGATCGGACAGGCCTGTACATATTTCCGAACCTCCCCAGCCCACCCAGGCCACCAAAATTGTCGCAATAGCAATTCTTGTGTTGCTTGAATCCCTCGATGGCCTCCAATGGGGGAATCATGGACGCCGTGCAAAACGCCATCACAAATCTCCCCCTCGGGATGTACAGTCTTCTCCGAAAGAATAAAAGGCCATGATTTTCAGATATTGAGGGCCGTTGGAGCAAAACCGACCTCCAAGAATCAGTCCGGGTAGCGTCTGATATCGACTGTAAGAGTGGTGATAAAGTCGATAGAAAATGATGAGAAGAGATCAGTGGTTGAGTCCGACTGGAGTTGCCCTCTTCCTTCTCTATCTCCAAGGACCGAGACAAGGCATCAGCTCTTAAATTCGAAGATCCGGGGAGGTAAGTAATATTAAACACAAACGGAGAAAAGAAGAAGGCCCACCGAGCCTGCCGTGGTGTCCGACATTGCAAGGAGCGCAAGTACTGCAGGTTGCGGTGATCAGTACGGACCTCAATAGAGAAGCAGGCTCCCAACAGGTGATGTCTCCATTCCTCAAACGCGGTCTTGATAGCCAACAGTTCCTTCTCAATAACTGCATAGTTCCTCTCACTAGGATTCAGCTTACGAGAGAAGTAGGCCACTGGATGTTCAACTGACGTAGCAGGATCCCTCTGCAAAAGTACAGCCCCAACAGCAAAGTCTAAAGCGCCCGCTTCAACGATGAAAGGCAAGTCGTCCTGTGGGTGGTGTAGGATCGGAGTGGCCATAAAGGCTGACTTCAAGGTGTCAAAAGCTTGCGTGGCAGAAGAGTCCCACAGGAAAGCAATCTTGCTGCTAGTCAGTCTAGTGAGAGGTGCCGAGATCTGAGAGAAACGAGGAATAAATTGCCTGTAAAAGTTGGCGAATCCCAAAAAGCGTTGCAAGGACCTTACATCATGAGGCTGTTTCCACTCTTGAATAGCCTGGACCTTCTTGGAATCCATCTCAATACCAGCCTGACTGATCACGAATCCTAGGAACTCTATCCTCGATTGATGAAAGGAACACTTCTCTGCCTTGGCAAACAGATGATTGCGGAATAGCCGATTGAGGACCTCTCGTACATGACTTATGTGTTCCTTCCTTGATCTGGAGAAGATTAATATATCATCCAGATAAATCCAGACAGAGATTCCAATTACATCTCCGAAGATGTGATCCATGAGTCGTTGGAAAACCGCAGGGGCATTGCACAGGCCAAAAGGCATCACCCTGTATTCAAAGTGCCCAAATGGTGTCTTAAATGCTGTCTTCCATTCATCTCCACTCTTGATGCGGACCAGATGATAGGCCCCTGGAAGATCAAGCTTAGTAAAAATCAGAGCCTGATGTAGGGTCTCTAGAATACTACGAAACAAAGGTAGTGGGTACCGGTCCTTAATGGTAATATCGTTTAATATTGCCGTAAATCTACACAGGGTCTCAAAGTGCCTTCTTTCTTTTTTACAAAAAATAGAGGAAATCCTGCAGGTGACTTGGATGGTACGATGTATCCCTTACTCAAACAGTCTGATAAGTAATCCTGTAGCACTCGTCTCTCTTCCCGGGACAAAGCATACAGTCTGCCATGGGGAATCTCAACACCAGGAGACAGTTCTATGGCACAATCGAATGACCGATGAGGTGGCAGGGGTATGTTACCTGGTTCGGCAAAAACCTGTTCAAAGTCGGCATATTCAGGAGGAATCTGTAATGCGGAACAAAGGCTGGCCCCCTTGCCACGAAGTTCCAAGTCAGTCGAAGAAACCAGAGTCTGGACTGGCAGGCTGCATTTCGGGGTGCAAGATGTGGAGGAGAAGGTCAAGGTGTGCGTCCTCCAATTAATAACTGGGTTGTGATGCTGGAGCCAAGGTAACCCCAAGACCAACTTGTAGGTGGGTGACCTGATGACATCCAGAGCAAGCTCCTCCACGTGATCGGCGATCCGAAGATTTAGTCCTACAGTGTGCAAACAAACCGGTCCAGAAGATAAAGGAGTACTGTTGATAACCTCCACAGGAAGGACAGAGTGTCTGGGCAGAAGGGGAATCTTGTTGATGTTTGCAAAATGTTCATCGATGTAATTGCCAGACGCTCCACTATCCAACAGCCCAAAAACTTCAAGCGTCCGACCGGGCAGTTGGATCTGGACCTTCAAAGTTAGTAAAATAGCTGGTTGCATGGGAAGAAGAATCGAGCAAGAGGTGGAAAGGTCTGGAAAAGGGGTGAGACCTGTTGTTGCCTTTCCTCCACACAACAGGTCCTCTAGTTTCCCAACTTCTTCTTCTGAGGTCGTAAAGGACACGTTCCCAAGTAATGCCCGGCTGCACCACAGTAATGACATAGGCGTAAAGTTCTTCTTCGCCTCCTTTCCTCGTCAGATAACGGCCCTCTCACAGCTCCCAACTGCATAGGTTCGGGTCCAGATTCTGTCGACCCAAAAGCCCTGGCGGGAAGACTGGCTGTTCTGGGACCAACTTTCTCCAGCCGACGTCTCTCAGCCTTTCGTTCAGCTAATCTCTGGTCAATACGAAGCACCTGATTGATTAAGAGTTGGAGACTCTCAGGTTCGGGGATGTGAAGTAGCTTGTCCTTGTATTCCTCCCTCAGCCCCCGGCGAAACAGGGTCTTCTGCGTGATTTCAGGCCATTGTGAATCTGTAGCCAGCAGGCAGAAGCGACTGATGTATGTTATTATGTCGGAACTGCCCTGCTTGATGTCCATCAACTGATTCTGCGCAGCGGCTGCCAGGTTGGGTGTCTGAAAGACCTCCAGGAATCCTTTCTCAAAAGCAGCAAAATCATTCAATATGGGGCTGTTAGTAGCCACAAAAGGTGTTGCCCAGGGTAGGGCATTCCCAGTTAGGTTTCCCAAAATATATCCGATCTTGGCCTTATCATTATTGAAATAGGTCGACCTGAAGAGAAAATGGATACGGCAGTGGTTGCAGAATTCCGCCACTCGGCGTGGGTCTCCATCGAACGTGATTGGGGCAGTATGGGCCAAAGAACTCTCAGCCTGCGGAGCACTCCCTGTCCCCTGAGTTACCATTTGGCGTAAGACTTGGTTTTCTTGATGTAAGGCAGTCATCTCCGCTCTGAGGGCTTGCAGCTCATTCCGCAGGTCCTGTGTGTCTTCCATTTCCAAATCGGAAGGTAGGCGTCTCAATCTGTTAAGGTGAGAATCAGGGGAAAGTTGCGTACCTGAATACCTGGTTGATCTCGACAGGGCAGCCAGACTGACGAGAAGAATTGGTGACACAAGCAACCAGCCTCTCCTCCACCCAGAATGCGTACTGGGTAGAAGACGGACCGATTCCCAACGCCACAAGCTGCTCTCTCCTGGTTTCAGTGACGTCGGGACTGTGCGAGCACAGACAGGAGAAGTTGAAGGAGCAAATCCTTGAGGTGGCGGGGCTCCAGAGTTCAAAGAAGTCAGGGGCGGACTCCTGGAGAATGGCACTGGATGCTATGGTGATTGAGAGTCCAAAGAAGAGGGAGCCGTACTCCAGAAGCTGGCACTGGATGTTGTAGAGGTTGAGAGTCCAAAGGAGAGGGAGTCTTACTCCCGAAGCTTGCACTGGATGCTGTGGTGATTGAGAGTCCAAAAGAGAGGGAGCCGTACTCCCGAAGCTGGCACTGGATGCTGTGGTAATGAGAGTCCAAAAGAGAGGGAGCCATACTCCCGAAGCTGGCACTGGATGCTGTGGTAATGAGAGTCCAAAAGAGAGGGAGCCGTACTCCCGAAGCTGGCACTGGATGCTGAGGTAATGAGAGTCCAAAGGAAAAGGAGCAAGCACCAAGAAAGGCACTGGCAGTATACCACTAGGTACAGGCTGGGCCAGGGAGGAGAGAAGAGACAAAGGCAGGCAGGGAGCACTGGGCAGGCTAAGGGAGAGGAACCAGGAAAGAGAAGGGAAACCAAACAGGGACCAGTAGGGAAGGAGAAATGCTGGCTGAGGACCACAACCAACCCAAGGGGAAAAACCCTGAAGGCAGCAGGAAATGAGGGGAAGGAAATCCCTAGGCAGAAGAAAAGGGCAAGGCAAACGCTGGAAAAAACAAGGGAGAGCGAGTACACGATCCGGAACAGAACGCGTTGAGACGCGATCTGCTCCCGATCCTCTCTCTCCCTTTATGGGCCGCCGGCGCCCGCGAGGCCTGGAACGCAAGCCTGATTGTAGCTGGGCGCCAGCGGACCCAAAGCGAGGCTTGAGCAGCAAGCTGCTCCAATCCTGGGCAACCGCTCCACGGTGCACGCGCGGGACCGTGACCGCGGTCTCCCGCGCATTCGCCGAGGAGCTGCAGCCCAGGTCCCCGGAGCTCTCCCTCCGGCGCCTCCCCAAGCGCAAAAGCGCAAATAGAGGCGCCAGGAAGGAAGAGCGTGAGTAGCGAACCCCGGTCTCCCGGTAAGCGTGACACTGTGCCTGCAAAGGCCCTACTGCCTTGTGTGCATGGCTATGTGGGTGGGTTGTCCATGGTACGCAGTTTGGTGTCGTGCTGCATGATCTTGTTTAGGGCTACTGTTCAGGAAAGGAAAGCAGTTAGTGTGAACGTTTGTCTAACATTGTAAGGCAGTTATGGGCTTTAAATGGTGTTTTCTTTACACAGTAAAAAAGGGAAACAGAAGTTGAAAAGGTTAAGCAGTAAGGCAATGGTTGCAATATGGTTGGGGAGCTATGATCTATGCGCTGCAGTGTAATATGGGTTGGAGACGTTTCTTGGAAATGGTGCACATAACAATGAAAATGACCTAATGGCCTACATGGTGCCAGTGAAAAGCAAGGAGCCAAATGTTGCAGCAGTTATGACAGTTACATAATATGTATTGATGCATGCATGAAGTTGTATTGTTGTGATTGTGCAGATTCTAGGGTAGGTTACTGTCGTGTTGTTAATTCAGTGTGTGCACTTATGATAGGCTTAGGTGACCAGTGTACATAGGAAACAGGTTATGTATTCTGTGGAAGAAATAGCAGCCAATGTCAACTGTAGTGGCTAAGGGGTAGTTGGCTGTGTTATGTGTGGGGGTAGTGGTATGTGGATAGATGTTTGTATGTATAGTTCTGCAGTGCAGCGGCAATAGTGGGCAGGATGTACAATGTTTAGTGCAGGCTGGATGCCCTACAATGTACACGGTGTAGTGAAGCGTATAGGGCGTAGGCACAAGCTGCATAGTGTAATATAGGTGTGCATTGTGAATGGTGGTATTGGTATGTGAATAGTAGAAATATATGCACTTATTGCATTGTGGATATTGTAGAGAAGTATAATAGCAATCGTTGCTGATTTACTGTTTGGATTGAGGAAGGCCTGCACTGTGTTTTGTGTATGGAGTGTAAAATGTTGTGGTACTAGTTGCTGCATTATCTGTGGGAAAAGAAAACAGAATATGTTAGCGCAGGTATTTTGTTATTTTGCAGTCCACTACATAGCATACATTTCTTTATTTTGTGAGCCCTCATTTTTTTTTTTTTAAAGTATTTTTTTTTAAAGTATTTTATTGGTTTTGAAACAGAAATTAATGAATACAAACTTTACAAACTATAACAAAAAATAAAAAGAACAAAAACAAAAACAACAGTCTTCGAGTGATGGTATATTTAGAGTCTGAGATGGCTTGTGATTAGCAAAATACTGATTATTCGGGAAGTGAGGGGAAAACAGTTTCAGGGGGCATCGACTGTGGTGGTGCAAAAGGACAATACTACAAAGCGTTATGGGTTCTCAGGGAGGCTTATGGTCTGCATTGAAGCGCATGTCTCTCAGGAGGGCCTTCCAGGAGTCCAAGGTGCCGCTTGTGGCGTCCCCACTGGTTATGGTTCCTTCTTGCCAGGCTCTGGTTTTGGCAGCCGCCCATCTTTCCAGCTCATGTAGCCACCGTTCGTACCTGGGACCGGCAGGCGTCTTCCAGGCCATTGCTATGGTTCTTTTTACTAATATACAAGAAAGGTCCATCAACTTCACAATATGTTTGAGCTTACTTGGTCTGGGGTAGGTCCCAAGTAGACATTCTCCTGGTGTCCAGTCATATCTTTCCATTCCAGCGTCCTTGCAAAACTGTTTGGCTTTGGACCAGAGTGACATCGCCCTCGTACAAGTCCAGAACATGTGGATCATATCCGCCTTGTCGTTCCCGCACCATGGGCATGCCGGTGAGACCCTCTTGTTGAATGAAGCAACCCTTTGGGGAGTCATGTAAGTTCGGTGAAGGACGTTCAGCTGTATTTGGCCAAATCTGGAGTTTCTTGACATCTTCTTGGGGTGTATTAGTGCCCTCTCCCATTCCTTATCGGTGAGTGGCGTTTCAAGGTCTGCTTCCCATCTCGCCTTCAGTGTCAATCCTTTGGGATTAGGTCTATCGATGAGCTTGTTGTAAAGCCTGGAGATTGGTCTCCAACCATCCGAGAGGTCATGCAGTTCCTGCAGCAGCGGGTCTGGGGTGGGTTCCTCTGGCCAGCTGTTCCACTGCTTCTTGGCGGTCTGTGGTACCAGAGAAATTGGCCCCTGGAGAGTCCTTCAATGTCCTGTAGCGACTCGAAGTCCCTGAATCCCTCTTCTCCGAACAAGTCCCCCCACATGTATATGCCAGCTTCTTCCCATCTCCTGGCTACAGAGAGGTCTGCCCTCGTTTTGCACACATCCACCACTATAGGGTTGTCAGGGGAGTACGGGTGCTTCACCTTCCTTGTGTAACAGGTCCTGGCCCATATCTTCCTGCCGAGCTCAACGATTAGGGGGATGTCCAAGGGTTGCCGGAGAGGGTACCACAGAGTTTCTTTAGGGATTAGGTTGGTGTGGTATTGTTTCAGGAGCCCTAATTCGGCCGTTTGTTCATCCGATAACCATTTCGTGATGTGGCTGAGCTGAGCGGCCAGGTAGTAGAGCTGTAGGTCTGGGAGTTTTATTCCTCCCTCTTTATGTGGCAGAGTTAACGTGGCCAGTGACAGTCTGTGCCTATGGGGGCCCCACAAAAGTCCCCGATGATTGCCTCTAGTTTCCTGAAGAAGTGCGGCGGAACATAGTGGGAAATGTTCACGAAGATGTATAGGAATCTGGGGAGAATTATCATTTTGGTGATCGCCGCTCTTCCCACCATCGCTAGTTGGAGCTTGGACCAGAATTTTATAGATCTTCGGAGATTGGTGACTGCGACTTCAGTGTTGTGCTCATGTGTGAGCTGCGGAGTGTGGCCCACATTAATTCCTAGGTACCGGAACTTGTCTAGTTGCCACTTTATCCCTATGGGCGGGAGGTCGTTTGCTGGGGTGTCTCGCAATCTGGCTAGGGGGAATGCAGAGGATTTGTGTCTGCTGAACTGTATTCCAGAGTATTTCGCAAAGTTATCAAGTACCTCCAGTGCAGTCGGTGCATTGACCTCGGGATTCCTTAGGTAGAGAAGGACGTCATCTGCGTATAGCGATATTATGTTGTAGACGTTGCCTACCTTAATGCCAGCATCGAAGAATTGTTGTTCGAAGTATATGGCGAGCGGTTCTAGACCCAGTATGTATAGCATGGGCGAGAGTGGGCATCCCTGCCTCGTGCCCCTCTGTATTTCCCAGGATTCCGATAGTGTTCTGCCTGTCTTGACCCTGGCCGACGGGGAGTTGTAGAGTACCTGGATCCATCTAATGAATCCTTTACCAAAACCAAAACTCCTCAAGACCTCCACAAGCCACTCCCAATAGATGGAGTCGAAGGCCTTGACGGCGTCGAGTGACAGTATCGCTAGGTCTTCATCGGACTCGTAGGTTTCGGCCATGATGTGCTGTAGCCTCCTCAGATTAGCTGTGGTGTTACGTCCGGGAACTAATCCATTCTGATCTTCGTGGATTATGGACCCCAGCACTCTAGCAAGTCTGCTGGCCAATATCGAGGTGAGGATCTTGCTGTCATAGTTTAGCATGGCCAGAGGTCGATAGGAGTCACAATCAGTGGGTGGTTTGTGCGGCTTAAGCATGGGGATGATTATAGTCTCTTTCATAGTATTGGGTAAGATCCCGTTCGCATAGGCCTCCTGGTAAACTTCGTGTAGGATGGGAGTGAGAATAGATTCATATGTTTTGTAAAATTCCGGCGGGAGGCCATCACTGCCGGGGGCCTTGTTGGCGGCGAGCGACCTGATAGCCTCCCTAACATCTTCGGGAGAGATCTCCAGCTCCAGTTTGTCTCTCTGCTCGCTGGATATTCGGGGTAGGCCTATCTCTTCCAAAGTTTCTATTAATGACTCGGTGGGTATCTGGGCTTCATGGGCATACAGTTTTGAGTAGAATTTAGCGAATGCCTCGTTGATCCCCATTTGCGTCTTGTGAGATACTCCTTCATCATCCCTTATCTCCGTGGGCAGGTGTTTGGGGTGTTCACGCCTACACAGCCAGGCCAGCAGTCTGCCTGGTTTGTCTGACTCTTTGTGGGATCTAGTGGTGTATGTTGCAAAGTCAAATTTCTCCAGTCTATCCCAGGATTTCTGACAATTTTCACGGGCTACTTTCAGTTTCACTTTGACCTCTGGAGAAATGTCTGAGGTGGCTTCCATGCGGGTGATCTCTGCTTCATGTGTCTCCAGGGTCGCCTTTAACTGTCTGCGGATGCCGCTAGCTCTGGATATGATTTCTTCCCTGGTAACCACCTTCATGGCTTCCCAGAGTGTGCTCTAGGTGGACACCGATCCTTTGTTGATTTCGACATAATCCTCCAGTCTGTCAGCAAGATCTTCTCTGAACTCTGGGTCATCTAGTGTCGCGTTGGGCATCCTCCACAAGGGAATCGGGGGTCTGGGTCCCCTTAGCTGCCATTGCATGGTCAGCGGGGAGTGGTCAGAGATAGATCTCCCCAAGTACTCGGAAGCTATTGCCAACGGGACCTGTTCCCTGTCTATGAACAAGTAATCGATTCTTGTGTGGACTCCATGGGGGGCTGAGTAGTGTGAGTAGATCCTGTCAGCTGGGTGTTGTGCCCTCCAGATGTCCACCAGGTTAAGTTGGTTGATTGTTTCTGTCAGGGTGCGAGTTGCGGGGTTGCTTGATTGGGGGGGAGGAAGGGATCTGTCCATGGCTGTATCCATGACGCAATTGAAGTCTCCACCCCATATGAAGGTACGGCCACGATGGTGTGCCAACTTGGCATTTAATACGCTGAGGTATGACGGGATTCCGTGCTGTGGCAAGTATGTGTTGGCCAGGCAAATCGGCGTCTGTTCTATGGTGCCCCACATTATCACAAATCTACCTGCCTTGTCGGATTCACACCCCTGTAGCTGGAAGGGCACGTTCGGGTTCACCCATATTAGTACGCCTCTCGCATATTTGGAGTATGGGGACCCACACAAAGTCCCTTCCCATCGGTCTGCTAGTCTGGACATTGCGTCCTCCGTGAGAGGGTTCTCTTGTAACATCGCAAACGAGACTTTCTTTCTTCTGAGGTAGGATTGAATGCGATTCCTTCTGAGGTACGAGCCCATTCCCCTCACTTTCCACGTCATCACGGTGAGATGTGACGCCATTGGTTCAGTGTTCTGGATTTGGGATGAGATACAATCCCTGTGGCCTGGTGTAGTGTCAGGCCGCGGATAGCGGGCTGCATGGTGGCGGCATCTGGTTCGCAATCACTTGGTTTATCACCTGTGTCCATCTTGTGTCTTACTGGCATTAGTGAAACTAAGACTGTAAAACTAACGAAACTGGCAACATAACTCAAACTGGTGCACCCAGCGACTACAACACTGTCGCGGTGCTCAGGTGCACTCGAGCCGTCTGAACCCATCCGGGGATCGGGCGCGAGTCAGGTTGGGTGAAGAACTGGCCGATTTTGTTTTTCGCTGGGGGTGGGGCTGGTGCGAGGCGGCAGGGCCGAGCGAGGGCCGTTTCCTATGGCAAACTGTTGACTGGATTACCTTCTGGGGTCCGGCAATGTGCGTTTCATGCACGCTTTATGGCCGCGTGCGGGCGCCGTGAAAAGGTCTATGGGGTTTAGTCTTCCTTCCGTGGAGCGTCCTTGCCTTCAGCAAGGTTATTATCTTCTAGCCACATGTTGGCTGCCTCCGGGTTGTCGAGGAATACCACTCGGCCGTTGTGGATGACTGGTAGAGGCGGGACAGGTAGAGCAACCTGTATTTGAAGTTCAGTTGGCGAAGCCTAGCCTTGATCGGGACGAATGAATTCCTATCCCTCTGCACCTTCTGAGTGTAGTCTGGGTATATGGAGATCTTGGAGTCTCCTCGTTCAATAGGACCTGTTTCCCTGGAGTGTCCCAATATGATTTCCCTGTCTTGGAAATGTAATATCTTGGCTATTGTTGGTCGTGGGTGTGAGCCGGGGGGTGGCCGTTTCTGGAGGGACCTGTGGGCCCTTTCGACCGCGAACCCCTGTGACAGCTTGCCGGCTCCAATCTCCTGTATCAGCAGGGTTTCGACGTAGGATGTGGTATTCGAGCCTTTGTTCCCCTCTGGGATTCCCAGGATCCTGATATTTCCCCACCTGGCCCGACCTTCGGCCTCCTCAGCCCTTTCCTCAAGGATTGCGACCTTCCTTTTCAGGTTCGAGACTTCGGACTGTAGGGCTGCAGAGGTCCCGGACAATTCCTCTGCCGTGTTCTCTAAGGTCGTCACCCTCTCCGCCAAGTTGCGAGCATCCTGTCTGATGAGTTGTATATCTATCTTAAACTCATCGATCTTGGAGTCGATATGGGTTTTCAGTGAGGCAATAGCGTCGAGGATTTGGGAGTGGTTGTCACTGGCCTCCGACTCGGTCGGTCGAGTGTTTTCGGTGGGGCTAGTCTTGGCTTGGGTGGGGGTCTTAGCCCTAGTTGAAACAAAGGAATCCATGGTGGCAGCTTGTTTTGTTTTTGGCGGCCATTTTGGGGGAGCAGGAGCAGGTGGGCTAAAGTTTGAGATCTATGCAACCGCCGGAGTGAAAAAGTTTGGGGCCACTTATGTGTCCAGAAGGGAGGTTCTCGAGTAGAGCGTACCCAGAGTGTTCGATGAGTGTAATTGGGAGAAATCTGGGACGCTGGCCGCCAGTGACGTGAGTACTCCGGGCCTCCACAAGCTTATCCAGGCACTCGCTATCGCTGCCCCCACCGCGTTTGCACTCCGGTCACAGGCGTATAGTCGTTGGGGCGCAGCAGTGGAGATGCTCCAGCCTAGGAGGTGGGCACAGGCGGTGACAAGGGAGGGCGGAACCGGGGGTCCCGGTAGCGGGTGTCTTACGGTCGCACGCACCTTGTTCACCAGGCTCCTGCGTCTCGTGTTCACTCCGCAGTCTCGACCAGGAACTGGGATGGCTCCTGGGGTCCAGAGGCTGGCAGCGTCGGCGCGAACTTCTGTGTGCTCCTCCGTCTGGGCGCTCGCTGTCTGGTCGTGGTGCGGGGGTCCGCAAGCTCGGGGACCCTCACGTGTTCCCTCGTCGGCGCGCAATGCCTGCCGGAGCCGATCTCTGCGGTGGAGGGGGAGCAGGGCGAGAGCTCGGGGTTCCACCGCCTGCCTCGGTCGGGTGTCGCCAGTTGACGCCTCCTCTCCGATCCCGACTGGTGCACAGGCCCGGGAGCGTGGAAGTGTGTGTGCTCCACACGGGGACCCCGCCAAGCTGTTCAGGCCGCCATCTTGGAGCCGGGCCCGGCGGGGGAGGGAGCGTATTCCGGGCCCACCACTGCTGTCCAGGGGGTCCGATAATCAACCCTTCGAGAGATTCTTGGAGGGAACCGCTTCCCCCACAACTGCGTTCTTTTCAGCGGGTTGTTGCTTCTCGTATGCCGGAGAAAAGGTATTAGGAAACGGCGTCTCGGCCGGAGCTCAGCGGATCAGCCGCTGCACGCCATCAGCTCCAGGCCACGCCCCTTTTGTGGACCCTCATAACTCGTACTTCCAAAGTACTATGCTTTGAACAAGTGTACTGTGCAATTAGCCCAGTTCCTGTTGTTCTTTGTATAATCATTGGGTCTGTGGGGAAATAAACCCATGCTGGATTTAAAAAAACTTCAAATTTTCGTTGCTGCTATGCTGCACAATGAATGAACGTGACGTTTGGAGTGGTTACAGCACTTTTTACGGTGTACTCTTGAAGTAGGAGGAAATGTAATGGTGTACGATATTTCGACTATACATGTTGGTATGATGGGTGGCGTTGCATAGCAGGTGGTGATATGTAAATGTTTACCAGCTTCCTTTTTGTACCACTGTTTGTTTATGCATTTGGTTGCTGCTGGTGGTTTGCCAGTATTATGACATTGTTCTGTGCTAGTGCAGAATTCTGACGGTAGTTACGTTCCTGTTGGCGTACTGTAACTGCTCATACTTTGGAAGTGTTTGATGCTATGTTTGTAGCACAGTAGTTGTTGAAGGTGGAGTTGGGTAGTTGTGATGCTGCAAATAACATTGTCGTATTTAGGTTGCAGTTAGATACCAGGTGGCGTATTCTAACTGTTTACACTGTCCCATTCATAAAGGGTACATAGAGAAGCTTGTGCATTTCTGCGGTTACTTGGACATCTGTGTACATTTTGAAGTGGTACTTTCCAATTGCGGATTTACTTGGTGATATGTCCATATGTGTTGGAGTTGTATGACTATTCTTGGAGACCTGGTGACTGATTTGCATAAGTGGTGATTTTTTGAACCCTCATAATTAGCACTTTCCCTTCCACGTACCCAGTGGAAAATACTGGTACTGTGCTTTGTGTGACTGTACTCCTTGGGGTCATTGGGGATAAAATTGTCCAACAGACACTGTAGTGCATTTAGTCAATGCTTCCAGTATGGTACATTGCTTTAGGTCTATAGTGTGTAAGGAGAAAAATGTTTTGTCCCCTTATGAAGGTACTGGTTGGTGCTGGGGAGTAAGGTATAGTAGGTTTGTACATCAACGAGTACATTTTGGCTTGAAGAATATTAAGGAGGCATTTGGAAGATTTGCAGGTAGTCTATGCTTTTGACAGATGGAAGTATCATTGCATTCCCACCATGATGATGGCTTTCTAATGTATGGAGTATAGTGGCCTCCATTGGGGGAGTCCCCTGTGTGGTAGATTATGGCTACAGTTGTGAAGGTTTTTTTGCCAAGTGATGCCTGTCCGTGTGTGACAGCAATAAGTTTGCAGTTGTTTTTGGTACCGTCGGCATTGTACCTTAAGAGCATTAATATCACATATTGACTATGTAAGTGTATATGTACCGTCAAAAGAATATCAGAATTGCACGACGTACACCACATGCTATGTTTTGCATTTTGCACTAGTTCCTGAAATGGAATGGAGTCACAGTTAGGTATTGATACATACACAAAGATTTTGTTAGGGACTTTCTCCTCAATGGCATGGTTGCAAAGAGTGCATGTATGTTTCCACATGTAGGAAATGTGAAAGATTTTATTTATAAGTATGTTTTTTCTTTCCAGTATTTATAGTAAGTACATTAGAAATTCCTGTGGATCTTCTTGTCGGTTGAAAGTGAATTTCACCATTCCAGCACTGTAGTCCAATTCTTGCCTTATTCCTAAAACACTGTAAATGGTGTCGGGATTACTTACTGCATTTCTGTGAAGTACGAGCATTTGCAAACACAACTGGTCTGCGCCATTTAAATAAACGTTTTCAACAACTGCCGGTTTTTGGAATAGAACATTGATTGTTACATTTGCATAGCA
Organism: Ambystoma mexicanum; assembly: GCF_040938575.1. NCBI lineage: Eukaryota > Metazoa > Chordata > Amphibia > Caudata > Ambystomatidae > Ambystoma > Ambystoma mexicanum. Next base: position 839,601,734 of record NC_090921.1, on the reverse strand, counting down.
ATTAACACCTGTTGTATTGTAAAATGTGAATGGTCCAGGTACTTCTGTATCTGAGCCCTTTGATGGAAGGGTACGTGGTTTCTTTGCAGAGGCATTTTGTTTTGTGGGTGGAGTTGGGTATTTGTCTATTTTACTCCTTTTGTATGTGCTTTTGGTAGTTTCTGTAGTATGAGTTTATTTCAATTTCTTTGATGGTAGTGTGGTGAAATCATTTAATACTTCTGATGGAATGTGTCTTATTTTCAAACCTTTTGGTTTCTGAGAAATAGGGTAAATTCTTAGATGGGGTGTGTACAGTGCACAGTGCACGTAGTCTATTGTACTCTATGATGCAAGGAATTTCTGCACTGACTGCAGTTGCATCAAAATTAACTAGATACAGTCCTTGCAGTGTACGTCGTCGTGACAGTGCTACGTAAATCATTCCTTCGTTGAAGACTTTGTTGCCAATATCAATCAATGCTTGATCTAAGGTTAGACCTTGCGATCTATGACTAGTTACTACATAAGCTAGCAAGAGAGAAAACTGTTCTCTGCATACATACATGTCTTTGAAAAGAAGGAATCTTCCAGTTGTGCGTCCTATATTTTTGATTTCTGAAAGTTTATCAAACTTGATGTTTACAAACTGAATGCTGTTGTCCCGTGGATATGTCTGGTAGCTAACAACTGTACCTAGTGCTCCATTAACTAAACCTTGCTCTATGTCAATGTTTAGTTTAACTCTACAGTTGACACAAAAAGTTACAATTTTCTCCAAACCAGCTGTGTTGGAGATGGAGTTCTCCAAGGCTTGTAGTCGTGCTATGCCTTATTGACACATAGGTATTGTCATACCTTGTACGTCCAGTTTGTCTGTGGCATGAATTTGCACTAGTGGTTGTTTTTCTTTTTGCTGCATTGTTGCATTAAATTGTGCACAGCTTGCTAGAGTTGGCATTAATGCAATACAGCTGACATTTTTCTGTGCTAATTGTTCCATGACATCACTGGCACATGTGTTACGCCCGTAGAGCTCATGGATGCGTCTACTATTGAGGGCAGACTGCGCCTCCTTTGATAGTACACCAATCCGTATGTTTTTAAAAATGTTGGCATAGGTGAGGTCTGCAGACTGACGCATGTTTTGAGTTAGTTCTCTGTATTGGAAATGTTGCCAAAGATTTACATTCCCGATGCTTCCAAGACTTTTACGGCACTGTTTGTGTCCTAAGGTTTTGAAGATAGGTTCACCTTTGACTGGTGTCAATGCAAGGAGATCTCTGAAAACAATGACATATTTTCCTCCAAAGAGTTCTTCGTAGCCTGTTTTGAGTACCTCTTGCAATCTGAGGTTAACATTAGGTTGGAGACCATGCTCACCTCATCTATTAGGAGCATTTTCATTTGTTTCAAAACTATGCATAGCTCCATTACAGAATCGGCTAAAAGTTTATAGTACTCTAATTTGTTTTGGTGTTATACTGGAATTAGTAGCAATCAGTGTAGAGTGACTCCACCTATGTTGTAGGCAGCCAAACCTGTAGCGGTGGTTATAACCACAGAAAGATTGTTGTTTGTTAATTGTTGCAGGTATTTACTGATCATTTTTTATTAAGAATGTTTTACCTGACCCAGCTTCACCACTTACATACAGCAGTACAGGTTTGTAGTTGTCACAGGTGCAAGTTTTACTTTTGTGCTGTATAGCATGTTGAATGGTTTCACTTACGTCTACAAAAATGGTACGCTGTTCATTGTGTAGTTAGGATTTAAGTACTTCCAACTCTTATGTAGAGTGCTCATACTGAAGCATAGTAGTGGTTACCTCTGTCATGGCTAATTCTGCCTCATTTGCTATGAGTGGCTCTCCAATTGGTTCTTGGCTGACTGTTTGCAAAGGTTCACTGCTCTCAGAAGTGTCTACAGTTAGTTGTACTTGAAGTTCTTCTTCTTGTTGGCGTTCACTGTCCAATATGGTTTTGTACCGTGTAAAGTTTTCATCTGTAATTGTACTTTCAGTGGCTTTGAAGGCATCTTCATTGGAAGTTTTGGTGGCTAATAAATCTTCTTCTTCTCTCCATGGTTTGAAAAGTTGCAGTACAGCCATGTAGTACAGTTTGTTGTGTTGAGGAGCTTTTAAGGACAACTTCATATGATTAATTAGGCTGAATTTGGTAAGTCTCACCAGGCTGCCGTCACAACTTTCTACTCTACATCTACCTTTTTCATCATTTGGTGTAATGTTGTTTTTGTATGAGAAGTTTTGGGCTACCTGGTACAAGCACAATGCTTCTAAAGTACTACTTCTGTTTGGGTAGTATGTGTCAAATAAGTTGTTCTTCAAAATGTCCTGACTGTTGGGATTGCTTTTGGCTATTGTTTGTATGTCTTCGTACGATTTAAGTACTTTTTTCCTGGATGCAGCAGGCCCAAGGCTTAGCCACACTATGTTGTCAGATTTCCCACATAAGGTTGTGCCGGTTAAGCGGTCAGCTGCTTCGTAGCTGCCACTTTCTCTATGGGACAGCATTTTAATGCCAAAGCTGTACAATTTTTATTTTTGTGCCAGTGTTTTGTCAGAGGATATGTCATCCCAGAAGTCTTTGAGCTCTGTTTTCTCTGCTTTGGTTAAGTAGGCTGTGACATATCGTGCAATAGCAGTGGCATTGTCTGCAATATACCGTACATCAACATTGACATTCCAAAAGAGGACAATAATTGCATTGTAATCATTGATGTACTTTGATGCTTCGCTTCTTTTTATGCATCATGTGTTTTTAGGAGATTTTCCTTTCACACTGTGTCAAACCGAAGAAATTAAGCTGTTTACTTGGGCTGTTGTTGAAACTGGTCTAGGCAAACCAAAGCAGTATTTGGTGTAGTATTTGCCTCTGTTCTTGTCAAATCTTAAAGGGATCAATGGATGTCAACCCCCTCTCCCGAACCACAGAAGCCGAATAGTTGGACCCTCCCACCTTGGTTGGCACAGGCACCCGAATATAGATATCACAGGTAACCACGAGGCAGCCAATGAGAGGAAGAAGGAAGTTAGGGAAAGGGTGTGGACCGATAAGGGAAAGGTGGGGACAAAACATTAAGTACATACATATCACCAAATACTGAGCAGGCTACTTGTTAACCTGTAATCCTATACCAAAACCTTCCTAGACCTAGTACTCTGCCTGCAACCCTAAACACATCACCTGAAATCACCAATACTCAAATTGCACCCTTGCTTTAGCGAGTTCACACATAAAAGCACATATAACATGACTTTGACTCTTGGGCACAGAATGCCATAGGTTGCCCAACGTGTACGAGATAACATGCATAACAGAAAACAAAACACATGTAGAACTGTAAGCAAAATTAAACATACAAGGGAAGCTCCCTGTCATGAAAAGACAGTACACATGGCCATAGGGCTAGCAACAAAACACCATAGAACAGAACGTTTGGCAGCGTTTCCTGACACACTTTCCAAGAGGAAACACCCCTATTCAGCAGGTTCTGATTAGACGTTTCATGCACCCATCCCCTTGCTGTCTGGGTTCTCAAATCATGTGGGGAACGTATACTATTCTCAGGTTTGGCACTTGGCATCAAAAGCATAAAGGCCGGGTAGGATTATAAACCAGTCCCAGAGGCTGCTGGGAATTGTAGTTCCAATACTACTTTCTCCCAATTCTGAATATTTTGATGCCCCAAACCTTATTCCTGACAGTACCTCCTCTTCCAGGGCCCTTCCCAGGACCCGCTTTTCCCGGATGACGAGAATGGAATTGCTTTACCAAACGAGGGGCATGGACAGAACTAGCTGGTTCCCAAGAACAGTCTTCAGGACCATAACCTAACCATTGAATTAAATACCACAACTTTTGCCTTCTCCATCTCGAATCCATTATCTTTTTGACCTCGTATTCCATCTGTCCTTCCCTGGTGATTGCCGGTGGCCGCTGCACACGTGTTCTAAGAGCTGCGGGTTTAAGCAAAGACACATGGAATACAGGATGTATCTTCAACGTGGTAGGCAATCGTAATTTTTTTAAAGTTTTTTTAAACACTTTATTTTTGGATCAAAGGCATACAGATACCACCAAAAAAACAGTACAGAATAGTTAAGTTATCGTTACTGTACAGCCTTTCTCTCATTCTGATATTGTTCAAAGATGGTCGAAGTCTCTTAGCCTTTCAATGTTCTCATTTTTCATTTTTCGGTTCCTTCACCCATTTCCCACCCCCCGCTCCTCATAACCACCCCTCTCCCTGCTTTAACCATAACTTCAAAAATACTGAGATCGACTTGTGCGAGGTCCATGGATAGGGTTTGATTTGTGTACGTTCCCTCTTTCTGTTGGTGGAACTTATATGACATGTGTGCTCCTGAGAAGACGGGGTTGGAAGTATAGGGCCTCTATGTCGCTCACCCACTCGTGGAATGGAGTCCAGAGTGTCAAGAATCTTAGGTATTTTTTCCGGCACTGAGTGCGCATATTTTCTCCATGGCCATCACTCCCCAGACTTTAATCCACCACCATGTTGTTATGGTGCCCTCTTTGTTTTTCCAGTTCTGCGCTAAGGTAATTCTTGCCGCTGATAGCAGGTGAGTGATGAGAGTGGCTGTCGCTCTGACATCGCATATTTGCCATCTATAGGGACACCTAGCAGAATGAGGCAATCGTAATTTAACAGCTGCGGTAGACACACACTCCACTATCTGGTATGGTTCAATAAACCTGGGTGCACATTTTTGAGGCCCTTCTAAAGGCAAATTGTGGGTAGACAACCATACTTTATCACCCACCCTGTATCTAGGAGCTTGTTTCTGCATGTTTCTTGTAGCTTTCTTTAGCCCACTCTAAATGGACTTGTGCCTTCTGTCTGATGGTTAGAAGCAACTGCTTTCTCTCCTGAAGCACTGGAATGTGATCCACTTCCAGTAAATGTTCCGATAACATATTCTGTACTTGCCCATATAAGCATTTGTTGGGTGCCATTCCTAAAGATGCATGCTCTGTACTGTTATACTTGAACTCTGCTAACCACAACGCATGAACCCAGGAGTCCATGCCATCATGTAAATAACAACGTAAATATTGCTCCAGAGTCTGATTAACACGCTCAGTTTGTCCATCCATCTGAGCATTATAGCTAGTAGAGAGAACACATTTGATTCCTAACATCTGACAGAAGGTGCGCCAGAATTTAGATGTAAATTGAGGACCTCTGTCCGAGACAATACGTTGCAGCAATCCATGTAATCTCACCACCTGCTGCAAGAATAATTCTGCCAACTTTCCTGCTCCTGGAATGCCTTTACAAGGCACAAAATGAGCTTGGTTGGATAAATAATCTACAACAACCCAAATAGTATCATACTGCCCATCCGGAGGTAAATCCGTAAATGAAATATGAGTCCATACCTTTTCCGGCGTGGGCAGCGGTTGCAACAGTCCTGCTTTTTTCATGTGGTCTGCCTTACTGCATACACGAGTCTCACATCCCTGAATGTACTGGATAGTATCCTGTCTCAAATTTGGCCACCAAAAGTATCGCTCCAACATACCTTGTGTCTTCTTACTACCAGAATGGCCAGCCAATGGAGAAGTATGATACCAGTACATAGCCTTTTTTTGCAAATCTTGTGTAGGCAAGTATAACTTCCCGGCAAAATATGGAAGGCCTTCCCAGAGGGTTTCTAAAGGGTTGTTCACCCCCCAGCTACGCCTCTCCTGCTTCTTCATCTCCTGCTTCAATTGTTTCAATAGTTTGGTAGTAACTGCTCCCACCACTCTGCGGGAATGATCGTTTTCACCTCTGTTATCATACTCTCCAAATGTTGCTGTCTAGACAAAGCATCTGCCTTTCCATTTCGCTTCCCTGGGCGAAAAGTTACCATGAAATCAAATTCATTGAAATATTGAGACCATCATAACTGCCTTGGACTTAAAGTATGTGCTGTCTTAAAGTACCAGAGAATCTTATGGTCAGTTACTACTATTACCTGGTGTTTAGCCCCCAACAAATAATGCCTCCACTCCAAAAAAGCTGCTCTAATGGCCAAAAACTCTTTATCTGTAATAGAGTAGTTTTGTTCTCAATTAGTGAGTTTATGATAGTAGAAGGCCACTGGGTGCCAAACTCCTTCCTCATGCTTTTGTGACAACAGGGCACCCACTACTACATTGGATGCATCCGTTTCCACTTGAAAAGATTTCGCAGGATCTGGATGTCTCAATACAGGAGCTGACGTGAATGCTTTCTTTAATTCTTGGAAAGCTCTTTCTGCTTCTGCATCCCAACTAAAACTAATTGCCTTTCTTTACAATCGAGTTGTATGAGCAACAATCTGTGAAAAATTTGAAATGAACCTTCTGTAAAAATTAGTAAATCCCAAAAAGGACTGTATGTCCTTGATGCATTGTGGTGCTGGCCAGTCAGTGACCCCCTGAACTTTCTTTCTGTCCATTTCTATGCCTGAAGGAGTCAAGATAAACCCCAGAAATTCCACTTGCATAGTATGAAATGCACATTTTTCCATTTTTACAAACAACTGATAATCATGTAACTTCTTCAATACGGCCTTGACATGCCCTATATCTTGATCTACTGAGCCTGAATAAATCAGAATGTCGTCAATGTGAACAATAACAAAAACATCCAAAAACTCACTCAACACCTCCTGCATAAAGTACTGAAAGGCTGCAGGCGCATTACACAATCCAAAAGGCATAACTAAATATTCAAATAATCCAAATTTGGTCTGCCTTGACCTGGTCCAATAGTACTGAAATTAAAGATAAGGGGTATCGATTTTTAAAGTCACCTTATTCAAGGCCCAGTAATCGGTACAGGTTCGCAATGAACCTTCTTTCTTAGAAACAAAAAACAAAGGTGACGACACCAGGGATGTGGAATGTCTAACGAAGCCTTTCTTCAGCATGTCGTCTAAATATTCTCTTAAATGTTCATTCTCTGTTTCAGTCGATGCATATATCCTACTGCATGGCAATTTATCCCCCGGCTCCAACTCAATAACACAATCATAGGAGTGATGATGAGGTAACCTATATGCCCCCACTTTGTGAAACACACTGGCAAATTCTTTGTATTGGTCAGGTATTCCTGGCCCCACTGCTCCCACCACCTGTGATTTTAATGTCTGATCCGCCAAAAACAAAGCAGGAGCAACGTCTTCTTCCATATCATCCTGACACTCCACCCCTTCAAAAAATACCTCCCGAGTGACCCAATCAATCCTCGGATTATGCTGTATTAACCAAGGCACACCCAGAATGAGTCCAAACTGCGGTGCAGCAATTAGATCAAACACAATTTCCTCCATATGCCCCAACCCAGACCTCATCTGAAGGGGCTGAGTCTGCTGACAAATGGGCCCCCGAAATCAAGGGTGACCCATCTATTGACTGCATTCCTTCCACCTGTGATTTGGCTCTCAAAGGCAGTCCCAATCGTTTAGCCATAGCAATATCGATGAAATTTCCTTTGGCCCCTGAGTCAACGATGGCTGACACCACCTCCTTTGTGCATGCAAAATATAAAGTCACCAAAATGTACAAATGAGATGTTCTATTCCCTACCGTATTTGCTACCCAACTGGGGAACCTGTCTCATCCTGGGCCTGACACCTCAGTTCCCCTAAGGCCGGCCCAATCCTTTTCCCGGCTCTCCTTTACTCTCCTCATTCCTGACTCATCTCTTCGGAGTATTCGGTCAGGTCCGAATATAATGTCCTGGTTGTCCACAATAGACAGACATAGATTATTCACCTTACATTGCTTTTACTCTGCTGCTGATAAATCTGCATATACTCACCTTCTCCATTTCTGATTCCCCGGCCCTTATCTAATCATGCAAAAGGTACCACCTCCGGCCTTTACTTATCTCCCTTACGTTCATTCATGCGATGATCCAACCTCAATGCTAAATCAATTATTGCCGTACAGGAACTAGGCTGAGGTTCCACTTGTGCCATCGTATCTTTCAGTTCCTCTCTCAAACCCTGATAGAACAACACTGTTTGTTTGTTTTCCGGCCAATCTATCTCTATGACCAATCTGTTAAACTGAGTCACATATGATACCAAATCTCGACCTCCTTGTCTTAACACCAACAATTCTTTATCCTGTGCTTGCGAAACTTCTCTTCAGTCAAACAATCTTCCAAATTCTGCCAGAAACCCATCCCAATTATATAATAAAGGATCATCTTTCTGCACCAATGGCATTGCCCAAGCGGCCACATCCCCGGTTAGGTATGAAATTACAAACACTGTCCTTGCTTGAATTGTTTGAAAAGCTGTACATAAAAAATGAAATCTACATTGTGTCAAAAATGTCATATTTCTTTGGATCCCCCGTACACCTCTCCGAAGCAGCCAAGGGCACACTACTGGGAGGTTGCACAATCACAGTAGCTGGTCTTCCTACTGTAACTCCTGTAGATGGCCCTGCTTCCAAAGGTGTAACTTGCACTACTAAACCTTGTTCCTGAGCCTGTAGGGTTCCAGATTCTTTTTGAATATCCTGTCACGCATTTAGTACCTCAGCTAATGATGGAGTAACCAATTCCATTTGGCTTGGGTGGTTCTAAACCCTGAAATCTGGGGCGGCTAATTCTGTCAAATCATAAAGGGATCACGGGATGTCAACCCCCTCTCCAGAACCACGGAAGCCGAATAGTTCGACCCTACCACCTTGGTTGGCACAGGCACCCGAATATAGATATCACAGGTAACCACAAGGCAGCCAATGGGGGGAAGAAGGAAGTTAGGGAAAGGGTTTGGACCGATAAGGGAAAGGTGGGGACAAAACATTAAGTGCATACATATCACCAAATACTGAACAGGCTACTTGTTAACCTGTAATCCTATACCAAAACCTTCCTAAACCTAGTACTCTGCCTGTAACCCTAAACACATCACCTGAAATGACCTCTACTCAAATCGCATCCTTGCTTTAGCGAGTTCACACATAAAAGCACATTTAACATGACTTTGACTCTTGGGCACAGAGTGCCAAAGGTTGCCCAACCTGTACAAGATAACATGCATAACAGAAAACAAAACACATGTAGAACTGTAAGCAAAATGAAACATACAAGGGAAGCTCCCTGTCATGAAAAGACAGTACACATGGCCCATAGGGCTAGCAACAAAACACCATAGAACAGAACGTTTGGCAGCGTTTCCTGACACACTTTCCAAGAGGAAACACCCCTATTCAGCAGGTTCTAATTAGACGTTTCATGCACCCATCCACTTGCTGTCTGGGTTCTCAAATCATGGGGGGAACGTATACTATTCACAGGTTTGCACTTGGCATCAAAAGCATAAAGGCCGGGTAGGATTATAAACTCCTTGATGCGTGAGTACTGCCATAAGTTCTTGAACCAAAAAGCTACATTGCCGTTATTTCCTCATAACAACAGAGTGCAAATAATCTGTGATCACAAGCATAAACAAGTCACTTATCTGCTTGCCTGAGTGCCTCGTAATGACACTCAGGTGCCGTAGTACTGGCTCCTTATCGCGATCGGGACCAAAGCTGCTCACCGGCGCGGCCCGGGAAAAAGCCTCATAACTCTCCAACACAGAGATTACCAGGATTGCTGCTGCTTCGGATCACCGCAGCCACCCAGGCATAGTTCTCAGCATTCCTTCTGCATCTTAACCCCACAGAGCTTGGCCTCCCGTGCTGGATCTTCAATTAGCCGGAACTGAGCAGTGGCGGCCAACGGTCTTTAATAGGCCATGCTCTCACCCACAGCTGATACCACGTGAGCTCTGAAATTACTTCAGGCCTGGAGGCTGCTGTGAATTGTAGTTCCAATACTACTTTCTCCCAATTCTGAGTCTTTTCATGTCCCAAACCTTATTCCTGACAGTTCTTATATTTGCGTCAAAAGTACTTGCCACACTTGTGTCTTTGGAATTGCCAAATGTGTGCTTGTAGGTCACTATGGGTACTTTCCGATGACATTTTTGTGAATGAACTGCAAAACAGTTTCATTACTTTCCTCACCAGATTTAGGAGCATTTTGAATCCACAAAAGCATGTGGATGTGTGGTGCCCCTCTGGCTTGATATTCTTTTCTCCAAAAGAAGTGCTCCACCTCTCTGAGGGGAGGAAGTGCTTTAGTGCAAATGAAGTGCAGCATGGCAAGGAAGCGATGATGAAAGTAGCGTGAATCATTTACTGGATCCAGAGAGCACAGCTGTCCTGGTGTTTTCATGTCTAAAGCTGTTTTATTTTTGTTTGCTATGCGTAGCAAAGTGTGCAAGTCATCCCATGCATACTCAGGACAACTTAAAGTGACAAACCATGTGGGAGGGCCATGGTCGCGTAGCATACACTGTACAGCTGCGTGCCGTCGGAACCAGTACTCTTTCGTACCACGCATGTTTGGCAAGAGATTTGTAACACTTGACTGTAAAACGTCATCCTTCTCTTGCACCTTTTGAAGTAGTTGTGTAGCAGACATGTTTTGGAAATGGGAACCTGTTTTTAATGTGTGGGCAACTCCATAACATAGGTTTGCTAGTTCATTTTCAAAGAGCAGGTGGAATATGTACTCCACGTTCTGTCTAAATCTAGGGTCTTCATAATAAATTTGTAAACAGCTGTATTTTGATGCTGTTATTTGTGTGCTTCTTTCATCATATCTTCCACCTTTTCCAGTGGGGACGAATAGAGGAAAGGCTCGTGCTTCCACACTTTTTTCCCATATACTGATTGGCGCTCCTTTTGCTTGCCGCATTTCATATGTTTCTAGTGCATCATCTATGGTGTGTTTGGAGTGCAGTGGGTGAATTGTATAGTGGCCTAAAATACTGGAGGCTGCACTAGGATCTAAATTGGCCACTTGTTGAGGAGTCCTGAATATGTTTGGTTGTTTCTCTCAGGTTTTCTTGAACATTTATTTCCTTGTAGTATTTATTGTTTTCTTTAAGGTACTGCAATGCCTCTCTAACTTTGGTTAAGTCCACAAGGTGTTGCCACATTTATTTGTCTTTTGTAGGCACACTATTTACCAGGATAATCAAAGATTTGTGTATTGGCCTTTGCACTTGTAGAGTGTCTACATTTTCTTTGAGAACTAATGGTAAATAGACTACTTTACCACAAATGCCTTTCAGTAATTCGGTGGGAGGTAATGTTACAGTTTTTGGTTGAAGATGTATTATAGCTTGAAATGGGTGCACTGTTTGTATAATAATGCTCTCACACAAATTAAGCTGCTGCAGTGCGTTTGGCAGTGGAAATAGTTCCAAATTATTACTAATTGCCTGTGAAGGCCTTTGGTTATTGTCAAGTTTTGCAGTGCAGAATGTGCACATTATGAAGGTGTTGGTAATGTACTTGTTTTCTGCTAGAAGGTACAGAGCTAATTGAAACCATTGGGATTCCTCATTGCCTTCTATTTTCTGCATTATATTTACAGTTTTGTTGCTCTTTTTATAGAAAGTTCTACGACAACACATGAAAGGGGCCCCTAGGGGTCCCTCGCGTTATGGAAACAAGGCAAGTCACCACAGACAATAGATACGCCAGACACGAGGTTGTATTCCCAAAGCCAGGGTTTATTGCCAAGCAAATAGTCTCAGTTGGCCAACTCAGTCTCACGCCCCGCGACGTGTATCTCTAGACCTCGAGGGACGCAAGAGAGCGAATTACGTACATCAGTTACATATATACAAAATGCATATCATACAATCAGCTGTGACATGTTTAACAACCCCCTTTATTGGGTTTCTTTGAACTCGGTTTGATGATGGACACTTTCGACGAATATGACACCTTCAAATATCTCTTCTAGTAACAATATGCAACCTTGCAAGTGCAGAGACATCTTTTCTTTGTTGAGCAGAAAACAGTGCTTCTGTTCTTGTAAGCAAGCTACATACGGGGGAAGAGTCACATTCCAGACCTTGCTTTCTATGAGGTGCTATTCGTGTCCTGGGAGCCAACACGCTCTACAGGGCTCGGCAGAGGGGGGCCGTAAGAAGAGCATAATTCAAGCCTTGAGCTGCTTTATTCTAACATATTCTACCATATAACGAGACTGGCTGGCAGCTGTGAAATGATTAAATGCCCTGCGGCTCTGCTTCAAGGCTACATTCGGGAGGGAGCCGGGCATTCCTCCCCGGAGCTGCCTACATTGTGTTTCAACAAACTCTTATTAGCCTCGCGGCCCTGCGCCCTTGTCCTTTCACGTTCAGGCAACAATGTTAACAGTCGAGCAGTGTAAGCAGAACATATGCTGCAAAGCAATTTGAACAGAAAGCAATGAGAAATTGTTTGAAAACAAAATGGCTATCCTTGTTTCATCAAAATGGCCGTTCATTGGTAAAACTCGGAAACCTGTATTTCTATCGTTTCGTACATGAGACGGTTGACCTTCGGCCACCAAAATACGTTTTCCGGCAATCATGAGAGGTATCCATTTTTCTAGACTGATAAACCCTCCTTTGGCCGTATGCCAAACGTCTCATTCATTTATTGTAGCCTCCTCTGATGACGATAAGTCTGAAGCACTTATATCTGAGTTTTGCATGCTACTATAAGCATCATCATCTTCATTAATATCTATAGCCATTAATTCTTTCATTGTTTTCATTTCATTTGTGTCTCTGTTATCCCAGCCATAAGTTTGTTCTTTTTGTTATCATATGCATACATCCCTTAGTACATCCCTCAGTTACCTCAGTGCAAACTAACGGTAGGCAGTGTATGCAACAACAGCACGTTATGAATATCCCAAACACCACTACTAATATTGCAATCAACTTCCATCCCCAAGAACGCAGTATCCCCCAAAACCAGGACTCTATTCCCCAGCCCCCTTCTCCAGTAGGGATTTCGGAGCTTAGGACAAGCATTCTCTTTATTGCTTCACAAATCGTAGGGCAATAGTCATCTATGAATATGCAGCACGCTAATCCCACAATCTTGCAAATTCCCCCACGATCAACCAGGATTACATCGAGAGCCATTCTATTTTGCAGCGTCATTAACCTAATTCCTTTTTCTTCCAACGTCATGTTAAATAGTATATTTGTCGTGTTTATGGTATCTTTTTGTATTCTGGACAGCTGCCTTATGTTGTAGGAGTTCACTATCTGGGACAAGAATGGAATGAATGATTTTGCTACGTCCGTCACTATCAAAACACCTTTGCTACTCCTTTTGGTTCTTGATCTGAATAGCCTGGCCATGTCTGCTGTTTCTAAGAGGAACACTCCCGGGAACAGTAGACCTAGGTAACATGTACCTCCCCAGTTTCTGGCCAACCAAGGATATGTTTTCTCTCCACATATAAAATAGACTGGATCTCCCACATATACTGATTCTATTTCCCATTTTAGTACCGATGTATTCATGCATCCAGTAAATGTTCCTACTAAATAGGACCCTTTCTTTTTTAGACAAAAAGGGACAGTTCTCGGGTTATAATTCACCGTGTAAGAAGGGGGAACTGCATCTTTATTCCCGTCGTTTCTTACACAAAACGTCATCACAGATGTTTTAACTGGTGGGGACAATCTATCTTGTCTATTTTGTTGTGTTATTTTTCGCATACTTTTTGGCGTAGGTTCTGGGATCATCACTTGTGCTTTGTGGAATATGGAACAACCCACAGGCCTCATAATTATTTCCTCAAACTCATTCATGTTTGTTCTGTCTAATTGACCCATAATTCTCTTGTTCCACTTCCCATAAAACATTGCACTTAAAGATGCACTGCATGCAGAACTCAATGGTAATGTTTGTACATACCACCCTATTCCGTTCCCCGCATGCTGCGGTAAATGGGTGCATACCCAGCAATTATTTTTCTTTAGAATTGCATGCGTCATATTCATGATGAGTAATAGCGTATTGTTCCCATACCCTTCTCTGTGTCTCTCTTCCATTGGGGACAAGGTATAAGTAATCACCTGAATCAGGCTTTCAGTAGTGGACATATTAACTATTGGTAAAAACATTCCCAATGGGTGTATAGACTCCACATACCATAACACCAAGGCTGTCGTTATTGGTGCTACCACATTCATGAAACACATGATTATCGTCAAAGCCAGCATACAATCTTTTTTACCATGCGTTTTCCCTAAGTTTACAGTCTTTATAACTAACTCATTCTCAGCAGTGGTGCAGGAGGAGGCTGAAACCGGTTCCGACATTTTTCTCACCGTCCTTCTTCTTCCTGACAAAGTTCGTCGTGGATATCTCTCTTCGTCGCACTTGGCCGGATGTCAATAAGTTCAAAGGAATTGTCAACAGTTTAGTCTGCCAGCCCTTTGCAGCCTGGTTTGCTTATTCGTTCTAGGCAAGATCACTTATTCTCTCTCATACTGCTCAGAGGACTTCTGAACAGTTCTCTATTTCCTTTGTACCATGTGCGCCCAGCTTGTCCGCTCTGGTTCAGGACACATGTACTTTTTATGATCGCACCGAGGAGCCGCGAGTCTTGATTTGTCCGATTTGCACAATTCTCACGCTTCTCTCCTCTACACCTCTAGTTCCTTCTCCGTCCATGAGCGGAACCAGAGGTTAGCATAAACACCAAAGAACTGTGGATCACTCTGTCTTTCGAGGCTGCAAATCATATCGCCTCACTCCTGGTATTGTGTGATCCGTGAACAGTGCCGTTGCACTTCCAGATCCAGGCTCAGCAGATGCTGGTGTGCGCCGCCGACAATGATGCAGATTCGGTCTTTGGCTCTGGCGCAGTGGCAAATGCTGGTGGGCGCCAAAGGGGTACACGTTTAGTATCCGACGTTATTTGCAATGCAGATTTCGTGTCGGCCAACAGTGATGTAGGTTCTGCTGGGCAGCGTTGGGGCACTCTTTGCCCTTCCCCCTTTTTGGCAATCTTTTCAGGCTTTGTTTCGAGTTTCACTTCCCGCTCGGACAGATTTAGCGGCAGTGGACTGGCAGCAGTTTCTTTAGTTTCTGGGACCGCTGTCTCTTTCTGGTCATCCGGATTGGGCAAGTCTTTCAGTGAAGATGGGATCTTTTTGGCATGGGTGTCATGGATCCACGACTTCCTCCCATCCACCCGTATTGCCGTCTGCGTTGCCAGAAGCACTTGATAGGGGCCGTGCCACCTGGGTGCTAACGCTGATTTTCTCTCAAAGTTCTTAAGCAGCACCCAGTCGCCTGGCTCCAGCGCATGCCCCGGACCAGTATATCTTACGGGTAGAGCCTCCTGCACATGCTGATGAATCAAACGCAATTTCTGCATTAAAAGGCCACAATAAGTGCTAAGTACAGGATGTTACACTTCACTCAGTCGCTTTGGCTGACGTGCGCACCAAACATTTGCCGGCCTCCCCATCACAATCTCATACGGGGAGAGCCCGTTGTAGCCTGTACAGACGTACGCATGCACAATAGCGCTATCAGTAATGCATCCACCCAACTCAACTTGCTCCCTGCACATATCTTGCTAATTTTTGACTTGAGGATTCCGTTGTGCCTCTCAACAAGACCGGCCAAACTCAGATGCCTCGGACTATGACATCTCTTATCAATCTGAAGACCTGCACATATCTGTAACACCACTGCGCCCACAAAATGTGGACCATTGTCTGACCATATGACACGGGTCAAGCCAAAACGGGAAAAGTATTCTTTAAGCATTACTTTTGCCGTACTCATTGCTGTGCAGTCTTTTAAGGGATATGCCTCCACCCACTTGCTGAATGCACAGATCACCACTAAGACATATTTCAAGTTTTGACACCTCTCCATCTCTATGAGCTTTATGGCCATGTGCCGCTAGGTGTGTCAGTAGTAATACGGTGCTCTTTTTACAAATCTCTTCTGTATCAACAGCGATCAACAGATCATCTATATATTGCAATAGTACACACCCCACTGGTAATTCTAGCGTGTCTAGCTGCTCTTTTAACACTCTACTGTAAGTACTCAGACTTTCCGTATAACCTTGTGGAATGTGCGTGAATGTAAATGATCGTCCCCCTAATGTGAACGCGAACAAATATCTACTGTCCTTGTCCACCGGAATGCTAAAGAAAGCATTTTTTAGATCAATTACGCTAAAGTATTCTGCTGAGGCAGGTATCATTGTCAATATTGTAGTGACGTCTGGGACCAAAGGAAATTGTGGATCTACTACTTTGTTTAGCGCACGCAAATCAATTATGAAACGATATGGTACTTCATTGCCTCCTTTCTTAAACACTGGAAGAATCGGGCTGTTACATGTACTGCCTGTAATTTCTTCAATTACCCCTAATTTCACCAAATCTGAAACATACTTTCCAATCCTTTCTCTCCGTTAGCCGAAGTTTTATACTGGGGAATTCTTGGCAGTGTAACTCCTTCTTTCAAAATGATCCTCACTGGCTCTATCTTCAAGCATCCTACATCGTTGTCATGCATCGCCCATATACAGGTTGGAACTTCTTTGAACTCTCCTGGCAAGGTTTCTGACATGAATTCTGACACAGGGGCATCTTGTGGCCAAATCGTTAGAAACACCCCGTCTGACGTACAATGTATAGTCGCACCTAGCTTTTTCAACAAGTTCAATCCCAACAAGTTCTCCCCACAATTTTCTGTTAGGAGAAAGGGACAATGTTCAGTGAATGGTCCTATAGTAACTTGGACTGGTCAGGACTCTGGGTTTATGAATGGTGTACCTGCGAACTCTATGGAAACATTCTTTTGCCCTGACAGTGGTATATCCGGAACCAAGTGATGGTCTATTGAACACTTTTGCACTCCTGTATCTACAAGGAAGCGGTGCTCCTTATTCCCGACTCCCATTTCTACGTAGGGTCCTCTCTGATTCACGGGAATAGACACTGGTTCTGACCCCTGCCCTGGGCTGTCCTATTGGGGAAATAACACATCATCCGATGTGTAGTCACTACTATTACTGTAATACGGATTTGGCTGCGTATTGAAAATGTTCCCACTCTTTCCTCTATTTCCCCCACTCTGATTCCCATACTGTTGGTTTTGCTGACCCTGACTCTGGTTAGGAGCACTTTGGTTTTGGGCTTGGTTTTGATTACCTTCATTTTTGTGGTGCTGCTGCATACTATTCCTATTTGGTCCATTCGTTCCTTGGTGCCCTCTGTGCTGTCTTCTCTGACCGGGTCCATTTCTATTCTGTAAATGTGGACATTGCGCTCGTCATTGTCCTTCCTCCTTACAGTATGCACACTGATTTGGTCCCAATGGCCCCCCATGCATATTCAAATTACTCCTCCCTTGTGCTTTCCCTCTTCCTCTATTATGTCCTGTTACTTGCTGCAGTAACACCCTTGTTTTCAGATTTACTCTATCTCTCTCCTCCTGGTCCTTTCCCGCATTTACTCTCGTCTCATAATATTGGGCCATGTGCAATATTTCACCCAGCGTTTTTGCTTGCCATGCACTTTGTGATGTCATTATTAGGTTCTAAATTGGAAGTCTCAACCCCCTCACATATTTATCACCAAATAGCCTCTTCCCCGCTTCCGAGCTTACTTCCTGCCCACTGAAGTCTGCGAATACTTCTTCGAATCTATTAAAATAATCTGTTGCTAACTTATCCTTGCCTTGCACACCTGCAGTCAACTTGTCCCATTGAATTCTTTTCTCTGGGACAATTTCTTTTAATGTCTGAATTATGCGTGCTGGTAATGCTACCATGTTCACTCCTAGTGTCCCTCCAACTGCTTTATTCCTGTCTTCTATTACCAAGTCCGCCCACGTGGCGCCATAGGCCGTTACGTCATCCACCTTTCTTATTTGCTTCCATATGTCTGTTGGCAGGATCACTGGGAATATTAGGTCTATGTCACCCATGGTAAGCATGGATGATTGCAGGCAGGACTCTATTTCCTTGTAAAATCCTGCAGGATTCTTTCTTATATCAGGAATCGTCTGTTTTATGTTGTTCACCTCCTATCTGGAAAAGGGGACATGCACATAGTGGGCGGTATAATGGGCTGGCGTTACCTGCGCTGCTACGGTGCCCGTTGCGGGAACCTCTGTTTTAGGCACAAAGGTAGGTGGGACCTCCCTCATAGGGAATGCCCCACTTACTGTCCCTCCCCCTTCTCTCATGTGCAATAATATTCCCAGGTCAAGCGATAGGGCTGTCTCTCCTGTCCCTCGCTCTAGTGCTCTCTTAAATACTGCCATTATTTCGGGTGGGCTGGCCTTGTCGTTTTTTATATCTTTGTCTAGTAAATGTTCAGCCATCGACTGCAGTGCTTTTCTTTTCATGGGCATGGAATATTCATCAAATATCTCATGTATCTCCATTATGAGAATACTTGGATCCGACATCCATCTGAACGCTTCTCGTATACATACTTTCAATTTGTCGCCCCTCTGTACTGACAACATCGAATGTTGTCGCTGTATATATGGCTCTACCGCTTCCTTTCTATTTCTCCCAATATCCTTACCCCTGTACCCGGGTGCAGTAAACATTTCAGCATATTCATTATCCAATTCATTTTTAAGCTCAAAAAGTCCATACACATGTTCCCTCACTTCTTCATCTCTTTGTCTACAGCGTGCTAATGCATTTAAGTCTAACAATCGCTGCGGTGGTAATTTCCCAATTAACTGTTTCCATCTCTCCACCAAATATTCACCCATGCATTCGAACACTACCTGTCTTTCGTTGTTTCTTCGGAAGTCATACATCGAAGCCAATGCTTCCCATCTATATACATTTCTGCCTGTTGCTGCAATTCCACCTTCCTTTCTTTGCTGATCGCACTGCGAGTTACCCTCGTGCATCCATTTTGTTCAGTCCCGCTTCTTGCCCCCGTGGTTTCAACTTCAACCCCTGGAGGAAAGGACGGTACCGAGTCTGTATCTAAGGCGGGAGGTGCGGATGGGACAATGGGACCGGGGAGTGTCTGCTGTGGGCCTGGTTGGCTAATAGGAATTGTTACGTGCGCGGTCTGTGGCTGTGGGAGGGCTTGAGCTGCGGGAGGGGCTTGATGTTACGCTCAGCTGGCTCCCACAGGGGCGTCGATCGGACCCGGGCAGCTGTGACCTCCTCCAACGTGAAGCGTAGTGCAGAGATGACAGACTGGATTGGACCGCCTAATCTCGTCTGCTTGACCCGTTGAAATATTCTCCTGCAAGTGGAGAAAGGGATTCAGCCACCCGTGGATTTTAGTAATGGCACCCCACTGTTCTACCCACTAACCACCACCGATATTCACTTTCTGTAAGCTCACCTTATGTTTGTAAATGATGAGCTCTCCATCCTGCGTGGAATGCAGGGGCGTGTAGATACCAGTTACTTCACTGGTTTGAGGGTGTTGGAAGAGTTCCGGATGAATATTGACTCTGAGGTTCCAGGCGAGAACCCGTAAGTATAAAGTTCAAAGAGTTCAATATGTCCGATGTTCACTCTTGTACATTCCTTTCTTGTGTTGCAGCTGGGTCCAAGGGAAGATTGTCTTGTGGCAGCTGATGGTGTTGAGGTAAGAGTCTGTATTACCCAACACTGTCCGGCAAAAGATGCGTGTGTTTGAATTGCTGGTTTCTCTCTCCTTACAGGTGCGGCGTAAGAAGTTGCGATTTGTTACAGAATAATGCCTCCGGTTGTTAATCAGCTAAGTCTATGGTGGAGAGGTTCTATTTGTTGGCTCTCTCAGCTCACCTTATGTTTCTTTTGTCCCCTAGATGGTGGAATTCGGCGCAGAAAATGATGGAGGCTGCGCCGGATCTAAAAATGCTGTGAGGACTGGTGAGTATGGCGCAGCGCTGCAGCTGGCGATGCGACGCATGTAGAATAATGTTCTTTTCAAGTTCGAAGATGTGATGGATCCGGAATTCAGGTAAGGATTGAAATAATATCTGTTTTCTAACCTTTCTTTCTTCTTCCTTCTATTGCTAGGAGCTCTGGATTCGAGACGGGTGTGGCTGAAGACTGGATGCTGACTGCAGGCACGGTGAGCGTTACGCTGCTGAATGCAGAATAACACGAAGCATGTGCTGCTGTTCGGGCGTGGTTTAAATAGCCTCCAAAGTAGTTCCAGGTAAGAAGTCCCTAGAACCACACCCGAGTAAAAAATAGTCCCTGTAGAAAAATAGTCCCATCCAGGCCTCACGTTGGCTTGGATTCATTTGCAGCATGGCCTGCATGAGGTAAGTAAAGTTTATGAGCCTGGCGCCTAAGGCGCCAGGACTGATTTCTATTATGAGCCTGGCGCCTAAGGCACCAGGACTGAACCCAGACAGCCCCCAGCCGGGGCTACTGGGGTTTTATTAAATACCTGGATGCCTGCTCCCGGGGCTGATGGGCTTGATCCGGATTCCCGGGGGTAGGCATCATGACAGCACTCCCCCCCAAGGCCCCTCCTAAAGTTGCTCTTCCCCTTGGTCCTAGTTTGTCTGGGAAGTTCCAATGGAATTTCTTCACCAACCGAGCTGCATGAACATGGTCACTAAGTTCCCATGACCTTTCTTGTGGTCCGTAACCCTTCCAGTCGATTAAATAAAAAAGTCTTGATTTAACCATCATAGAGTCCAGGATATTCTTTACCTCGAATTCAGGTTCTCCATCTATTAGGATGGGGTCAGGTGGTTTGGTTAATCTTGTCCCAGGTTGAACTGGTTTTATAAGTGAAACATGAAAGACAGGATGAATCCGCAAATTAGAGGGTAATTCCAATTTGACGGCCACCGGGTTGATAATGGCCTTAATGGTGTAACGTCCCAAATATCTAGGATTGAAAGTTCGGGTTCCCTTTAGAGGTATGTGTTTTGTAGCTAGCCAAACTTGATCTCCAATCTGGTATTGTGGAGTTTCACTTCTATGTCGATCAGCATTTTTCTTGTATTTCTCCTTTGCTTGTTTCAAGTGTTCTATTGCTTCCTTAAAGGCTTGTGTAATAGTAGAGTGCAGATGAGTCACTGCAGGCATTTCTAAGTGTTGAGGCGAATCGAGTTCTGAGGTTTGAGGATGATGTCCATATATGGTATAAAAGGGGCATTGTCCGGTTCCTGAATGTACAGAGTTATTGTATGCGTATTCGGAAATCCATAAAATATCTTTCCAATTGCTTTCGGTTTGGTGTAGCATACAATGTAGGTATTGTTCAAGAGTCTGGTTGGTCCTCTCCGTCTGACCATCAGTTTGGGAGTGGTGACTGGTTGATAGCCTTACGTAGATTTGCGCCAATTGACAGCATTTCTTCCAAAATTGCGAAATGAATTGACTAACTCGGTCAGAGACCAATACGGAAGGAAATCCATGGATTCGAACAATGTTATCGAGAAATTCCTTGGCCAAAATCGAAGCGGAAGGTAATCCTTTTAAAGGAATAAAGTGGGCCATTTTGGAAAAAAGATCCACAATAACTAGAATGGTGTTAAATCCATTACACAGAGGTAGATCTGTAATGAAGTCTAAAGACAAGGTGTGCCATGGTGTAGGTGGAATATCCAAAGGTTGTAAAAGGCCAGCTGTTTTTTTCTTCTGACTTTTGTTTTGGGCGCAGATACCACAAGGCATCACAAATGACTTTATGTCCTTTCGCCAGGTGGCCACCAGAATTGTCTTTTAAATTTAGCTTCAGTTTTTGCGATACCTGGGTGTCCTTCCATAAGGGCGTCATGATAATTGGAGATGACTAGTTCTTGTAGTTCCTTGTGTGGTAGAAATAGACGTCCTTGATAGTAAGGCAGGTCATTGATGACTGAATAATCTTGGCCTTTCTTTACCCAGTCCTGCAGGGCTGCTGGATCGAAAGGTTGTTGGATTTTTAAATGAATGTCTTCTAGAGTCTGTAGAGTAGTTATGCCAAGAATTCTTTGTTCTGAAATTATAGGCAATGGTTCCGGGTTTGAATATACTTCTCCCATCCCTATTCGGGATAGGGCATCTGCCTTGCCGTTTTTACAACCTGGTCGATAAGTGATCACGAAATCGAATTCGGCAAAGAATAATGCCCACCGAAGTTGACGTGATGATTGGGCCTTGGCTGTTTTCAAATACTGCAGATTCCTGTGATCTGTGATTACAGTGATGGTATGCCTGGCACCGAGTAGATAATGCCGCCAAGCCTTGAAGGCGGACTTGATGGCTAATAACTCCTTATCAGTAACCGCATAGTTTAATTCGGGTGCTGAGAACTTTCTTGACCACTGGATGAAGTTGAACGGTTTCGGGATCCTTCTGGGACAGGACAGCTCCCATGGCTAAACTGGATGCATCGGTTTCAACTATGTATGGAAGCTCAGGGGGTGGATGCTTTAAGACAGGTGCAGACGTGAATTTCGATTTTAGCTCTTGGAAGGCTCTTTCAGCCTCTTCAGTCCACAAAAAACGTTTGTTTTTTTGCAAAAGTGCTTTGATGGGGTGTACAATATGTGAGAATTCAGGAATAAATCTGCGATAGAAATTAGCAAATCCAAGCATGCTTTGTACCCCTTTAACAGAACTGGGTGATGGCCACTTGAGGATTGCGTCCACATTTCGAGAGTCCATTCAAACTCCTTTTGGAGTCAGGATAAATCCCAGGAATTCAACTTCTGTAGAATGAAAAACACATTTCTCCAATTTTGCGTATAATTTGTGTTGGCGTAGTTTCTCTAGGACTGCACGAACGTGCTTCTCATGGTCTGATTATGAGGAGGAGTACACTAGAATATCGTCTATGTATACGACAACACAGACGTCAATGAGTTCACGAAGGACATCGTTCATAAAATACTGGAAAGCTGCTGGTGCATTGCACAACCCGAAGGGCATCACTTGGTATTCGAATAACCCGTACTTGGTGCGAAAGGCAGCCTTCCATTCATCGCCTTTCTTTACACGTACCAGATGATATGCCCCTCGGAGGTCTAACTTAGTGTAGATACAAGCATCCTTTACTTGGTCTAGTAATTCGGGGATCAGAGGCAATGGGTATCGGTTTTTTACTGTAATCTGATTTAATGCGCGGTAGTCTATGCACGTTCTAAGGTCACCTTCCTTTTTAGGCACGAAGAATAGAGCTGAGGATGCAGGAGGTTTGGATGGACGAATGAAGCCATTAGCACGGTATTGGTCCAGATATTGTCGTATGTGAAGATTTTCGGGTTCAGTAAGGGCATAGATTCTACTGCATGGAGGTTGTGCACCGGGTACTAGGTCAATTTGACAATCGTATGATCTGTGAGGTGGTAAGGTATTTGCCTGTTCTTTTTGAAAAACATCCTGAAATTCTTGATATTCCTGAGGTAACTGCACAACTGGATTAGTAACGGTGGCCAGGCTTTTGTTCAAGGTTTTTTCCAGGTAACAGGTGTGTGCACAATCTGGGAAGGTCACTCTCTTCTCTCGCCAATCAATACAAGGATTATGTGTTTCCAACCATGGCCTTCCCAGAATTATTTGGAATTGTGGGGCCTTGATTAAATCAAACACCATAGTTTCTCGATGCCCATCTTGACCCACCAATGTCAGCTCAGTAGTGGAATGAGTTACAGGCCCAGAGGCAATTTCAGTTCCATCGACTGTGGTGATGACATCCGAAGCGGTCTTTTTGCAAAGGGGTAGATTCATCCTTGAGGCCAATTCGTGGTCCATGTAGTTTCCTATGGCCCCGCTACCAATGTATGCCCTTACTGCGTGCATACGTGATGGCTGCCTTGGATCAATTAGGACCATTGGTATAATTAGGTGGGAGGTCTGAGTGTCCTTCTTTAAGCTCGGCAAGCGACCCCTACGCTTGTCGGGCGTGGTCGTTTCCCGAATCAGGCTCTATTTGACTTTTGTCAGCAACTCCTACTACTTTCTTGGGTGGTTTTATAGGGCAATCCCATAGAAAATATCCTGCGGTTCCACAGTACAGACACAATTGCATCTGCCGTCTCTTTTCTCTTTCCTTTTGAGTTAAGGGTCCTTTAACCCCCCACCCCTGATCTGCATAGGTTCTGATGCATCTGTCCTTTGGGGTGACATTGGGTTTAACCCATACCCGACTCTCGAACTTAGCTCGCACAGCCTTTCTATTCTGAAGTCGGTGGTCTAACTGGACCACTAAGTCCATATATTCTGCGGAATCCTGAGGTGGATTCACAACTTGAGCCAAAACATCTTTGAGTTCTCCCCGAAGCCCACGATGAAATAATGTAATTTGTTTCTCCTCAGGCCATCCGGTTTCCACCACCAACCTATTGAAGGTTGCGATATAGGTTAGCAGATCCTGATTACCCTGTCAAAGGGATAAAAGTTTGTTATCCAGGGCCTGTCCCTGTGAATGTCTGGCGAATAGTCTTTCCATGCTTCTTTGAAAACCCTGAAAATCCCGAAGAAGAGGATCATCCTGGTTGACTAGTGGAATTGACCAGTCAGCTGCGATGCCACTAAGATATGATAGTACAAAGGCTACTTTGGCTTGGTCATTTGGAAAAGCTCCAGGTCTGCATAAAAAGTGCAAGCGGCATTGATTCATAAACACTGCAAACCTTTTTGGGTCCCCAGCAAAGCGTTCGGGTGGAGCTAAAGGAATAGCCCCTGGTAGGATTACTTGCACAGGATTGCTCGATGAAACAGGAGCTGGGTTTCCCCCTGAGTCCAGGTAGGGGTGTTTGCCCAGCTTGATTTTGCAGCAGTTGTCTAACAAGATCATCTGTGCGTTCCTTTGACACAATCAGTTCTCTCCTGAGGGCATTAGTCTCTTGGCGCGCAGAGTGCACTTCCGCCCTAAGTTCCCCTAATAATTGGGCTAGTTGGTCTGTTTCGGAGGTTTCCATAACGCCCGGGTGGGAATTTGTAGATAGGCTTCGTGTTCTGTTACGCTCACCTGGCTCCCACAGGGGTGTCGATCGGACCAAGACAGCTGCGACCTCCTCCAACGTGAAGCGTAGTGCAGAGATGACAGACTGGACTGGACCGCCTAATCTCGTCTGCTTGACCCGTAGAAATATTCTCCTTCAAGTGGAGAAAGGGATTCAGCCACCCGTGGATTTTAGCAATGGCACCCCACTGTTCTCCCCACTAATCACCATCAATATTCACTTTCTGTAAACTCACCTTATGTTTGAAAATGATGAGCTCTCCATCCTGCGTGGAATGCAGGGGTGCATAGATACCAGTTACTTCACTGGTTTGAGGGCGTTGGAAGAGTTCCGGATGAATATTGACTCTGAGGTTCCAGGCGAGAACCCGTAAGTATAAAGTTCAAAGAGTTCAATATGTCCGATGTTCACTCTTGTACATTCCTTTCTTGTGTTGCAGCTGGGTCCAAGGGAAGATTGTCTTGTGGCAGTTGATGGTGTTGAGGTAAGAGTCTGTATTACCCAACACTGTCCGGCAAAAGATACGTGTGTTTAAATTGCTGGTTTCTCTCTCCTTACAGGTGCGGCGTAAGAAGTTGCGGTTTGTTACAGAATAATGCCTCCGATTGTTAATCAGGTAAGTCTATGGTGGAGAGGTTGTATTTGTTGGCTCTCTCGGCTCACCTTATGTTTCTTTTGTCCCCTAGATGGTGGAATTCGGCGGAGAAAAGGATGGAGGCTGCGCCGGATCGAAAAATGCTGTGAGGACTGGTGAGTATGGCGCGGCGCTGCAGCTGGCGATGCGACGCATGTAGAATAATATCCTTTTCAAGTTCGAAGACGTGATGGATCCGGGATTCAGGTAAGGATTGAAATAATATATGTTTTCTAACCTTTCTTTCTTCTTTCTTCTATTGCTAGGAGCTCTGGATTCGAGACGGGCGTGGCTGAAGACTGGATGCTGACTGCAGGCAGGTGAGCGTTACGCTGCTGGATGTAGAATAACACGAAGCATGTGCTGCTGTTCGGGCGTGGTTTAAATAGCCTCCAAAGTAGTTCCAGGTAAGAAGTCCCTAGAACCACACCAGAGTAAAAAATAGTCCCTATAGAAAAATAGTCCCATCCAGGCCTCACGTTGGCTTGGATTCATTTGCAGCATAGTCTGCATGAGGTAAGTAAAGTCTATGAGCCTGGCGCCTATGGCGCCAGGACTGATTTCTATTATGAGTCTGGCGCCTAATGCGCCAGGACTGAACCCAGAAAGCCCCCTGCCGGGGCTGCTGGGGTTTTATTAAATACCTGGATGCCTGCTCCTGGGGCTGATGGGCTTGATCCGGATGCCCGGGGGTAGGCATCATGACACTTGAGCTAACGGAGAGGCTTGAGCAATAGTTACTGACGTGTTTGGCCTCGCTTCTGATCTTGGGCCTTGTTTTGTATGGATCAATATGTTTTCAATCACTTCATCTGCTTTGTTCAATTCTCGTTGTGGGTATATCTTTTCTATACTTAACTGGTCACGTCTACCTGACCTTCTTAGACTCTCAGTCCACACCTCCTCCTCCTTTTCTTCCGCTACTTCACCTTTTGATTTATGCCTGCGTGCATGCTTCGCTCTACTTTTAAATCAGAGCATTGCTTCCCTTCTCCAGTCCTTAACAATATCAAATGCTGCGGGACGCGCTTTCTTTCTTATCAACACTCTTTCCAAATGATCTATTCTCGCTATCTCAAAAGTACCATTTATTGGCCACTGATGACTTTGTTGCTTTCTGGTTTGCCTATGCCAAGTCTCACAGAATATTATCGCTCCCACACCATACTTCACATACATCTCATACGCCGACGTTCCCCCAGGTAGTGCAATTTGGCCATCTTCCAAAGATTGTCTACCACAGCGGAAAAACCCAGCTAGGGTGGACAATATCCCAGGCATGTTTCAACCTTCCCCCTGGTTAATCAACCTTACCTAGGGCGTTTGATTTTGCAAAGTCAACTCTCAACCAATATCAGGATTACTTTGAATCGGGGTATGACCCACCTGATAAATCAATTTGTCCTCCAGGACACCATTCGTCTGCATACTGACGCAACCAATGACGTTGTGTCTGCGTTTCTTGGCTTCTGCCTCATTTCGGGACCCTCGCCTCCTTGTTCTCTAGCCAGATACGTCGATCAGGGATCAGATGTGTGCAGATCTGCAAAGGAATCTCTCATCACTTCTACAGGGCGCCCGGGTCACCTCTTGATCCCGGCTCGACCGTCCTGTTCTCGTCGTTCTCTGCCTTTATTCAATTACAACGTACACGATGGAACAAGTGGGGGAGGGTCCCTATTCGGGCGCCATCTTGAAAGGGGCCCCTAGGGGTCCCTCGCGTTATGGAAACAAGGCAAGTCACCACACACGATAGACACGCCAGACACGAGGTTGTATTCCCAAAGCTAGGGTTTATGACAAAGCAAATAGTCTCAGCTGGCCAACTCGGTCTCAAGCCCTGTGACGTGTATCTCTAGACCTCGAGGGACGCAAGAGAGCGAATTATGTACATCAGTTACATATATACAAAATGCATATCATACAATCAGCTGTGACATGTTTAACACCCCCCTTTATTGGGTTTCTTTGAACTCGGTTTGATGATGAACACTTTCGACGAATATGACACCTTCAAATATCTATTCTGGTAACAATATGCAACCTTGCAAGTGCGGAGACATCTTTTCTTTGTTGAACAGAACACAGTGCTTCTGTTCTTGTAAGGAAGCTACATACGGGTGAAGAGTCACATTCCAGACCTTGCTATCTATGAGGTGCTATTCGTGTCCTGGGAGCCGACACGCTCTACAGGGCTCGGAAAAGGGGGGCCGTAAGAAGAGCATAATTCAAGCTTTTAGCTGCTTTATTCTAACATATTCTACCATATAACGAGACTGGCTGGCAGCTGTGAAATGATTAAATGCCCTGCGGCTCTGCTTCAAGGCTACATTCGGGAGGGAGCCAAGCATTCCTCCCTGGAGCTGCCTACGTTTTGTTTCAACGCACTCTTATTAGCCTCGCGGCCCTGCGGCCTTGTCCTTTCACGTTCAGACAACAATGTTAACAGTCGAGCAGTGTACGCAGAAAATATGCTGCGAAGCAATTTGAACAGAAAGCAATGAGCAATTGTTAGAAAACAAAATGGCGATCCTTGTTACATCAAAATGGCCGTTCATTGGTAAAACTCGGAAACCTGTATTTCTATCGTTTCCTACATGAGACGGCTGGCCTTCGGCCACCAAAATACTTTTGCCGTCAATAATGAGAGGTATCCATTTTTCTAGACTGACACACACACATAATTGGTTTGGCATTTCAGCAGAAGTGCTTTTGAACTTTTGTATTCCTTTTCTGTATGTGTGATATAAAAAGTTGATAGCTGCACTGTTGTCAGTACTGTTGTCTGAAAATGTTGGAGTGTGTAAGTGCTCTTCAGTTCCACAGTATTTCATTTGAATGTGTTCAATTTCATCGAGCACTTATTTGGCTGTACTGTGTAGGAGAATATCATTTAAATGTTGGAGTGCTAAAGCTGGAATCTTTACATAGTACAGTTTGTAAACTAGATTTCTGACTGTTGAACGGTGGGTTGCTAACATTTGAATACGGTGGAAAGTGCCTTTGCAAGCTGGTCCAGAAATACAGGCTAAGGAATGTCCTCGTATTCCAGTCTAGTTGCGCACTGGACAGGAGTCCATAGTTTGTAGTATTTTCATTTTTCTATTGTCTTTGCCTTTGACATACTGATTGAGGAATTGCTCCAAATTTTTCATTAGACATTGGCGAATGTTGCACATTGATGTGCAAGGCCATTTGTAGGTGAGGCATGTTGGTTTGGTGGATTGGAGAGTGACATCTAAGTTTGATGGGGATATGTCTGAAAGCAGTTTTTCCTCTTCCATTATGTATCTTTTCATACCCTCGTCCACTCCGATGTAAGGCAGTTTGGTTAGTTTGTTGACGTTTGTATGATTCTTCATTGAAGTATGGCTCTGTGTTGGTGGTGTGACTCCACTCACCTGTAAAGATGTGGCCAAAGGTATCTATGCTCCCATTGGGTTTGTTTGATATTGTTAGTGGTTTCATTCTCTTCAAAATTACAATAAACAATTTCCGCTTCACGCTTATAGCAATGTCTACAAGAGCTTCTAGGATGACTTTTCTGCGCTAGGTTTTGAGGGTTGAGCATTTTGCCAGATCACCTACACTGTCTTTACTGGGAGATGCATCTGTTTTCCTTAATGACTGAATTACCTCTTCTCCTTCACTTTTCTGTTCACGTTGAGATTGCGGTGGATGGCTACTCTCTGTGTTTGTAAGTTGCGTGGCTCTATTTCCGCGTTACTTTCTACGGAACTGCCATTTGGTAGGCATTGTGTAGTAGCTGTTAGTGAAGAAAGGGAAATGTGGGTGTGCATATTTTCACATGTATATATATGCAATGTGCATCAGTGGGTGAATGGGAGGGTAGGCAGCTATTTAATTGCAAGTGTGTGGCTGTGCAGTGGTGTGTAAGGTTAGGTTGGGGACACTATGTTAGTATGTGGGCATTATTAGAATGGTGGCAACATAACAAACACTTAGAACCTGGAGGCGTGATCAGTAACAATGAAGTACATACTGCTGGATGAGCACACATCTATATGCTACAATACAACAATAGTGCACTTGTTTAGTAAAACATACAAGAGTATGCTGGTATTGTACTTACTCTGTAGATTGCAGAGAGTAGGATTATTGTAGGCTATATTCTGAAGTGCACACTCCAGTGGCTTGCCAGAGACAGGTGGGTACTGCTCCTTTATATGAAGATGGTAAGAAAATATGTTGGCTAATGACATAGTGCTTACATTTGTAAATTACATTCTTTAAAACTATAGTGGGATGTCTTGGCAGAAAGACAAAGTGTGTGTGTATAAATGGAAGGTGTACAATATGAAGGGCGCTTGGGAGCATAAGCATGTTTGTTAAGGGAGTAGGTGGGCTATTTGGGAGTTTAGTATATCACTTGTTATGAAAAACGTGTGTGTATTAGTGTAGGCCTATTTACTTAAAATGCAGTACTGCGCATTGTGGAAGGATGAGACAAAAGGTGCGGAAAGATGTACAGAGTACAAAGCACAATGTTTTGGGCATTCATTTGCATGCATTTCTTTGCATATGTATGCTTAGTACATGAGTGCAGGCATTGCTCTTGGGTTTTAATTTCATTATGCACATTTACGAATGTTACTGTGTGAATTTGGCGATAACTTGTTTAATTGCTTAACTGCTGTTGTTTTGTATAACATGTGAGTGGAAACTGCCATTATGCTTGAAACGTATGCACTTTGCATAGTTTGGTCGGAAAGTCTGCCTGATAGTTTTGTGTACGATTTGTACAAATT
The DNA here is from genome assembly GCF_040938575.1 of Ambystoma mexicanum. Classification (NCBI taxonomy): domain Eukaryota; kingdom Metazoa; phylum Chordata; class Amphibia; order Caudata; family Ambystomatidae; genus Ambystoma; species Ambystoma mexicanum. The sequence continues at coordinate 839,571,543 of NC_090921.1, read as the reverse complement.
TGCTATGAGGTCTTTTAATGGGGGAAAGCATTGTAAGAATGACGGAACAAAACAACAGAGTAACCTTTTTTGTATACCAATGCCTGTTGTGGGCAAATGGAACCTTTGGCGCCACCTACCACTGTAGGAGCGATTTAGTGGTAGGTGAGGGGGAGACATAACAGTACAAATTTGAGTACGTTATGGAGATTTACTCCTAGGTACACTGTTGCTACGCACGTATAACACAGTTGCCACTGTACTGTAGAAAAAATAGTAATACCTACTGGGTGTGGTGATGGGTAGCGATGCTGATGTTTGTGGGTGCAGAACACATAGATCGTTGTACTGTACTTTCTCGTGCAGGTGCTTTTGATTTACAGGATATTTAACCTCTGCGTGTTTAACGGCTGTTACGCACTGTTCAATAGACGTAATAGCATTACATGCACAGTTCACAGCTATAATTGGTGGATGCATATGTAATACTTTAACAGTAGCCAATCAGGGAGTGCTGCTGAAAGAGTAATTTAAAGGGAAGAAGGACTGGCCCTACTTTACTGGGCCGCGGCTCTCGCGGTAGTTGCGGAAATCGCACGTGCTACATGCTGTCCTTCGTAATGTGCTTGCTATGGAAATGGGACTACGGTTTAGCGATTTACGTGTATGTTTGCTTTTGTGTTCCATGGTAGGATGTTCTTTTGTGCCATAACAACGTTAGTGCTTGTTGTCTGACGTTTGTCAGTGGCAGTGAATTCTTTTTGTCTCCCTATTGCAATTAGTAATCTGTTGCACTATGTACAATGTACGCTGCTGTCACACTTGTAGTAATGTACGGAGGACAAGCCGAGAGCAACCCCTAAAAAGGAGCACACATAAAGGTGTTTCTTTACACATTCCTTTAGCAAAATTAGAAAAAAACACTTTGCACAACTTCTACGAAGAAGTCCACTTTTTTATGATGCTTAAAATGTGTTTGTGCAGCCCCGTATACAGGGCAATATGTTGGAGAAGCCACGCCTTTTGGGGGTGCACACGTGCTACATCTGGGTCTTTTCAGGGTGGCTGCAATGGAAATGAAACTGTGGAGGAGTTGGGATTGCGCAAAATGAATTTGTGGATGTGGTGTGTAGCAATAGATTGTGCCAGAACGTCTGTTTGCCAATAGGAGTGGACATGGCTACGGGAACGGGTATGCTGTTCAGTAGACGGACTATATGGCTGTTGGGCGACTCGTGGATACATTGGGTACAAGTTTACACAGAACGCTGTGCACTAGCAGCACACCTTGGTTTCCATAATGTCGATGTGCACTGGTACGGAATACGTGTAATGCAATGGTTCCATGTGGGTCCTCTTTGTGCCAGTTTGGTGACGCTTGCTCATCCAGACGTTATTGTTGTTCATTGTGGAGGGAACAGTTTAAGGCGTGTTGCCGGCATTTCACTGCAGTTTGCAACGAAGGAGACATTTCTCAACTCATGGAAATTTTTCCAAAATCACACACAATTTTTTCACGCATTGCCCAGAGACAGATGTGGCTGCGTTCTTCCTTCTGTGGGCCACAAATGGAGAAAGCGCGACGCAATGTGAACAAGGCTGTTTGCGCTTTTTTGCGTAACTTTGGCATGTTCTCCTTCTACAATGAAAACAAAGTTTCGTAGTAGGAACATTTTTCGTTCAGATGGAGTTCATCTGACTGATGCTGGCAATGAGATCTTTCTGCCTAATATCCAAAATGCAGTGCATTGCTTCCTGCAAGTGTAGGAAGCATTTTCCCTGTGGGTCTTCACTACTTTTAATGTTGGAAATACAAACAGCACACAAAGGCTCTTTTAAGGGCCACCACTTATTTTAGCAAATGCGTACAATGCTTTTGACGGAGTTCCGCCGCCCATTGTTGCCATCTCTGTATGCGGCGCTTATAGGCAGTGTCACCGCCTGCATGCTTGCATTCAACTTCTATTTTTGAACAGTGCAAAGAGCCTTTTTGTTTGCCCCGCTTTTCTGGCTGTAGCATTTTTTCTGTTGTTATAAGACACGCCAGAAAAGCCAGCAGTGGAAGGGAGATTTGGCAAAGGGTACCAACCAGAGGGATAAGAAATCGTACGTGGAGAGCAGAGGATGTGGGGTGCACCTTACTTGGGTAGGGGGAAGTGTTTGTCATGCTCCCGGACCAAAGCCTCAAAAGCACTTTGTAAATGTTCTCCCCTACACAGTACCGCATCACAGTATATGCACAATACAGTGACCTTTGAAAGGTAGGGGTCTGTTGCACTGCATATGTCCTTCAAGGCAGCTTGCGGGACGCAGTGGCCCACTGGAGTGTCCCTAGTGGTGGCAGGAGCAGATGCAGAGGATGCTATAAAGGACAATAACCTACTGCCTGCTTGGAAGGGGACAACCCTTCGAATAGCTGCCTGGTGGTTTGCTTTCAGGTGCCGCCGCATGGCGGTGGTGCCATAGCTGTACAAGCCAGGCTTTCCGTGACTGAGTACTGAGTACACTCAGTGCACTGCACCTGGTTTGCATGAGATTTTGGCACATCTCCAACAGTCCTAAATAGTTTGCACACCCAAGATTGACGCTGGCTGTAGGCAATGGGGATTCCTCCTACTTTATTCTAATTTCCTTTTCGATATCCCTCCACATTATGATGCCTGTCCCCTTGCACAGGACTTTCAGAAGGACGTGTGGGTGGTAAAGGTGTGGGTGCTCCTGAGTCAGAGGTAGTAGCAGAAGCTCTGGTTGCCATTACTTGGAGAAGTAGTTTGCAGGCACACAATTGGTGAGAAAGTGTCATGATTCCTGCCCCTCATTTATTTATTTATTTAAATTTGTATAGCGTGCAAGCAGCCCAGGGGCATTGAGGCGCTGTTACTTGCATGAGCTTAGTTACAGGCATGGTATCAGTAAGAGGCATATTACAGATAGGAACAAGCAAGGTTATCATTACAGCTTATGCGGTTGGTCAATACAACTTAAGCAGTGGGTCATATGGTTGGTATTATGCTGGTGCGAGGGATCTTATGAGAAGAGGGTGGTTTTCAGTGCTTTGCGGAAGGCTAGGAGGGAGGGCTCACTGCGGATGGTGGGAGGTAGGGCATTCCAGTGAGTGGGTGCGAGATAGGGGAAGCTGGATCCACCTGCTCTGGATCTTTTTACTAGTGGCACAGAGAGCATGTTGGTGTAGGGTGATCTTGTTGGTCTTGTAAAGGCGACGGAGTGGATTCTTTGTGAGAGGTAATCGGGGGCAGTGAGATGGATGCATTTGTGTGTCAGTGTGAGCGCTTTGAAAATTATTCTCTCCTTTATTGGGAGCCAGTGGGCTAGTTTTCTGGCTTCCGAGATGTGGTCCCTTTTGGCAATACCTTGGGCTGCTCGGAGAGCACTATTCTGGATGACTTGTAGCCTCTCCAAGTTTCTTTTTGAGGTTCCTAGGAAGAGTATGTTGCAGTAGTCTAGCCTGGAGCCGGTGATGGCTCTGGCTATGTTTGTGCAGTTCTCTTTGGAGAGGAAAGGCCTGACTGCGTTGATCAGTTTAGCATGATATGCGGCTGAGGAGGCAATGGCGTTGACTTGTCTGTCCATGGAGAGGTTAGAGTCTAGATAGACTCCAAGAGTTTTGACTGAGTCTGAAACAGGTATTTTGATGGTGTCGATGGTGAAGTGACTGAATTGGGAGTCAAGTTTTTTTAGCGTTTCGGGGGAACCTACCAGTAGGAGTTCTGTCTTGTCAGAGTTGAGGCATAGTCCATTGTCTGCCATCCAGGCTTGGATGGTGTTGTAGAGGTTGTTAAGGGTCATGGAGTCAGTGTCGTAGTTGCCTGTGAGGGTAAGGAGGATCTGGGTATTGTCCGCGTAGTTAGTGTAGGATATACCCATAGCGTCGAGGATGAGGAAGAGGGGTCGTGTGAAGATGTTGTAGAGTGTGGGGGAGAGGCATGAGCCTTGGGGCACGCCAAAGAGTATGGTAGTGGGTGAGGCAGAGGCTAGGTCGGAGAATACTTGCATGGTTCTGTCTTGTAGGAAGGATTTGATCCATGCTGTGGCGTCATGTCCCCAGCCCTCCAAGATGTCAGGCTGGAGCCAGGCCACGATCACTTACATGGCCCTCAACGGCCTCTCCATCCCTCCGAAGACCCACTTGGAGTCAGACTTGGCGCTTGTGGCACCAGACTCACTCACTCCCATAGAATAACATTGGGGATTGGACTTGTAGTGCATTGATGGGGACAAGATGGATGCCCCCACATATTTCGGTTCCCAGAGCTGCATGTGCAGTCTAGTCTTTTGGATGTGGTTCAGCCCAGAGACACCTGGGATACCCAGAGACTATTTAAGCCACGCCCAGGCTGAGAAACATGCCTTGTGATTTCTGCACCTGCAGCGTGACACTCACCGTGTTCGGATCGGTCTCCAGTAGGACTGCATCTTTCTTCTGCGCTCAGCTCCTGCATGAACAAGAGCTCTGTTAGGAACAGCCTTACCTTGCGGCGCTTCTGCCCATCATCATCGCTCCTTCTGTTCTGCGGGCATCTTCGGCGGTGTCATTCCCATCCCGGCACGGCGCTTCCTAAGGAAAAGGGAAAAGCAGAAAAAAGGTATTAGTAAGCATTCAGCAGATCTTCGCTTATTTTTAAAGACTGTACGAGCTTCAAACGCTTACCTGAATCCCAGCCGCTCTGGGGGAACTCTGTCTCCGGAACTTCTCATCCATCTGCAAGAGGGAAAAGACACTGCAGGTTAGCGTGGAAACATCTAGAGGCGTCACATACCACGCTTACTCACCGCATTTCTTCTTCATAACCGGCATCCACGCTGAAAACGTTGCGGCACCTAAAAGACACAGAAAAAGAACTCAGTTCAATACAAATACGAAAGGGTTGCATCGCGCATCACGCTCTCACTCACCTTCAGTGCTACTCATCTCAGCAGCACTTCGCCATCCCCGGACCCCCGGCCATCATCTTAGGAAGGTGTAGTGATACACAAAATTGCAAATTTGCCAATCAGGGCTTTAGATGACAGCATTAGCTGCTGAAAGCCAATAGTTGATTCAAAGCATGTGCAAAAATGCTGACAGTAATCTGTTGTAGCACTTCCATTACGCAGTAGTGAGCTACAAGGAATATACAGGCCTAGTAGGGGTGGTAGGTCACATTATGCATTGTAAATTGACAGGCAGGGCGAAGGCCCCAGTTCTGTAGCTAATAGACATTATTGGAGTGTTTGGAACATTATGGCACCTATATAGCGCTTAGATAGCCAATCTTAAGCGCTATGAACACTAAGCTATGAGTGCATGCCTTTTAGAGCTTGCTCACATAGGGTTAATTCATCTTGGCTTCTCTTAGAATATTCTGCCTTTCTAACTGTAGCCCTGCATAACTTCGTAAACAAATCCTGTTTCCCTGAGAAGGCCTGGTACGGCCTTGCCCACACGCTGATAAGGACATTCCAGTGCTTTCGCAGAGAGGGCTCCAAGGGAGGGGTAGGAGCGAACAGGGAGCATCACAGAATTGGGTTTTTCCATGAGCAAGCCTATATTTTGCACAGGGAAAGTCACTGTGCGTCATGGACTGACAGCACGAGATTATAAAAATGCATGTCCACATGACTCAGGTGGGAGATCGATCTGTGGACTTGGTTCGAGCAAAATCGAGCGTCCGGAACCTGCTGCTCTGTCGGCACCCTGCAGCGCTGTCCTCTGAGCGGGGCTGGCTACAGCTAGCTTATGAGGATCAGGGTCTCCCAGTGCTGGTTGAAGGGGCGTAAGACTGTGTTTCTCTATGTATCTCTAAGTTCTATGTTTCTCTATATTTTGCATTTCTCTAAGTTTTGTGTTTTGTAATCTTCTCTAACTTGAATCCCAAGATGTTGCTGAAATTCACTGTTTAGAATAAATGCTAAAACATTTTGAAGGTGTCATTTGTCACTAGCATGAGTTCACTGCTCGGCACAATAGAACCTGTATTTTGGGCTGAATTGGGTAATTGTTGCTCTCAAGGGCTGGTCCCGAGGAAGATTTTCCCAATATCAAGACAGAAGGAAAGGAACGAAGTTAGAGAACTGTTCAAAAGACTCATTATACTTACCTGTCGGACTCTTGCCAGTGAAGTAACTAGGCAGCAACGAGCCTGCATCAATCAACGCGCCCCTGCGCTGAAAGCAGGACGGAGAGCACACTTTCCAAGAAAACAAGGTGAGCTGTGGATCAAAGGGAAGGGTTGGACCCCGTGGAAGAAGGGGTTCAAGCACACAGAGACAATAGGGAGTTAAACTCTACCAATCCTGTGTTTCAGGCCCAGTCTCCAGTCAAGTAGACTCCAGGGAAGGGTTATAGGTCATAAGAGGTCAGAACAGGCTGAGTGACATCCCTGTGTATACCAGGTGAGCGTTACAGAAAGCAATTTCTGCCCCAACCAATGTGCACCGGTGCTCTTCTGTAGAAAGCCAAACAGAGCACTTGTGGGGTGTGCCCTTTTATAGGGTGTTGTGGAGCACTTGTAGGGTGTGCCCTTTTATAGGGTGTTGTGGAGCACGTGACACCGCAAAGTGGCACTAACTCTTTCCCTACAATATGTAGAAGGAAGAGTGTAGGATATCTGTAAGGGTTCATCATCACTGTAACACTCCATGCATTGCAGAAAAATGTCCACTTTCGATGTGTATGGATCTGGGTCGTGTCTGCTAAATAAGGGACCACGCGCACTGTTGATTTGTTACCATGGTGACAGCGCCATTGTTCTCCATTTGCAAGCTTGTCTGCCGGACGTATATTGGCCGTTATACTTTGTGGCCATGTGCATAGTTCTCCTACCGATACTCTTGCCATCCCCGGACTACTTAAACATATGGCACACGCACATTGCACATTTCTACGTACGCTTGCTGTGAGCACAATACAGTAGGTGGAGTGTTTACGTGCAAAAATACTCACATGACGTGGGTGCACTCTTCCAGCTAGTACAACTACATCACACGTTTTTCGCATATGTTCACCAGGGACAGTGTTACCAGGCGTCACAGGACGATATACGCATGTGCGCAGTTGTGCCACAGGTAAACGGACGCTCCTGCAACTATTTACAGATGGTTGTGTGCATGCAAACATGCAGCCCGTAGTGACGTCCTGCGGATGGTTTTATTGTGATTGCACATAGTGCACTCAGGTGCGGCGGTCATCCGCCTCCTCCATTTTTCTCACTTACAATCATCCCCACTAGTGTTGTGCCCTTCACACTTACAATGGTCTTGTTAAACGAAAAAAAGGGACATACACAATCAGTACAAATTAACATATCAATCTTTATTAGCACACATTCATAGCGACTATTCGGAAAGGGAAGAGGGACAAGAAACAGATACATATATTGGGGATTTTCCCATTTCAACAAGCTGTCAGTGAGGGGAAGAAGGGATAGAGGTCTCATCAAAGCATCTCTCATGACACTCAATTTGCGGGGAAGGGGAGCTGGGAAATGGGGAAGGCGGGCAAGTGCAAATTAGGCAGTGATATCTTATTTTCCCCATTATATGTTCTTCTACAAAATTTCTCAAGGCGGCAAATTGGAGGAGCAACTGATCAATTTTGCCAACCAGGCGGTCAACTTGTATATGCCCAGCGTTTACTTCAGTTTCGGTGGACTTATGTTCCTGTGGAAAAGGTGCCACTTCTGGTGTACTGCTTTGCATTCCGGTATGTTCTGTTAAAAGAGAACAAATGTGGTTAATTCACTTGAAGTATTACATTGTGATTGTGTTCATCTTGCCGCCAAGTTCCATACCTATGGGGTTACTATTCTCATTCATTTGGTCATGCGGGAAATTCTCCTCCATCCAATCAAGTGTGCTTGCCCTTGCAGTAACTCTTTCCCTTTTCACAGTGCGACAGGTAACAATGGGCCTATCATCATCACTCATTTCTTCATGCGGAAAATACTCCTCCAGCCCAAACTAAAAAAGGTTTTGTTAGTGTGTATGCAGGCTTGTATGCATGGATGTGTGCGTGCATGCATGCAAGGGAGTGTGTACATTTGTGTATGTTTAAATGAAGTGAATGTTGAAGCGCACGCATATTAATGAAGGCAGTGGGAATGGTGTACATTGGTGCTAGTGTGTGTGAATAAAAATGCAGTGGGAATGTTCTGGGTGCACGTGTGAATGACAGATAAGCTGTATGGGTGCGGGACTAGTGGTTGAATGTGTATATATGTGTGTGTACATCTGTATATATGTGAATCTGTGTCTATGTGTATAGGTGTGTATGGGTATCTGTATGTGCATGTGTATGTGCATGGGACCTGGAGAGAGGCATTGGAGAATTAACATTTTTTGACAGGATGATGGCATTTTTATTGGCGTTTTTTAGGCAAAGCAAAGGCTACTTGTGTGTTATTATGTGAAGCAGGAGTTGGAGGGGGGAAGGGGACAACAATGGGGCTGCCTGGCAATTGTTTATTTGTGTTAAGAGCAAAGCCAACATGATGAGTGTTCTTGCATGGAGGGGCATGTTTCCTTACTGTGGCATGGCAGTGTTAAGGTCAAAGGCAAATGACAACTTAAGTGTCCTTACAAGATGGATTTCTAAACTCTGACCTGGTAAGCAGATGTTTAGGGGGCCACCCTAGTTTAGTGGAACAGGGGAACCTTCTGGACAAACCAGCCTAATCTACGGTAGCTTGGCAGGCGGTCAAGACTAAGGGCCTCATTACGATTTTGGCGGATTTTGGTAAAACCAGACGTGCAGAGCGGGACCCGCGAGGGGACCTCGTAATGAGGCGGTACGGGGTTAACGGCACCAGCACCTTTACCGGCGCCATTAACCCCTTACCGCCTCACTTATAATGAGGCCCTAAGTCTCGGGAGGGGTGAGAGAGCACACACAGTAAAACTCCACAGAATAGTCTTAGACAAGTGTATTTTAAAAATACATGTATTACAGGCCTTATAACTAAACACAAATAAACCACAGTAATAATAAACAGTTACCACATACGCTTACACTATTTACCATATATACAAATGCGTTTTGCTTAATGTGGATAAGGGGGAGAACACAACCACAACCTGTTACAGAAGAGGTAAGTGAACACAATTATCACATGAGGCAGTTGTTCAGAGCGAATCCCTAACATATGCAGTCCAGCCCTACGAAATGGGGAGCCTTATGCTAAAAATTACAGCAGTGTGTTAACAACGTGCTGTCAAGCAAAAGCACGTCCTCTTCAGAGAGCTGTAGAACTTCAGGAAGGGCCTTGAGGCGATAAAGTATGCTGCCCTATTATTTGAGGATGGTCTACCCTTGCAGGTAGAGCGATTTTTCAGTTTCAGGAATAGCTAGGGTGTGCAGGCTAGCCGAGTTAAGGTGAGTATCTTTTCAGGGATTCTCGTGCGTAAAGAACAATGGCTGTGCCAGGGGGCCACTGGTAAGTGATGCAAGTACTCACTGACACTCGACACAGTCCAGGCCAAACTTTGGCAGTCTAGTCCGGGTCGCTTGTAGGTTTAACCCCTGCAGTTGCATGTTGCTCAGGCCCTCAGCGACTGCGGGACGGGACACTTTGCTCGTCCGTGGCGGGACAGTAGCCTTTTCTCAGCCCTCGAAAAAGAAAAGAAGACCGTTTCAGTGCAGTACATCTCAGGGCACAGGGGGGCAGGTATGCAATGCTTCTATAATGACAGTCACCACAGCAGGGCGACACAGGGACAGCAAATGCTTGTTGCGTGGCCACTCACATAAATTGTGATCCAGAGAAGCTAGGACAACGGGTTTTGTCGGGAGAGGGCCCAGGACCAAAAGTTATCGATTCCCAAAGTCTAGAGTGTCAACTCGGGACGGCGGCGCTCCTATACGATACCCAGCGTTTGAGTTGGTCAGTTCGCTGGATGGCCCAGGAACCCTTCCGAAGAGGCTCTTTTCGAGAGTAAGCAGGAAGTGCCGAGAGTAGTTGGTCCCACTACTCCAAAGGGTCAAAGCGCCCTTGCGGGCATTCTATGAATGATGCAAAAGCAACAGTTTGACGGGGCAGCAGCAGGTTCAGGGTGCCAAACCTTCCAGCACATCTCTTGTGGTTCCACAGGACTGCTCTTTCGTTTCAGGATACTTGGCTCCTTCTGTAGTTTGGTGTGAACTTCAGTTGATTGACCTGGAATGGAAGCAGAGCTCCTTCTCTTATCCAAGATTTGTTTTGCGCTCAAATCTGGGATAGCCAATGGAAGATCTGGTCTCTTGCATTCACACCAGGCATGGGTCAATCTTGGCCCATGGTGGTTCCAGTCATTCAGGAATCCCAGACATACTGCTACCAGTAGTGTGGATTGGGACCAGACAGTCCCAACCCTCTTCCTGGGCACTAGCACACGTGACATGGAGGAGCCCACCAAAGATGCAGTTTTCACAGGAGACTGCATGCCCAAATAAGGAATACCTGGGTCTCTCGACCTGGGGGAAGGCAAAGGGACAAAATGGCAAAAGGACAGAACAAAAGACTTTGTGGCATGGCCCTTTTCGGCACTGGCCACAGTCTTGGGCCAAACGCAGTAAACGTAATATGGTCCATCAAAAAGAAGTAAAAATACTTTAAAAGTAAACAGCTGCCACCAGTTAATCCTAGACACATTTGTACAATCACCAAAAATCCTTAGATGGTGGCTAGGGCCATAGAACAAAAGAACCCCTAGGCGCGGTACTGTAAGGTACTTGGTACATAGATACAAAGTTACCAAGAAATGGTAACATAGTCAAAGACTAAGGGAAACATAGCTTCCCAGTACTGACAGTCTGAAGGGGGTGTCAGTTTCCCCATAACAAATGAGCAAAAGCCCAGAGGAGTGCAGCTGAAGGCTGTACTCCACTGGAAAAAGTCAGGTTAGGTAAGCCAAACAAAAGCAAAATGTTTGGGGGGTCCATAAATGGAGGGAAAATTGCACCTAAGGGAAATCTTTCCTAATATGTGGCATGCCATTTTTTACTGGCATTAGGGGGTAAATAAAACATGGTGAGTGTTCTTATATGAGGGTATTTGTGTAATGATAATATGATATTTATATAGCGCTTATGCCAAAGCTCTGCACAGAGAACATAGGTACATGCAATTATCAATGACCCGAGATTTGTACTCATTTATCAACCTCAGCAGGATGAAAGGATGAGTTGGCCATGCCAGGATTTAAACCTTTAACCTGCAGATCACACTCCGATTGCAGCCAGGACATGTTTTCTTACTGTGGCATTGATTTCTTTTTCTTACTGGCATTAAGGCAAAGCCAACAGGAGTATGTTCTTATGTGGGGATACTGCCATATATGGGTGCACCGAAATAGACGTGTGGGCAAAATCAATATGATTTTTTTTTAACACTGGCAGATGTGAGAAACCGTAGGGTGTCTCATCCGCTAGTCCCCAGGGATCTCTCTCTCACGTGGCCAGGGCACGGCCATCGCCTTTGGATCCTGATCCTGGGGGTGGAGCAGTGTGGGAGGATCACCTGGGTGAGGGGTCTTTGGGCAGTGGGGGTGAGGCAGCCGATGACCCGGAGACCCAGTATTCCCCCTATTTCCCCACCTATTTTATTTATCTAACCCATCCTATTTTTTAGGATACTCTGAGGTCCCAACTCCCACCCTCCTTTTTACACAAACAGTGGGCTGAGGAAAAGGGTGACTGAGAGTAAAGTGCATACACCTGATACCAATTAGTTCTCCTCACATGAATAAAAGGCAAAACCTAGAGACACACTCTGAGCAAGGTGGAACACGAGTACAAGCAGAACTTCCGGGATGAAGACAAATCTACTAGAGCAGAGTGACATTTTGATTTGACGGACTCCACTAGGACTGTGTTGTTTATCGTTTGATGGTTGAGACTACTCCCATCTTAGTTATAGCACAAAGTAGGAGTTTCTCCAGCCCCACCGACTTCAATAAAAGTTTTACAAATTGTATCCATTGTGTCAGTGTCAGACCTGTGATTCCATGCCTTCCCTACACAGAGTACTGGCAATTAGCAGGCAAAGGCATTGTCAAAATGCCTTGGAAAATGCTCCTGTGCATTGTTCATGACTTGCTACCTAATCAACTTTTTCTTGCTCTACAAAACCGATTGAAAACTGTGTGGGTTGTGTTGTGTCTGAGTCCCCTCCCCCATGCTTCGTACAGTGTCACGTGTTGCACACATGGCACACACCATGTGATTTACTCATTAGAAGAGCTGCACGGCTCCCTGCTGGCAGTTCAACTTCCAACTCACCGACTCCACTCCAGAGGGCTCCAAGGGGCCCGGCCTAATCCGGAGCTCCATGGCGACAAGGACTTAGAGGACCAGTGCGTGGCCAGGCCATGTTGGTGCGCACGTGGGAGTGTGCACGCCATACAGAGCTCTCCCATTCATGAAAAACAATGACAGGGGCAGTCCTATCAGGCGGCAAGCCCCCCGAGGTGCACAGGCTCAAACGCACCACCATATAATGGTCGGGTGCAGCCCCGACTGACCGCCGGTTCGGACCACTTTTCACTGTCACAGAACAGAAGGCGGAAGCCACTCACCTGAGGGAGGGCACGGCTGATTCTGCCGCATGATGTCAATGCGCCCTGACCGCGGGCCCCCATTCCAGAGAGTGCCTGTGAGGCCGCAGCGATGCCGCATGTCGAGAGGATGCCGGGGTGTGAGGGGATGCCAGGGTGTGACGACACGCTCTTGCCTGGGTAAGCACGATCTTGGAGTTACCATCACTGCATGGAACAAGTAAGGCGCCTGCCTGGGGGAGAGAATAAAATGGCAGATGCCGCCGGTACTAGATAAGGAGTTGGTGCTTGGAAGAAAGTGAACGCGCCCGTGATAAACCCACGGTCAGCCTATCATCTTCCCCCGTTAACACATCAGACTTTGTTCCTGGTCATAAAATAAAACATACATTTCCCCCAGAATGAACGTGAAAACTACCACCTTCTTCAGAACTGCGGGCCAGAAACCATTGATGTACTTTTTACAACTGTGTTCCTGCATACAGGTGGCACAATTAAAGTGGACACAGTGAGGTGGCGGCTTGAAACTGCGATCCTGTGTGCTGCGTAGACGCTTAATTTGGACTCAGTAAAATTGCACATTGCTGGCATAACAACTCTCTGGACTAATAAGGTTTATATTTGTGCCCAGTGCCCATTGGCTGGGTGTGTTTACAATTCTATGTATTTTGTGTTATCTGCCCAATCCTAGCAGAAAATGGTATAAACATAGAAATATGTAACATATTTCTATGTTTATAAAAGATGGCTTGCATAGTACACAAATCATAATAAGGTACGCATACAAATATATAAATGCTTAGATGCATTTATATATTTGTTTGCGTACCTTACTATGGTTTGTGTACTTTTTTAGGCCACACCCATCATGTAAGCCATGCCCTCCAATGAGGGCCGTCCCCCCCTCAATTTCTTACCCCACTTAAAGCCCTGGTGTGGGAGCTCAATAGCGCAATAGGTTTAATAGGCTCGCTGACTACCAGCTTTCAAAACTTCCATCCAGCCCCCCCAAAATTGTGATGCTGGCTCCGCCTCTGCATGTCTTCACCTAAAATTCTATGTCAAGATCAGAGGCTTGGATTATGCTTCTCTCTTTACTTAGAACTCGAGCAGCATGTAGAAATTACAACTCATAAAAGAATATTACATCGAAAACTAAATTTCCCAGATACATGTCTTTTTGTGTAGAGCATTCTTTTTATGTACATGAAAATCAGGTGAACCTTTCCACCAGTCGCAACACACTCTATCGTTTATCCTTCTCTATGTTTCCGTGGCCTTCCTCTTTCTTTGCTACTCGGGCAGCCAGATAAGTACTTTTCTCGTTATGATGAATGGTGAATGTCATGATGGATAGAATTGGGTTTAAGGCAGGATTGTATAGTTGGGAATGCGCGAGCGCGCGAAACGTTAGAGTTGCTTGGCGGAGCGTTTCCGCAACCTTTAGGGAATATAAATATTCAGCGCAAACCTGCAACGGGCCTAAGACACCGACGGGCGCAACGTCATCCTGCTTAGAGAGCGCGATGGGAAGGCAGCGAGGTTACTGCGCTCTGTAGTCGTATTGTAGGCTGAAGAGGCGCAGGTTTAACAATGCTCCAACAGAGAATTAGATAACGAAATTCCTCTGACACTGAAATCAAAAGGGGCATAAAAGAACGTGCAACAACGCGTCAGAGCATGACCAGCTCCGGGCTGACAGAGGCCTCAGCAAAATATTCACAGACAAGCCACCTTGTGGCCAAAAAAGATACCGAGCGAGAGCAGGTCGGTAGAGGAGTTGTCTCCCATACTATATTTTAAAGAGGCAGCAGCTGCCAATTATGAAGTTGCTAAGCACTGCTAGACGGGCATAGACCCAAGCTAAACTGTCACAGTGATTACCCAGACCCACTTAGTTGCATCTGTGAGACGGGGGCAGGCCCAAGGACCCTGCAAATAACCCACTGGCATTACGATGCACAGCTCCACAGCGAGGAGATTGAAGAGCCCCGTACCAGCAGGCAGTGGACAGCGTCCAACAAAGCCAGAGCAGTATAGTGTGTACTGGGAACAGGTTTGGGGGGTATCCCACAAGGTAGGAGCTTGGTGGAAGACCTTATTACTTTCTCCCAAGGGATGGAAGCCCTAAGGGGAGAAGCCCCAGAGAGGTACCAATGGTGAAGAAAGAAGGCCAGAAAGATCCGCAACAACTGAACCCCCCACCCCCAGCGCTCCACACAAGAAGAACGGTGGGAAAAGGAGAGTGAGGTCCTGGGAGAGGAGAGGCATGGGATATACAGACGATGAGCCCTCTTCAGAGCACAAGGAGGAGGAAGAATGGGACGAGACACCCGACGAAAGTTCGGAAGAGCATGATACATCCTCCCCAAGCCCTCCTGACAGGCATAAGGCTGCCAAGAAAAGAAAAAGACAGAGGGAAGATGAGGAAACGGGCGAGGTATTCGATCCAGACTGACTCATACATCCCAGGTCGGCAGAGTGGGAGCCCCCCGCCAAGATTGGTAATTATATAAAAAAAGAGGCTACTTAGCTCCCTGTCGAAGGAAGCCAGAAATACATTATGGGCAGAATTCCCCAGGCCTCAAGTATCGGAGAACATGGGGGAAACGCCAGAAATAGACAAGATGATGTCCTTCATGGGGCGCTACGGCAAGGACATCAAGAAGTGAATAGATAGATCCTGGAGGTCGTGCCAGGATAAGCTTCTAGATGTCCTGGGCCTGCAAACAACAATCTGGCAGATGGCTGAGGATGCTAGACAACCAGAGCAAAGAGTAGACCCGGAGATTTTAGCGGGTTGGGCGCAGAGAATGATATGCCTGCTCAGCAATGCTAAAAACGCCCTAACAACGGAACAGAGGAGGTCCATCCTCATCAAGATAGACCCCAAGATGAGTGAACTAGCAACGGCTGAGTCGACATCCAGCAGTAAGGGAATGCTGTTCGGGGATGCATTTATCAAGGAAATGGCAAAGTTTGCTAACACCTACGCTGCGATAGATAAGGCACAAGCATTGCTAAAGAGAGTCTTTGGCGTCAAGATTTTCGGCAGGGCTAGCAGAGGAAAGGGCTGCTCGACCAGCCGATTTTCCTCCTACAGGCCCACCACAAATAGAAATGACTGGAGAAACCTGGAAGAGCGCGGTGGTAGGGGGAGAACAGCACAGTTCTTAGAACGGTGGAGAGAGTTATCAGGAGATGCATGGGTCGAGGAGACAGTACAGGGTTTCCACCTAGAATTCTGGTGAGAACCGATACAAACAGAAGAGCCGAGGCCCATAAGGTTCCCGTGAGACGACGAAGAGTTGTTAGACAAAGGGATAGAGGAGCTAGAAAAGAAAGGGGCCATCACTTGGGTGCCCGACCACGGGAGCGGGTTTGTGAGCAATATGTTCCTGGTCAAGGGCAAAAAGAACCACAGATCGGTGATATATTTGAGGAACATGAACACATTTATAGTATACAGGCACTTCAAGATGGAGACCTGGGATGTGTATCTAGATCTGTATATATATTATTTTTTTAGCTACTATTCATGCAACATTGGCATTCATGTACTCTGCTAAATTTAGTTAGACAGGGTCAGCAGTATAGGATTTAGTTCCTCTACTTGTGTCAACTAGATTACCTCAATTATAGCCATTCCTTAGTTGCGATATTGTGGCTCCGACCTGTGATTTATAAAATGTGTTTTTGAGACAAAAAAAAGTTTTCAAACTGCATACAAATATTCTAGCCTGTACAATAGGCCACTTTACATATATTATTTGGTTTGATTCACTGGTCTATAATGTGGTTTTGTTATTTTTCTATTCATGTATTGCATCTGTATAATTTGAAGCTTGATTTTATTACAAATTCTTTTTTATTTTATTTTTTTTTTATCAAAGATTTTATTGATTTTAAACATAAAACAACATTACACTTATTTCTCTGCAGTACCGGGTAGGGACGTGGGGAGGGAGGGGAAAGTTTGGGGTAATAACGTAAGGGAAGGAGAGGGGTAGACAGGAGGGCAGAGGAACATATGCAAAATCTACAGATACATGTGATAGAATGCAGAGAAAGACAATCAATCAAAATACAGAAAAAAACAAACATTCCAAAAAAGAATCAATAAACTCAACTTCCGGGAACCTGGTCAGACAGACCGTCAATTTGACAACAGATGATCTCGTGGCATAAGATATTCTCGGCAGAGGCTTCTCTCCCCCACTCCCGGGGCAACTCTCAGTCACAGAGGCTGTGGAGCCAATCTTATCCTTTAGCTAGTCTCTTCCCATCTTCTCCATATTTTGTCCGCTTTCTGCGGGCAACCCCTCGCCGCATACACTCTATGTTCCATTATAGCACATATGTCCACATCCGTGACCCACTGTTCAAAGCTTGGCGTACGTTCCGATCCCCAAAGTTGCGCAATGTTCCGCCTGAGAACTGCCACCGCAGTCGACCAGAGCAACTTCTCATAACGGGAAAAGTCAGTGTCACTGGAGATCCCCAGGAGAAGGAGTTTTGGGCATCTCTGTATTTCTTTACCTATAACGCTAGACAGTTTATCACAACATCTCTGCCAGAGCCTTTGTATCCTACTACATTCCCACAAAATATGGAAAAAGGTACCTTCTTCACTTTTGCAGTGTAGGCATCGTGCGTCAGAGGATTTGCCCCAGCGGAAGAGAGCCACTCTTGGGTAATAGGTGCGGTGCAGGATCTTCAGTTGGACCAGTCTAAGTCTGGAGGAAATGGTCGTTTCTCGTGGGTACATCAGGGCCTCCACCCAGTCCTCCGGTTGAAGGGGACCCACATCCCGTTCCCACTTTGCCTTCAGGCTGGTTAGTTCCGGTGTTGCGAAGGATGTTATCACATTGTACATGGTGAAGGTGACTTTCCAGTCCACCCGGTCCAAAACTATGTTTCTCTCCAATGGGGAGCTTTCCGGCATGTCTCGCGTTATGAGTCTGTGGGTCATCCAAGCGTGTTTCAGCTGCATATAGTGGTACCTCTCCGTGTCTGTGAGGGAGAACTTTTCATGCAATGTCTCGAATGGTACCAGGTTCTCCTCGTGAACCACATCTCCTATCCTGGCGATTCCTCGCTGGGCCCACTCAGGCCATCTGGGCAGCTTTCTTATTTCGGGAAGGTTGCAGTTGTTCCATAGGGGTTGCGCCAGCGTTAGCTTCCCGCCACATCACAGGTACTGATGTGTATCTTTCCATATTCTCACTATATGCGTTGCCATATCCGTGTGTGATGTGCGGTTCAGGCCTCCATTCAGATGCTCTAGAGGCATGGTCGTGGCATTACAGATGAGACCTTTGATATGTGGGAGGCTTCCGTCTCCGTGGAGCATGTCATTTACTACCGCCATCTGGCTGGCCCAGTAGTATGACTGTATCCTGGGCATTCCAATGCCTCCTTCCCAAATAGACCTTTGGAGCGTGGCGAGAGCGATTAGTGGGTGTCCCCCCCCCATAGCAGCTTCCAAAGGGTGCACTCTATTTTGTGAAATTCTCGCTGGTGAATGTATAATGGCGCATTTTGCAGGATGTATAAGAATTTAGGAAGGGCAATCATTTTGAACAGGGCCGCTCTGCCCATCAGAGTTAATGGCAAGGAGATCCAATGCCGAGTATCTTCTGCAAATCTTGTCATGAGGGGGGCGAGATTCAGGGTTGTGTATTCAGTCAGCTGCTTCGTGATACGTATCCCCAGATACTTGAACTGTTCTCTTTCGATCTGGTAAGGGCCAGACGTCAAGTTTGCCGACCAGGTGTCCCCTAGCGGGAAGAGGATGGATTTGGACCAGTTCACTCGCAGTCCGCTGAATGCCTCGTATTGCTCTAACAGGTGCATGACTCTGGGACAGGCATTGCTTGGGTCTTTCAGATATATGAGAAGGTCATCTGCATATAGAGATATTCTGTCTTCCCAGGTCTCGGACCAACGGAAGCCTTCCCAGGTTGGCGTGTTTCGCAAGAGGATTGCCAGTGGTTCTATCGCGATAGCAAAAATCATGGCTGACTGCGGGCAGCCCTGTCTCGTGCCCCTCCCCAGATTGAAGAGGTCCGAACGCCAGCCATTAACTCTGGTCCTGGCCACAGGGGATTCGTACAACAGGCGCACCCACTTCATAAAGTTCTCACCGAAACCCATGCGTTGCATTATGTTCCAGATGGCCTCCCATCTGACCAAGTCGAAGGCCTTCTCGAAGTCAATTGCTAGCAGGGCTAGCGGGCCCTGTATGCTATTGGCCCTTTCCAGGGCCAAATATAGCCTGTGGAGGTTCATACGTGTTGATCTCTGAGGCATGAAGCCGCACTGGTCCGTATGTATCAGGGTGGGAATCACCTGTTGCAGGCGGTCGGCAAGTAGTTTTGCCAGAATTTTAGTTTCGCTATTGATGAGTGAGATGGGTCTATATGAGCTGCATCTTTCCTGGGGCTTGTCCGGCTTGGGTATCACTATTATTTTTGCTTCTCGCAGATCTGGTGGGAGAATGCCCTCTTCTAGCGCCACCACATTGGTCCCCACCTTTCGCCATAGCTCAACCGGAAATTAGTCAAGGCTTTGCGGATTATTATGCCGTTAGGTCCTGGGGCTTTACCGGATCGGAGGCTCGACATGGCACTTAGGATCTCCTCTTCTGTGATCTCCCTCTCCAGCAGTTGCAGTTGCGTTTCCGTTACGGTGGGGATGTTAATTTGTTCCATAATCGTGGCATCCATCTGTGTCGTGGGCGTTCTGTACAGCACAGCATAATAATCCGCAAAGCCTTGACTAATTTCCTGATCGGTCACTCCTGGATTCGGTCCTCCTGTCTCGAGCTTTCGGACATGGCTGCGTCCCTGTCCCATCCTTTCCAGCCAAGCCAGCATCTTGCCTGCCTTTTCCCCTGTTTCATAAATTCTCGCCCGCATTGCAGTATGCGCTTGTTTCGCATTGTCCATCGCTATGTTTTGCAGCTTTTTTTGTGCCAGTAGCAACGATCGATTCGAGGCCGGTGTGTCCTCAATTATGTGCCTCTCCTCTGCTCGCTTGACCTGTTGTTCGGCCTCAAGCGTCTTGCTCCAGTGTTGTTTTTTTTTCGCGGTTGTCCACGATATCAGTTCGCCTCTTAACACCGTCTTGTAGGCCTCCCACAGTGTTCCTGGGTTCATTGCCGTCTGAGAGTTGAGCTCGAAGTATGTACTGGTCGTCTCCTGCAGCTTGTCCACAAGCGCAGGGTCACCCAGGTAATAGCTATTTAGGCGCCAGCTCGGCGGTGGAATCCGCCTGGATGTTGTGAGTGTCAGTTCTAATGGGGAGTGGTCAGAGATGCCCCGGGGGAGAATGTCTATTTCTTGCGCCATATGTAAATCAGTTGCTGGGATGAAGAAATAATCTAGCCTGGAGAGCGAGGCATGTGCCCCTGAGTGGAAAGAGTATTCTCTCGTGTCCTGGTGGAGTACTCTCCACACGTCACATAGACCTAGTGCATTGGCAAACGTGGCAAGTCTGGTGGGAACATTGGGGTTTCTATTCCTCAAGTGTGATCTATCAAGGGTCACGTTCATGACTTCATTAAAGTCACCTCCCAGGATCATGAGGTTGGATGTGTCGTTTGCGATTAACGGGGCAATGTCGGTAAGCAGCGGCTCAAGCAGGGTAGGGGGTGCGTAGGTCGCTATCAAAGCGATGTAGTAATCCCCTAGCTTGCCTGCCGCGTAGATATATCTGCCGCCTGTGTCATGGGTCACTGACGTGAGGTGGAAGGGAAGGTTTTTGTGTACCAGGATCATGACCCCTCTTCAGCCTATCACGAAACCTGAGTGAAGTGCCAACTTGTAGTTTGTGCGTCTGAATAGGGTACAGTCAGTGCCTGCAAGATGGGTCTCAGACAGGAACACTATGTCAGCCCCCCGCCTGTTGAGGAATTGCCGCACCAGCCGACGCTTGACTGTGCTGCCCAACCCATTAACGTTCCAAGTCATGAGCCTCAGTGTTCTGAGAGCGTCGTTACTACCACTAAGTGATGCCATGGGTGTTCGTGATGGTCACTGCCTGTGTTGCCGCCAACGGTGTAATACGCCAGCTGCAGATACGCCCGTAGGCGAACACTGTCTTATCTAGCCTCATCATCCTATGCGTTTGACGGGTCCTGTCTGTAACTAAACCTAACAAATCCCAAATCCCCAACCCCCCTACCCATACTCCACCCAACTAGAATCATCGGTCGCCCGAACAAAAAAAAAAACACTGGTGTCAACTGGACACCTTACATGCGTTTATCCTAACTTCAAGTATAGGTAGCCTCCCTCGGGTTGGATCCCAGGGGGAGAAGGCCCTCTCTTTGGGTGGTGCCTAGGGGGGAACCGCCACGGATAATACCCGTGGAGGGGGCTCTCTTTGCGTCGCGGTCTTGGGGCATACCGCGACCGCATCAGATAAATGTATGTAGCCTACTGTTGCGAAGGTGCGTGTAGAGAGAGTAGAGCAGTAGCTCAACCTGGGTGACCCAACGGGACCTCGGGCATCCGGCCGGCCTCGGGGCAGTGGTCAGCCTCCCCGCTCTTCCAGTGGGTGCTGCGCTGGTGGTTGCCGGACCTCCCTCTGTTGGTCTGGTGGAGGCCTTCGGTTCCTACCCCTGTTGTCGCGGGGGGTCGACCAGTCTCCGTCTATGTTTTGTTCAGCCCAGCGCCAAGCCTCCTTGGAGTCATTGAAATGGACCGTTGCCCTTTATGGTAAATCTTGAGTTGCGCAGGGAAGAGCAGGCCATACTTCACCCCCATTGTTTGCAGTTGTTTATTGAGGTGATCGAAGGAGTGTCTCGCCTTTTGCACTTCCCTGGTGTAGTCGGGGAAAAAGGCAATTTTGGAGCCGTTAAACGTGACGGTGCCTTTTGCGCGCGCATGCTGCAGTAGGGCATCGCGATCCCTGTAATTTAAGAATTTTGCAATTTTCGTGCGTGGAGGTGCACCGGGTGGGGGTCTGCCGGTGGGCACTCTGTGTGCCCTCTCAATGGAGAAGAACTTGGAGAAGGCGTCTGGCTCGTACAGATCAGTCAGCCATTGTTCTAGAAAAAGTTCCATGCAGGAGCCTTCGGCCTTCTCAGGTATACCAAGTATACGCACGTTGTTCCGCCTTGATCTGCCCTCTCCATCTTCAATCCTGTCCTCCAGTACCTTTAGTTTGGATGTTACGTTCTGGAGCTGCTGTTGCATAATGTGCATTCTATCCTCTGTGTTGGATATGCGATGTTCCACTTCCCCGGTGCGTGCTGTCAGCTTTTGAAGATTGTGAAGGAGGAAGGATACATCCATGCTTATCCCGTCCATTTTCTGCTCCATTGATGAGCAGGAATCGGCTATCGCAGCCATAATGTCCTTCAGTGAAATTCCCTGGTCCGTTTCCATCTCATCCGCGGATTGCGGCTGGGGGTCTGCCGCCAGGGGTGGTTGGATGGTATACTGATCCATCCTGCTTTGTGTGCAAAGTTTCCTCGCCTTGTCTTTCCCCATGGTACCGATTCCACTAGCTGCGTATGTCTGTCTTGCATGCCGTCGCCTCCTGGAGCAGAGCTCAGGGGGTGGGGGGAAAAGCTCGCCCACGCTGTCCCACCGCTCCGGCACCTCTTCCCCGTCTGTGGCTCACAGGTCTGCCTCACACAGTGGGTCGCACGGGAAGGGTGCCCCTAGTTCTTGAGCAGGAGTGCTGCCTGCGGGGGTCGCGGTCTCCCACTCGGGTGGATACGCGCTCCGTTCTCACCTCCGCACTGGTTCGCTATAGTCCGCCTGTTGGGAGGGACACCGTCCCGCCGGGACCACCCCTCCTCCGATCTCGACTGCGGAACAGTAACAGGCTGGATTCCAAAGTCGCACGGCCTCACTTCAGGGCATTCGTCCGTGCGCGCCGGCGGTCATTTTGGAAGCTGGATGTCGATCACCACGAAACTTCTCGTGGTCGTATTTCTTGGAATCGGCTGCGGATTCCTCCGCTCTACGCCTCGTTTGTGCCCAAGGGTATCCGACACCCTATGGGGTTATTGTCAGCTCTTATGTCGTCGAATTTCAGGCTACTTTATCAGGATATTTGCTGCGGTCGCGGGAGCCGAGGAGACCTACGTCCTTCTCATCCCACGGCTAGCCACGCCCCCCTATTTTATTACAAATTTGATATGTATTGTTGTCGGACCCATGGGCCTACTGACTAAATATTTATTTTATGTTCAATTGTGTGCCATATAGTAGATTTACTCAAACATAATTGACGATAGCCACGTACTCTAGCAGGAGTATGGCTCCACATAATTTAATTTTAAATTTGTTCATTGAGGGGACCCCCTTTTGTGTGACACTTCAAGATGGAGGGCATCCATCTGTTAAGGGACGTATGGCAGAGGGAAGACTGGTTAGTCAGGATAGACCTCAAAGATGCATATCTGAAGATCCCAGTATCACAGGAGGATCGGAGATTCCTACGGTTCTGGTGCACAGGCCAGAAAGGGCAATTCACATGCCTCCCATTCGGTCTGGCATGAGCCCCCTGGGCTTTTACTAAGTTAATGCGGACGGTAGTGGCTCATCTCAGAGAGCAGGACATCAGATGGATAATATATTTCGACGACTTTTGTCTGATTGGTCAAGACAGGAAAAGACTTCTAGAACAAGCGGAGAAGACAACCCATTTATTACAGGATCTAGGATTTCTAATTAACTAGGAGAAATCTGTGTTAGTACCGGTGAAGAGTTCCTAGGTTTCGCTGGAACCATTTATGCCCCGGGGGGCTGAGTGGGGAGCATTGCACGCTTCTTCCCATGGTTTTTCCTGCTCTCAGCCTCCGGCAGCATTTTGTTATCAGCACAGCGTTCCGGGGGCAGGTTGGCTCCACCTCCGGAGGGGAAAGGGAGTTTTCTTTTCATGTTTCTCTGGTGGAATTGTGAGACACAGTGAATCTAACGGCCCGTTCCTCAGGGGATTAATTGTTTGTTCTCACCTATTGGTAGGTTTTTCTCCTGACCTGCAGATATATATGCTCAGCAAGTGGCGTGTCTGTTTGTTGTTGCTGCACACCATGGGGAAGCGCTCTGCTAAACTCAGGCACCTTGCCCTGTCCTCTTCCTCTTCTTCCACTTCACCTGACCTTTGCAGAAGATAAAAGAAGAAATCAAGGCACTTTTCCTTATCTAGAAAAGACTTAAAGAAGTTGCTAAGGCATCGTGGCGATACACATGGGCACAAGCACCGACATTGGTCATTGTCATCATCCTCAACTTCTGGCACAGAGTCCTCCTCTGCCGCTTCCTGTTCTTCATCAGCTGATGTAAAAGGGAAATATCTGGACAGGGAAGAGGTGGGGGAAGTGCTTGCTCAAGTTTGGGACTGCATGAGGCTTTCAGAGCCCGTAGTGCCAATATAAGCATACCCCAAGGTAGGGTTAATTCCAGCTTGAAGAAGGTTAATGCTGGTGCACATCTGGCTCTCAGGGCAAATATCTATGGCTCCTACATGGCAGAGACTGTTCTGAGTGGTTTCAGGAAGTTAAAAAAAGGCTGTGGATGGGGGTTCTGACTGTGCCCTTCGGCTGATGGAGATGCAGCGACAGGTTGAACTTTTGTCCGATCTAGCATTTGATGGAGTGTGTGGCTCGGCCATGACCATGGGTGCTGGTGTATCGGCACGAAGGCATGTGCATTTGCGGGATTGGAAAACGGAAGGTTCTCAGAAGGCGACTGCCCTTAAACTTCCGTTTGAAGGATCCAAACTTTTTGGTGATTTGCCAGAGGATAAAGTGCATAAAGTGTTTCGTGCTGACAAACACACTGACAAGTTACAGCGCAAGTCTACCTCGACGGTCAAGAAATCTTCCTCTGGTGCGGGGCCCGGACGGTCTTTACCTGGTTCCTCCTCCCACTCTTTTTTGAGATCAAGGGGGGCCATGGTCCTCCGTGCTCTTCGCGTCCAGGCCCGGTACAGAAGTCCTGACGGTTTGGGCAGGCCAGTGGGCGGGCATCTCTGGCTGTTTTTTCCAGTATGGGACAGGTGGGGATTGGATTCCTGGGTTCCGGACACCGTTCGGAGGGGTTATCGTGAGCTTCCTGTCTCCCCCTGTCCAAATTTGCATGCTTCAAACTGTTGTTCCCAGATCACTGACCAAGAGGTTGGCTATGGCAACTGCTCTTTCCGAGTTGTTACTGAAGGCAGCTATCATGCCCATTCCCTTCCCGCTCCGGGGTCAGGGTTTCTATTGACAGGTATTTCTGGTCCCCAAACCTTCAGGGAAGTCTCGCCTCATCTTGGACCTCAAGACTCTGAACTGCTTCGTCCGGAAGGGACGCTTCAAAATGGAAACTTTGCAGAACATTCTCCCGACGTTGCACAGGAGCGACTGGATGGCATCTCTGGATCTCCAGGATGCATATTACCACATGGCTCTCCACCGCTGCCACATGAAGTTCTTCTGGTTTGCAGTGGATTGCCGGCATTTTCAGTTCTGAGTGCTCCCGTTCGGGTTGCGTTCGTCCCCCTGGCGGTTCATCAAGCTGGTGGCTCCCCTGGTGGCGCATCTGCACCTGAGGGGCATTCAGATTTTTCCCTACCTCGACAACTGGTTGGTCAAGGCGGCCCTCCGGAAGACACTCCTGACTCATCTCCAGCTGGTCTGCCAAGCATTACGAGACTAGGGGTTTCTGGAGAACTGGCAGAAGTCTCATTTGGAGCCATCTCAGCATCTGGTTTTCATCGGGGCTCAGATTTGTACCAGGATGGGGAGAGTTTTTCTGTCCCAGAAGCGGGTCAATCGCCTCCTGGCTGTTATGGGTAGGGTTCTCAGGAGGCGGTATGTCACAGCTCGCCTGTTGCTCATGCTTCAGGTGTACATGGCATCTTGCGTGTTTCTGGTTCCTTGGGCTCATTTTCATCTGCGTCCTCTAGTGTCTTATCTGCCTTCCCACCGGCTCCCGGCCTCTCAGGCTTACAAGGCCTTGATCCAGGTGTCTCTGGCTCTGAAGGGCTCCTTCTTATGGTGGTTGCAGGTTCCAAATCTCTGGGCGGGGTTTCCCCTGGTCCTTCCTCCTGTGGCCACTCTTACTACAGACGCCAGCGGAAGGAGTTGGTGGGGCAACGATGGGCGTCCTCTCGGCCCAGGGGTTGTGGGCTCCGAAGGAGGGCTGTCGTTCGTCCAATTGGAGAGGGTTGTGTGCCACTCTCCGGACCGTGTTGTACTTCAAGGTGTTTCTGGAAGGCCGGGCAGTTTTGGTCCGGACAGACAATACCACGGCATTGGTATATGTCAATCGCCAGGGGGGGGTTCGGCCTCCCCTTGAATGCTCTGGCAGCTCTGATAGGTTCCTGGGGGAGTTGCATCTGGTGTCCCTGGTGACCTCTCATGTCAGGGGGGTGGACAATGTTCGTGCAGATCTACTCAGCTGCCGGTTCCCCTCCTCTGCAGAACTGGTTCTGTCGAACAGGGTGTTTGCAGAGATCTGTGTCAGGTTTGGGATCCCCGTTCTGGATCTCTTTGCCTCTCCGTCCTCTGCGAAGGTTCCTCTCTTCTGCTCCCGGTTTCAGGCCGAGGGTGCTTGAGGTGTGGATGCCCTCTCTGTACGGTGGCCTCTGGGTCTTCTTTATGCATTCCCTCTTCTCCCCCTTCATCCCAGAGTGGTTCAGCACATCAGGGAGAACGGGTCGACTGTGTTGTTGGTTGCTCCGTTCTGGCCCCGCCAGAGCTGGTTTGCCTCTCTGTTGGAACTTCAGTTCCGGGAACCTTGGCTGATTCCGAAGTGGCCTTGTCCCCTGCAGGCGGGTTTGGGGTCCGACAGATGTAATGGGCAGTATGGCTATTACACGGTCTCAGTTGTTGTCCCAGGGGTTTTCGGGTCCTGTGATCGAGTCTATCATAAATGCTTGTAGGCCTTCTTCTCTGAAGGCGTATTGCAGGCACTGGGGCCATTTCCGGGATTGGTGTGGGCGGTATAGGATCCCCCCTGCGTTGTGGTCTCCCTGCTATTCTCTGGGTCATCCAGGATGGTTTTGACAAGGGCCTAGTGATCTCCATGCTTCGCTCCAAATGGGCCTCCATTAAATTCCTCTTGGGGGACTCTGATGGCCACTGTGATGCGTGTCCCGGGGCTGAGGGGACAGGCCTCTGGGGCTCCGGAGAGCAGCGCGGGCAGGACGTGCAATAAGACACGGGACACCTGTGCTCTGTGGCCAGAGCGGGAACTGTCCTTTGCAGGCTTTTCCCGCACCTTTATTTCGTTGCCCATGTGATGCTCATCACGTGGACATCACAACCACCTGGATGGGGAAGTGTTGGTTGGGAAGATGCTTTGGGGTCTCTCTTCTTCCCGTCCTTGTACTTATAAAGGCCTTCCCCCTTGGGATCTTCCTCTTGTCTTGCGGTTCCTTCAAGGGCCGCCTTTTGAGCCCATTTCTGAAATTGACATCAAGCACCTTACACTGAAGACTGATTTCCTTATTGCTATCACATTTGCCCGCAGGCTGGGGGAGATTGGGGCTCTTTGTGTCATCCCCCTTTCCTAAGGGTGCTACCCCGGACTCTGTGGTTTTGTGGTGTGATCCGAAGTTTCTGCCTAGAGTTGTGTCTCAGTTTAACACCTCTCATGATCTAGTTCTCCCTGCCTTTTTTCACGATCCACAAACCAATGGAAGAGGTGGCTTGGCATGCCATTGATGTGCAGCGGGCAGTTCTGGAGTATTTGGCTCGGACTGCTCCTTTACGGCAGTCTGATAGTCTCTTGATTACCTTTGGCACTGCTGGTGCAGGTCGGAAAGGCCTCAGTGGTTTCCATTAGCTGATGGATCTGTGTTGTTGTTGTCTCTATGGCGGTATCCAGTTAAAATTTCAAATGAACAATTTCGAATGCCTTTTTGTCGAAAAAAAAATGTCGAACAAAAATGTTGAATATTTTTTATAATTTTGTGCTTTTTTTTGGTTTAGTAGAAAAAAGGGTCAATAAAAAAACAGGGGGTTGGAGTGGGAACCCCCCATTAAAAAAAAAAAAATGATCGACATTTTTTTTCTGCATTTTTCATTCGAGAAAAATGCATTCGAAATTGTGACATTTGAAAATGTCACTATAAACCCTCAATGGCCTATGTGGCTTCTGGTCTGCCTGCGCCTGCCCACATTCAGGGTTGCTCTACTAGGGGCTTCGCTGCCTCCTGGGCAGATGCAAGGGGGGTTTCTCTGCAGGAGATTTGTAGGGCAGCCACCTGGGCTGATCAGAGCACTTTCATCAACCACTATTGGTTGAGTGTCTCCCACTCTGGGGATTGTTCCTTCGGGGTTGGGGTTTTGTCTGTGGGGATGTGAATCGGAGTTATTAAAGGTGTCTGTTTTTGTTCTGCACTTTCTGGCTCTGTGTCTCTTTGGGACCTTTCTGGTTACTGCTGTGGTATGCCTCATGGGGTAAGTATTAGGATGAGGAAGAGTGGACGTGGAGGTAATGCTGTGATTACTTGTAATCTTCATTACTCCTAGTCATACTCTTCCTCCTCAAAGTACGGATGACCCTCCTGTCTCTCCCTGCAGGGAAGGTCCCATGCTCCGCTTAGATATCTTAAACTGGACGATGTGGGTTAAGGGGAGGAGTTATAGGAAATAAAAGAAATGAAGAAGGTCCTATGTCGGAGGCAGGGGCCTCATGAGGTAAGTACGGTGACGAGGAAGAGTAGGGTTAGGAGTAATGAAGATTACCGGCAAGTAATCAGAGCATTCTCCCGCTTTTGGCGACAAAATCTCCCAAGTGCTGCAAAACGGTGTACTGTACCTGTTAACCATCTGGCGGTTATCAGAAGTCAGTGGGTAAGTCTAGTACTTCCAAACCGAGTGTGTTGTCCTTTCTTTGTCTCTTTGCAGGCGAGTCTTCCGTTCTGTCAGGTCCTGTCTAGAGCTCAGTGCTCACGCGCATGCGCTTGTCGTTCTTTCTTCCTGGACATCTTGCCGTAGGAGGTGGAAGGTGAGTTGCTAAGGGAAAGTTAGGGACACAGGCAGCAATGCGAGGTTTTAAAGTAACTGTTTGCGCTCGGTGCTAGATCCCCCTGGAGGAAAAGGTTGCCAAAGGTTCGAGGCGCGATTGTTATGCTCAAGAAGGACACGTCATCGCCCTTCCTTGCTGAATGGGGATATCTCTAGTAAGCAGGGGAAAGCCTGGACTCATGTAGTGACTCTGAGGTATGGGGTGGTTGATATTTACCCTCAAGTGGCTTCAGAATGGTAAGGTATAAACCCGAGTGAGTGGGGAAGTCTCAAATGTGTTGAAACGCACACCACGCCAGCTGCTGTGGACTAAGCCTGGGAGGAGGGCACTGGATCCGTGAATACAGTTACCCGGTGAAGCTGATCCTGTGCAGTTGGCTACAATGGCTATTAACGCATTATTGTAAATAATTAGGTTTTCATATATCTGGACTTGGGCGACAGGATGAGCGGATTCTTTTAGTTGAGCTTGTATGCCATATCGTTAAAACACGGGTTATGTATTGAAGTTTTTGCAACTCCTGGCTACTAGACAAGGAACGGGGCATGTTTGAGAGTTTGTATTTCCATAAGGACACGTCAGCGAAGCAGCATAACTGAGATGCCCTCGAATTGCCCAAGCCTGCCCCCTACTGTTTAGAGTTGTTCAAGCTGAGAAGTTTCAGACCTGGCTTTCTGCTTTTGGAACACTACAGCTCCCCCCGCATCCCCCTTTAAAC
Source organism: Ambystoma mexicanum (assembly GCF_040938575.1). Taxonomy (NCBI): domain Eukaryota; kingdom Metazoa; phylum Chordata; class Amphibia; order Caudata; family Ambystomatidae; genus Ambystoma; species Ambystoma mexicanum. The sequence continues at coordinate 839,542,335 of NC_090921.1, read as the reverse complement.
TTTTTTTTGTGAAGTTATTTATCTCTTCAAACAGCTCCCGTCGTAAAGACGAAGCAAGCCATTGTATGGGAACGGTACCGCATATTTACACTATTTTTTTAAAAATTCATTTAAAATCGTCTACAGAAAGGTAGATTATCGCACGGGGTTTGTGACCTTTTTTTGGTGCATATCGATAAATACTACTATATGCACTCTTTAATTTCGTCATAAAGCACATGATTCGCTTAATGTACAGTTTACTAATGTATTGACCGCCCATGCCGAACCCATCCCGGTGTGTCTGTTTGGTCTAGATCTGTACACGACCGGAAACATTTAGAATCCCGATCGACATATTTTTCTGTATTCCTCGTTAGGCGGTGCATTTACTTTCTTTCGAGCCTTCTAATTCTGTGTATTTCTCTTGTGAATGAAGTAAACATAATTTTGTTTTATAGCCCGGGTAGTACATATTTTGTTTATTCATTAGCTTTCAAATAGTTTGCACCGGCATTTTGCTTTAGTGCAAAATGTATCCTGTCCGCAAGTTTAATCACACTTTGAACTTGTTCATGGTTGATATTTCCACCTTCACCTTTTTTCTATGCATGTTGAACTCTTTCACACTAATCGCGTATTTGGAAATCTAGTTATTCAGAACCATTAGTAACTGCCTTCTTTCCTTACAGATGAGAGCCTTGGTGGTCACCGTTGTGGCATTCCTTGCATTTGCCCGTTGTGAGGAGGGGGCAAGGCTGCTTGCTTCCAAGTCACTTCTGAACAGATATGCTGTTGAGGGCAAAGATTTAACATTGCAATATAATATTTACAACGTAGGCTCCAGGTGAGTTTGATCAGTTATTTATGTGGTTTTAGCAAGTGCCTGGCTTTGTACACATCTGCCAGCATCCAACGATCGGGATTTGAAATACCAAACGCTGTTCGCTTTTTGTATGTTCTAAATAAAGCTGCTGAAAAAGCTTTGCAAAGAAGCAGCAAGTTCACCCCCCGATTGTGTATAATTGTTCATATCTCGACTCAATAAGTGTTTTTATTATTTTTATAAATGTATGTGTGGTTGACATACGTCTTGTTTTTATCAATTCTTAAAAATCGAACGCAGCTAGGTACTTTGTTTTGTAGATTTGGTTAACATCAAGGTGTAAACTGATTCTTCTGCAGCAATAAGTGTTCTGACGTGGGCATCCGTACGTCGGTTTTCTTTCTAAAAGTGAGCCTTCCAAGAAGCCCACCAACCTACTAGTGTGGTGTGTATGTGGCATTGCTTGCTTTTCCTTTGGTTGGGAAAGATGTTAATTCTTAAACTTAAATCAGTCTATCGGAGATGAAACTATTGTACTCGCTTGTTCTCAAGTAGTGTTTGAGCGAGTCAGTAACATTAATGTGGCATAACCGCTTATAGAGTAGATTGAGGTGGTTAAGTCGACGATTACTCTTTGCAGTGTGTATGGCTGATTTTGATTGGCTTTTTAATAAAAAACAAAAAATAGTCCATAGGCGCCACTTTGCGAGAACTTGCAAAGCCCATTGACCTGTTCTTTGAGAAGGTACCCACTCGAGAGTCTGCAGCCACACTTTAGCTCACTGTACCTTTCACAGATGGGAAATAACCATTTGCATATCAGTCTTTGTCCCGCCCATATGGGCATTCCAGCACACGAAATGCTATGCCTGTTCCCTTAGGAACAAGACTAGCAACAGCAACCCCATACATGTGTTCCAGCCTTGTTGGGCCTCATTAGTGAGGTGGAGCTGTGCCTCTCTGAGCAAGGGGCCCACGTCGGGATGACCCTAGGAAACTTAGGGTGACTAAACCGAAGTCCCTTAAACAAACAAAAAATAGTCCATAGGTGCCACTCTGCGAGAACGAACACAGCCCATTGACCTGTTCTTTGGGAAGGTACCCACACGAGAGTCGGCAGCCACACTGGACTGCGTGTGTGGACAGGACAAAGACTTGTATGCAAATGGATATTACCCATCTGTGAAAGGTACAGTGTGGCTGCAGACTCTCGAGTGGGTACCTTCCCAAAGAACAGGTCAGTGGGCCGTGTTCCTTCTCAGAGGGGTGCCTATGGACTATTTACTGATTACCTTTTTTAAAAGTGTTACTTTTTCTAGGCTTCTGCATATTGTCTTGTCAAAATGGTGCACTTCACCATGATGGCTCGTGTTGCATGTGTTCCTGTAACAAGGTCTCATATCTTTTCAATTGCCTTCTTGTTTTTCCCCATCCACCTATGTTCTGCTGAAGAGGGGAATAGGAATTGACTGTTTTATATATTGGATGTTTGTGTGTTAGGACTTTTTCTGTTGTTGGGACAAGAACTTCCTTGTTTGTAAGCATCCTCGTTTTATTCAAAATGTTTCTATTTCTTCTCAGCGCTGCTCTTGACGTGGATTTGTCTGATGACTCTTTTCCTCCAGAAGATTTTGGCATTGTCTCTGGAATGCTCAATGTGAAATGGGACCGAATAGCACCGTATCCTTGTTTTCAATGTGCTCTTCTGCAATTTGGTTTAATGAACATGCAAATACATATGTTGGTGTGGTCGCTATTTTAAACTTGCCTGACTAAATTGTGGATATGTAAGAGGATAGGGCACCTTAAGTCCTTTGGCATAGAATCTTGCTTGCGGGTCGCAATGTCCTTTCTGTTAATGTGCATCTATTTTATCCAAAATCGAGAAACCTGCAATGTGTACTTCATTCTAACTCTAAATAGCCAATCATTTACTTTGAAGGCAACCACTTTCTAAATATCTATATAAAACAAGAGGGTTTCAGTAATGTGTTTTTCATTTTTAGATCAAAATAAAGACCCCATAGCCATCTGGCCGCCTTCACAGAGCAAAAAATCAATTTCTTTATAGGCCTATATTTTGTAAACCATGTGATCAGATGTCCAAATCCACAAAAGGCATTATGCTGTAAGAGGATATCAGGCACACATTTCCACCGATATGTTGGTTTGTGTATCACTTCCACTTCCCCAATGACTATACAAGCAATACATTTCCAGCATATATAAACCCATGCTTCATTTGATACTGTAGTGAGATTAGGTGTTCTCCTTCACCTGTTTCTTTATAAAATAAAAAAAAAAGTGATCGAGCAAAGCTTTTTCTCCATCTTCGCTGCAACCTTCTGTAATTGGAGAAGGTAGATGCTGCTTAATTGCCCATTAATAGATATCTCTTTAGTAATTTACCTAACATGCTGCAAATTACATTTTATACAAACACACGTGTTGTGTTTTAATGACTGAGTAAACTATTCTTGATGTTAAAAGATTTGTTAGGCCTTTTATAGCTGATTTCGGTTATTTCTTGTAGTTTATAGTTTAGCATTACAAGTCTGGATGTTAATATATTTATCTAGTGACTCTACATGTGGTTATATATATATATATATATATATATATCGGTTTTGTTTCTGCAGTTCTCATATTAAAGTATCTAGATAAGCGTTATATATTTCCCCACTCAGCTGATGCAATTTATCAGTGTTGGGTTTCCCTCTGCTGTCCAAATGGCAAAGTGTACGTCTGTGTGCCCTTCCAATTGGCTATCATTTTTACGTGGTCACCATTACCTTCCACAAAAGCAACCATTTGGAATAATTTCAAGTTACTTCTTTCCACCCACACTTTCTTGACACAGGACACAGCGGTTCCAGTGTCTGTGAAAAATTAATTGCTGGCTCAACGTTTCAGTCTCTAAAGAGCAAAACGCTGTAGGACGAATGCCTCCTCACGAGCTAAAACTGAAAGTAGGTGCTTTAAATATGCTACTATGCAATCTTATGCCATCACAGCGACTGCAATGGAACAAGGTTGACAAGTATGCGGCTTCAAAGACTCCTCATAGAGGCCAGTGTAATCGATGTAATTTAGATACTGTTCTTATGACAGCAGTTTTTTCTGTTGGAATGGAAAACTACCGGGATAAATATCAGGGGGTTGGTTAGGTTAATTCTTGTAAAAACAGAATCAGTTGGACTAGTGGGCGTATGGAACAGTTTAATGAGGTAATGCAGCATATTATTGAGACCACAGATTGGGATTGGAAGCAATGTTTTTTTTAAATTCCTGGATGCTTTCCTCCCTCGTTAGATGACTTAAAGTTAACAGTGGTCGAAATTGGGATTTGTTCACCAGGAGCAAAAAGCAGCTCCTGGTTATCTGGCATAATCAGTTAGGCAGGAGCTACCTGTGGGGAACCAGCAGCTAATACGTAGCGCAGAGCAAATCTAACTTTGAGCAAGATGCAAACTCTTTTGTCCATTATATATTATCCAATATGCTCTAAATGTCCCTTGGGTGAATTCTTTATTCTCCTTGATATACTTTCCCAAACATACACAGTTAATATCAGATAGCTAAGGTTGTATGGCACCACTTGCCACAGAAGTCCAAAGTAGCTCCTGGTAGTTGTTGGTTTCAAGCTTACCAGGCTCCCCTTGGGTATAACGGGAGCTAAATGGCTCCTGACAATTTCGAACCCTATTTAAATTGAATAATTCTAAGAGGAAATATCTAACCATTTTTCTACAAAAGAGAATACACGGTGGGCACCACTTCTGTACACTAGTTCAGGGGTAGTTTAATCAGTAGTGTACAAGAACTTAAAGGCGCCCTCCAGAAACCTGATGTACATCAGTAGAAAAACCGAAAGCAAAGACATACCTGGGGTCGCCAAGAGTGTAGTGAACACTACTGCATATTATAACAACTATACATTTTTGTTACAATCGATATCATACTATCAATATAGTGGACCCATAATCTTGTGCATAAAACTGTTTGTTTTTCATTATTCAATGTTTTTGTGCAGAAGCCCTTGCCAATGCATTTTGGACCGTGTGTCCTTCAGGGCAGGCTATAAATGCACAATGTTAAACAAATGTTTCAAGTGTGGATGATTAATACATGTATATCTTCTTGAATATACTAATAAGCACAAAACTATGCCTGGTAATAAGGATAGAGAGAGGGTAGCATCGATCTTGGAACGTTTAGCTCGTGGTTGTATTCAGGTGGGGCCAGTGATTCAAGAGTCTGAAGAGCCAAGCCTCTGGGATCCCTGTAATATAATGATGCCCGTTGTAAACAGATATTTATGCATATAGTATGCTTACTAAAAGTAAGGGAGAGATTGAAAATAAACTGGTAAGGAGCAAAAAAGTGTCCTCCTACCACAATTGTTTGTTGACTCTCGAGAAAGGTTCCTACCCCCTGCTATCTGGTATTTCAAGTAGGTTGCTCCCAACTCCTGCAAAAGCGAGTGTGTATCCTTAACATCGATAAATGGGCAGTTATTTATCTACATTCACAAGGGACATAAAAGTGGTCTTCAGCTATATGCTTTGCTGAATCTTCAGGGGAGAAGGGCAGCGGTTCCTGTAAATGATGAAGAAACACAAGTATGCTTGTGAACTGGCATGCTTTCCGTAAGACTAGATCAGACGATCTACAAAGTTACTGTGAAATATATAGTGAGTGCGACCCACCCAGTCGGTCCGACCTCAGATGGAGATGCGTACTTGAATATTTCGTATCTCTGGTGTATCAAAGCCGGAAAGCAAGGACTATTCGTACATTTTGGGCGGCCTCAATGCCTTGGAACGGAAACATTACCATAGCAACACATGCAAGAGTGTTTATTGCGTGTATCCAAGGACAACTACGCAACGCATCGTGATAACGACGGAGTCCTGTTGCACCACATAGGGCGTATCTATGCCCGAGGAGTAGCTTGTATGCGTCAAAAATACATTAAGCACATGCTAATGTGCAGCTATGTGTGCACACACTAATGTGCGGTATCCAGGGTCTAAAGTGGATACAATACCTGCTATTTGGTAACGTAATTTCTCTGGGAGACGCATCAATCTGCGTAAATATTCATGCCTTCATCTAGACTAGCGGTCTCGAAAAACAATGTTTTACATATTTTGTCAACAAAAAAACCTCTATCATCAACATGTACAGATTGATACAGTGTAGTTAACGGTCTCTCCCTAGCTTGTTCGCAAAAGGTCCCTCTAGTCACACATTGGTACACGTTCAGGAGAAGGTCTGCAATAGTTACATCAATAACCTCTGTGTATCTGTTCAAGTGTATTAGGATTTACAAGTATATGAATATCAGCTTGTCAATCCTAAGCAGCGACAACATATGGACATTGACAATGTATTTATGGTATGGAATGAAACCAGGGAAACTCTCAGCATACCTCAACATTATTGACAATCTAATTCAGTTTACATCTGAGATTGGAAATCCAGGCATCCATTTTATGGATATTCGGTGCTCTCCCATGGCTCCTGGCTTCAACAGCTTCTTATACCACCAACCTACTGCTCGGAATAACCTCCTCCATAGGGTGAGTTTTCATCCTCTGGCCACTATTAAAAGTTTACTCTCTAGGCTACGGATCAAGCGCATAGTGAATGATGAATACATTTTAAAGAAAATGGATACACAGATGACAAATTGATGTTACCCAGAAATAAAGTTGATACTAAACAACGGTCATCTCTCTTGACACCCAATAGTGCCGCAAGATCGTCAGCAGGCGCATTGGTATTTGTTAGCAAATACAGCCAAGAATAAAGAAAACCATACTTGAGCTTTGGTCCTTACTAAATTGTGATAATAAACTCCAGGATTTCTTCACAGAAAAACCTATTTTTGCATTTCAACGAAGCAACAACTTTAGAGACCTCCTGGTCAAAACACAACCTTAGAAAGACAAACGAGAAGGCGTACCTATCCCTGCATGTCATGCAACAATTGCAAAATAGCATTATAAAAGGGACTCTGTCACACATCCACAGACAGAGGAGAAAAGATCAAATTGCACATGTAATGCTGAGCATGTAATATAGTCCATCAAATGTCCATGCAGTCTCCTCTACATCAGTCAAACCAGCTGCAAAGCCAGGATGAGGTGGAATGAACATAAATCTAACATTAGAACTAATAACCTGCAGTCTCCGGTTTCCAGACATTTCCAACAGACACCAATACACCAATTATCGCAAATCGGATTTCACATTTTTTAATAGTGATCAACACCACTAATCTAAGAATGAGTACAAGTAAAAAACTTGAGCAAAGGGAAGCTTATTGTTTCGATAGACTCAACAGTCTCTTCAAAGTGGCCTGAATGAAGAGTTAGATCTATTTTGTTGCTTAGTTTATAATTTCTATTCTTTCATCACATGATTTCACTGATTCATGTAACGTGGTCCATATGTTGTCACTGTTTATGATTAACAAGTTCATTTAATTGATACATGGGTGGCACTGTTGTCCCTCACACGACTAAAAGGGAGCATAGAGGCAGTCTTTGCTGCACGACTGGAACGACGGTTGTACGGAACATAAATTGAGCACCAGGTGCTTCACATACTTGTAAATCATATTGTTAGTCTGTGTTTTGTACATAGGTGTGATAAGGCGGTGGAAAGGAAGGAAGGAAGATCAGAGCCAGGACAAGGCCTCTAGCAAGAAGCCAATCAGACCTTGGGGCATGAGGTCATAATGGAGGGAGGGAGGTTACAGCCTGGGAGCGACAGACAACTGGGCCAATGATAATGCTCTAAAACAAAGGTTCCAAGAATGTCACCCTGATGCAGGCTTCTGGTGTTTGTTTTTGAATTGGAGAGAAGAGTTGGAGGAGGGCCCGGGGCCTGAGGAGGAGGTGACCTATGAGTGGGCCTATTGACCTGCGGCCATAACGAAGCAGTGGTTCAAGTTGCACCCGTTGTGCCCCGTTCTGTTGTAACCCGTTTATAAAGACTTGATAAGAAATGTATTCAAAAGAAGAAGTTAGCCATGAGAGAGTTGCTGCCGACAGTCCTAACGGCACTAGAGACCCAGCTGGAGGCGTCTGTCATCCGACAGCCTCATCGAAGGAGCCGTCGGGTCCATGGCGCCCCTCCATAGCCCCCAACTTCCTGGAGGAGGAGCCGCGGCGCAAGCCTCTTCTGCTGACTGACGTGCCGGCAGGGAGAGGGGGCCCGACTCTACGAGTGAATCGCAAGCATCAGGCGAAGAAACTGCTGACGGCTTGACAGAGCCCTGAAAACAGTCGTCTTCCGAGCGAGCGGAAGAAGGAGCACTCGCAGCTGCTGTAAGTCACCGAGGAGGGAGCCGGAAGCCAAGGTGAGCGTCGAGTGAATGAAAGGAAGAGTGGATGAACAGAATGCACGGTCGTTTGCCTAACGGTTGTCTGTGAAGTCTTTCCAACAGGGGCTGAGCCCAAAGGAGGCTGGAGCACAACCAGCACCAATGGGGGCGTGAACTGGAGACCTCCTTTCTGGAGAGCAATAGAGAAACGAATAGGGAGGATTGAGAGACAATATGAGACTTTAAGGAGTTGAAGATGAGTGATCCCTAGGAAAACAGTTTCCAGAGTAAAAGACAATACCCATCTCCTGGAGAAAGCTCCCGAACACTGTTTGCCTCGACAGAATGGTTCATGACTACAAGTAAACAATCAGTTTATTTTTTTTAAGTAGGAAAAAGGGAACGGCACGTTGTCCCCCCCTTTTTCCCAGAATTAAAGAAGCCTGTTGTTTCTACAAATAAGTCGGTAAGGCTTAAGTGTTGAAGTCTGGTCTTCTCATTTCCTAGTCCCTACAATGGGTATATATGATGGTTATTTAACAGATTTCTACTGTAATACAGAGGTTATTGTTTTTAAATATTGCAGACCTTCTCCTGAATGTGTACTAATAGACGGACGTTATGTGAACAAGGTAGGGAGAGACTGTTAATTACACTAACTGTATCCGATCTGTACATGTCAAAATCAGCAGTTTTTTTTTGTTGACATGTAAAAAATTGTTTTTCGAGACCACTAGTCTAGAGGCATCCATGAATATTTACGCAGAATGATGTTTCCCAGAGAAATTACATTACCAAATATTACGCCTTTTTCACGCATATGAGCTACTCGGGCATAGATACGCCCACTGTGGTGAAACAGGACTTAGTCATCACGTTGCATAGCATAGTTGTCCTTGGATACACGCTATAAACACTTGCGCCTGTGTTGCCATGGTAATGTCTCCATTCCAAGGCATTGTGGGCACCCAAACGTTGCGAATAGTCCGTGCCTCCCAGCATCGATACACCCGAGATGAGAAATATTCAATAATCAAGCACGCATCTCTATCTAAGGTTGGCCCGACTAGGGCCAACTAGAATAGGGATTCTATATTTCATGGTATCTATTTGTAGATCGCCTGATCTAGTCTTATAGAACACCAGTGTAACATGCATACTTGTGTTTGTTCGTTATTTACATGCCCTGCTGCCCTTCTCCCCTGAAGTTTCAGCACAGCATTCATTGCCTTCATGGTAAGAGCAGGCACCTAGCTGAAGACCATTTTTGTCTATTGTGAATGTAGATAAATAACTGCCCATATAGCGATTGTTAAGGATACACACTTGCTTTTGCAGGAGTTGGGCACAACTTTCTTGAAATACTGGATTGCAGGGGGTAGAAACCAATCTCAAGGGTCAACATAGATGACAATTATGGTAAGGGGACATACACTTTTTTTGTTTTTTTTGCTCCTTACCAGCTTATTTTCAATCCCTCCCTTTTAGTAAGCATACTATGTGCATAAATACTATGTGCATAAACATCAGTTTACAACGGGCATCAGTATATTACAGGAATACCAGAGGCTTGGCTCTTTGAGCACTACAGGCTCCACCTGAATACAACCACTAGCTAGACGTTTTGAGATGGACGTTTTGAAATCGGTGTTACCCTCTCGATCCTTATTACCAGGTATAGTTTTGAGTTTATTAGTATATTCAAGAATAAGATATATTGCTGTACATACATTAATCTGTTAGTCCACACTTGAATCATTTGTGTAACATTGTGTATTTATAGAGCCTACCCTGAAGGAGACTGGGTCTGAAATGCATCAGCAAGGGCTTCTGCACGAAAACGATGAATAATGAAAAATAAAAATGTTTTACCCACAAGTTATGGGTCCACTATATTGATTGTATGATTCTGATTGTATCAAATGTATAGTTGTAATATGCAGTAGTTTTCACTGCACCCTTGCCGTCTCAGGTCTGGTGACTACTTAATCAGACATTTGCTTTGCTAACTGTCTAACCTGCTGTTAAAATCAACCCCTCACCAAAGGGCAATAATCTGGATGTATTTTTCAAACCATTAATTTTCCTAAATCTTGACAAACCTATGTTATCCCCATTCATAAGAAAGGCCCAACTTCTGATCCCAAAAGCTACCGCCCAATTATGATCATTGAAGCTGATTAAAACATTTTTGCATTCCTGTTCTTATCCCATAGTTGGGCACTAGAGAAGGAAATATTAAAGAACCGGATCGGATTTCAAAGAGGCCTTGGTACATCATTGATTGGGTTGATGGTAAAATGCATGCAAGAAATGGCCTGGCCAGGAAAATGATTGTTTTCAGTGTCACTAGATCTTATAGCAGCTCTTGACACAGTGAAACGAGATATGCTTTAGAGAGTAACCTAGCAGGCTAGTGCATTGATGGAAGGTTTGCTCTCGATTATCGTTAAACTTCATGAAAGCTCTACTAGTGGGTTTTGATCGCACCCTAACAAAATTGAGACATCTGTAGGATTGATACAAGGGCCCGTATTGGCCCCTTGTTTCTGTTATTTGTTTATGGTTGACTTGGGAGAGGTATTGGACACATCAGCTTGTATAGCTCCAAAGATGGGATGCCAACGTTCAAGTTGGGTTTCGTATGTAGATTTTAGGCTGTTTGAGGCTACTGGTATTGGCCTGCAGAGACTGATAACAGCGTTTGGGCACTATGCAACAGCGACTGGCATGATAATAAATCAGACGAAAATGAACGTTCTTCATTTCTCCCCTTCTAAGTGGGATCAGCGTTTAACCTGACAGGATAATAATGAACACTTATTAAGGGTGGATAGCCTGATCTATCTGGGCTTTCCTGTCTTGAATATGCCTAATGAAACAAACGCTGTTTTGCAAATTCTCAGTAGCCCCTCTAATCGAGTACTATGAAAGTAACGTACCAAATCTGCTGTATGGTGTGGAGTTAATGCCACCCTGGCTTCTAGAAAGTTAGAGGCTTTAATTTGGTGGTAGGCCTTGGAGATACCAAACTGCACTCCATGTGCATTCGATTAGTTACGAATTGGCCCTCAGTCCTTGTCAGTAAGAGTGAAATGGAAGATCTTGGGATTAGTCGATTAAGATTGTGAGTGCCCCAGAGAATTCCTTATATGCAGAGCAAAATTCTCTGATGGGAATGCGAGGGCACATTACCATTAATGGTTTGATGGATTTCTCCCTGATGATTTTACAAGGAATGGACCTGATGATTTTACAAGGAATGGATTTCTGTTTTTGAATTAAATAATCCTAGAAAAGTAAAATTAGCATTGTATAGGGCTGATTGGATTCAAACCATGGAGGAGATGCATGGTCTGCAATCCTTGCAACATCTCGAATTGGAACATAAAAGATGGGCGTGCTTGCTCCTTACCTGGCTCGTTTCCCTTATTTTGCACGAAATATCTTATTTAGATTTCCTGCAAATATTCTGACAGTGCTTTTACCAAAAAGAGGTTTGATTCCTGGGGAGAATGCTTTTTGCCATCCTTGTGGTAATACAATTAGCCGGAGCAATGTAAACGTGGCTACAATGTCCTGCCATGTTGTTTTAATGAATGCTCTACACTTTAGGCAGTTTATTCATAAATTTTTTTATGTGGATGAGGGCCATTAACTACCTCAACCAGTTTGGCAGTCTGCGGTTTCATAAGTAACCTGCGAGTATATACTATTTGAGTGGTTCTTTTGAGGTTTTTATAATGGAATTTTGGAAATATCTGGCTTCTCAGGGTCTCAACTGTGAAGGATCTACTAGTTCACTCAGTTCTATTGGAAGGATAACGAATTGGGATTATACATAGGATGATGGCATGCTTGTTTTAGTTTCATGTATAGTGTCTTGTCTTGTTTTATTCTTATTGCTGTTTTTGTGATATATCCTTGCATGTGAACTTATTTGTATTTATGATTTTGTATTTTTGAATTAAGTTGTAGAGGAGGGTTGGTGTTTTTAGCCGTATACAATAATACAATAAATGTTATTGTATATCTCAGATTAGCAGATGGTTCCCTCTTATGGCACTTAGTTATCTTTTATGGAATATAATCAAATATGTATTGCATACTTCATTGTCATTGAACAGTTTATAAAATAACAGGTGAAGGTGAGTTTCACACTTCACAGTGCCAAGTTCAGGTAATTCTGTAGTCGGTGTTTCAGATAAGAATTTGAAGTGGAGGTATTTTTACTCTTATTGTTGGGAGCAAAATGTCCCATTACCAATGGGCGTATTTTATAAGCCAGTAAAAACTAGAAATCGTGTTTTAGCACTAAATATTTCTTTGCACCTGGTTATTCATGCACATTAAAAGATTAATGTTTACCTTTTCAAATCGGACAGTAATACGTTTCTTTCTCTTGCATTATGTGTGCTACTGTTCCAAATATATCAATAGATCTAGCTATGTTGGTGAATGCAGGGGCACAAGCTCCCATGAGTGTGTTTCCTGTTTTTTGTTTGTAGTATTTTTACCTGCCATGAGTATGTGCCTATTTTTAGGGCGTAAAAGTGACTGATACACCCGTTATCTGTAAGGCTGTCTGTAGTTCATTTATATTTATCCTGGTCTGTAGTCTACCTTGGGTAAGGTGCTGATGGTGTTAAGACATGTAATGTAATAGTTGATTTTTATACGCTTCATTAGGGACTGGGTCAGAGTGTAACCTGTCAGTAATAACGTAAGCTATATTTTCTGTTGCACACCCACCTTTTGAGCAAGGGGAAGGTGGATCAGTTGCCTCCCCTCTATCCTAATTTAAAGGAAAATGGGCTTACCTGCTCCATGGGTGCTGCCGCAGTTCCCTCCCGTTAGCCTCTGCCTCTGCACTCCCTCACCCCGGCACATTAATGAAGCAGTGCCCTGGCTCGGGCCCAAACAAACTTTGCTATGTCAGCCATTTTGCAAACTGCCTTGTTTCCTTAACATGTGCCATTTACACCACACACTGCTGGCTTTACTTGCTACAAACTGTCCTGATCCTACTGTTAACTCCAGCTGGTGGGCTGGTACAGCCTCCCAGCAGTGGATTTATCGGTTTGATAGTATCTTTCTCCCTCTAGTTATTTGCATTTTCCTGCTGCATTAAAGTCAATATCTTCAATCTTGATAAATTGGTTCTATTGAAATGGGGAATCCGATGTATTAATATTGCAGCCTAGCAACAGCAGCAAAGCTAGTCTCAAAATTGAAATGATTCAAACTTTAGTGTTCACTTTTTTTTTTTTTATTTAAAAAGTGTACATAGTCACTGTGTCGAGATGTCCATATCGCACCGTATGCTCAGGGGTACCTGAATTTTGTTAATAGAAAAATGGGACCACTGATTTGGCGGCATAGTAATAGTCCCCCCTTCAAGTCTACAGTTTTCAAACTTGTAGTTGTGACTGTTCATGGCACCAAACAAGTTTTGTTATAGCATACATGATGTTTCAGACCCATGTACAGGGTTCAAAATTGGATTTAAGTGAAGCAGTAAGAGCAATTCACATCCCCTTGCTACTGATTTGGCACTATCCCTTTGACTTAAATGCTGTTTGAGCTTGAGGTAATTTCTGACGGTCTCCTCTAACTTCCCCCTCCCAGCCCCACCAGAAGTTATTGCGCAAGACCAAATGGATCCATTATCCATTTCCTGTGTTCCCTAGTTTCTACACACTCTGGATTTTTATCATGCTGTCATCGAAACAATCTCTAGATGAGTGTGGATGTAACCCAAGAGGCATGTAGAGTAAAATATACTCTAAAGAGTATGAATGGTTCACAATTGAGTAATCCCTTTTGGGATCGAAATGTTGCCATACATCCAACAGACCAAAAACCAGCAATGACAGTTTCAAGCTATTAGCTGATTCACCAGATCCTCCGCTCTGTCAGTGTAGACCTATCTAAATTGCATTACAGAAGGAGATGCATTTCCCCCGTTAATAGTATTTCCCTCCTCGTTGTTGCTTACCAATTGATCCAGTAACCTCACTTAAATTCTTTGAGGTAAAATGAAATGCATAAAAGAGGGCAGATTTGATCCTTCGACCATAAATCTGCCCTTTTTTGTCTTATTAGATGCTTCAACTTGGAAAGTATTTATGAAACATAAATGCTACACATGTTTTTTTTTTCTCACAAGTGAAGGAGAAATTTAACAATCTCTTCTGGTCTTTTCAAAGTCGCTGTGTCTCTTGTAAAGCCACAAACCATATGTCCAAGCTTTTAAGTTATTTATTTCTCTAAGCCAGTGGTATTAAAACTGTGAGGCTGCCCCCACCCCCCACACAGGGCGCAGGGATTGGGCGGGGTGAGGCTCTTCAAAAAGGAAGCACAGTGACTACTTTTCATAGAAAATATAAGCAAATGGGGCACCTGCTGCGATCAAAAAGAATATTTTTACTCGAGGGGGCTCTGCACAATGTTTGAATGCCACTGCTCTAAGCAGTTGGGCTCTTTAATTTGGTGTGTTGAGACCTTCCATTGTGTCTCCCCTCCTGTCTTAAAATGTGCATTTTGTGATCTCTTTAATCCTGTCTTGTCCCGTTGCTTGCCTCTCGCTGTCCTGTCTGCCTGCTCTAGTTGTCCTTTCTAGTGTCTCCACCTCTCCCCTCTCGCACCTACTCTATGGCGCTTTCTGTGTCTATCTTTTCCAACTGCTTCTCTATGACTATCCTGCTCTCCTCACCAAATATGGTTGGAATAAGTTTAAAAAGGACATCCTGGTCTCCAACCCAGGCCTCCCTATCGCTGATACCTACACCAGTGCCTCTAAATGTGCATATAATCGAACATTGAGGACAATAAATGTGCTTCTAAAATTACAAGACGTCCTGAACTCATTACTAGTCACATTGCTGTTTGGTCATCATCAAAGTCCTATAAATCAATTTCTGTCCCGTATTGTCAGCCCTCACTGCTCCACCTTCCCCCAGCCCCTCATAACCACAAGAACCACTCGCGAACCAGCAATTGCCGCCTCATTCAAGCAGATAGAATGTTACCCATGGCAACAACTTGGTGATTACCAAGGATTATCTTCCCTCCTGCTCTCCCTACCATCATGAGTAGCTAATAATAATTTCAGTTATGATTGGCTGATGTGCAAAACAATTCAAAAGGTAACTAACCAATCCCATCAATGGTATGAATAATTTAAGATGTTACTCGTACCTCGTCCTTTTCCCCACCCCCCAAATCCACAGAGAATTAAGTTTGGTTTAGTTGCCCCATCTCATCCTTCTTAATCTTCCCTGACCTCTTGATTTGTCACAGCACCCGGTCTGATAGTTTCAGCGCACTGTGGGATAGTGACTTTCTTTTTTATTTCTTTTTTGCTTTTTGCAGTATTAACTTTTATTTAGGTCTTTAGAGCAATTGACTATCCAGGACTGTATCCTCCTTTCTCGCTATTACTGTATGAAAGCTATCCCGAAGCTTACATTTTATCCTTGACGGGTCTGTCCATTTTTACCTCTGACACTGAAGAAGCTCTTTCATCACAGGTTTCAGTAATCTTCAAGTGAATGTAGATTGGGATAAATCTCGGCAGAGCTTGTTCGAGTTGTCCATAAATTCAATATTCCCCTTTTAGCCTCATTCTGCCTTAATTGCTTCTTTGATTTTAGAATTGTGTCATTTCACTACAATGCTGCTTGGCTACAGATCTGTTCTGTGGCGCTGTGGGTCTCTTCTGTGTGCCCTGTCTTTATTTATGCTGGTTCGTGCTCTTTCAGCAGGAGTTTAAACAAGTCACTCCTGCACCCATCAGAGTTGTTCAACTTGGGCCTCCTTCAGGAATTGGGTTGTTACATTCTCCCTCTGTGCCCTATTTTCTAGGTGTTCAAATTGCAAGACCTTACTGGTATCTTTCTGTTCCTGCAACTCTACAATGATTTTAGGTATTTTGCCCTAGAACATTGTAGGAGATAACCCTATCGCCCAATGTTGCGATCTTGAATGTATTTTCAAATGTGGACGATTAAAGTTGTACTGGGATCTAGCAAGCTCTTGCCTATGTGTAACTGTAAGCTTGTCATTGAGAGATTACATAGACAAAGTTCTTTAGTTAAGGGGATTTCTGTGTGCCTGAACACATTTTCCATGTTCGTCATTTGTTACTGTGTTGTTCCAAGTGAGAAGCTGCATATTTTAGAGGAATTGAGGAAAGATTGCATGCAGGGATTCTTTACCTTCTTTCAAGCCACAGACTTTCTACGGGAGAGTCTCAAGAAGGTTGCAGTTTCCACAGTTGGACAGTGCTCCATCACATCACCAGTGGAATTTTGTAATTGAAGTGCTTAATAAGTCACAATTGCTCTGTAACCCCTAGAAGACTCTGCTGGATTAATTATCGCATTTGCAGAAGATGGAGTTGGCAGCAATCAAACAGCTAGTGCTATCATCAGCATATGAATTCCATTTGTATGACATTTATTGATCACTCGCTTTTAGAGCTGATGCATACCTCTTCCCTCTGGCAACTCTAGCTTGTTAAATTAAGATAATTAAATTGTTCGATTACTCTCCTGCCTGTGGAAATGTAGTTGCCTACAATGTGGAGTGTAGTGAGACCAAGAAGATCTGGTAGTGGGAAACTAAAACTATTCTGCTTTTAAGTGATCCCTTGATCTTGTTGTGAAATGGTAACCCCTTACTCCATCTATGCCTTGGGTCTAGTATATGGTATAAATATGCAGTAGTGGTTTTACAGTTTACTACAGGCTGTGTGGGTTACTGCAACATCTCCTGTGGTGGTATTTTTGGTCCTGGTTACGACTATGTTCTTGTCTGTCTCCTTTTCCTTCCTAACCCATGGCCCTTTTTGCACATTGCTTGCCACCAAGTATTGCACACAGGTATAGTTTAGGACTGGGATGGGTCTGCTTCCGCCCCCTTTACTATCTTATACATATGGGGTGTCTGTTTATTCAATTCTTCTAACGCCAAATGGCCATGGCGCACACAAATAATGCACATATAGCGGGAGCAGGAGAGTGTTAAATAGCTAGGAGGACTAGCCAAAAGTGTTTTGACAGCTTTTTTAAAGCAAAGCAGCGAAGAGAGAGAACCTATTTTGTTTTTTAGGGCATTCCATTTCTTGGATACCTGCGCTGAAAGTTGCAGCCACCAAATTTAGACGATTTGAAATGTGACTGAGTTTGTGCGAATCCCCTGATCGCAGGGCATGTGTAGGTTTATCTGGAGTCAATTCTTCTATAAGATAAGGAGGGTCAGTGGATGACAAGCATTTGTGAGCCAGTGTTAGAATTTTATGAGGAATCCTATGCACTACAACCAGTGTAACTTTTTTCTGCCCTCAGAAATTGACTTTTTGCTAGCAATGAATCGAGCAAACCTTTCTTAAGGAGGGGAGTTACCAAACCACCTTAAGGGAAGATGGTACAACGCCATCTTGTAAGGATAGATTAACCATCCTAGTAATCTATGGACTCGAGGGTCATGGTTCCTTAATGATACTGGCCGAACATATGTCCCTTTTACAAGGTGTTGGTTTGAGTCCAGCGACTATGCCGAGGATCTCGGTTTCAGAGCATTGTTTGAATTCAAAGTTCTCAGTCATTATATTCTTGGAGGGATAGTCGGGGGGGGGGGGGGGGGGGGGCAGGATCCATCTGCAGCCAGGCCGTTTGTTTTGTCTGAATGTTTATATTATGGCCCATAATTTTATTATCAAACTCTTTTTGGATAGATTGGCACCAAGAGTTATGTTCAATGTCAACAGCAACAGTGCTTTTTTTCCTCTAGTTTTGGAATTTTTAAAAGTTCACTGGATCTTGATTTAGCGTTGTCAATTCTAGTGTGGATTTGTCTGCAATTATCACTTTCTTGTAGTTATTGACTAAAGCTTTATATTTAGCAAGTGTTTCGGGGGTCCAGCATTTAAGCCACTCTTTCAGAGAACCTTTTAACTGACCTAGATTTAAGAACGGTTTCATTGAACCAGGCGTTTGTTTCAGGTTTAACCAGTTGCATTTTTTTCAGGGGCAAACCTCTCTATTGCTTCATTGGTGACTTGTGTTCAAAGGGTCCCCAATGAGTTAATGTCTATAAAGGAGTCAGGGTGTTGAAGGTTCGGTTTTACGAGTTCCATGAATTTGGTTGCCTGTCCATTCCTAAAATTACAAGATTTTACAAAGATTTTTGCAGCCACATTCAGTTGAGTGGGGTCAATAGGCAGGCAAACAGTTAAACAGATTAGGGAATGATCGGACCAAGGGCATGGTAAATAGGTAACGTTAGACTTTCATTCGATGTGTAAGAACCCAGTCAATGGTATGACCATTATCATGGGTTGGCTTTTCGATCCATTGAGTATAATTGGTAGTGTTCAGTGCAGAAATAAAGAGATTTGACAAGTTTATGATTCTTTTCCTCAGCCCAGTAGTTAAAATCGCAGAGTATAACGATGGTAGATGTAGTTTTCGGGATACTATTGACAAGAGCAAAAAACTGTTCTTCGAACTAAGGCATATCATTAGGTGTTCTATAAATAGTAAGAATTGCCATGTATTATCTGTTTCAACCTTCATAAATTGACTCTCGCACCTTTAAAGGCATGGTCTAGAAAAAAATGTTATTTAAAAAATAGATGGGCAACATAAAAACTAGCATTCTCTTTTTTAAAACTTCCTATGTAAAATTTTGACCTATTCAAGCCCAAAATTCGCAAAAGTAAGCACATGGGCGCATCCATTTTGTGAAATGGATGCCCTCCTGTGCTGGCTTTTGCGGCACTAATGAAGGAAAAGCCAGCCAGCTGTAGTAAACAAAAGCTACCGCTGGGTGGCTTTCCCTTCATTAGTGCTGTACGCGGAGGACGGGGACCGGAGACCAGAGCAGGAAAGCTGCAGCTGAATCTCGGTAACTGCTATTTATTTTTTTTTTTAAAATAAGCACTAGCTGCAGTTTTTTTTCTAAGTTTTCCGGGCTGGAGGAGCCCGGAAAACTTAGAAATAAAACTGCAGCTTTAAAAAAGTTGTATTTATGTTTGCGGTCGCTTTTGAAGCGACCGCAAACATAAATACAAAATTATTGTGTTGGAAAACGCTGCAGTTTTTCTTTCCAAGTTTCTCAGGCTCCTCCGGCTCGGAGGAGCCTGAGAAACTCGGAAAGAAAAACCGCAGCGTTTTCCAACACAACCACGTTGTGTTTCTGCCTGCTGTGGCTATCACTTTGGGGCTCCGGAGCACCGGAGCCCCAAAGTGAAAGCCACAGCAGGCAGAAACACAACGCGGTTGTGTTTACATGCCGCGTAGTGTTTCTGCCTACAGCTGATTTCCCATTTGGGGCTCCCAGCGGTAGCTTTTGTTTACTACAGCTGGCTGGCCTTTCCTTCATTAGTGCCGCAAAAGCCAGCACAGGAGGGCATCCATTTCACAAAATGGATGCGCCCATGTGCTTACTTTTGCGAATACTGAGCTTGAATAGCTCAAAATTTTACATAGGAAGTTTTAAAAAAGAGATTGCTAGTATTTTTTTTTATGTTGCCTATCTATTTTTTAAATAAAATTTTTTACTAGACCATGCCTTTAAATCTCTAGATGAGTGAACATATTGGTCTGTTTTCGTGTGGGAAGTGCAACCCCCCCCCCCCCCCCTTTGGCCAGTACGATCATCCCTGACGATATTAAACGTTGGGGAAGTGAATTAGAAGCTGCCATATTAGTTGACTTGTTAAGCCATGTCTCTGTGATGGCCATTAGATCAATATCAGAGTTACTGAGGAAGTCTTCCATTTCAAACCCGTGTTTGACTAGGGAGCGGGTGTTCAATAGGGACATTTTTAGATCTGGTAATGGTAAGAGACGAGGCACTGTATTGTTGGGCAAGTTGTTTGAGAAATCCTCATTCAATATAGTTAAAAGCATTGATTGGCAATTACTTGGGTTTACGAATCCCCGGGTGATGATTTGCGCCATAGGTAGAGTATCACCGATAATTGTTTTACTATTATTTGCAGTCCTCAAATGCAGGTAATGGGAAAACAGAGACATTAGACAGTCTTCGTGGGGACATTTGGCCAAAGCTCTATCACGAACATTGAAGCTTTTAGATAAGAAGGCATCAGCACTTACAGTGCATCGAGGGGCATGCAGAGCATTTGCGTAAGCTTTAGTGCCAGAAATACTCAATTTGAAAAAGGCAGTCTGAGGCAACCTAAGCAAACAATACTATAGGTGTGCGATCCAAGTAATATTTGAACACAATGCAATTTAGTGCTAAAAGTAAAATGAGAACGAGTGAATGCAGAATCTATTTTAAAAAATGTGTAAAATCAGCAGTTCAATGCTATTAAAATTAAACCGTTTGTTGCGCCACAGATTTACTTTTTAGCCAAACAACTTGACTTAAATACAAGATTCTATAGACCGGAACAAACCGGCGCGGAAACGACAGCGCTGACGCACCTGGCAACGTCCTTAACGCAGGAGAAACTACTGGACTTCTTGGAAGTGTAGTTTCAATGTCAACTGCAGGTAGCAGTTGCTGTACTCTGCTGGACAAAAGTGAGGTGGGCTGCAAGGACTGAGGCTACCTAAGCAAACAGTACTATAGGTGCGCAATCCAATTAATATATGAAATCAATGTAATTCAGTACTAAAAGTAAAATGAGAACGAGTGAATGCAGTATCTATTTAAAAATAATCAGGCAAAATCAGCAGTGCAGTACTAATTAAAATTAAACAGTTTGCCTAAAGTCAATATTAACACAGAGCAGAGGCAAAGTACACAATAAGCGTGCAGTACGTTATACCACACAAGGTTTCAAGAACGTGTACAACACACAGACTACCTGAAGAGTAGGGTTTACGGGAGGAAGATGCTGACACGTTGATTCCGGCGATGACCGGGCTTGTCTCGGGTGCGCCGGCGCAGCAGCACCAGATCAACTGATTTGAGGAGCCTGGGCTGCTGGGAAAAGTTGTTTCTGGACAAGCAGCTCAAGCAGAGTGCACAAAGCCAAATGCTGTATTTAAATTGAGTAGACTACTCTTGCGTGCAGCCAGGGACACAATCCACAGAACGTGATGGAATCTCACATGTAATACAAAAGCACTTCAATTTCAATTAAAGTGCATCAAACACACATTCAGTTTTGGCAGCAGCAAGATAACGCACACACATGCAAAAAAGAAATATATATTTTTCCGATTAACCCAAAGTACTTGCTTAAACTTGGTTACTGTATGTGTAATTTTGTAGTAGGGTATATTTTTCAAAGTGCCAGGGTGGTGGTATTTTCTTGGGTGCCTTTTTTGCTGGAGGTATATGGAGGTGCAGTGATTGACGGAAGGTATGCAGCACAACTCGCCCTGTTGAGTGGCTGCATTTCTGTCCTCCAGGATGTTTTCCACAATGTCCTTGTCGACTTGTCTCCTCAGTGTTGATGTTGAAATGTTGCGCTGCCTTCATACTATACTGTAGTTGGTTGTCTACTGGCGAGTCTGCAACCAGCTGGTCCTGATGGTTTGGTGACTGTACTATATAAATGTCATTGTCGTAGTACTGGTGCTGATACTGGCTATAGAGATCCCTCTGAGACCCAGCCTGGTCATCGTATTATGTGTCTTGAAATGAGTCTTGGTAATGAGTGGTGTCTCGGGATGCCGAGGCCGGGATGCCTAGAGCAGAGGTGCTGGCCTGAGACATTTTGGCAGGGGGTGTCTGTGCTGATGCCCCTGGCTGCGAGGCATCTGAGTACTGTTAACTGATCTGGGTGTCTGCCCATGAAGTCCACGAAACAGGATATTCTCCCTAATATCTTGTTAAATGGTTCTGGAGTAAAATGACAGACCATGTCTTTGAGAGTCGGCTGTGGGGTATGTCCTTAGCATTTGTGTGCCGTGTCCGCCAGTTGTCTTCATCACAGGACCGCCGACCTGCTTCTTGGAGTCGGGGGCCTGCACGGATCCCGATTGCCCTCGGCATCACTCATGAGTCTGTAACTGCCTCCCTGGAGTCTTTCGTCACGTCTATCTAAGCCTCGTTTTGTCCGCCGATTTCTTTCAGATTTTTTATGGTTTTCGGCTGGAAAAGCTGACGAGACTTGAGTGCTTTTCAGCATGATCCCTCAGGAGACAGTAGTTGCACATGCAGTGCGTGAATTTACGACGGCTGAAGGGAACATTTAAATGGATTTTTGTCCACTGTTTAAACAGGGTAGTTGGGCGAAAAGGGAAGAAGGGAGCTAACGGGATAATCATTCTCTAAAAGGAGTCGGTATAGAGAACCTCCCCCCTCTTCCTACTGTAATGGGCCAAATCCTGAAGAGGCCCGTAAGACCGCAGCTGGCCGTCGATCGATCAGTCGTCTTGTGGGTGTTCGTCAGGAGCCGTCGAGTGGGTGAGTAGTCGTGCGGTGAAGCAAACAAAGGAAAGGAAGAAATTCTACCAATGTAACATCAGTAAATCAAAGGCAGCCTACAAGACTCTATACTTCATACAACCTCATGTCGGAAACAAACCATCTGAGGGACCACGACGCGTAAAGCACCATGGGTACAGTACACATCACACTAGGGATAGTATTACTAATCATGCACTGTCAATGTCCGTTTTCGAAAACAAATCCTCTAATACTCTGCGACTTCCACTAGATGTCGGACTGTGCAGAGCATGTGATCTAAGCAGATACAAGCACTAGAAATAAGATTACGATGAGTGATGTATCCCATATGTGAAGTCGGTCATTGATTGTGCATGGTCCCATTCAGTGATGGGGATATGACACCCTGTCCCTTTTCCTACCAGTATTGTATACAAAGGAGGACTATGCAAATGTTTCATGAAAAATGTAAATCATGTGTTCCCCCCCCTTTTTTTTTTATTACTTTTAAAAAAAAATTGTAGTTACATTTTTAAAAAAAATAATTTTCTTTATTTTTTAAGTAACATTTTTTGGCATATTTGATCACACACACACACACACCCCTATGCCCCACCTGTGCACCCGCCTACACCTCCACCTCCACCCGTGTCTGCCCATTTGCATTGCCTCTCCCTGTTATTAGAGCCTTAACTTGTTTGCCTTCCAGAGCAAGTAATGTCTCCCACACTGTGGTGCTGAGGCCCCTCAAAGCTGGATACTTCAATTTTACCTCTGCCACAATCACTTATGTAGCTCAAGAAGGAGGCCAGCCTGTGGTGAGTATGCGAGACCAGTACTGTGTTTTGGATTATTGTGATGTGCTTGTGTAAAGCTGTGTCAGTAGGTTGTACGGGGCATTTTAGTGGAGAGGAGCAAGCGTGTTACAATTTATGGACTGTGTGTTGGGCTTGCATGGAGGCCCACCCACACAACGGTGTCTTGTGTTTCTCCTTAAGATAGTCTTTAAATCTTTTTTTTTTATATTCATTCAGGTTGGTTACAGCAGTGCTCCTGGACAAGGAGGAATTCTAGCACAAAGGGAGTTTGACAGGCGATTCTCACCTCATTTTGTGAGTATTGTATAGCTCAGCCAGCTGCATATTATCTCAATCCCAATGAAAACTGTCCTAAAATAATGTTTCTGTGCCATCCTTTTTTTTTTTCTGTGAAATCGTTGACACAATTCTAAATAGATTTTGTGTACTTAATTTAAAGAGATGGGAAGAGCATGTGTAGTCTTAGTTTTGTTTCATTTGAACATATTCTGGTAATTGTCATATTTTCTTTAGAGGTCTACACGTGTAGGGTGTGCTTTGATTAGTACTGACTGGTGAAGAATTCTACCGCTTAGACAAATCATTGTGCTCACCTGGGCTATCTCGGGGCCATGAATGACCATCGCCTTTTACGTTGTTTTTGCCATGCCATGTTTCCTCTGTAATGCCAGGTGGCCTTTCAGGAATGGGGAACTAGATCGGCTGCTGCCATCATAAAACCTTTGACAGGCACAGACATCTGTATCCTGCTTTGTATATTTCTCCACACCACCCACCTGTTGGGAGGGATTTTCTTTAAAAAAAAAAGCGTATAAAGGTTTTATTCTTGGATCACAACATTGCATTTTCTCTCGCCACCAAACCCCTTCACTCCCACCCTCACCAAGAAGATTCAGAGCGTTCACCTTAGTAAACTGTGTACCCTGAGAGACCAACCCTAAACAATATTTAGAAGTTTTAACTTTTGTGGGCAAAAAGGGGGCAAAGTCCTCCTTCGGGTAGGTGAGTATTGGGCCCCAATCTGTGTGAAAGGCAGCAACATTCTTTGGCAGCGAATAGTTGACTCATTCCATCGCCACAAAGTCTCACATTTTGTGAATCCAATCATGGAAGGTCGGGGCTTCACAACTTTATCTGCAATTAGCAGCCATGCTGACAGGAGTAGGAGTAGTACCATCAGTAGCTTTGACTGATTAAAAAATTATTTGAATATCTTTTTTTTTTTTTTTCTTTTCGAGGATCGTTCTCGCATTCTCAGGCCCAGAAGGCAGATGTCAGGCGGGATAATTTGCAGAGTATGAAACGTGTTGCTTTCCTTTAGACTTCAGTCCCAAAATCGTTTGACAATCCTACCACATTTGTTTCTAGCCCCCTTCCTACCCACCTGAGAAAATCCCCTACAATACATCTGGGAGGAGCTAAGGAACATACCATGCAGCATGTTCGGGGGTGTAGTACCATTGGACCATTATTTTGTACTACATCTCCCTGAATTGTATGGCTCGAGTCAGTTTAGGTGTGCCTCTCGGAGCATCTGCCATCCTGCCCTGGGCATTTCATGCCCCAAAAGTAGATTTCCACTTCTTCATATAAGGTCAGGTCTCGTCCAGCGTACCTTCTGTAAAACGTTTGTACAGAGAAAAGATCGGTTTGTGTGAGCCTGTTTGTGACGCAAGGAACCTTTTCTAACTGGTTGAGTGCCCTGGTGGCTGCCTTCTAGTATTCTTGCCCAGTGCCGCAACTGCAGATAGCGAAGTAAGTTATTCATTGACTAAAATTGCCTTCTTGCAGTCCTCGTAGGATTTATCACTGGCCCCTCAAATATGAGACAATCTATAGCTTTCCATGGTTTAAAGGCGTTCTCTTCCAAGCGTGGGGAGAATTGTGGGTGTCTAAGGAGGGGGGTAAAAGGGGAAGGTTGAAGGTGATCTCATATTTCCTTAAGAGTGTATCCCACATGTCCTCACCCCGCCGCCTCCTCCCCATCCTGTTATTTTGCTTGGATGCATACTTCATGGACTGTCTGGCTTCTTGAGCCATAGAACCTCATCCAATGGTCCATCAACCACCACTCTATGCATTTTCACCCATATTTGCCTCAAGTCCCTAGAAAACCATTCACTAATGACAGGAATTTGCGTAGCTCCATAAAAGGGTGTGAAATCAGGCAGCACTAACCCCCCACACCCTTGGGCTTAGGAATCGTTAGATTTATATATGCCATCCTTGTCTCTTTTTTTTTCCACCATCAGAAAGCTGATGCTATAGGTAACTTTTTTGAAAAATGTTCTGGATAATGGGATCGGTAAAGCCTGGAAATAATAAATCCCTAGCTAGGATTATCGTTTTGATGGAGTCCATCCTGCCCATCCATGAAATTGTGGAAGGGCCCCAACTACTAAGGTCCTCCTTACCTTTCTGCAACAGGGGGGGAGGTTTCGAGAGTATAGTGTCTCAATATTTGTACTGAGTTTCACTCCCAAGTACCTAATTCCCTCGGGACCGCGTAAAAGGTGAGTAAATCATGTCCCTTTGCAAAATTGTTCCTTTTAACGAAAGGTTGAGAATATGACTTTTCCAAACGTAACTCTAGCCCTTGCCACTTCCCTGAATGCTTTTAAGTTTGTTTTGTATGGCTACCAGAGAGTTGGTTGGATCCTCGAGTAAAAAGCATATTGTCTGCAAATGCAGAGACCTTCTGCTCCTCCCTCCCAAAAGGCATCCCCTTAATGAAGGTAACCATTCTAAGCCTAGTCAGAAATTGTTCTAGGTATATTGCAAACAGAAGGGGGAGAGGGGACAGCCCAGCGTTGTACCCTGCAGCATTGGATTTTCTGTCAGAGGGTTTTGTTGAACAGTATTCACACCGAAGGAGAGATGTATAGTTGGCTTTCACCATCTGCAGGGAAGTGCTGTTGAAGCCCATAGGTATGAGGTGTTCAAGTGGGCCAGGATAGGAAGACTGCAGGAATGCCAGTGTTCTCCACCTTTTCCATAAGGGGAGACACTCTCGAAAGTTTGGCGGTGTCTAACTAAGGGAACCAGTCTGTTAGCCAATACTTTTGTGTATAATTTTGCATCTGTATTGATTGGCGATATGGGAGTAATAGGAACCACACATAACTGGATCTTTACCAAGTTTCGGTGTAAGTATCGGCCTCCTTTTGAAGGGAGTGATGCGTCCCGTGACTCGAAAGGAATTGGAAAGCCTCTTTAATTCAAGGATCAATATTTTCCCATTGAATTGTAGAACAAGGCTGAGAAGCCATCTGGACTTAGGGCCTTATTGCTTGGCAGGGCCCTGAGAACACCCTGAACCTCTTCAGTGATTCTGCCTCTAGCCTCAGTTGCTCCAAAGGAGAGATCTTGGGTAGGTGCAGATTATCGATTGCAGCAAGTGTGCCTGCCACCCCCTGATGAACTTTCAGATTCCCCTGGAAGAATCGTTCCCATGGTTTAATAATTCCTCCTAGGTCTAATTCTAATTGTTGAAATCGCTTATCCCTTTGTGCTTATATAGAGCTTAATTCCCCCCATGATACAGCTTTGAAAGCATCCCATGTTGTGTTAAAAGGTTACAGATGTAGGGTGGATTGCCAATCGCTCCATCTATCCTCCCGGTAATTAATAGGTCTCTGGGAAGCTGAAATGGGAAACTTCATTTCAATGTTCCATTTCTGCTTTTTGGTAAACTTAAAGTAACTTGCACCGGGGCGTGGTCAGACATGGAAATGCTGCCTTTCTCTACCCCCAACACTCTGCCCAAACAACAGAGCCACTACCCAGACAGTCTTGTCTGCAAGTTTGTTTTATGCACATTGTAGTAGAACGTGAACCCCCCCCCACTCCCTTTCCGCACCTTTAGATTCCATCCATGTGTCCCAGAGTTGCAGTGTTTCCATACTATTCTTTAACACTTTGGAGGGGTTTAATCATCCCTCACTCCACTATGGGTCCAATCCAGGGTTGGCTACCATGCCAGATTAAATCTCCCATGAGAATAATTTCTCCAGGAGCAAAATCACCAATGCGGGATAGGGCATGACGAAGAAAGCCACCTTGGCCAGAGTTGGGGCATATATCGTGACTGCAGTTATGTGGGATACCCCACATTTTTCATCTCTAAATAAGCAGCAGCCTTCTTTGTCTTCCTTGCTGTTGTGAATTCGTATGGCCAGCCCTGTTCTAAATGCGATTAAGGCACCGTTCATTTTAGCTTGCAATTTGTGGAAGATTGAGGGAAGTGCTGGAAACTAGCCTTGTTCCTATCCTGTGAAATGCGAACAAGCATGTCCGCTTTCTTACCCTGAAGGAAGTGATCCACCTTTTTCCTTCTCGTAAGGGAATTCTGGTGCCTAATATGTGTTTAATCTGATTTTGGGCTAATTATTAAAGCAGGCCGTCGCCCCTCTGAAGAACCCTGGTTGGGTAGATTTATCAGTTTTATGTTTAATCCCCTCTCCCAGTGAGACCCCAGCACTTTTCTTCTGGGTCATTTTCTTCATCTGAATGTTTGCTCTAATAATGAGAACCCTGTTAATTGTGTTTTACTTTCTTTTATGGAGTCATGCTTTCCTCCATACCTTTTTTAAAGGCATCTGTTTCACTTTTACAGTACCCAATGTGCAGTGTTGCTGGGAGCCCTTTGGGCTCTCCTTTTTTATATTTTTATTTCCCTTGAGCTACTGTTCTCAAAGTTAGGATACTTTTTTTGTCCTAAAGTCTTCTTTTGAGAGACACACGCCACCCTATGTGGAGTGCTGAGGGGGGTTACCAAGCATCCCCCTCTCTCTCAGCTTCTGTAACTTTTGTTAGAATAACAACCCTATTGTTTTGGTTGGTGGCAGTGGACTTGGTCTACCGACTTTTGTGCTATTTTTGCCCGCAGGCTGCATTCACAGCTTTGGCTATGTACAGGAGGGGCCCCTTTGTTCCGACATGGTGGCTCCTTTCTTTGTTTACCATTGCTTGTTTGGTGGTGTTTCTTGTTCCTTCTACTATCCTGGGAGGGGGAGGTCCTGATTTGTTTTGTCTTCAGCGGAAGCCCTTTGTGTAGCCCGCCGAGGCTCCGGTGTGTCCGTGAGGACATGATGCATGGGAGTATACTGAAACTGCTATCCTTAGTCTTCTGGTGTGCAAGAAGGGAAGCCATCTGCCCCTTTCTGTGAACTGTTGGGTGAGTTTGCAGAGGATGAGTGTGAAATCCTGATAAAAGCTGAGGTTCTTGAGGCAGAAGGCTAGTCGACCGCTGGTACAGAAGATTTGAAGAAGACTACCGGAGACACCTGAAGCCCCTTCCAGTAACAGCAAAGAGACCACTGCTGTCCTGACCCTGTTTTTGAATTGACAGAGGAATTCCGAAGAGGACTCCTTCCCTGGACCAACTAGCCGTAAGTGGACCTGCCGATCGAGCCATCCCCGACTTGCTGTGACCTTCCTGGGCTGCGAACTGCCTATACCAGGCGACCTCCGACAAGGTTGCAGTGCAGTCTTCTCGTGAACGTATCCTCCCAGAACTTTAGGGAGCTCCAGTCTCCAGGAGACTACACCCCCCTTGCCCCCCTACTCAAAAGTCCCTTAGTGCAGGACCGGAGAATGGAGGCGGATTGACCGGGTGGTAATCGTTCAATGTTCGAGCTTGTAAAAAGGTGACAAAGCAGCAGACCAACGAGGGAGAACAACGAATTTATTGCGGAGGGTCCTTCATCTTGATTGATGCTGTGACATCCCTTCCTCCAGAATCCCTCCTTTCGTTGCCAAGGAACAGGAGACCGGGTCCACCGCTGCTGCATAGGAAAGAGAATCCAGCTGCACCTTCAACACTCCTCGGGTACTGTGGGGCTCAGGGTAGTACTTCCTTCGAGCCATATTGTTGCTCCTGTGTTACTGGAGTGCTGTATCTGGTTGTGTGGTGTTCACTCGTACCACTTGCCCAGGCCAAAATCCTGTACGCAAAGAGGGAATCCCTTGAAAGAACCCTGATAACTTTATTTTTTTATTCTACCCAAGCATCCTACTTGATTCAAGTATCCTGTGGAAGGTTACCATTTCTACTGCTGCACATCACTTTGCACCCCCTGCCCCTCTGAAGAACTACTAGTTAGGGGTTTACTGATATATATATATATATATATATATATATATATATATATATATATATATTATATATTACTGGTACTGAATAACCCTTTTCCTTAAACAAAACCTAGTCTGAGTGAATTTATAAATTAATTGATTTCTCATTGAACTGTGTTAATGACTGGTACATTCCATTACTATTGGTTTACTCACCTAAAAACGTGTTGATTTCTATTGGGCTGATTAGTTTAAATAGTGCTTGCATACCGGAATATAACTTTGCCATGTGCATATGGAGGGCTTCTTGCGCATCCCCTGACAAACTGGCCTACCGTCTGCTCCAAAGACAATACCGACTCGCTGTCCGCACTAAGAAGAGTGTCCACATACAAGCCTGCGTCTCTGCGGCATCTAACAACTTTGGCTGAACTCTTCAAAATCTACAAGGAGCTGGCCAACCCTGCTGCAGTCTCCACCCCTCCTCTCGCCTCCCAGGCTCTTTGCAGTGCCCTTGCCTCTCACTTTATCTCTAAAACCCAGGACATCCTGTCCACCCTCTTTTTTCCCCCCCCTCCCTCTTTCTCGGCCTGCTGACCCTCCCTCAGCTTTCCCCCTTTCTCCTCCTTTCCTCTTTTCTCCTCTGTGGTAGCTAGACAAATACGATCTATGCAAACCTCATCAAAACAGGTGCATCCCTTTTCCTCAAAAACCATCAAGTACCACATTGACACCCTTGCTCCAGCCGGCCCTTGCTGATTTCTGCAACCTCTCCTTTGCCTCTGGCTCTTTTCCCCTCCCCTCTTAAGCACTCCCTTGTGCATACTCTCCTCAAGAAA
Source organism: Ambystoma mexicanum (assembly GCF_040938575.1). NCBI lineage: Eukaryota > Metazoa > Chordata > Amphibia > Caudata > Ambystomatidae > Ambystoma > Ambystoma mexicanum. The sequence goes on along the minus strand of NC_090921.1, from coordinate 839,512,086 downwards.
TCCACGGCTGAGCCATCATGTCCGGCAAACTGCTGCCCAATTTCCATTACTCGAAATGCTGGCCATCTCTCAGCTTAATCTTCATTCCAACTCTGTTGGCTCCCTTCATGACCACCAATCTGTCTTCAGAGCTGCCAGAAGCACGGAAACTGCTCTCCTGAACATCCGTGAAGACCTGCTCTCCAATCTAGATTTTAACATTCCCTCTGTCCTCATCCTTCTCGATCTCTCCACTGCGTTTGACACGGTCAACCATACCACCCTGCTCAATCGTCTCTGTGACAACCTGGGTATCACTGATCAGGCTCTGGCCTGGCAGACCTCTTTTCTGCCTGATCCGACCCTCCCAGGTTCAACTTGGGTCCTTCCTATCTTCCATCTCCCTCTCCACATGTGGCGTCCCCCAGGGGTCTAACCTCTCGCCCTGCTTTTTCAACCAATACCTGCCAACTCTTGCTTACTGCATCTCCATTTTCTGCTCTACTTTCCAGTGATATGCCGACGCCGCCTCCTCACCTTCCATCATCTCTGTCTAATCACCATTCATAACTGGTGCCGCCAACGATCTGTCTAAATGCCAACAAGACCGAGATCCTCCTTATTGGTACACATCTCCATCTTTTCCTCTGACTCTCTGGCGGCCTCCCTTGGCCCTCCTCCTACCCCCACCTGTGCGGCTAAGTACCTCGGGGTGATCTTTGACTCTACACTTTCCTTCTCCGCACACATCTGACGTCTCCAAAAAGTCAACATTTTTATTGCACCTCCTTGGAGGTACTCTGCCTTTCCTCTCCTTCCCCCAAAAGCTCATTGTCTCCCAAGCTCCGATTCTCTCCAGACTGGATTACTGTAACAGCCTCTTTCTAAATCTTCCTGCCGCCACTCTCCGTCCTCTACAACTAATCCAGAACAGGACTGTGAGAATTGTCCTTGGCCTCAAGCCCAGGCATTGTATCTCTCTCTCCAGCCCTGAAATCCCTTCATTGGCTCCCAGTGGTTGCAAGGATTTAATGTAAAAACCTCTGCATTGTTCACAAGGCTGGGGCCTGGGTCCTAAATCCCTTGAACTATCCCTGTGTAAATACCTCCCCTCTCGAGCCCTTTGCTCCGCTACTTCTAACTTCTTCAGGGTTAGTCGTTTTGCAAAGAAACGAGCTGGGGGTAGATCTGTCTTTTGGCTGGTGCCTCCTTTTGGAACAGCCTCCCGTCCACCTTGAAACTTGAGGAAAACCATTTCCGGTTCTGGAAGCATCTCAAGACCTTCCTCTTTGTCTCTACCTTTGCCCACCATCTCCCCTGTTTGTTGATCTGTTTCTTCTCTTGGCACTGTGCACCTGGCCACCCTGTGTCATCCGGGCCCAGGTACCTGCTCACCCTGTGACCCTCCTGCACTGCCTCCAGGCTATCTATCCTCTGCACTATGGTTCTGTATCTGTACCCATGCCCCCCTCCCACTTTTCTTCTGCACTACCATGGTTTATTGCACTTATTTATTTTAATTTAATATTTATTTGTTATCTCCTCTGCACTTCCACTTCCCCCTCTCACCCCGCTCTTACCCCTTTTCCCTATTCCATGCACTTGTGCTATCTTGTCACTGGGCCTAGTAAGATCGCTGGTTTTTATTTATTTGTTTCTCCCCTGTCCCCCCCTCCCTTTTTGCCTGGTTGCGCTCTGATACTTGTGTACAAGTGCGATCTAAATTATCATATAAAATATATCTATTTTACTGTAACTAATGTGTGTTTCTTTGAGCCTATGTATTGATTGTGCTTACCTACAGCTCACATTCTCCTCCATAAGATCTGCCTGGCTGCTCTGCCATTCTAACAAACCTTTGGGTAGTACAGACTTATACTAAGAGTTGGGGTCTGTATGCCAAGGGATAGTTTTAGAGACTCACCTGTTGGTTGACATTGGGAAAACTCACTTAACACTTGTCCAGGTCATTGCTGGTTAAATGCTAAAGGCCCTTCTTACAGGGAAAACTTCATACTTGAATGGTTCGCCTGCCGTTCTGTGCCAGATTTGCACTGAATGGAGGTACACAAGTACCCGTGGTCCTGATATATCCCTTTGTGTTGGAGGGGGTGGGGGTGGGGGTGGAGGTGGGGGGGGGGGAGGAAGGACGGGGACATCCCATAGGTCTGGACGTAGCAAGGTTTTGCATTCCCCACTGCATAATACCAGTGGTTTTTATTGGCTGAAATCCTTCTCTGCTTCATTACCTCTCAGAGGGCTGGTCTTGTCCCTCCAGCTGGTGCTCTTCGTTGGGGGTATGGGAGATGCAAATGAGGAAGGGTATCCCCTCTGATGTTCCCTGTTTGTGTTTTTCTTTTTTTTTTTTTTTTTTTTGGTCACACCTGTTGGGTAGAACTGGTGCTTATTTGACTCTCATAGCCACGGCTTGCCTATGGGATTCGTCCCATTTGCTTTGAACATTACTTTTACGAACACCTACAAACTAACTGAAATAGGTACTTACCTGGACATTGGTGTTTTTCTTGGCTCTCTGAAGTTGTAAGACAAGGTACCAATTATGACTAGGAACTGCCATAATTATGCACAGGTAAAGCCTCCTATGTCATTGTGCTGCGGGTGGAACTGCCTATGTGTAGGTACATACAGGCTTAAGAAATGTTTAACCATATGTGCCCTGTACAACCTCTATAAACTGGTGCCTGTGCCTGGAGAGCTGCAAAGAAAAACTTTCTGTGCAACTCATGAGCAGACTCAGAAGCAACTTCTTTTGCCTTTTGTGCGTCTCTACCTAGGTTGTTGCGTGCCACCATAGGCAGATGGCACCTAGCTCCCGCTCTACTCTGGTTGAATGCAGTAGAGTTAGGGTGCATGACATGGAGTCACCCTTCAGGACCCCCTCCCCTAGGATAATGGGCAAAGGCACAGAAGAGCTGGGATGGTATGGATGCTTTGTAAGCAAAACCTGCCATCATGGAGTGGGGGATGCTAACCATTTTCTAACCAGATAGAATGGCCCAAAAAAGAAACTGGTAAAGTCTCATTCCACAGCAAAGGCATTTTACTGCTTAGTAAATGTGGGCAGGCACAGGAGGAAGCAGTCTGCGAACTGTCATGGAGTTTTGGAAAACCTAGAATGACCGTTTGTGTGAATTTGGAGTGTCTGTGGTTTTCTTTGGTGTTCTGACGATATTTTACACTAGTAAGTCTGAAAGCATGCATGCAAAATCCAGGATCATTTCTCGCATCTACTGTTTATAAATATTTCCAGCTGGGAAGCATGTCTAACCCAATTACTTTGCCTCTTTCCCTGCATAGCTGGACTGGTCGGCTTTTGGTGTGATGACCCTCCCTTCTATTGGGATCCCCTTGTTGCTCTGGTACTCCAGCAAGAGGAAATATGACACCCCAAAGACCAAAAAGAACTGAGCCAAAGTCTTCATGGAGCATCCAAAGCTCGGGGGAAAAAGACTGAATCCCAATCTCCCTTTGCTGTCTCCCTGACGTGACTTGCTGAATTCTTGGTGTCTTCCGAATGGCTAACCCCACCCAGATTTTGGATAAAATGTCGAAAGTGGAACATGGTTTGACTTCAATGTGCCATCATACATGGCTGATGCTGTTTTATAAATCTCTCGGTACTAAAGGATTAGTCAGGATTGCCAAGGATTTATTTTAAAATAAATTTGCATCAGCACATGGGTTGTTCGTATTTCCGGAATCATTCCTCAAATGTTTTGAAGTATGACTGCATTCAGAACAAGTTTATACAGACTCTTCCAACTGGAGCCGACAGGTTTTGATCCAAACATTTGTTTGGCTGGTTAGTATGTTAGGCTCTGGATTTAGGCATGTCCATAAACTGAGCACATTGTTGGCAGTTGTTGTAATATTGGTCAATAAAGACTTGAGCCTCTTTCTAATAATTTGTCTCAGTTGCTGATTAATTATAGCTTGGTAAGTAACCGGCCTCTGGTGGCATACTATCTTTCAAGTATTCTAGCACATAGCACCTTTTTGTATCTGGAATATTTGTCCTTTTCTGTTAATAGCTTATGCAGTCAAAAATTCAGGCAACCTGATTACAAGACCATCCAAGGCCTTGAATGTAGGAGTTTAATCGAAAATCTGCTGCTGCACAATGCTGATCGATATTCATGAACCCAATCAAACAAAATATCTTTAGACTTTGTAAGTCACTGGGTTTATCCTTTTGGGAGGAAAAAAACATTATTGAACTGAGAACTGATGTTCCTTTATTAAATGGTCATATGCTGTCTGCGTGATTAGGTCAGGCTTTTTATAGTAACGACAAATCCCAAATATCGTATTCCTTTATTTTTCTTAACACTTCCTTCTGTCCCTGTCAAATCAAGGTGAATGCCACTGTTAAGGAGAATTCTCAACAATGTGCTAATTCCCTCCACCCTAGAGACCCCCAGCAACTTTGCTGGATTTTGAGGACTTGACTTTTTTTTTTTTTTTACCTGGAGTGTGACCCCTTTTCCCACTCACTCGTGTATTTTTGTGTGAATTTTACCTGTTTCGTTTTAGTTGTGGAATCTAACAAATGTGTCACACAGCACCGTCAATACAGTGGCACAGGGAAGTATTTTAGATTTCCCAAGGTTTAGATACCTTCTCTGGGATAAACTACTGTTTCCCAGAGTAGTAAAGTGAAATTGACTTTACAGCGCACACTATCTTACAATAAGAGTGTTGGAGGGGTTACTTAGTATCCCCTGTGTCTAAATGCTCATGTAACATTTTTTTATGTTACCCTTTCCTCAATTGACTGGCTGGTGGCAGTGGTTTCATTTTGAACTACCAAGGTTGCATTTAATGCGACCGTTCGCAGACCTGGTAACGTTAACCGCAGGAGCCATCTTTTTCAAAATGGCATCTAGCCATCCTTGCTAAAGTGGTCCCCGGTATTTGTTTTTCTCCAGGTCTTTGTGGAAAGGTCCTTCCAGAGTTTTTCTTTGCGGGCCAAACCAGGTTTGGTCTCTTTGTTCATTCGCCTTTGGCGGACTTCAGGAGTGAAACCTGCCTCTGGTGCCAGAGTGTCTGAGGTAGGGAGGAAGTGAGGGAGGTGCCCGAAACTTCCTGTGCTTAGTCTCCTAGGAGACCCAAATGCACTCCGTGGTGATTGGCTGGCTGGCTGGCTGGCTGTCCGGCAAGGACAGCCACCCTGCTGGGGGAGTGACAGCTAGGCTGGAATGAATGGGAGGGACCTGAATAAAAGGTGAATCTTTTGGCTTGGAAGGCAGAGTCGACCACTGGATGAAGGAACCGAAGAAGAGCTTGAAGAAGACACTTGCTGCAACTCCTGGACGGTTGGTCCCTGCTGCAGTGAATACTTGCCAAGCATCGAGAGAGAAGGCCCTGCAAGCAAGACTTCTCCCTTGAGTTGGTGGGACCAGTCAACTCCCAAGTAAGCCACCTGGACACCCATCTCGGAGCTGGCTGAATTTCCTCAGAGTTGCTACAGGAAACCGTCGAGCTAGGGAGAGGGACCCCAGATTATGTGCGTTGCTTGTAAGCTGGCCTAAAGCTTTTGGAAGATCCTCCAGACTCCCACGAAGCAGGACTGACCAAGCCTGACTCGTCCCCCCTCTCTGTCGAGTGTGGGACCTTAGATGTGAAGAAAGTCCATCTTGACAGCCGGGAACCGCGCTTATAGCTATTTGCTGTACCGCAAGGAGCTGAAATGTGAAACGGCCACTGAGAGTAAAGTTTGCCGGTTGCCTGCTTTGACGGTGCCAGTACAGTGCCGGAGTCCCCCGACGTCCTCCCTCTTGTCACTACGACTGAGGCCCAGGAACAGTAAGAGCTGCAGAGCTGCACCGGAACAGAAGTCCTCAGCTGCAACTCTTCTTTACCAAGGTACTGTAAAACAAGCCTGAGAACTTACCTCTTACTGTGTAAATGCCTGTAACTTCTGCAACTCACGTCCAATCAGCTTGTGACCCTACATTTGGTTCTTCTTTTTATCAAAGACTCCTAAGAACCTGTGCAAAGACTTTTCCATTTACTTGCCTAAAGTGCTGCATCCTATACAAAGACTTTGGCCTATTGACTTTGGCTTAGCCTATTGAATTGAATGACTCTTCTAAATGCTGAATGACTCTAAATGCGGTCTGAAAGTATTTGCCTGCTTATCTTACTTCTTGTGTTCTAATAATCTTTTCTTTTTACTTACTTTTAAGAGTACTCTGAATGCCAACAGTAAGATATTAATGACCTCCGCACCCTTGTTACTGAAGTCACTTCTGGGTGTAGGTTGTCTGTGGGACATCCCAAAAGGGTCTTGTCTGATTCAGAAACTAGGTGTACAGTATTGAAGTATATTTGTGTTTAATGTTCCATTGCTCCCTTCTAAAGAAGGCTTTATAAATGACAAATTAGTCATTGTTTATGCAATAAACCTTGGGTCTAAATATTTGAATACCTGTAACTGTGAATCTTTATATAATTCCATTACAGCTCACATTTCCCCTCTTGAGATGCCTGGCTGCTCAACAAGCTACCAAAACTGTGTAGTACAAGCTTATACCAAAGGTTGGGTTGCCTATACCTGTAATCATAGTTGTTTGTAGTGTTCCCAGAGGGTACTGCATTCAAACTTTGCCTAACAGCCACCACTGCTGTTTGCTTTGTGTTACCGCTTAAAAAAGGATGAAAAAGATGAGTTCTTTTGATTCGCCAAACTTTTTATTGTCCACACAGTTTAGTTTACATTTTTATGAAACGCTGACTCGCCCAAAGGCCTCAGAGCGCTACAATATAACAAACGATTGTACATGAAAATACAAACAAAACAGATATAAAAAACATCAGTCAAATTACAATTCTTCAGTTCGAGGTAGGCAACGGTTTTCCCAGCTTATTACAACTATTCAGAAAGGATGTAAGGTTACTGCCGCCACCTCCAATTAAATAGTGTGAGCCACTCTTCAAGGACCACTCCTTGATTTGGACTCTTCGCGGGAATCTGAGGTCCATAGTTCTGATACAACTTTCTCACATTTTAGATTGTAACTGTAGTAAATATGCTCACACAGGTCCATAGTTATGAGTACGTCTTCTTTATTCATGTAAGCTCAGTCATTTAGACTCCCCCCCCCCCCCCCCCCCCCCCCCCCGCCAGCACATCCTCAATATCACAGGACTCCCAACTGACACTAACTGGAACTAAACATTCTACCTTGACATGGCTAAAATTCAGATTCCACCTTGATGGTCTACATTCTGCCAAAAGTCATTTTACACCACATCGCCTTCCCTTGGTCATCAGATAACCACAACTATATACAACATTGCATAACTATGAAAAGATTTACATGGGCAACACTAGTTCAATACACTGTTCTCCCAAAATGCTGCTCTAGTAACATCCTGGATTATATTAGGCATGCTGAAGGGTTACATTCTTGAACATCACATTGATAATATTGTTCTCAAACATTTGATTGGGTTTATGCGTATTACATTGATGCTTCACATGCTGTGAAAACCTTGCACTCCCACTGGCCTCACCTTGGCCGCTCATCTCAGGTTCCACATCTGACCCGCTTGCACTCTCACAGCTCCTCAACAACTGCGTCTCTTGACTGGGCTTGGTATACAACAACTCCCCTTTTCTTCCCACCACCCCCTTCTTTATTGGCACCCAATCCCCCACTTCAACCTTCACCTTCCAAACCTCATTTGCCTTTCTCACCCGTTCACTCTTCCTGACCTCAATTTTCGCCCACACAATCTGATTCACAAGCCCTTCCTAACCAGGGAGGCACCACTCTAGTATTTAGTTTCCTCCCACTCATGAGCTCAAATGGACTCACTCCAGTATTTGTATCAGGAGCTAAACGGAAGGCATGCAACTTATCTCTAACAGCAGTTTTATTTTGTCATTTCCCCCATGCCTTTGCCATCCGCTCTGCCTCCATTATGCATCGATTCACTCCCTCTACCCATCTTATCCGTTTGGGGGTGTTACAACACAGTTTTCTTAGGTTTCACACCACACAATCTGAGATATTCCAGGAATCTTTCACCAAACTGCTTTCCATTATCCGTTAATACTGAATCGGCAAACCTTCTTTCAAATATACGTTGCAAGAAACTAATCACACCTTGGGATTATATATCACTTAACTATCCCAAACTCTGTCCACCTCGAAAACAAATCAATAAGTACTAACATAAAACTCTCACATCCTCTTCCCATGTCCATTGTGCTATGCACGCGTGGGTTCGTATCCCACCCTTGTCGCCAGTGTAGTAAAGATGCTCACATAGGTCCATAGTATGAGTATGCCTTCTTTATTCATGTAAGCTCAGTCAATAAGACCCCCAGCACATCCTCGACATCACAGGACTCCCAACTGACACTAACTGGAACTAAACATTCTACTTTGACATGACTAGGATTTAGATTCCACCTTGATGTTCCACGTTCTGCCAGAAGTCCCTTTACAACAGCAACCAAGCCAAGACTTTATTCTGCAAAGCTTCTCCCTGCTCGGTTTTTTCCAGTTTATAAACATTCACAACGACCATATTTCTTCCATCCATAGCCGGTCCTTTTAACAATGAATCCATGATCTCTGGTGTTAAGGACTTTCTTATGTGCAAGTCCCTGCCCAGTGGGGAGCGGGACAAATTGTTCATGGGCTTCCTGGGTTCCGAGGATTTAGTAGTGTATGGTCACCTCACAAGTCGGGATAGTCTGGATAATAGGACCATCCGCTGTACTGGGGACTGAACCCAGAGATACTTCAATAGTAGCCAGTATGTAGGTAGCATGCTTCTAGTCGGTTTGGCAGCTTGTGGCTGCCTTATTGGTAACTATCTGTATTATACAGTCATCTGTTTGACACTCTTTATCCATCCCAATTTACTGAGAAACTGTCTTGTCAAGAGTCAACGCTCTCACATTTGACCAAATCGTAAATAAGGCTCTCCTTAACAGTCTGACAGTTATTATTGGCGTTTGTTCCCTTTACACCCAGAATGGGGTTAGAGGAGACTTTGTCCATACTTTTTTTAAAGGGGGAATGCATTGCATCATTTATTGCAGAAGTTAGGTGAGGTTGAGTTCACACATTCTTCTGTTCTTTATGATCTGTGATTGAACATTCATCAACAGGGAAGATAAATGCTGTGACTGATTAACCTTGAAGCTGCCCTTGGACCTTGCACAAGGCTAGGTGCACGAGACACTGTGCCTCTGCTAACTATCATCTGGGATAAACACTGTAGGGACACCGGGGATACGAATGCAGATCTCTCTTCCCCACTCTCCTGTACCAAATGTTATCTGCTACAAAGCTAGGTGCATCTACTTTCAGATCTGTATTTATATCATCATTGCTCATAAAGTCAGAATCAACACGTGTGACCTGACTGGTACTTCATCAAATTGTACAATACCAGACAAGTTGAAAATATTCATGTCTGCCACACATATAAATAACAATCCTAATATTCATCTTTAAATCCATATTTTTCTTATTGTTTTTTAAATACTTACTGATTTTCGTTTGCACCCTCCTTTTCCACTGGAACGAACTTCAAATCCTTTGTGCATACTTAACTTTGAGCCTGCTCCTACACCAGTGGAGGGGCACTAGTATCCCTTCATATGTCAATGATGTGGACCCAGCTCTTGCTGCCCTCCACCTTCACAGCAGATGCAGTTGTGAAAATCATGCGATGTGGCCAATGGAAATGCCACTCAATCCAATTTCTGATGAATATGTGGACGAACACCAGGTCCCTGGGGAGCGACTGTGGCTGGTGTAGATCGTTGGATTCTTTGCCACTTTCTCCTGTAGACTGTTGATGAGAAGACACAACCTGTGAAGATATAAGTCTGACACTGTTGGTTAAAGCCCTAAGATATTCTAAACTCCTCACCGTGAATCTCTGCTGATTTGCATCTGGTGCTGGTGAGAGCAGTGTGTGTGGCCTATGTCCAGTAATAATCTTGTGTGGACTAAGCTGGTGATCTTTCCATGGCTGATTTCTCAAATAAGACAGAACGATTGGTAAGCAATAGTACCAATTCCTTTTCAAATCACTGCACAACTTTGATAAGCAGACTTTATGAACTCTATTTCACCTTTCCACTATTCTGTTGGCCTGTGAGTGGTACACTGAACACATGTGCTTAATCCCAAAGAGTGAAGTAATTTATGACTGCACAGCATTAAAGAAGTGGGTGCTGTTGTCAGGACCTCACAAATTCCCCTTTGTGGAAATGCCTCCCTCACCAAAGATTTTGCTTCAGACTTATTATCAGGGTGTATGCCGGGAACAACCTCGAGCCAAATGGAAAATGGCCAAGAAAAACAATAAGATAACAAAAATTATTACATCTCTGAATCATATCTATGAAGTCGATATGGAGATCCTGAAATGGCCCATGGTGTTTCCAGGGTTAAATCCGCTACAAACTATAACATTTCCTACAGATCTACTTACCTGTTATTGGAGGTTTGGTATGAACCATTCCTTCTGGAGCTCTGCTGCGATTTGTCATCTAGAGGTGTGCAACTGGTTTTGTAGTTGCTCTAGAGCCACAAGGAGCCGCTCTATAGGCATTACTTCCTTCCTCGTAAGCTTCAGTCTCCACAGCAAATATGTGGGTGAGAGGGCACATACCCTCTTTGCCCAAAGATCCCTTTCATCACTAGATGCTTTCTCCTGAATTTCCACAATTTAAAGCAAAGAGACTGCAGTGTACGGGGCTGGCAACTGTACATGCTGAGACAGAGGTTCCGTTTTCTGGGGATCAGTAAATGGCAAATATGCAGCTGCATTTGCCGATTGGTCTGCAGCATAATTTCCAAGCTGTATTGGGTTAGTACGGTTAGTGTGTGCAGTGCACTTGACAATTCCTACCTCTGTGGACAATGTTGGTGCTTAGATTAATCTGGATAACAGCACAGCATGCTGGACAGGGGTCCCATCAGATCTCCTAAACCCTAGTCTCTGCCACCTGGACAAGGTGGAATATACAGTGGAGGTTACTTAGAATAAATAGAGCCTGCCTTCCTCTTAATCATTTTCAGAACCTCTAAAAGTGTCTCTAGTGCTGCTATTTGCACTGAGTAATGTAAAGGCAACAGTTTCTTCATCCTGAGCTGGTATTTCCCATCCACAAGGCCCACAGTGGCCGCACCTGTATGCTTTTCACCAGTGTCCTGATTAATTGTCAAGGACCCATCCACAAAGAGTACCTCACCTCCCTCCAAGGCATCCTCCTTAACACTTGTCCTCTCTGCCTCTTCTCCCTCCTAATTCGCACAATCATGGACAATGTCATCGGGTATCACTGGCTCGGCTACAAATGTCACAGGATTGACTAGTCGTCGGGGATCTGTCATCCAGGTGGCCAGGGTACAGTCATTGCTATTGGATCCAGTTCCTTGGGGTGGACCAGTGAGGGAGGATCACCTAGAGTGGGGGGTTCTTGGGGAGTGGAAGTGGGACACAGACGAGTGAGATGCAGTGCCCCCTTCTTGTTATACTCTTTCCCCGTCCTACCACCTAGGATACTTTAACACTCTACCCCCTTCTAGCACAAACACTTTTGCACACTGTGAAGACGATGGACAAACACCAAAGCCATTCACATGACATGTCCCAACGCCGAGGGTCAGGCAAAGTCAGACAATTGACCAGAATCGCACACATCTGACAGCCCTTTCCCACAGGGATAAAAGGTGGAGCATGAGAGCACAATACCAGCAAGGCAGACTGCACGATGAGAGAGCTAACTCAGCATGCAGTTCAAGAGGAGGCGAAGATGGCGCGAATCGAGAGGGTGGCAAGGAGAGAAGTGACCTTGCCCTTTCTGACCAAGGCCCGTGAAACCTCTGCAGAAGGAATCGTAAAACCGTGAATAATAGCCAGCATGTGCGTTGCAGCAGATGTCAACAGTACACACGGTCCTCCTCCTGCCGACAATCAAGCCGGGGAGAGATACTTGGCCCCATGCTAACGGCCTTCACTCCAGAGACAAGAAAAGCCAAGTAGTTCATCACAGCCGGTGAGTCGAGGTTAGAACCGATAAGAAACCAAACTGTGTTGAATGAAAGTAGCAAGCAGCTGATTAAAGAAAGTACAAAGAACTATTGATAGGCATGGGGAAAGCCAGCATAGCAGACTCAAACACCACGTTTGTGTTCACTTGAGAAACTGTGGCTGATTAACCTGTTGTTGAACTACCGTAACCAGAAGGCCTTGGGAGAAAGGCGAGAAGTGGTCATACAGGGGCCTAGTAAAATCCTCTGTACAGACAAGCCTTTGACCGACAGATGATTGAGAAACTAAGGGAAGCGAATCCTGCATCGTAAAGTTGGCAAAAGTGAATGATGGGATGCCGATAAAAGGGGTGAACTCCCGATTAACCGTGTGTTCACAAGCATGAACCCGGCAGAGGGATGTTCACAGTGAACTGTTTGAAAAGACATTAGGATTTGTGAGCGTTACAGATGAAGATTGTGTTGAAAGCCATAGTGAACCCGGTGGAGGGAGGCGAACAATCGAGAAGGGTCTGAGCCCGAAAGAGGGGGAATTAAGGGGTGAAGAAATATCACCCAAACACAAAAAAGCAATCGGAGAAGAACTTTGGAACCAGTGTTAACCTTTTGTGTAATATTTTGGGAGCTCATCAGACCCTCGGAAGTGAGAAGCTTGATTACCGAAGGGCCTGATACTGGTTAAAATTTCTTGTAGATCATAGCCAGAACGAGGGGGATCCAAGGGTGAAAAGGTATTGCCCAACGCGCAAGCTGAAAGGAACTTTTCTCTGTTATTTTGTTAAAGACATCGGGTCCTCTGAGGCAAGAGACTTTTTTTTTTGTTGTAGAAAAGAGACCTAACCACCGAAGACCCTGATAAGCTGAGGGTGGCACTGTTTGTTTGTGTTGGGAAAGCTTGAGCGTGTGCTGTGGTCCAGAGTCCTACCTTGTCCCGTACTCAAAAGTGGAGAAGGGAGACCCGACTACCGTATTCTGATTTATTATTTGTGAACACTTCTTTCTTTCCTGTGAACCTTATCCCACACTTTGTTTGTATTTAGCATAAGGATTGGCAATAGGTTTTTCTTAATATAGGCCCTTTTATTTGACAAGATGCCACTAAGACTGCCTTATTATTATTTGATGGTTGTAGCTTGCTCCAATCTTAGATTTAGGTTTAGATTAGGCGTTTTTCCAACCTACCTATACAGTTTAATAAACACCCTTGAACTGTGATCACTTGTGTCTGTCTTTACTGTTGCCACCATGAGTTAATTACAATTGCCAGTAACAGACATGACACATCAGAGATCGCTGTGGGCTGTCCTAATCTGGGTACATAATAGGACTGGGGAGCGGAAAAGGTTTCCCTTCAAAACCACTTGCTCCAGTGTAGTGAGTGACTGTTCCTTGGGGAAAAGGCTTTTTCTCCCATGCCTGTACCGGTACCTTTGCTGGCATGGTCGGTTGAAACGCATAGGTCTGTGCTGCCCCATGCACAAGGTTCTGTTCAATCCATATCTGCTGCGATTGCACAGAACCTGGGGTATATGGTAGGTCAGGGTTGCATTTGCTGAGCACCTTTGTTACAATACTGTGGCTTGCTCTGACAATCTCCTGCCACGTGACCCATCCTTCCACAGGACCAACACTGGATCCCATATAACCCTCCATAGTTACTTCCCAGCAGCCTGTTGAATCGGGCCCCATACTTCTGAACCTGCCAAATGACCCAGCTCCTCATGAAAATCCTCCCCTACCCCTTGGAACGCATCTCATTTGCCTTTGACCAGGGGCATACCTGTCCCTCCAACCTTGTGTCATACCTGATTCTATATGTCCCTGCTGTCCTTCCGTGGAGCTGGTAATCCCCGCTCCTTCCAAACCTATCTTTGCTAGCTTTTTCTGAACAAGCTTTGCCTTTGCCTTTTCTGCCTGCTCAATGCTCTCCTTTTCCTTCTCCTTCGGTATATCCTTCTGTGGGCGATAAAGGATAGCACTTATATGCACCCTCCTTTTTCAGCCCTCCTTCTGAGATTTTAACATTATGAGCCTTCCTGCCTTTCTCATACATCCTCGATAACTCTTAAGATATTTAAATGATTCTCTAACTTAGAACCCTTGTGCCTAGTGACTAAAAGTATACAGGTTTTCCAACATTACCTTATCATAGGTCCCCTCATTAGGCAAAGAATTGAACATTTGACCTTTAGTTTCCTGCTGCCACTCTCAATGGTACTTTACAATCTTTAGCTTCTAGCAAGGGAGTACCTCGTACAAGTGATTCAGTGGATTCTGCATACTCCAGAATTAGTTTAACATTTAACAATTTTACTTCAAAATCAAAGACAACACATAGAAGCTGAACCTGTGGCACAAAACTTCAACCAAAAGAATCCCCTTTCCCCCCCTTTCCCAGTTCCTTAATCTTCTCCACAATCACTCGCATTGTTCGTTTTCCTGATGATCACCTCACTTAGCTATTCACTTTAATTCTACTTCTCACTCTTACACAAAAGACAGCATATTATCAAAAAACACAATGGCAGCTAAAATCCTCTTTACTTCTTAAAGATATCTCCTTCACTCAAGCATAAAAGAAGCGCAATGTTTTCCACTACAACACTGCTGCCCTCTCTCTTAATCGCTAGTATGGCATTCTCAACCTCAATACAGTCTTTTCCTGACTATAGGAAGATACCTTTCACTACTTCGACTAACCAAGAAAAGCGAGGCAAGGGTTCCGTCCGCACAGTCAATACAGAATGAAGGGTGCCAAGGGTATGCTCCAGAAAGGCATCTATGGGTGGACTTAGTATAAGCTACTACCTCACCCCTAGGTGAGGGCTCCAGCCAACCATACAAGCAAACAGAAGGGTACCAGGTTAAACCTCACAATGGATGTGCTGGTGGGGCCACCACCTTGTACCTCAAATAACAAACTAGGTAAAAAATATGTATAAAAGACTTACAGCATAAGAGTTAATTCACTCCTCCAAAACACTCACCCTTTCAATCCACCTAACGCCACATATGCGCACTTATTTTACCCTTACCAAACCCCTTAAATCAAGTAAAACCCCCTCTTTTTCCCATATTACTCCCTTGCTTTACCCGCTGTGATATGATTAAAATGTGTGCAGGTGATAAACCTGCTGAGCTAGCTACAATGTGCATAAGTGCACAGTTTGCCAAGGCAGGATGGGGCGTAATAGCTAATGGAGGCATGCATTGAGTGCTTCCAACCTAGCAGTGTAGTGCTTAGACACTAACTAGCAGAATGCAGGGCCTGCAGAGCTTGCTCACTAGTGGTAAATCTCAATGCTTGCGTTTAGCTTCCAATGACACTGCTTTCGCAAGCGCTGCCCCCCAGTTCATGGTAAACAGGTGCATGTTTGCAAGAGAAATTACGAGCTGACCCAGGCACACTGATAAAACTCATTCCAGCAAATTGCCTCCCAGCGTGGCTGGTCTCTGAGATGGGATGGGGAAGAAGGAATGAGTAGGCTGATGCCTACGAGTACTTTTCCCTAATTCCACAAGTTAGCTAACATTCTAGAAGGTTTATGTCACACTGAGTGACAAGTGCACCTAATAAAAGGGTACAGGCCCATTGATCGAGAAGGACTCTCCAGTGGGTTTTGCACTGAGCATGTGCTGATGCCCTGGTTTGATAGCCCCTAGTGGAAGTTCAGTTGCCACGTCTCAGTTGTGGGCTGATGAGTACCCGAAAGAGAGCGAGAGGCCAGTCCAGTGCCTGAGAGGGAGGGAGGCCAGTTGATAAACTGACCATGTCCTAGGCGGTTGGCATTCCAAAGGAACATAAGACTGCTCTAAATATCTGTAATTTACAACTTGCATTTTTCCATTTATGCCAAAATGCTGTTTTATCAACTTATTGTTAAATAAATGCCAAGTTTATACACTTGAATTATTGTCTCTCTAGTGTGAGTTCATGGCTGTAGCATGAGCGTCAAACTTGTTGCAGTATTTGTGTGCACACTTGTTTTCAGCTGGTACCAAAAAACAGCGCACACATTACAGTACATTTGGCGTAGTCTTAGAGTATTTGTGCAAAGCCATGCCATTCTTGAGAAATAAGGGTAAATGAGAGCACAGTGCAGATGAAGGTGGGGTGCGCTGTGGTTAGTGGTAGAAAAAAACGTCCAGGCCTGCCGCGCATAGTGCATGGGATTCTTTGGAGAACAAGGTTTCTTTCCCCTGTGGTAATTAGTGAAAGTTTGGCTGATTTGCCTTTTCGGAATACAGCCAGGGAGCATGGGGTGGCTCATGTTGCAAGTGCTCTGCAAGATGTATGATGGGATCAAATTAAAGATGCACATATTTGAAAATTAAATGAGATTTCCCTTCTAAAAGAACAGCAATTAATTACGAAAAAAACACACATCTGTGGTAAAGTGGGCTGAATTATTGGAAGATAAATATACTTCATTAGCAGGGGGCATTGCCACACAGAAATGTAGGCAGAGAAAAGGGACTCCATCCAAAATTAAAATGCGAGCGCTGAATAGGAAAGTTCTTGGACTGGGGAAGTTAGTGATAGTGAGTCAGCGGACACTTTGACTGGTATGAGCCATTAGAAGTAAGGCTTGCTGAAATTGAGAATTCCGAGAGAGAAGAGCAGGAGAGTTTTGTGAAAAACCTGAGGGTATTCCCACTCCCCTTGGATCCTCTATTCAGGTGGCCAGGGAAAGGCCATCTCTTTTGGATCCTAACCCTGCGGGTGGATAAGGGAGGGAGGATCACCTGGGTGGAGGGTCCTTGGGGGATTGAGAGTGGGGTGTCATTAGGTGAGACATAGTATCCCCCTTATCCTAATGACAACCAACCTAAGCCTCCCCCGACCTTTATGGGTTGCTGTAGGTCAACTTCCCTTTTCACCTCTTGGGACACCTAACAGTACTGAGACGAGGAAGAGACAGCAGAGAGTAATGAGTTAACACACACACTTACCCCTCTAGTACTGAGATGAGGAAGAGGCAACTGATGGTAATGAACACTACTTAATCTCACCACTTAGGTATTGGGACAAAGAAGATGCCTGCAAGGTATGAAGGTCAGGCATGTCCAGTTAATCAGAGTCAGGCAAAATTGAATGATGGAATACACCTGCTGCCTATTGAAGGGCTGCATGTGTATAAAATGAGAAACCATGAAGGAGAGAGACACCTGGGGAACTTGGGCAGACATCAACCGGAAACCCCGGGAGTCTGGAGGCAGCTGTGGTGGGACCCCTGGAGAAGACACCCTAAGTCGAGGGAAGCCTCTTGTATGAAGTGGGAGCAAAAGGAGCTAAGGCGAGACAAGAGCAAAGAGGATGCTGTGTCGGGCCTCGCAGAGGTATTGAAGCTGCCTCTGCCAGCCGAGCTGCTATCCACACATGAGCGAGGCTCGCAGAACTCGAAGCCGCAGACAGAAGGAAATGGACCAGAAGCAGCGAGTCCTGCTGGAGGAATACACCTACAACCGGTGAGTGCTGGGGAAGTTACCTAGAGACCATGGCACTTTGGTGACCTGCGAAAGTAGTAAACAGTGCCAAGGGAATAAAAGCTTCAGTTATAAAAAGAGCTATGAAGTTGTATGAATGAATGGCAAGTGGCGGGAGGCATGGCAAATCTGCCAATACTGAATACCGAACTGAAGGAAAACAGTAAACCTGCTAATATTGAATGCTGAACTGAATGCAAACATCAAACCTACTAATATTGAATACTGAACTGAATGAAAGCATTGAATCTGCCAATATTGAATAACGAATGTCGAATTAAGGACTCTGACTGCAGAGTTGAAGTCAAGTCTGAGGAACTGTTTGGTTTTGAAGTTACATTTGAGAAACTATTGGTCGGTTGAACATCAAACTGACAAAAGAGAACAAAGGGGTTCCTGGTTGCTTGACATGTGATGGGTGGACCGTGTGGTCTGACAACTGCTCCAAGACCAGAGAATGCCTATGTGTTGACAAGGAAACCTACTATTGTGTCGAGGAAAAATACTATTGATGTATTTAAAGCTTGGGGAAGGGAACCCTTAGCTGTGAAGAATTGTTGGAGCTTATCTTAAAGATGGAGCCTCAAGATACTTCCTTTTGTGACAATGCTTATATTGAAGGGAATCCTGAGACTTGCTGTCATGAAACTGCATTGAACTTGTGGAAGGGAATCCTGAAATTTAAAAATGTGTGGAACTGTATTACCTTTAATCCAAGAGAAGGTAACTTGAACACTGTGGTGAACATGTTGGTATTTGGGGAGGAGAAGCTGAAAAATACACCAGAGCTGGAAGCAGCTCAGAATTGTACTTTTGGAACACTGTTTAGTTTATAGTTGACATCCCTACACATTGTTTTTAGTTAGTTGTGAGGGCAAGCATATTAAGTTGAACTTATTGAAATAGACTTTCCTTAGTTTCTTTAGGTTGGGAATTCCCACCTTAGCACAGGGCAAGTTAGGCTGTACACTATCCAGACAATTAAGTAAATAAAGGTGTTTCTGCTACATTGAATCTGCTGTCTGTCTCCTTCCATGATGCCAACCTCACAGTTCACAGAGAAAATGTGCTTATCCTGTGTGGCCTTTAATTACAAACAAGTCAAGGGGCCAAATTCAGAATACCCAAAATCGTGCGCGATTACACTCGAACTGAGCTATTTGACATTGCTAAGCTATTCGGGCAGAAGGCAGGAGAATCCATTTTCTGTTGGTTACTTGGAGCATGGGATACGGGGGCTGATGGGATATTCTTATCACCAAAGGAATTGTTAAAAATGGGATCATTTACCACCAATATGATGTTGGGGAAAATAATCCGGGGAGCGTTAGGACAGCAGGGAACACATTCATTGTTTAATTTGCTACAGAGAGCATGAACAACTTTGTATGCAACTCCAATGGACATGCAGGAGACTTGGGCTGCATGGAATACATTGCCAGAAGCTACAGATCAGCTTAGAGAGATGGGATTGCAGTGCGCAATGTACAGTGCCAATTTTGCGGGGCCTGACATGGAAGTGTTTACAGCAGGCATGACAGTTCAATTGTTGCAAAATGCTCCTAGCCACATGAAGATAGCCTTGTTGTCATTACTAGGCCCTGTGCAGGGCAGAGCTATCGGCAAAATAGCAGTGCTGCTTGGGCTAGATGAGCGCAAAGCAGTACGTCTTGTTGCATCAGGCACAGACTCGGTGACAAAATCTGTCAAAAATTCAAAACCTAAAGATGACACAATTACAGTAACACCCAAGCAGATGTGGGTTGACCTGCTTAAAGCAGTGATACCCAGAGAAGACTTGGACGTCAAACCAACACCCATTTTGCTAGAGAAATGGAAAAAGTTGAAAAGGGAGGGGCAGAAAAAGACCAGGCCTAGTGCACCCCCCTGAAGAAGTATTGAAACCTAAGGTGCGAGCAAAGGTTTATCCTGATTTGACACAAGAAAAATGGGAATTCCCGGATCCAATTTTTGATTGGGGTGGCACTGTCTGAGGTGTAGTTAATAGAGAACCAGTCCCAAAGACAGACACCCTTTTGTACCACTAACATTGGCCTCATTATAAATTTGCCGGTCTGGGAACTACGGTACCGGCAAACTATGAGTCAGACCTAGCGGGCAGAAAGGCACCCGCGAGCACAGCATGTCGGATGCACCGGCACCGTTGTAAACAGTACCGGTGCATCTGGACCCCCCACACCTCATTCCCATTCAGCCCTATGGGGCCGAATGGGATTGGGGAGCATCTTTTTTCTGGTGCCTGCAAATGGGCAATTACCAGGCCAGGCAGGGCCGTAATGACCCGGTAATTGTCCATTTGCGGGAGCTGGAAAAAAATTGCACGTTTGGCGGCAGCCTGCCGCTTTTACCGGCAAGGCTACTGCCAAACTTGTAATGATAATGATGTGCTATTTATATAGCGCTTTAATCCAAAGCACTTTACAGCGTACATATTTACATACAATATGTCCCAACCAAAATCGGTACTCCTTTATCGTCCTCGGAAGGATGAAAGGCTGAGTTGGCCTTGCCGGGATTCGAACTTGCGACCTGCAGATCACGCTCAGAGCGAGCTCTTAACCCGCTGAGCTATCTTACCGAATTAGGCCCGATGTATTTGAATGACAAAGTGAAACATGTTTTGGACCTATTAGACAAAGGGGCAGAAGTGATAATTGTATATGGTAATCCAAACACGGTATCTGGCCCCAGAGTACTTGTGAATGGCCATGGAGGGGCTGAGACCATTGCAAAAGCATTTGAAGTAAAGATGTCAATTGGGGAGGGTTTGCCTTTCACAGCTGAAGTTTTGATTGCTATCATTCCACAGCACATCCTGTGAATGGATGTGTTGTTGGGGAAAACTGTGACTACTGTTTTGGAGAAAATCGGTTGGGGTTGTTACCAAGTGGTACTGCGCCAATCTATTTGTCCATGTTAATTTTCTTTCGGAAAAACTCTGTACTGTCAGCATCTGGTGGGGAGAAGACTGTAACACCTACTGGTTTGGAAATGTGTACATAAATGAACTGGGTGACACCTCATATTTGAGCGCTCAATGTCTGAGATCAATCATTAAAAAATCATTCTATCCTTTGATTATTTTATTTAACTAGAAGTGCTTTAATTTGGTAAATTACTATGTGAACGTTACATAATTTATATTAGTTGTATTCTTGTGCATTCTTAATCAGCCATTGCATAAAAATGAAGTAATGAACAGCCAACAATAACTATGGCTTCATCTAGGCTAGTTACACAATATCTGGCTATTACCAAGATAATTCATAACATTTAGTTGCAATATCATGGCGGCGTAGACACCTTTTAACAAGCACTGGCAGCCCCCACCAAGATGGCTGCCAGGTTGAGACTCCATGAAGAACCCAAGATGGCCCCCTGATGGGCCATGGTCTTGGTATCCCTGGTGGTCTAGTGATGCAGGGTGCAGCCCAGGGCTATAAAAACTCACCCCCGAGCCACACCCTGTGCCTAGCGCTTCTGCTGCTGACCTGAAAGCAGTGTAATGCTTACCGCTCCGCTCGATGGGCTCCACATGCAAGGAGGAGCCCTGTTTCAGCATTCCGTCTCTCCGCTTACCTTATTTCGAGCATCAGAACTTCTGCGTACCTGATTCCCAGCTCCAGAGGAGCTGCACAGTTGTGTGAGCTCTGTACTTCTCTCCAGTTCCAATACCTACCCGGGTCACCCTGAGGGACATGCTCTTCTCTGCTCTGGCATCGCTCCGCATCTACAATAAAGAAGCTCACAATAAGCAAGCATCGCGGAACTCCTCATCACGCGCCTTGGCGCCCCCTCATAAACCCACTTACCTGTGGCTGGGGATTTCTTACTACAGCACTCCACTTGCTGGTGCTCCTACACACCATTGACTCCAGCATTTTGGCTCTTCCGCACCTGCAAAGAAAACCAAGACAAGAATATGTGAATTGCGATTGCGTCTAGTATCGCAGCAGCCTCATATTAAAGAAGGACATTCACAGCAATACAGAGAAATGTACCTATGCATTGTGTGCCACAGCTGGAATGGGCCACTAACCGCCAAAGAAGAAACTGGATCTGATGCACTTCCGGCACCTGGGTGCTCAACTATAATATTAGAGGTCATCCAGACTGCTTGTCCAGCCAGCCAGCCAGCAAATCTTGGGGTACAGGAGGGAGGCCAGGGGAAAGCAGGTGGACAGGTATTGAAATTCTTCACTTATTTGCTCGTAGGTTATACTCCAAGCTGCTCCACATCTATCCAGGCAGTATTGGGAATCTACCAAGCCACTCCCAACCAGACTGAACACTGGGCAATAGCCATTCAGAGGAACAATGGGGATGGAGTGGCTTGGACCACACATCCCACCGCAGAGGGTCAAGCTTTTGACGATCCGGACCATGCGCTCCTGAGGGACCCTAGAGGTAAGTGTTACAAGCGGGTCGAAAACCCCAAGAGTTCCCTACTGAAGGTCGTTGCCTCCGACAGGCCGCGGAAGACACGTGGAGATCCCACAAGTGAAGACTGCATTGTCTTTCAAGGATGCCAGCAACCCTTCTGGGGGAATGGCGGAGTTGGGGAGGCGAGGCCAAGCCTGTGGTACTAACCTTGACTCGTGAATTGGAAATAAAAAAAGCAGCAAAAGACGCACACTGCCAGTGTGTTGGCAAGCAACCTGAGAGACAGTGTGTGTTACAGTTTGAAGTAGCAACATTATATCGCAAGTGAAGGCTGCACACGTGTGGATGAGATGCGAGAAAAGTGTGAGAAACCTGAAGGTGCCTCCCTAACTAGTCCCCAGGGATCTGTCATCCAGGTGGCCAGGACACGGCCATCACTATTGGATCTAGTTGCTGGGGGTGGACCAGTGGGGGAGGATCACCAGGATGGGGGGTCCTCGGGGAGTGGAAGTGGTACACTGATGGGTGAGATGCAGTATCCCCCTTCTTTCAACACCTTTTCCCCCTCCTAACACCTAGGTCATTCCAAAACACCCCCCACACCTTTTCCGACATGAACACTTTCACTCACCACAGATAATGGACTAACACCAGAGCTGTTTACCTGACATGGCCCAACACAAGGGTCCGGCAAAGTCAGCCAATTGACCTGAATCACACACACCTGACTGGCCTTTCCCTTCCCCACAGGGGTAAAAGGTGGAGAACGAGAGCACACTACGAGCAAGGCAGACCGGTCAATGAGACTGCTATCCAGGCATGGCAGTACAAGAGGAGGAGAAAGATGGCACGAGTCGAGAGGCTAACCGGCAGAGAGACGGCCTTGCCCTTTATGCTCAAGGCCCGTGAGACCTCCCTGCAACGAATTGTAAGGCCGTGAACAATAGCCCAAGTGTATTGCAGAGGTCAACGCTACCTGGAGCATGCCTACGCAGATAAGCAGGACAGAGGGAGACGCCTGCTACCGTGGTACCAGCCTTGACTCCCAATACAAAGAAAGCCAAGAGGTTCATCACAGCCAGTGAGTCGAGCAGAGGACTGATTAAACCGAACTGTGTTGAAAAAAAGTAGTAAACGGCCGATAGCAAAAAAAACAAAGAACTGTTGATGGAATAGGGAAAAAGCCAGCTGCAGATGAGATGGGCACCACGTGGGTGCTCACTCGAGAAACTCTGAGCGATTACCCAATTGTTGAAACTACTATTACCAGAAGGGCTTGGGAAAGAAGAGAAGAGGGTCAAAGTGGTCATACGGGGGTCTAATAAAATCCTCTGTACAGTCGAAAGTCTTTGACCGGCAGATGATGTTGAATAAAGGAAGTGAATCCCATATCATAAGGAACTAAAAGGAACTGTGAGATTGGCAAGAGTGAACCCAAAGGAGGGATGTCGATGAAAAGGGGCAAAGCCTTGAGTCCCAAAGGAACAGAAGGTTGACTAGAGTGAACCCGGTAGATGGTGGTCCACATTGAATTGTTTAAAAAGACATTAAAACCTGTGAAGTACAACAGGTGAAGATATTGTGAAAGACCAGGGGAAGTGGATTGTCCCCGTTGGCATTTTGATCTGAGCCGAAAGAAAGGCCCGATCGAGGGAGGCCAGAAAGACCAGGGGAAGTGGATTGTCCCCCTTGGCACTCTGCAAACAGAAAAGGGGGGAAAGCCAGAGTGAACCCAACAGGAGGGAGGCTGATATTGTTTGAGGGGTCTGCGCCTGGAAGAGGGGGACCCAAGGGTGAAGATTTGTCACCCAAGTGAAATCAGACTGAAGATTTTTGTTTGATTATTTGAAGTATCAGATTCTTGGAAACAGAAGTGTCAACCTCTGAAGATCCTGATATTGATGGGGACTGTTTGAGGGGTCTGCACCCAGAAGAGGGGGACCCAGGGGTGAAACCATCACCCAAAATACAATTTGAAATAGAACTTCTTTTTGTTTGATTAATTGAACGCACCAGGCCTTCAAAGGCAAGAGACTTTTCATAGAGCCAGGGACTTGCCCATTTAAGATTTTGATCGCTGAAACCAGAACTGTGTGTGTGAGCTGGGAAAGCTCGAGCGTGTACTGTGCTCCAAGTCCCACCTTGTCCGTGCTAAAAACGTGGGGAAGGGAGACTCCAAGTACTGCATCCTGACTTATCATTTGTGAGCACTTCCTTCTTTCTTAAGAACATTATCCACACTTCTTTTTTTGTATTTAGTGTAAGGATTGGCAATAGGTTTTTCTTAACATAGGCCCTTTCGTTTGACACAACACCAGTAGGACTGCCCTATTTTTATTTTATGGTCAAAGCTTGCTCCGATCTTATATTTAGGTTTAGATTAGGTGTTTTTCCAATCTACCTTTACAGTTTAATAAACACCCTTGGACTGTGATCACTTGTCTGTCTATTCTTGATATCATGCCTTCTTTGCAAAAGGCAGACCTGTGAAGGAACCTTGAAGTAAGGACAGCTGCGAAATCAGCGATACTAAGTAACAAAGTGGTCCGGTGAAAGGAAGTAGCCCACTCGAAAGTCAACATGAAAGGTACATTGTTTGAAGCGAATGAACAGCAAAAGTGAAGTAAAACAGATTGACTTTTAGAAAAGGGGAGAGTGAAAGTTAAACCGTGAACCTTTAGTCGAAATGCTCCTGCGGTGGTTCTCTAAACAAAACCATGCACATACGAAAGTCTTTGATGTCTGAAAGTCGTCTGAGCCCGACAGTGTATAGGTGCGTTATAAATGCCATATCATGTCAGAGGGCGACCCGAAGTATAATGAGCTTGGGGAAGGTAGCCCCCTTGCAAGTTTTGTTGAACTTTGTCATGAGAGGTCTGAGCCCGACTGAGGTGGACCTGCGTGAATTTTGTGGTGAAAGGTCTGAGCCCGACTGAGGGGGACCTTTGTGAACTTTGTGTTAAAACATTATTTTGGAAGTCAGGAAAAGAGACATTAACGCGGAAGGCCAGGAAGTCCCACGTTTTGGGACTGTTTATTGTGTTGGAAACCGAGCCAGAGTGTTTCATCCTGCCTACAGGGACCACCTTACTCCGTGAGGTCTAACGTAGGAAGGAGAGCTGGTTCAACTACATTTATTAATTTGAACAATGATTTTTCCTTTTGCATACATTTCTCATTTTTATGCTTTTTGTCCAAGAGATCAGGCGGCATTAGGTTTTGTTAGCATAGGCCATTTCGATTTGACGGACTCGACTAGGACTGCGTTATTTATTATTTGATGGTCAAGACTACTCCCATCTTAGTTATAGGGCAAAGTAGGAGTTTCTCCAGCCCCAAAAATTTCAATAAAGGTTTTACAAATTGTACCCATTGTGTCAGTGTCCTACTTGTGATACCATGCCTCCCTTACAAGGGACAGACAATTTACATTTACTAAATTGACCCAGGGGTATTTGCACAGTCCCACTTTGTGTCATGGATTGGTTGACAGAGATTTGAAAATGGTGCAATTGAACGATGCACGAATTGCACATTATATTCATGATATTATGTTGACTGTGTACGAGAAAGCCCAGATAGAAAGAGTTGCTGAGACCTCATTAACCATATGCAAAACGGAGGTTGGGCAATTAATCCCAAGAAAATGCAGGGACCTGCCCAGGAGGTGAAGATTTTGGGTGCAATATGGACTGGCTCAGAATAAAAAGTACCTGAGCTTGTGATTGAAATGGCACAACGGATGACACAACCTGTGAATAAAAAGAAAGCGCATAGATTCATTGGATTAATGGGATTTCGGAGAAATCACATACCGCACCTGAGTCTGAATGGTGCATTGATCAGCAGACTGCCTTTCAACAGGCCAAAGACGCTTTGCAGGATTACATTGAATTGGGTCCGTTGACAGCAGGCAACCCTTTTGAAATAGAAGTGCTTATACATGACGATGTTGCTGTGTGGAATTTGTAGCAGAGGCAGGGGCAGAAAAGAGTGCCACAGGCATTCTGGTCGAGAAAGTTCACAGATGCCATGACCAGGTACACTCCAGATGGCGGCACTTTATTGGGCTTTGGTTGAAACTGAACGCATTACAGGAGAGCAGCCCGTGACCATCTGCACACAAATACCTATCGTGGGCTGGTGTGAGAGAAGCTGCCACAGGAGGAAAGATCCTGCAGGGCGCAAGACCACGCGTGTGAAAATGAAGTGGTATTTACAACAGCTTGCAAAACAGGGCAAACAGGAGTGTTCAAACTGCAAGAGCAAATGCTGGAAGCTATGAACTTGAAGAAAACATCTGAACCGAGCGTTCCCGCAACCTTGCCAAAATCGCCTTTTAAAGTGGCACCTGCTTATGACAAACTGTCAGAAGAAGCGTAGAAAAGTGCCTGGTTCACTGATGGCACGGCCAAGTATGAAAAAGGACAAAGATATTGGCAAGCAGTTGCTTTTCAGCCCCACCAAGAGACTTTGCTGATGAGAGAAGGGGTGGGAGGCTCAAGTCAGTATGCCGAACTGCAAGCAGTGGCTGCAGCGAATGAACAGGTAAAAGACACAGAGACTGTATACATATACATAGACAGCTAGGCCACATACCAAGGTCTGAGTCATTGGGCACTAGCATGGTGACAAGACGAGTGAAAGATCAAGAACACTCCAATTTGGAGAGGGCCAGAAGTCTGGGAACAAATCTGGTGCAAGGGGGAAAAGATGAACATCTTCTTTGGACATGTAAATGCTCACATGAACGCTGACACCTTGCTTGCTGTGCTGTTTAGCATTGAAGCAGATAAAATGGCTAAGATACGCCCAATGAATGCCAAAGAAAAAAATCAAATGTTACAAGCAATGGCAGACTGGGCACATCAAGCATCGGGTCACTTTGGGCAACTGGCAACCTGTAAGTGGGTAAAGAAGAGATAGCTGTCCATCATAGTGGGCAATGCCAAGCAAGCTGCAGCCCAATGCCCTGTGTGCTGTGAAGTAATGCGCTCCCCACTGGAAAGAAACCCTCAAGGCGCTTTGAAAAGAGGTGAAAAAGCAGCCAGCATCTGCAAGTTGATTACATTGGTCCTCTCCCACCTGAGAATGGAAAGAATGATGTGCTGACGATGGTAAACACATATTCAGGAATGCTGTTATGACATCCAGCCGCCCATGGAGATCAGCGTGCCCCATTGCAAGGAATAGAGTATGTGATAAGACATGGTGTTCCATACAAGATACAATCTGATCATGGCAGCCACTTTGCAGGACACAATATGCAGAATTGGGCTTTGGAGCGAGGAATAAAGTGGACACTTCATATTAGCCATTATGACCCAAAAGCCTCAGGATTTATTGAAAGAATGAATGGCTTATTGAAGCAACAAATAAAGAGACTGATTCAGACCTACACACTCAAGGGGTGGTCCAAGTATTTAGCACAAGTCTTGTGGAGCGCCTTTCATCCTTGGCTACGATCGCACCCGCGCGTCCTCTTCCTGCATGGTTCCCTCGCAATCCTTGATCGTGTGTGCTCAGCAGCCCTTCCATCCTTGGCTGCGATCGCGCCTACCCCTCCTCTGCACGTCCCTTCTCCTCCTGTGAGCTGTCCCCTCCTCCCCGCCCTTTTTCCCCATCCCATCCCCTTCCCTTACCCCTTTGTTAATGCTCTGTGCTCACTGCTTTTTGTTCTCCTAGGCCCCTATTTGCTTGACTGCTCTGTTCTTGTGTCTGCTATCTTTGACTGCTGTATACTTGTACTGCCTATGTCTGTTTTTTTCACTCTCCTCCTTTAGGTTTCCCTCGATCATTGTTCTGTTACTTAGCCCTCGCTCTGCCTGGTTGTTCCCTCACATTGTGCTGCCACCACCCCTGTTGTGTTCTTTTTTTCTTTCAGGTTCCCTTGATCGTTCTTGCTCTGTTAACTGGTTTGTTATTCACAGCTAGATGACTGCTTTTCTTTTTTGTCTCATCAAGCCCATCTTGAATTGAAAATAATTTGTTCTTGGTCTTGTCTGCTTGCACCCCTCCTCTTGTGCCCACCCCTAGTGTCTCCTCCCCTCACCTTTGTTTCCCCACCCCTCAACCCCCCTCTGCCTCCATTCACCCCTCTTCCCTCTGCATTCTCTATGGTGCCGTCTGTCTCCTATCTACTCTAACTGCTTCTCTATTGACTATCCTTTCCTTCTTACTAAGTCTGGTAGGAAGAAGTTCAAAAGGGATATCCTGGTCTCCAACCCAGGCCTCCCTATCGCTGATACCTACACCAGCGCTTCCTCCAGACAGACCCTCAACGACATCCTCTTTGTCGTTCCTTCGCCAGACCTATGGACTCCACATATGGTCTCTGTGCTCTCTCCTTTTTCCTCCTCTCCCATTAAAGGTGGCACCCGGTGGTTATTAATGTTTACCTAAATGGCACCGTCTTGGTCCAATGCCCTCAGGCCAACCTCCTTTTTGATAGACTCTTCCCGCTCCTCAACAATTTCCTTTCTTCTCCTGCTTTCCCTTCTTTCCCTTCTCCAGCTGTTCTGCCTCCACCCTCTGCCACCTCTTTGGCTTCCTGTACTTCTCTGTCTGCCCTGTTGCCTCTCTCCTCTGCCACCTCTCCGGAGTCTTCATCCTCCTCCTTGGCTACCTTGCCCTCTCCTCCTTCCTCCCCTTAGGCTCCTTCTACACTTCCGCAGGGCGTGTACCCCGCCACAAAAGTCTTTCAAGGGTGGCAACCTTCTCCACATTGCCACTCTCAACTCTTGCTCAGCTGTCAAACACTCCTCCGACATCTGCCATCTCCTGGAAGAACTCAACCTTGATGTTCTCGGTCTGACCGAGACATGGTTCACGGACAGATCTGTCACGAGTTTTGACACTCTCCTCCCTGACAGCTACAAGATCCTCTCTGTACCCAGATCCAACCGTCCCGGTGGGGGTGTAGCCTTGATCTTCCCGGATGGATCCCTGCCTCTACCATTCCTATGCAGGTCTACTCCTCCTTTGAATGCCTGGTCTGCAGGCACTCTCTCCTGGCTGCTTTCTTACTGTGCGGCTACTATCTACCGGCCGCCTGGCCAGATACCCTCCTTCCTCTCCGAGTGGGCGGACCTCTTCTCCTCCCTCCTTGCCTCTAACTCTCAACTCCTCCTCCGTGACCTCAATATCCACCTGGATGCCTCTGGACTCTTTTGCAACCTCTGAGATTCTCTTTCTCTATTCTTCCCTCTGGCCCGACTCACTCTGCAGGGCACACCTTGGATGTTCTGATCTCCTCAGACCTGCCCCTCTCTAACCCTCTCATTACTCCTCTCTCCTGAGTGACCACTTTCTCCTCTCATCTCTCTCTCTTTACACATCAATCGTGCCAACTCCTGCACTGCCACCCACCTTCTCGGTCATCCGACCCATGAAGCGTGTGTCAGTTAAGGCTTTCGCCGCCACTTTCTCTCCCCCCTCCTGCACCTCTGGCTGACTCAAATCCTGACACAGCCCTTTCCAACCTCCATTCTTCTGTCTTTGGCACTCTTGATGTACTTGCTGCTGTCATGAGGATCGGTTTGAAGCCCAAAGCCAAGTGTAACTCTTGGCACAACTCAGACCTCATCACCCTTAAATACAAGTGTAGGGTGGCTGAGAGGAAATGGCGGGCATCATGTGCACCCTCTTACAAACTGGCCTGCCACCTGCTCCAAAGGCAGTACCGACTCTGTCCACACTAAGAAGAGAGCTCACATACAAGTCTGCGTCCCTGCAGAATCTAACAACTCGGCTGAACTCTTTAAAATCTGCAAGGAGCTGGCCAATCCTGCTGCAGTCTCTACCTCTTCTGTCGCCTCCCAGGCCCTCTGCATGGCCATGGCTTCACATTTCATCTCTAAAACCAAGGGCATCCTGTCCACCCTCTCTTCCTATCCTCCTCCTTCCTCTACTATTTCATCGACTTCTGGCCTTCCTCTGGTCGCCTCTCCTCCTCCTCCTTCCTTCTCTCCCTTTCCTTTATTCACCCCTGACTGTTTCTAGACAAGTCTGATCTATGAAAGTCTCATCAAAACAGGTTCTTCCTTGTCATCCAAAACCATCAATGACCATATTGACACCCTCGCTCCAGCCTGGGACAACTTCTGCAACCACTCTTTCGCCACTGGAACCATCCCTTCCCCCGTGAAGCACTCCTGTGTGCACCCACTTCTTAAGAAACCCTCAGCCGACCCCTCCTGTCCGGCTAACTATCACCCGATCTCCATTACTCCTTTTCTGGGCAAACTCTTGGAAAAGCTGGCCATCTCCCAGCTTAACCTTCACACTGAATCTGTTGGTTGTCTCCATGACCATCAGTCTGGCTTCAGTGCGGGCACAAGCACAGAAACTGCTCTCCTTAACATGTGTGAAGACCTGCTCTCAAACCTTGACACTAACCATCCTTCTGTCCTCACCCTCCTCAATCTCCATTCTTCTTTTGATACTGTCACCCATGCCATCCTGCTCAACTGGCTACGTGATAACCTGGATATCACTGATCAGGTCCTGGCCTGGCTGACTCTCTGACCGACCCTCCTATGTCCAACTTGGGTCCTTCCTCTCCTCTATCTCTCTACCTGTGGCTAATCTTTCTCCTTGACTGTTCAACAAATACCTGGCACCTCTCGCCCACTGCATAGCTGCTATCTGCTCCAACTTTCAGTGCTATGCGGATGACACTCGGCTCGCTTTCAGGCTCCCCTCAACCACTTCTACTCCCTTTCTCATCCCGGATTGTCTGTCCGCAATCCAGGAGTGGTGTGCCGCCAATGATCTCTGCCTTAATGCCAGTAAGACGGAGATCCTCCTCATCGGCTCACTAGCACCTTCCTTTCATCTCGCTCTCTGGCCGCCCACTCTGGGCCCTCGTCCTACTCCTACCTGTGAGGCTAAGAACCTCTGGGTCATCTTCGACTCCACACTCTCGTTCTCTCCTCACATCTCTAAGAAATCAAACTACCAGCTGCACCTCCTCAGAGGTATTCTTCCTTTCCTCTCATTCCCCCAGAAGCTGACTGTCTCCAGAGCTCTGGTTCACTCTAGGCTGGACTCCTGCAACAGCCTCTTTCTAAATCTGCCTCTACTCTCCGTCCTCTACCACTCATCCAGAACAGGACTTCGAGACTTGTCCTTGGCCTCAAGCCCAGGGATCGTATTTCTCCAGCACTGAAATCTCTTCATTGGCGGCAAGGATCAAGTTCAAGACCCTCTGCATTGTCCACAGGGCTTTCTGGGGCCTGGGACCGCAATACTTCCAACTCTCTCTACCGAAATATCTTCCTACTCGAGCTCTTCGCTCCTCTACCTTCAACGCCTTGAGGGTCAGTCGCTTCTCCAAGCAACGAGTTGGGGGCAGATCTCTTTCTTCGGCTGGTGCCTTCCTCTGGAACAGCCTCCCTGCCTCTCTGAAACTTGAGCAGAACCATCTCCGGTTCTGGAAGCACCTAAAGACCTTCCTCTGAATTCGGGCCCAGGTCCCTGCCTGTCAAGATGCAAACTCGCACTGCCTCTTGTGCCCTTGCACCTGTGGTCTGTATCTGTAACCCTACAGTCCCCTCTCTTGCACTTATTAGACACTTGTCTGTACTTCTATCACTTGCCAACGGTTGGCTGCACTGCTTGTTGTTTCCTGATTCTTTGTCCTGAACTTGTACATCCTAAGCACTTCTCCCCTCCACGCTTCCCTGCACTTGCGCGATCTGAATGTCACTAGGCCTAGTAAAATCGTTGTGTTTGTCCTCCCTCTGTTTCCCCTCCCTTGCCACGCCTTGAAACACTTGTGTATAGGCACGTTATAAATGCCATATCATATCCTAACACTGAGCCTTGCACCCACCCCTGCCACTTTGCTGCGCATGTTCTTCACTCCTCTGCCTGGTCAATTTGAGTTCCCAGGGGAAATATCGAAAATACAGAAACCGCAGCACATTTCCACTACTAGTGCTGATTTCTGGAAAAAAGGGACTGAGCGTGTCCCACGCCCTAATCTGACTATGACAGCACACCTGACCATAATTGATCATGTCAGCCCTGCCCACTAAGGCACTAGAGGCTGTGCCCACATTCGTCCCCGTATCGACTTTGTAATTGACCCTGAACCTACCACTGGACATTGATTGGGTCCAAAAAGGAAATGATTAAAGCTCAGGAGGAAAAAGGAAACCCCAGACTTATCCACCTCAGGTTCCCTAGGTATAGTCAGCCTGGAGGCCTTGAGACCAGCAGCTACCAATGGCCCCAGTGCTAGCTCCTTTGGTGACGCCCATTTATTAATTAAAGCAATCCAGCTGTTTTTGGACTCACCAGCCGGGACGATGAGGGGGGCAGGCGTTGTTTAAACTGCGGTCCCTACTGTGGCCATTACTTCATTCCCTACCACATCTTGGCCAACTGCTGTTAATACAGGTTCTAAAACCCAGGAGGGAGGGGGGGCTGTTCGCTATTTTGCCCCCCCATGCCAACCAAAACCAACAACTGTGTCTAGGAGGGCTTCCCAGTGACCTTTGTCCAGCTGCCCCAGTTCTTCACGCTGCCACTCTTGGCAGTGGCATTGGTGTGCCCACAAGTTTGCCAAGTCTGAACCTAGGTGTTACGGAGGCCCCCACGTCTGCATAGACCAATAGCGACAGATAACAACGGTCTGAATGGAATCCACGGGAGGGGGCACGCTTGAAAAAGGGCTTGATGCTATTGTGGTGACTTGGAGCAAGAACTTGATGGTCTTCAGTCCAGGGGATAGCCCTCCAGCCTGCCCACCCACGCCAATTGTCCCCAATGATCTGGGCCCAAGCTCTTCTTCCGCCATACATGTGCATTTTAAGGAGGCCCTTTCTGCCCATGACTGCAATTGTAACTCCAAGCAAGTACTCTCAGAGCTAATGGACATGCTAACACTGATCGAAGCCCAAGGGAGAGTGGGAGGTGGAGTCATGAAGGCGCTAATCTTTGACCATATGGAAGCCACCGTCCTGTGCAACCAACCAAAGGAGCCAGAAACATATGTCATCAAAGACCACCTGGCTGTTGTAACAAACGCAAATCATCACAAAGATGCCACCAATATAGCAATCCAGGCTCCAACCTATTGCGAACGTCATGTATTTCCACTTGGGCAATGAAATCATAACGAGCAGTTTGCTCGGCAGTCGGTACCTAGGGAACCTAATGAGCCATCCCGCCCCCATTCTTTGCATGCAACAAGGTCAAAAGGGTCTTAAACAATGTGGGGGAATAATGGCCCTGATGATAACTTTCATAATGCCCCCAGATTTCCAACCCGGGAGGGCCTGACCATTAACAATGATTGCTGGTAAGAAAAGAGACGCACAGTATTCTTGCATGGGGTACCGAAATTGAAATCCAATCAACAGGAGCCAAGGGATGCGCTCCTAAATAAATGCCTGTACTGGCCCCAGACAACTGGGGGCTGCTCTTCTGTAACCCGGGAAGCCATAGCAAACTGCTCTAGACTAGATTGGGTGATTCTACCAATGACTTTGTTAAGCTGGAGTTTTGGGACTGGAGGTTGGATAATGGTGTGCTGTGCAGCGATGCGAATGGTGGCCGACAAACAGCTTGATCATTATTAGCCCTCAACCCTTCCCTGATATCACGCACACCTCCTCTTGTGCCCACCCCTAGTGTCTCCTCCCCAATATTAGTTACAACTCCGTTCTCTCGGGCGTAAATTCAATCCCACTGGGGAGAAGGCCCATGGGCAATAAATAGGGCACAGGGACCATGCATCCATAATCCCAAAGGGAAATCTAAGGGGGGTAGGGGTGTTGTATCATTGTGTCTGATTGTTTTTCTGTGTAAATGTATATTAGCAATGCTTTGTGTTAGGATGCACTTTGATGGCCTCATGGCTGAATAAAGTTATTTGATGATGAGATTCAATAATTGCTGGGGCAGTAGGTGTGGGGCGGGTGCATTGAATGCTTTTGATGTAGAGATAGTGCGCGATAAGTTAGCTGCCATGGGTTCCGATGTCAGTGCTGCTATGCGTTTGCTGGCTCAATGGGGCCCCATATTGAATCCTGCTTAGAAAAATGCTGCAAACAGTAAAGGCAACAATTGGAGATGGCAGACCTTTAGCAATGAAGATATCTTTGCAGCCTTAGGGCAAGTGAATGCAACTGCTACGGACAAAAAATGCAATTTGTGGCACACTCTACTAAAGCAACAAGTGTTAGCTGTCTATTCTGATTGGGGACGGCTGTCTCCAGCACACTTGCACAAAAGTTGCATTTACCTATAGATATATGGATTAAGCCACTTGATTTTGCTTGCCAAAACAATAATTGCCAATCCTCAATGCAAATCAGCAGAACTGCTTATGCTTTAAAGATATGGTGCCTATGAGATTAAATGGTTGCTGGTGGGTTCCACAAATACGAGGGGAATGGCTGGACAGCCATAATTACACAACCCACAGTCACACTTGTATGATGTGGGACCAGGGGTGGGTGTGTCCTCAGACTGGACAAATACCTGACCTGTGTATGTGTTAGGCAGAATCCTGTGCAGTTCCCTTGGGGAACACTGCAAAAAGATTAAGACTACAGGAGTAAGCAGTAAACCCAATTGGTAGCAGTCTGTACCACCCAGATTTACCTGGTAGCTGTGGCTGAGCAGTCAGACTTCTCTCAAGAAGAGTAGGGCAGTATATAGAGTATACACAATAGGGCTAAAAACACAGTAGAGCAAACAAACACTGACCAGAGCTTTGTATAAAAAGTGTATAATTATTTATTTAAAACACACTTTAGGCAATATACTAGCACTCTAAATCAAAAGCAAGTTAAAGCACAGTCAGGTATAGTATACACACCTCCCTTAATAACTATTAGACAAGTCAGAATTAAAACACCACGATTTGTTGAACAGAGGTGAGCGCATAACCTGATGGCACTCCAATAGTTCAGTTAAAGGGAGAGAAAAAGGCAGAGCATAGAAATAAAACAGGTCCCAACACTTTTTGGAGTTCGCAGCAAGGGAAGGCAGTATAGACTGTAGAGCCAAAGTTCATAGGCCAGGCCCACTTAAAAGGGATCAAAGCGAAATGTGGCCAGGATCACACTGTTTAAAAATGCACTAAAAGTCTTTGCAGAATGTTCAAAAGAGGTTGGGGCGATTCAAGAAGGTAAAGTAAGGAGGTCTGGGGCCAACCCAGTTGGCAAGCCAAGGATTTAAGGGTCACCTTGGGCAAACCGAAGAAAGGGAGGCCAGGCAGGACACAGTACGTTAAACAGAGAGGAAGCTCCAGCGGTGGCCGTTGTTCCTGGCAGTGGTTGCAGTTCGTTGTTTCGACCAGGGGAAGAGAGGATCTCGTCGAGGAGGATACCTGGAGTCGTTGCACTGCACAGGGATGAAACCAGCTGCGGAGTTCGTCAATAAAAGGAGTGTTCCTTTTATTCGCGGTCAAAGTGGTGAAGCTTGGCTAGCCTTATAAGAGAATGCTCCCTCACAGTATGCACCGTATAGCTGGGGAACAGGGCCATCTTAAGCACTTTTGGGCCCTGGGCACGGACATCTTTGGGGCCCCCTCCACCAAACCAAAGGAATGAAGGGATCAAGAATACTGGTTGCGCCCCCCATTCCCGACCCGTCGCGCTCACATCGTATAGGTTGATATGCTGTCTCGCAGCATAATAAGCACGTTTACTCCCTTTAAGTCCCCTTACCCTCTTCATTCTTGCTCTAATCAGAATGATAAGCAAGTAGCATTTGAAGACCAACATTAGCTGTCTACGAAGAGTTTACTGTTCTAGTACATACAGCATACTTTTTATTAATAGCATCGTTATGCAGCCTGTAGTATTAATGCAGGACCGTATGTGAAAGGTATATGTAACCCATAATAGACAGAGAACTCACATTAGCTGCCTCACAGAATGTAAAAGTACTCATGCATGGATAGAGTAGACCAATTGGAAGGAAGGAGAAAGCTACACATACCGTAGCATGGATAGTGGATGCAGATCAGAAACTACCAGGAAGGTGTCTTTATCCAGACAGACTGAGATTAGAAGTGGGATATGGTTTTCAAACAGTGTTGCCATTAGATATCAAAGGAACAAATGCCTGTGGTGTGCAATATAAATATGCTCACTATTAAAGTGAAAGCAACCCTATAGCCAGTGATACCATGAATAAGGCTTTTATGAAGATCATACCATGAGAAGGAAATCACTCTGAAGGGCTGACAATTTTGAAAGGTTTAGGGACTGGCAATATTGAGAGGTTAGGCAATACAAGATTAAATGAGATGCCCAGGATCACACATTGTTGAAGGGGTGAAGCTGGGATGTGTGCCAACTCTGCAATTTCTGCATTTGAACACTTTCTTTTCCAGTTCTTACCAGGAACTAAAAGAATCTCATTTTATAAAAACGGACTTAGAAAGTACACAAATCACATTACCAAACATGATCATTTTTAAACAAAATATTATAGAAGGGTGCAAAATGGGAATTATTATAGCTTCATTCTCTCCATCATCAAGGGAAGTATATATTTACCAGCATACCAATCGATGTGATTTAACAAATGTAATTTGGGTTTGTATATTAAAGCTTTAAATACATCAAAAACAATGACTTGTGTCATTTTCATTTATAAACGTGCATAAAAACGTTTGAGTTTTACCAATAAGCAAACCGTTTTTTGTGTCAAACAAGCAGACCTTAAAATATGCTTGCATGAGGCCTGCAACATCTGGTCTGCTCTCTTTTGTCTATCAACCCTTCCACCCAAATGGCCTACATAAGAAGAAAGATCAAGTAATGGGCTAAACGATAGCAGCAGCATGGAAGAAGGCAAACCTCACAGAAGACTGTACAGTAATGTAAGATATATTAGATGATTTGGCCAGGATCACTGTATCGTCTTCTGGCAAATCCAGGATACAAGCATGAATGCTTTTGTTCCATAGTCTTGAATTTGGAAACGTATTCACCTCTTGGACTAACAGTTTATTCCATTGTTGGAGGCGATTGCCTAGGTTTTACAACACCCCATGTGAACAAACCAATTTCTAGACCTTGACCATACAGAAGATTTGTTAGTTTTCATAGCAACCCGTATCTGGTACAGGTACATTGCTGATAATAGCAGATGTTGTTCTGCAAAACCAAGTACATATGCAGGCATGTTTATAAACTTCATACATAGCAAAGGCTCGCCAGCCTTGCTGGAATGTGATATTCTAATTTTGCATATGAACACATATCTCTGCAATGGGTGCTTCAAACACTGAGCTAACTTCTGGATCATTGTGGCACTCAGTTTATCAATATACATTTCACCATTGCCTATTGCACATGATCAACATAATTCCCTCAGGAAGGAAAGAATGCTACAGAGTTGTGCCGTAAGGAACACACAAACTATGTATACCACAGTGAACACAGAAAGCAATACATGATGAATTGATCAAGGCAGAATGTACTTGTCAAAACAGAAAGGCAATGGGTTTAAAGCCTCAGTAGCACCCCATAAAACATCCTGACGTGTGCTATTTAATACTAGTGAATGGAATCTTACTTCTTCAGATCAGGCAGCCCTATGGGTCCCCCTTCAAGGTGGGGCCCCTGGGCAAGTGCCCATTTTGCCCTCCTATAAAAACGTCTCTACTGGGGAATGCACATGAATGCAATACCACATTAATGGACTGACATTTTCTAGATTGACCAACACCAGGCTTGCATTGTTACTAACCACACTCTGCTTATTAACAATTATATGTTAGAAGGTAATCCTCAAGTATTGGTTGTGTAGATCAGGTTGTGATAATTTTAGATGCCACCACCCACACTTTATATGACTAGGTGGTCTCACATTACCTGGCATGCAGAGCTAACTAACATGCTTAACTGAACTTCCTTGTGGCATAATTGCCTCACAACTTCAAGCCAAAAGACAGTTTCCCCATGGTTCTTGTAAAGCTTTCAGGGCCCTAGCTACCTCAGTCATTACGCCGAGTTGAAGATGACAATAGATAGGGACCAGCGGATGAAAACAACTGACTACCTGCAATCAGTCACTGCTTATCACTGGTGGGTCATATTCACTAGCTGGTCTGCCACTTCCACAAAGCTGCTAAAAATAGTATTCCCTTATTCAGATTGCTGTAACCTTTGTGCGAAAATTGCTGAAGTAGAAAGATGTTTAATTGGTTTGCATCACTCAATCCAAGCCTTTAAGGGGTGGCATGTGATTTAATGATTAGAATGTGCACAGGTGCAAAACCTACTGAGATAACTACGCTGCGCATAAGTGCATACCTTGCCAAGGCAGTTTGGGGGGGCAGTAATAGCTAATAGAGGTGTGCGTTTAGTGCTTGCAACCTAGCAGTGTAATGCTTAAATACTAACTAGCAGAATGCAGGGCCTGCAGTGCTTGCTCACTAGGGGTTAATCGCAATGCTTGCATTTAGCATCCACTGAGACAGTGTGCTTTCGCAAGCGCTGCTCCACCATTCATGGTAAACAGGTACATGTTTTGCATGAGAAAGTACGAGCTGACCCGGGCACACTGATAAGACACATTGCAGCAAATCACTTCCCAGCACGGCTGGTCTCTGAGATGGGAGGGGAAAGAAGGAATGCACAGGCAGATGCCTACCAGTACTTTTCCCTAATTGAACAAGTTAGCTGACATTCTAGAACATTTACGTCACACTGAGTGACCAGTGCACCGAATAAAAGTGTACAGGCCCATTGATCGAGAAAGAATCTCCAGTGGGTTTTACACTAAGCACGTGCTGACGCCCTAGTTTGATAGCCCCTAGTGGCAGTTCCAGCTGCCACATCTCACTTGTGGACTGATGAGTACCCGGAAAAGAGTGAGAGGCCAGTCCAGTGCCTGAGAGGGAGGCAGGCAGTCCATAAACTGACTGGGTCCTAGGTGGTTGGCACGTAAGACTGTGCTCTAAACATCTGTAACTTACAACTTGCATTTTTCCATGTATGCCAAATTGCTGTTTTATCAACTTATTGTTAAATAAATGTCAAGTTTATATGCTTGAATTATTGTCTCTCTAGCGGGTTTTGTGTATGCACTTGTTTTGGGCTGATTCCAAAAAACCTCATCGCACCCCATTGCAATAAACTCGCCTCATGTGAAAATGAACCCCGAAGTGCTGATAGTGGTGATACTTCTATTCGCCCTGCACAGCTGCACCATGCCTTCGGGGAGTAGACAGGCTTCTAATCAATATGGCGACTGTAGACCTTTTCACTGCGCTTGGAGATCGGTCTCTGCAGAGAAGCGCTGAAGCTGAGTTGTTCTGACTGGAAACCCCACTGTCTAGGAAAGGCCTGGGGCCCACCCAGGGATGCCAAATGTGAGGATCAACCTCTGATCACGTGAACCCAAAGTAGGCCCACCTCTTAGGAAGTGAGGGCATTTTTTTATCCATAAAGCAAGTTTATTGTACAAACTGCCGGCAGGAGCTAGATGACACTGTAGAGT
Organism: Ambystoma mexicanum; assembly: GCF_040938575.1. Taxonomy (NCBI): domain Eukaryota; kingdom Metazoa; phylum Chordata; class Amphibia; order Caudata; family Ambystomatidae; genus Ambystoma; species Ambystoma mexicanum. The sequence goes on along the minus strand of NC_090921.1, from coordinate 839,472,688 downwards.
CAAACTAACCCAAGTTTCCCTGAACCACACAGGTTTACACATTTTATAAATTTTTGAAACAGTTGAAACACTCCCACATATTTTATTACAAAGTCATCCCCACACACATGATTGGTTAAACCTGTACAAAGAAATCCAATCTCCTTTATTCCCATGCTCTCATTGGACACATTTATTTGACTAACATCCCCTTTTTTGGATCTTCCGTGGTAGGTCATGACGTCCAATAGTTGCACATTCACACAACAAACATAATTCATTACAAGTTTCAACTGGACGGAGACCTCTAACCCCAAACATGATGCACATGGTCTTTACAAGGACACTCCAATGATATGCCGAGGGGGGGGAAATAAACAGTTCCCTTTTAACTGGCAATAAGTATCTTAACTGTCCAGACTTGCTGGCATCCCTGTCTCGCATTATTCTATATGACTGCCACTTCAACACACATGGCCTCTGGGCACTTCCTGATAAACTAATCAAAACCCATAAACCATCTGTTCACTCTGCCCTTAAGCCTCCCCTGCACCAGATTTTTCACTTGGTCACAACCAACTGACTATGTGATGTTATTGCAGCTGCCCGCTGCCCTTCCTCCACCTTCAACCTTGCAAAACCAGGTTTCCCAGTCACACATAGTTCATCTCACAACCCCAGGCTTTGGGCCCTGCACAATCCGTAGCTATGAGAGGATTTGCAGCGTACAGATTTGTATATTCACAATGTCCCCTAACTGTCCCAAACACACATCCCTGAAGACACCCATGTATGCCTGTTTGTGCATGTTTGTTCAAGACTACTGTATCCTCTCGCTGTGGTTTTTCCATTGCAAATCTTTTTTCTCGTACGCGCATATGAAGCTCCTCGCTACCCAACTTTTAGGCGCTATGTGGCGCACCACACCAACTTTGTTCATATTTGCATCGGCAGATTTGACTTTATCTTGCTGTGCACGTGCAGATCTAAAATGTATCAACTTAAACACAAAGTAACACTAAAAGTGTCATTTATCCCATTCATATTAACTACGCTAGATACATGCTAAATCCCAACATCGTGTCAACATCGCCGTTCCCCCCAGTTACCAATATGGCACGTGCAACGTGAACTCCTCTTCCTCATTGGGACCTTTATCAACCACCCCAACACTATCCTGCCAGGACTTCTTTCCTTTCTTTTCACTCTTTCTTGTATCCAAGAAACAACGCTTCTCCAATACTGAGTCACTGACCCTTTCGTCAAATGCTTTGTATCACTTGTACTTGCTTGAGTATTCAATAATGTTCTGTTGTGTATTAATTTTACTGTCTTCACTTAGGCTTTTCCCAATGTTCATATCAATTCTATTACTTTCACTTAGGCTTTTTGCAATGTTTGTATCTATATCAATTATACCGCCTTCTCTTAGGCTTTTTGCAATATTTGCTGCAATTCTATTGCCTTCACCTAGGCGTTTCACAATGTGCGTGTCTGTATCAATTATATTGCCTTCTCTTAAGCCTTTTGCAATGTTCGTCTCTGTATTAATGGCCTTCTCTGTTTGGGCTCTCTCGCATTGGGGCCGGTATGCAGTATTCGCCCTGAAGCACCTCAGTAACCAATGTGCTCTCCCTGGGCTTACTGGTATTACTCTGTATTTTTGGCGTTAGTCGTGCTTCTGTGTCTTCTCCGCTTCTCGTCTGTTGACCGGCAATGCCTTCTGTGACACGCTTCGTTCCAGCTTGACTTCCCTTTGTGTCTGGGAGCTCCAGCTGCCCGTGATAGGGACGTGGTGAACTTCTCTCGACTTGTCTTCGCTGCACGCCATCTCTATTAACTTCGGAGCTGCGTTCCATATTCTGTTCTCCTCCGGTGTCCCAAACAGCATCAGAACAAGTCGGATGCAGTGATCAATATAATAACATGACAATTATTTCGAATGCATTTACATGATTTGTGCAACCTGGACATTATCGACACTTAAAATTGTTTCTAATAAAGTTTAATATGGCAATACATAAAGATATTTGGTTAGCACTAAGAAACCTCTACAAAAAACAATCTGTCCATAGACTCATCTCATTATGTACACAATCAATAAAAATCTCAACTCTTAGTGGACAGATATTCACATTCAATGAGCCAGTGTTGTAACTTTTTGACATAAGCCTGCAGAATCGTCAGAGTCTCAAAGTTCTAGGAATGTTTGTCCGGACCCCTTTAATTTCATTAGTTAAAAGCAGATTCAATATGAATAATAAAAAGTTATTTCTGAAATATATAGAGGGATAATGCTATAAATATCATGGAATGGTATTAAAAGCTCATGTATCTAACGATGATTAATAAAAGAAATAATATTTCGAAGTGTCATTTCTCGTAGTAATCCAGTCAAAAGACCAGAATGTACCTTTCATCTTATCATGGTTGGCCAGGAAATCCTCCACATTAGCTCAATGAACTGCTAACAAATTTAAACAGTAGGCACACCATCTCCTAACTAGTAATGTATTCAAACCAGTGAATGGGAGCCTGGCGGGGGCAGAGGAGGTTGGTTTAAAAAAATAGTTGCATGCATTTCCAATCAACAACAGACTGAATGGAGATTAGGCCCAATTCTTGCCTGATTACTGTAATGGGAGTGCATTTTTGGAGGCCTAAGCAATGTCTCCATAGGAGAGCCTCCAGCGTGTCCGAGTTTAAATCCAAAGAACTAATCTCAGGCTTAAAAAGTAAACAAGGTAAGGCCTTTGATTAATACACCCCAATTAATGGTAGTATTGAAAACGGACCACAATGCTTATCAACTTTCTTCAGTTGCCCTACCAAGGCAACCACAGATGGGTAATAATTTGTATGGTTGATCTTGGTATCGAGTTTGGAACATATTTGAGTACCTAGGTATTTAAATTCAGTCACTGAACCAATTTGATGGCCTTCCAAATGCCTATTAAATACTACTAGCATTTTTTGGGGGCGTTTTTATGACCACAATATGGGTCTTCAATGCATTCATTACCATATCTAGATCCTTTAGGTAAGCTGACTGCATGCAGTGATCTTGTAGCCCTATTGGTGTTAGGTCAAACACAATATTATCTGCATAGGCTATATAATGTAAGCTTAGCTGGCCTAAACGTAGTGGAATTGCACTTATTGAGATTAAAGAGCCAGACAGATCTGAAATATAAACATTAAATACAAAAGGAGCTCAAACTCAGCCCTGCCTGAGGCCACGGAACGTGTCAATATAACTTGTGCAATTGCCGTTTTGATCAATGCAAATTTTAATCTTTGTATTGTGAGACAGGCATTATAACAAGAGAGATGGCACACACAACAGAACTTAAGTTTCAAAGAATACTTCATTTAAATGTTAGGATGTTATTAGGCCTACATTGCCCTATAACTAAGGTAGGATTTCTCCTTCCTAAAGTAAATTAAGGGAAGTCTGTGTCTGTAAGTCCAAATCAAAAGTCTGTCTGTGTCAAAACCTATGCTTGCCCTCACATCTGGAAATAAACATGGTGTGGGGTTCTTGTTAACTAACAAAAATAGTGTTCAAACGTAAAGTCTAAACTGCATTCAGCTTAAGTTCTTCTTGGGCTCCCTATCCCAAGTTCAATAGAGTTACAATAGCTACTTGCCTCAACAATGTTCCGACAGGTCTCGAGTTTTTTTTTCCTCAAGTTCAATCTAGCACTGTTCACACAAAAAGGGGGTTCTAAGGTTCCCTTCCCCAAGACAGCATTTCTCAGTTCCTTCGACTCTCAGGGTTCCCTTCCCCAAGATTTCACTTATACTGATTTCACTCGCTCAATATTCAATACAAGAAAACAATAGGTTCACTTCACCCACCTTCTAGCTTGCTTTACCAATTATTTCACAGTTCTCCATTGCTTACTTACAATGTCCTTTGCTTGTCATCATTTAGGGCTCCCTGGTCTAAGCGCAGTTGTCAGACCATACGGTGCACCCATCACAGGTCACGCAACCAGGAACCCTATGCTTCTCCTTGGCTTGATTCAGGATGTCTGTGATCTTCACAGTAGGGAACTCCTTTGTCTAGGCACAGTTGTCAGACCACACCCATTATAGGTCACACAACCACAAGTCCCCCTCAGATCTGTTTGACCCCTCACAGGCTCTTCTGCTTCAGGCTTCTGATTTTTCACACTTGTATCCCTTTTAGCTAGTGTAACACTCTTCTGCATCAGTCCTTGCCTTGCCACAGATTTATGATTCATTCTCACATATGTAGTATTTTTCCATATGCTTTGGTTCTCCTCACAGAGTTGTTTATATACAGTCTGACATTCAATATGATATAACGTGGTCTTACTCAAATAGCAATTTTCATTCATTTCGATATTCAATATAGTTTGCATTCACTTATGTCATGGACCGTTACTTGCCTGCAGTCCACAGGGAACGCTCCGGTCCTCCAATGTCCTCTGACACTCACCGACTGTTCGCGTCTCCCCAACAGTGGTTCCTGCTGCTCCAGCTCACCTACCCCGCAGCCGGGAAGCAGACTGCCTGGGCTCTGCTTACTCGCTGGGCACGTCTCCCGACACACCAGCGTCCTAGGTGCATCACAATGGACGCAGGCGGCATCCCCTCTGCTCCTGGCTCTTTCCGCAGCTCCAGCTGCACCCGGGCTTTGGTGTGGACACTGACAGCGTCCTCTCTGTTCCTCAGCTGTTGGGTAGCTCGGCTGCCCGCCTTCCAATTCGAAGGCTGCCGGTCCTGCATCCACCACGTGACCTGCTCGCTCTGAGTCCTGCATGTCGTGCGGGATTGTTGCCAACGTTCGGACTTCCTGGTTTCATTACAACACAACGGTTCTCCTCCCTTCACATGCTTGTGTTTCCTCCCTTTATACACCTGAGCCCAATTAAGGGGCCTCAGGTGTGAGTTGTTGACTTGTCTTGCCTGACCATAATGAATCCAATCAATGGGACATGCCTGACCTTCAGTACTGGATGCCTTCATACCCCTCTTCTTTGTCCCAGTACTAGAGTGGTGTTTGTAATAGGAAGTATGCACTACTCCTAGTCGCTTCTTCCTCTTCGCAGTACTTGGTGGGCACTTACAGGGAAAAATAGGGCATGAGTGGAAATATCCGATGAAGGCTGAGGGAAGGGAGGGTAAATCAGTGTTAGAGAAGGGGGGATACCATGTCTCGCCATCAGGCACCCTCTCCCCAATGACCCTCTACCCAGGTGATCCTCCATCGCTTGTCCACCCCCAGGGTTGGGATCCAAAAACAATGGCCCTTGCCTGACCACCTGAGCAGAAGATCCCTGGGGAGTGGCTGTGAGAGTGCCTTCTGGTTTCCCACAGTATCTGAGTGCAGATGCAATAAGCTATTCAGTAGATGTCACGCAGAAACGTTGATAATTAACTTTATCCACTATTTAGCTCAATTGACCTTATCAAATACTAATAAGTCAATAAAAGCCATGTAAAGTGGACGTTTTGATTGGCGAAGTAAGTACAAAATAAAACAATTTAAAGACGTGCCCACTTGTTTCTTAAAACCCGATTTATTCCTATCCCATATCCCTATGTTCATGGCCCATTTCTGTAAATCTTGTAAAATCAGGGCAGAAAAGATCTTTCTGGATGCATCTAAAATTGAAATTGGTCTATAATAAATTGGATTAAGCCCGTCTGCCTTTTAAAAATCAGTACAATATTCAATATCTTCCAAGACAATGGGGTAGATCGGAAAGATAAGATATTTTAAAATAAAATCTAAAAAAATCCTGCCCTTACAACAGGTTGAGATTTAAATGTTGCTTAAGAAAAGCCGTTGGGCCAGAGGCCCTAGATGGTTTACATCTCTTAATTGGGGAATATTACACGAGGCGGGGGGCTGACCCTGTCGGTAACTGCTCGCTGCCCAAGTAACGGGCCCGAGCGAAGCCAAGTGTAATATCGCCATTAGCACCCGTGTAGATTCATACGTGGGTGCCAATGTTTTTATTTTATTTTAAAGAAGGAAAATTACCTGGTCCCACTTCTTTTTTATAAATAAAATTAGCAGAGGCGACAAGTGATATGCTACACATCTTGGATTTTAACTTAAATCACTTTCAAATGTTACCTTTATAAATGTTGACCTAAAAGTACCAGAATGCAAAGTGACGTGTGCTTAAAATCCAGGAATGGTGAACACCTAACTCTAGACAAGGCAGAATTTTAAGATCTCTGTAAACTCTCGCAAAGGAACATTTCAAAAGAGCCTGTAGTATATGAACCTGCTTTTGGTGAATCTTAGATATTCATGCAGCTTGTTTATATTGCCATGCATGTGGCCACCATGTCCCATTTACCGGTGTTCCATGGAGGCTGGCGCCTGTACCTGTGGTGGTGCAGGATGCGGTGGGCAGCAGGCAGGTGCACCATAAACAGCAGGACGCGTGGCACACCAAGCCCTACATGGGCTCCTCCATCATGACATCCGTGTATGCTAGTTTCCGCATGTGCACACCTCTGGCCAGGAGCGACCCCACGGCAAAAAACGGTGCTGCCATGCAAGAGCCTCGTTTTGGCAGCAGCGTTCACATAAAAGGCCCATGATACATGGAAATCATGCATTTTAACGTGGTTCCTGCTGTGTTCCCTACGCTGCTTCCTGCTTTGCCTATAGGTTCTCTTTTGACTATTGCTAGGACCCTGTTCCCAGCACCTTTTCCTATTTTTCTCTTGTCTGTTCCAGCCCTGTCCCTGCCTGCAGCCAGTCTGCTCCTGAGTTGCCTTGCCTACATTCAGCCTGTTCCTGCCCTGGCCTGTTTTCTGACCTACAGCCAGTCTCCTCCTGCCTTGTCTTGCCCCTAGCCTACATTCATCCTGCTCCTGCCCTGTTCCTTCCTACAACTAGTCTGTCCTTCCCTTGTCTTGCCCCTTGCCTACATTCCGTCTACTCTTGCCTGGTCTTGCCCCTTGCCTGCATTCATTCTGCTCCTGCCCCGCTCCGCTTCTTGCTTGCAGTCAGACTGGTTTCTGCCATGTGTCGCTTCCAGTCTTTGGTTCTACCCATTTCCCATCAGGCCAACTTAAGGTACACCGGCGCACCATAAGCTGGCCATGTAAGCTTTCTGAAGCTGTGCTGCATGCCCACTAACTTCAGAAAAAAATTATCCGGATTCTTTCTGAAGTGAGAATGCATGCACCCTTACTTCAGAAAGCAACATTCTAGTTGAATCACGGCACATCTGGCCCCACTGCTCTGCGTAGTGGAGGGTGGAGAACGGGATGCCTTGCAGGCAAAGATGGATTTGGGTCCAGTCGGAATAAGGGAGCCGGTAAGAATAAATGTTTTTGTGTGTGCACATGTGAATTTGTGCTGCATTTTATGCATTATTATCATGTAATAGTGAATGTTGTGTAGGGATTTTAGCGCTGTGTCCCCGTCCCCAAAATGGCCAATGGTCAGCACCCATTGTGCTTCCTCTGTGAGGCTTACATATGTGTCACTCCCAGCCTGCCCTGCTCACACACCATCCTTCATCTCTTCACCGTGGGAGCCTTGTGCACGGCCATCACTTCCTCCTGGTGTGGATCGCTGCAGCACTCGGAACGGCTGGCAGGGACGCTCCGCTCACCGCCGGACAGCAAAGACACAGGTGACATCAGAGGTTGCTGCTCCGCAAACCTCATTATCCGCTGTTATAGTTTGTTTCTTCACATATGACACACCGACTCTTGGGTTATGTCATAAAAGGTTTGTTTATTAGACATCTTAAATTACGACCTCTCTCCACTCTCCTCCATCTCCCAACCGTCACCACCTCTACATTCCACCTCCCTCACCTCATTCCATTTTCCACACGCAAAGGTTTCCATAATACCTATGGTACCCAGACTAAGAGGAGTAACAAAGAGTTAATGATGATCAAAGAAGACTGTGCAGTCTAGTTGTTTCAATTCAAATTACTTAATTTTAGTTTAATCAATTTATATTGCGCACCACGTGACCCGGAGGCTTAAGGGCGCTGACAAATAACAAGAAAACAGACAAGACAGTACAGAGGAAGACATGAAAAGTGGAAGTCTAATTCCAATAGGAGGCAGAGGAGATCCATATAGAAAAATCAGCCAAAAAGTATCTAAAAAGTAGGGTCTTCAGTTTCTTTCTCAGTTGCTCAGTCGATGTCACAATTCTAATATCTGGGGGTAGAGCATTCCATGCCTTAGGAGCAGCAAGATAAAATGCTCCTTTCATGGCCTGTGTGAGCTGATATTACCAGCTGATTAGTATGATTGGACCTCAGAGATCTTGCACATGATTTGTGCATCAGCAATTCCCTCAGGTATAAAGGGCACACGCCAGTCAAACATTTATGGGTCATTACTAGTAAGTGAAAGTATCGTCTTGCTTCAATGGGAAGCCAGTGCACACTGTGTCTTGCATCAGAGACATGATCTCGTCTTTTTAAGCCAGTGATCACACCGACTACATTATTTTGCATAATATTTAAACTTGCACACTCAGAATTCCCTGTGCCCACCAAGAGGCTACTCCAGTAATCTATTTTTGAGCCCACAATAGCCCTACCTAAAGTCTCACAGTTTACACACGATATATAAGGGCAAATCTGTGCCAGCAATTTAATATAGTACACCATGGAGGAGACCAAGCTACTGACCTGGGCTTTCATATTCAAATCCTGATTCAGATATACACCAAGTCTCTTGACTTTATTTTGTGTTTTAATACTACAACCTGCACACTCAAATTCTGTAACTTATATTCAGTGCCTACAATCATCAATTCTGTTTTTTCTTTGTTAAGTGCCAGGCCATTGGTCACCATCCAAGTTTGAATGAGTTCATATGTTTTATTTACAGTATGTTCATCTTCAGTATGATTATCAGACAATGTGATGACACATTGTGTGTTATCCGCAAAGTTGGTAAAAGCAACATGATTTGCTTCCTGAAGATATAAAAATGGAAGTGAAACTATTAAATAATGAAGGAGACAAACAAGCTCCTTGAGGTACACCAAATTTGAGGCAAGAGGTTTGAGCTTCGGCCTCCTGACGACACACCCTACATAGTCGATTACTTAGGAAGGAACCAATCCACGGTGTGGCATTGTCTGAGAAATGGGCTACCTCTTTCAGTCTGGCGACCAACAGTGACTGGTCAACCAGATCAAAAGCTGCGGATAAGTCCAGCAGCATGAGTAAAGTTGATTGACCATTATCCATTGTCTTTAACAGTGTAGACTTTAGATCAAGAAGTGCAGTCTCTCTGCCATGCCCCTGCCTAAAACCTGATTGCCATTTATTTAAAATCACATGTGTATTCAAATCATCTGAGATTTGCAGGTAGGCTACCTGATCTTCAATTTTGAAAAGAAATGGCGTATTGGTGATTGGCCTATAATTTGTAGGTATGTCAGGAGATAGGCCAGGTTTATTTTAAAGGGGGGTGATCCAGGCATTCTTCAGAACATCTGGAACGTGATTTTCCATAAATGAGGCATTTATAAACTTCCAGAGAGCCCCTATTAACTGGGGAGTATGGGTCTTTATGATAACTGCCGGGCATACATCACCTTTACAGCTAGTTGGCTTGACATTAGCAATATTCCCAGTTAATTCTGACTCCAACACAGGCTTAAAATTGAACTGCTGAGCTTGCAGCCTGCAGTCCCTCTGATGTGTGATATTCACAGGCAGCCCCAAGGATTTCTTGGCATTATAAATGGTCTCTTTTATCTTGTCAAGTTTCCATAAAATAGCTTCCTGAATCATGTTACACAATACTGCAACTTCACCGGGAGATCAGCTTTATCAGCACAGGGATTTTCAAGTTCCCTTAATATTTTTTGAAATAATGTATGATCCTTAGACACATCGTGTAGGTTCCATCAATTAACTTTATTCCTGTTAGATTAAGTTGCTATACGATGACAGAATCTGAACCACTGGCTCCCATCATCCAGGCAGGAGCTCTCCAACTGACTCTCTCTGGAACCTTACACTCCAAGCGTTCCTTCACTCACAAAAAACATTCTCTCAGACACACCAACATTCTCTCTTGCATCACCAAGTACCTGCATTCACACCCAGCACTATACAACACATCTCCCTTCTTCCAAATCACACAAACATCACATCTGAGCACATCACACCATCACACAAGGCTCATCAAAACAGATCTCTGCTCACAGAAACAACCTTCACACCGGTCCACAAGAGGAAAACGTGCAGGGAAATACTCACACAGTGCACCTTTTTAGTGAGAGGTGCAACTCAATATAAGGTGCAGAGTGTCCCCCCTGACTACTCTGACTGTGTCTCCACACAACAGCCACTCACACTTGGCAGACGGCGTCTCCCCTTATCTACCCATACTCTGCTAACAACACACATCACATCTCTCAAATGAATAGGAAGGCGTCCCCCCTTCTTCACCCAAAAGCATCTCTTCCATACCTCGGATCAATTACATTCTCCTATGTCCAAATGTACCAGGCTCCCATCATGTAGGCAGGATCTCTCCAACTGACTCTCTCTAGAACCTTCTACTCCAACCATTCAACCACTCACACAAAACATTCTCTCTGACACACCAACATTCTCTCTTGCATCAACACGTACCTGCAATCACACCCAGCACTATACAACACACAATTGTAAAGAGTTTTTTTGAGTCTGAGCGAGCATTCTGAATCCTGTTATCAAACATATTTTTTTGCTCCTATAATAGCCATCTTGTACCCTTTAGCAGCCTCCATCTTAAGCGGGAATTTTAAATGTGGGAATCATCCACAGGTGAGGGAGGGAATAGCAGAGTCAGAAGCAGTCAGGAGAGAACCCGATGAAGTCAGAAAAGCCACAGAAAGCCGAGAAGCAGCTGAAGCAGAATTGAAAGCGGCAGCGCTGGAAGAGAAGGCGTGCGGTTTTGCAGAGTACATGCAGCAGCAACAGAATCAGGGGAGACGGCAGCAGGGAAAGAAGCCCAGCTGTACAGGAGATGTGCTCCCGACCCATGGAGAGTCGCTCAGGTGTGCTGGAGGATGCAGAGACCCGACAGAGCCTGTGGCGCTCCAGAAAAGGTCTGTGAAGGCAATGGCAGTCACAGGAGAGCTGTCCACGATATTGTCAGACCTCGAATGGTCTGACAGTTCACCGAAATCTTGTCTTCACTGATACTACAACACAGCACCAAGTAGTGATGCAAAGACGCCGAAAGAAGCTGCTGAGTTGGCCTACAGAGAAAGGTAACCAGGGGGTGCTCCTATCAGAACAATTATCACTAAAAGACAGTTTTGAATACTGAATCAATAGAAAAGAAGGGCAAAAAGGACACAACTCTCCTTTTATGAGATATCAGTTTGGGGAAACCTATAACCCACACTGCCTGCAGCAAAGAAACTACAAAGAAGAGATAAAAGGGCAACGCGGGCGCAATTCTCCTCTCGTCAGATATCAGTTTGGGGAAACCTGTAACCCACATTGCCAACAGTCAAGAGACTATAAAGTCAGGCAAACATTGTAGAAACCTATATTGGTGTGGAGAAACTTAGAACAACGATTGCCACTGGCAGAAAATACCTTTTACAAGTGTAGGAGGTTGCAGTATTCCCTGGCAGATGAGTAAACCAGGAAAGGGACATTTTGTATGAAAGTAGAAGTTATTCCTGGGAGGTGAGTAAGCCAGGAAATAAATATTTGTCTAGAAGAAACATGGTGGCGGTAAAAAGTATTGTGGAAAAACCTATTAACTTTATCATCCTGAGAAGCTGTTTTATGACAAAAGACATTTGCTGTGCTGTCATGACAAAGTATTCCACAGAAAGGATAATTTTGATGTTCTTATAACCACTATATTTTGGGAATAATACTTTGTGGAAGAAACAGTTACTTTGGTTTTGAACAAGTGTTTTGTGAAAGTGACTTTTACTTTACCAATTGGAAAGAAGAATTGGATGGAAAAGAAATGGTTCATTGAACTGAACAGAATTTCGTTGCAACAGAACTCTTTCAAATGTTTTAAGGAGTCATGCATTTTCATACACCTAGATGTAGGTCAAAGAGAAGGCCTGTAATATGGCATGTATGGGTCATATGCATGGGATATTTGGATGCTTGGGCTGAACTTGGTTGTCCATGGAGTGCGATGAACTAAAACCTGCCATGGATCTGGCATAAAGGGCTGTCAAATCCTGATTGGAGAGCGATGCGCATTCCGCATGCTGTTCAATAAGACCTGTGGGTCTGGTCTTGTCTGTATCGTCTCAGAGCTATTGCGCTGAGGCAATACAGATGAGACCAAACCCTTTACACCAGATCCAGGGCAGGTTTTAGTTTATCGCATCCCATGGACAACCAAGTTCAGACCAAGCATCCAAATGTGTTACCCATCCCTGCAATCTGCAGCATCAAGAACCTGTTTTTTCAAAAAGAAAATTACTAGGAAACTCATTTTCTGAAACAGAATCAGCGCAGATAAAGGGTCTGTTAACCAACTAAGCCAATTTCTCAAAAAACTCTTTCAAAAGTCTTCCTGAATTGATTCAGGTGAAGGAAATCAACCCCTGGCCACATGGATTTCTTTGTGAGAGTTATAAGTATGAACTTTTCCACAATTCTGTTGAACTGAAAACAGATACATTTACCTTATGCACTTTAGTTGTATATGTTAGTGTGAGGGTCAAATACATTTGGACACAAGGTCATCTTTCTTTAGTTTTAGTTTGCTAGGCAGAAACATTCTCATTATGATTGGGACAGATAGACGTTTATCTGACCTCTCTTTATTTTTAATAAATATGGCAAACATTGACTAAACTACAACTTTGTGTCCGTCTCTCATTTCTGACCCCTCACAGTAGAGTCTGGGCAGCGGTTATCCGTCATCGCAGACACCAAACCTGTCATGGAGACAAATGTCCACTGACTAAGTGGATTGGTGAACAATTTATTAATAAAAAAGCAAGAGAAAGAACAACAAGAAAGCAACGACAGTACGAGGCTTTGTTGCAAGTTAGAACCCCCCTCCCTCCAAGCACTATTATTTTATACCCACAGGAACACATGCATTTCAATGGGAGGGGAGGTCCAGCAGACAGGGCAAGGAATCTTACTGAAACAATGTTACAAGCAGGGAACAAAGCTCCAGCATACAAGTCTTTGGTACCAACTGCGTTCTCACACCTGGAGACAGTGTTATCGGGAAGGACAACATAAAGTGATACATTTAATTGAGTTGAATTCACACACGTCTGAGGCAGGCAAGCACGCTTACAGTATGATGACTTCCGTGTCCCATCCCATAGCCGCTTTTCCTAAGAAAGTGGGAGCCTAAAACATGCTTTTATATGCTAAAAGGGAAACAGGTCAGAAGCGAGAGATGTGAAGGCAAGCATAGCTGCACACTAGGTGAAGAGCCTTCATTGCAAGAACATGCACAGTGAAACCTAAAGCCTCACCTCGCATGGGCAAGAAACAGTTGTTTAAGCAAGGCAGTTTGCAGTACCTACTGAATACTATAATGTAGCAGTATGCTAGGGGAGTACATACAATTTTCAATTTCAGACTTCTCCCACACTCTACATGACAGGCATTTTGGGAGTTTCTGTCCTTGTAATTTGATTTGAGCTAGGTTGTAAAAATATGCTAAAGCTGGTAGAGAGGGTGAAACTTGTCCTACCTCCCCTCTGAGGTTCCTGGCATTGCTTCCTGCCCTAGTTAAACTTTGGGTCCTGTGGGGTCTTCAGAGACCTCACCTGGGAAGACTTTACAGATCACAAGATCTTCCAGATCAGGTCCCGTTTCCCTTGTTAGTCTTCATTCGGTTGTGAGGGGAATCAGGGTTCGGTATGGAGGGTCTGTTGGTATACCCTTATAGAGGGAGGCCAGCAGTCTCAAAAGAAGGTTGGATAGTACTCTCTACCAGGTTTCCCAGTTCTATGTCTGACACTGCACTCCAGTTTTGGTTTTTGCTTCCAATTGGATGCTGAAACTTGTAGATGTGTGTTTCACATTGCAAGGGTGTGCCTACAAGTCCCAGCATTGTCCACACAATAAAGTGGATAGGCACCTTTTGCGGCCCCCATTTTTAACGCAAGTGAGTCACCCCACATTGATAGGAAACGGTGTTCACACACTAGCGGATGCATGTGCAGATAGACTAATTGACACCCTTCCCCTTCGCATTTGTCCTTGTCTCCCTACAGGGGAGGCAGGCGTTTGTTCTCGGTGCCGAAGACTTTGGCACATTGGTACCGGCATTCATTTCCCTTCCACAACTATGGTCCTGAAGAAGATGGTTTGAACGACAGTGCCATCGAAACCGGTCGACCACACGGACCACGAGGGCTCTCGTGATCCTGCACATGTCCAGATACACGAAACATGGACTACTTCAGTTGATACGTAGAGTGAGCCTTTTATAACATGGACTTTAAAACGCCCATTTTTAAGTAATTGATTTAGTGGACCACACTGATCATACCTGGTGATTGCAATACCCAATGGTGGATTAAAATATACAATCTACTAGGTTATAAGGGATGATACATCATCAGACACGAGCTGGTACCTGGCAGAATCTAATACCCAGTTCTGTCATCACATTAATAGCTGATTAGATGTGGTCTTGTCTGTTTGTAATGTGTGTTCTTAGAAATGTATTCGAATGCCAGAATTGCTAGCGCTGAGGGAGAGTTTTCCTTAGACCATCCCTGTTAGATAGGCGTTCCAAAATACGCTTCCTAGGGATAAGCACTTCTGTCAGGGACAGGGTGTTCTCTTAGGGACAGCTAGTACACTGTTTTACCATCAAACAAGTGTTCACTTATGATTGGTATGCGCACTGTGGTAATTTGTTCTCCCAACGAACCGTTATTTTTGTGCTAAGATATTTAGAGTGTGACATGATTCGTTAGAATCCATTAAATAGATGTACTTAGGATGGTTCCAGTATGTCTCCACTGGGTGGCGCTATCACCCTGCTCTTCAACTTTAAACCGTGTAAAGAGCCACACTGCAAAAGCTTTGAAATATTAACTTCCCTTGCTGAAACAAAACCAAAACATTGCTTGCCGAAAGTAAGAAAACAATCAAATCCGCCATTGAAACTTCTGTTGAGGGTTCCAGGAGAACATATCAAAACACTCCACATATTATAAATGCCTATGTACTGGATGTATGAGTGTTAAAAGAAACTGATTTCCTGCCGGTGTTTACGCACAATATTAATCGAGCACAGTGGTCTTTAAACCTTTAAATGCTGAGCCCACCCTGAATAAAAATGTCATGCTGGCCTGCCACGCCCCAAATGCCATATCCATATCTGCTTATATTTCCTGTTAAAAGCAGCCACCGCCCACCGCCTCACTTTTGGCAGGGCCTCGGGTCGCCTATCGGCCCCCCAAGGGGACCAGCCCCACAGTTTGAAGACCACTGACTAGCATGTAGAGGTTTGCAAAACACGCCCCATGACTGGTAGTTGTTTTTTTAATGATATGATAAGTGTGATATCTTCTCCACGTAATGTTCCATGTACATGCATCTTGTTTCATTCTTATCTAATCTATGGGAGTGTGGAGCATGGAATCTGGAAGATAGAACGTTAAGTGAAAGCTGCAGGATTAGAATGTTATAGAGATCAGTTGATAGTGTCGTATTTGCTGAGCCAGTGGGCTTTAGTCTGTTAACTTAATAAATCCCTTTTATATATCATTTCAATAAGTCATTGAGATGGGGACCTGCATTTTCGTCTGACGGTGCACAACAGGCATTGCCATTTTTTCCATTTGCACCACTACTTAAAAAGAAAAAAAAGCGCCTGCGACGGCAGCATTTCTTTAGCCGCGGTAAAAGGCAATGCTGCCGTCGCAGGCGATTTTTTTTTCTTTTTTGTTTTTTAAGCATTCCAGCGCGGTTGATGGGTTTGGGCGGCTGACTCTGGCCGGATCCCGAGATCCGGCTCCATATCTGGTGCCGGATCTCAGATCCACAAAGAGCCAGCCCAATGACCAGCGCTGTTTACACACACCCTCCGGCTTAGTCTTTTCGGTTTTGTGCTTTTTTTCGGCGAATCGCGCTATTTCTTTTGGTGCAATCCCGTTAGCTCGGCTTGTCATCTGTTAGTCTCTTATTGGTTTGGGGTTGTTTGATATTAGCATTAATTACTAAGTCTGCAACATTCTTCCCAAGGCACTAATCTCTAGTTCCGCAACCTTGCAGGAACGTCATTTAGGGGTCGCAGTCTCCCTTGCCACCGCTAAAAAAAAAACTTTTACAAAACTCCTGGGCTGTGGCCAGCAGAATGTGGCTCTTTGTTTCTGGAGCGGCTGACAGCTTTAGTTAGTAAGATAGCTCAGTGGGTTGAGCGCTCACTGTTGGAATGTGTGTGTGATCTGCAGGTTGCAGGTACGACTTCCAGCAAGGTCAACTCAGCCTTTCATCCTACTGAGGTTGAAATGAGTACCAACACAGGTTGGGTGATATAGTATGTCTATTTATTCTATATGAAGCGGTTAAGCGTAAGTGTTGTATCATAAATAACACATCATTGACATTTGGCCTTGCACGTCTGCTTGCATTCACAGTAATTTGGTAATATGGGCCTATACGTACTGATATTAACGATACATATGGTGATCCATTCTTGTATGAAATGTATATGACTTTACAGTGATATCGTAACCATATTTTTCGTAGTGTACTTACAAACAATGCTATGTGATGCCACTTCCTCTTTTGTCAAGGGGTGAAAAGTCGTGTTCAATCGCTTCTCATGATGTCACTTCAGGGTGAGCTCAAATGTCATCACTTCCTGTATTGTCATCAGAAGTCAAGGGTCGTGTGATATAATTCCCGCTACCCCTGGCATTTTGGTGAAATGACGTCCCTGCGAGCTAGCTAGCTCTATCTGGTCCAGTGCTCAGTTGTTATTAGGGTGTCTACTCAGTCTGTGTGCTACACAGAGAGTTCACATTGTCTAAAAAGTAAGACATTCTCTTGTAAGACAAATTATATTTACTGTTAACAATTTACGTTGTAAATTGTTCTCTTTATTTATAGGGATCTGTCAGACTCTGTGCCTCATTATTTATGGTACGTGTCAAGAGCAAGCTGTGCTTCTTTAGCTGGCATCTGTTGAGCAAATATGCCATCCAGCATGCTCATGCATGCTCCATTGGTCTGTTGTACATCTATCTAGTGGAGGTACAAGCTTGTAATTATTATCAATGTGAATAGGGTGCCAAATACCTATGCTGTTACTAGGTGTTGCCTGGGGGATGCCTTCGTTTAGACCCTTTTTATCTGTCTTCAGTTTGGATATTCAATTTTGTTCTCGTAGCATTAGAAGGCAATTGATATCTCCACCCCTCGGTGGTATTGCCACATGTTCAATAATCGTCCATTTAAAATCTTTTTCAGAGTGTCTTTTCTCCATAAAATGCATCACCATTGGTGCTGTCAGTTTTTTGGTGTGGATGCTCGACTTGTGTTCCACAATTCTCTGTCTAATTTTGCGTGCTGTCATGCCCTCGCAGTGTAAGCCACATGGGCATGTGATCAGATATACCACATTGTGCATATTGCAATCGGTGGAATTTCTTTGCACCCATGGTGTCGTCCACCCAATGTTTATTGCTTTACTTCTTGATGTATGTTGGCATACCGACCAGTCGCTACATGGTGCATTTCCTGTTGCTCGTGCAGTAGACCATAAGGTTGTCTGTGATGGAATCTGTTGTGGTGGCTGTTGGTAACTGCGTACTATAGTTTCATACTTTTTTCCTGTTTTTTATCGCAAACCTGGGATGCTCTAAATTGCTGTCACCTACATTGAGCAATGGCCATAGACGATTGATCTCTTTCTTGAGTTGATTTACTAATGGAGAGTTGCTCAAGACAGCTGTAATTGATTTCTCTGGCGTATTTGGTTGTTGATGTTGCTGTAATGTGACATCTCGCGGTATGTTGCAGGCCCTTTTACGGGCATGTCAAACTATTTTCTTCGGGTATCCACAGGCCAACAGTTTGTCACTCAGTTGTTTTGCCTGTTCTTCATACTCTAGTTTGTTGGAACAGTTTCTTCTGTAGCACAGGAACTGTCCAAAGGGCAAATTCTGTGTTCGGCTTAGAGCATGGTAGCTATCGAATTGTAATAGGGGGTTTCGGTCTGTCACTTTATGGTAAACCATTGCGTGTAATGTGCCCTGTTGTGCCGATATCCATAAATCTAGAAATTGGATAGCTGCTTTGCTGTTCGTCATCGCTAATCGGAAATGTGTATTACTTGTGTTGAGCCACACAAAAAAGGATTCTAGTTGGTCTTCATTGCCTGTAAAGATGATAAATATATCATCGATGTACCTTCGCCATACTATGAATTGTTGTTCGACGGGATTGCTTGCATACATGCTGTTTTCCATGAAGGCACTTACCTACAGATTGGCAAGGCTTGGGCCAAAGAGGCCCCCATAGCTGCACCTGATGCCTGTTGGTAAAACTGCTTATTGTACACAAGCATATGTTTGGTAAGTGCTATTTCAGTGAATTGAAGAATGAGTTGGATCAGGACCTTTGCTGGTGGGATACATTTTTCTAGGACTTTCTGGATCACTATCAGTGTTTCATGTTGTGAAATTTTTGTGTATAATGACTCAATATCTAAAGTGACCAGCCACTGTGTATCTGGGTCAAAGGATTTCAGATTCAAGAGTGTGAGCATTGCTGTGGTGTCCTTGAAGTATGACCTACTTGTAGGGACTTCTATTTTAAGAAAGTAATCTGAAAATTGGCAGAGTGGTTGCAACAATGAGCCAATGTCCACACTGGTGTTAGATTCATTCCCTTATGGATTTTTGGTAGTACATATAGTGCATGGGTGACTTGGTGTTAGAAACTCAGGTTCCTTTCTGCTAATCCACCCCTCTGTGAGTGCCTCCTCGACCAAGGGATTAATCAGGTTTCGTAATGTGGGTGTCGGATCCGAAGCCAAAGGTATGTTGCTTTCTCTGTCCTGTATGAGTGCTGTGACCATATCGTGGTAGTCTGTGTAAATGTTTTAACAAAAACGAATTATACAAATATTTTCTTTTGTTTACTTTTAAAGTTCTTGGGACAACGGTAGACAAATAAATAGAAAAATGACCAGTTGTGAACCCTTGTCATTTTAGAACTAGTTTAGACAGGAACAGCTGTCTCTCTCTGTCTTTCACCTAGATAGGCGGCCCACCACTGCGGTCTATGGATAGCACACCGAGGCACAGGGAGTGTTAGAATCTGTGCAGGGCCATTTACTTAGTAGCATAGGTTCACTAAATAAAAGTTACATGTCCTTTCTCTCCAGTTTTTTCACAATATATTTAGGGCAATAGAGAGATAACACGCCTCGCACCAAAGACCTATTGGTTCTTTTTTTGCCTTGTAGAGCACCATTTATAATGATTCTGAACTTCCAGTCCAGCAGAGAAACTAGAAAACACAGGAGAGAGGGTCCATTTTACAACGTCCAAGTTATTTTGATCATTCTTTAATCCAAATGATGCCATCATTTGTTCGTACATTTCAAGATGCTCTCAAACAGAATATTTAAAATGTGTATGGTAAGCAGTTTTAAATATTTCTATGGCTTTAATCTATTTTATTGGATCTTTCACTTAACTGTGATTGCAGGTTTCTTTTTCTATGCCTCTCTACTTGGATCCAGTTTCCTTCATCAAAATCAGAGGCACTGCTTGAATCCCCTTCCCTACTTGCATACTCCCTCCTTTGTCACTATGGCTGTAAGGAGGTTGCCTAGGTATACAGTACTGGGGACCCTCTCTCATCTCTGTTTCCGATTGGTATTCTGGGTTATGGGCCTCAAATCTTTTCTGAAGGACTGGGCAGTATGGCATGTCATCATATTGTTGCTCAAGCTCAGTGTTTTTCTGTCTACCTCGGGCCTCTGGAGCAGTACCATAGTACCTGGCATAGATAGGAGTTTTGAAAATGCTCTTTTTCGGTTGCATTTCCTGTCTCTCAGTGTGAGCCAAGTTGGCTAAATTGTCTCTCTGTTGAATAGTGCGCTGTCATTCTTGGTCGCTCAACTCATGCTCACCTCTTGACTCACTAATTCTTTGTTTGGGTGTACTCTTGCTCCCTCTCCTACCTACCCTTGACATGCTAAATGTGTCACTCCCCTCACCTATCACCTGGATGCCTTTGTATTCCTCTTTATCTGACAGGGAAATTAGATCTTCCTGTGTATCTGGGTGAGCCTGGGCAGAAGAGGCCACGTGTCTGGCGCCCCTTATATCCTTGCTATGGCGACCTGTGCCAAAACCCCAAGCATGACTCTGGGAAGTTTTTGGAAATAGAAAGGTAGCCTCAGAAATTGTGGATAATCTCTCGTCTTCCAAGAAACGAATCTGTCGATGAGTTTTAGACTGTGAGTCCAATGACACATGAACATCTTTCATTTCCTGCCTCAGTCTAGCATTATGATCCAATTCAATTATGATCTGCTATTTACTTCATACCAGCTGTTCCCTAGACCCATTTGCACTTGCCTGACTAGTATCAAATGCCAGCGTTTTGGAAGCCATTGCTTCTTTCATATTTTGTAATTCCTTCTCTAATGAGTCTCTTTGCTAATGAGTCTCTTTGTTACTGGTAAATCTATCATCCTGACTGATAGTGTGCCAGCTAGTTAATTCTTTCTTCAGGTGTTCAATCTTTGACTTTAAGCCAACAAGATTTCACTAGTGTGTCAATGCTTTCTTTCAACTATACATTTTCTTCTATACTCTGTATTAATTTTTGGGCAATTATTTTGCTCTGATCATTCTGCCTTCGTGTGTATGTCAATTGAGAGGTAAGCTGGTGTACTTGCTGAATAGCAGCATCTCTCTCACGAGTTAACTGAGCTCTTTGCTTCTTGGTGATTTTAATATTATTGTACAGCTAATCAAATTCTGACTGTCCGTCAATCTGCTTCATTATGAGTTTGCCATTGTCATCATGACTCTGTCTCAATTGAATTTGTATATTCACAATATCATCTAGTAAGCCTTTGGTATGGGTTTGTTAGTTATTTTGGCCTTGAGGTCATCATGCGTCTGTTTTGTGATGAATCTCTGGATGTCGTCCCTTCTCCCCGAGGCGGAAACCTTCACCATGAGGCCAGGCCGGTGCGTCCACAGTACGATAGTCTCCCTGGGGATGTTGCACCGGGGGATGATCGCACAGGGGAGGGTAACCCTCATGGGACTAGGGACAACCATTCCTACAGAATGCAGTATTTCCTCCACTTTATTAGACCCTCCCTCTTTCACCAAGTCAATTCAATCTCTCCTTCTCTATTCCCAGTTAGTGCCAATATTTTCTGCTCTGGGATCAACCAGCCTAGTAGGTAATACACCACCATCCCACACACACTCCTCCCCTGGTAACTTCACTTCTGTACCAGTCCCTTTTAAAAGTACTGGGACGAGGAAGAATAAGAACTACCTAGATATGTCCTCATTACCAAGTACTGAGACGAAGCAGATCTTATACCTAAGGGAGAGTTCTAAGATTGATACTGGACGAGGAGGAGGAACTGAGCCATAAAGATTTCTCTTAAGAACTATAATGAGCTGCCTAGTGGTTGCCGGCTGCTCATTGGTTCAAACAGTGTAGAAAAGGAGGAAATACTGAGAAAGCAGTTGTCAAGCCTTGCCTGGAGGAGAATGGACCAGCAATCATGTGCTATAACAGAAGGGGATGTACTAGCCAGAGAGAGGGGGAACCCTAGAACCCCAGCAGCCTGTGAAGAACTTAGGGAAGCTGGAGTGTTCCTCACTCGGGGAAGCAAGATGAACAGTGTGCCTCCAAGAGAACGGTGGAACCCTTGAGTGTGCAATGGACGCATGAGACCCTCTCACTGGAATAACCTGGGAGGTCAGAGAGAGAGAAAGAGAGAGAGCTATCCTCCAAGGATGAACCCAGCGAGCCATGCAGTGGCGAAAGGAATGCAAGCCAGCAGGAGGGAAGCCAAGAGCAGAGGATAAGAAGCCAACAAGGGTCCAAGAAGCAAGGACTGCTTGGGCTGTTGCCGTGTGAAACCTCTGTGCATCCAGAGCCTTGGGGAAGCGTCCATGAGAGGGGACCCACTAAAGGAGAGAAGTAGATGTCAAGAGAGCCGCTGCAGACCACAAAGCCTGGAAAGCTACTGCAGCCTCAAGAGACGCAGCTGCTGCTAGGGATGCGCCAGTACCTACCATAGAGAAGCAAACAGGTACACGGGTTAACCGAGTGGTGCTGGAGGTCCGTGGGAGCAAGAGGTTGAAGGAAGGAAGAAGCCGGATCCAGATGTTCTAGGAGCCTGGGAATGAAGTGTGAGTCTGGGCCCTGCACCCAAAAAGAGACAGTCCACATTGGCACTGTGGCTTTGCAGCAGAGTAAGCCAAGCAACTGTGAATGTTACGGGTCTGAGACTCGCACCCAAAGAAGGACAGTCCTTGAGCGGACGAAGGCTTGGCAGGATAGTATGGACAATGTGGACCTGGGCTGTGAGAGCCTACGGTGCGGGTTGCACACCCTTGCTGTAGCTCATAGGTTAGATTCACATTTGAAAGTTTTTGCTAATATGGTTCTTCTCAATTTCCTATTTTTTATACAAATGACAAACGTTTTGTATTTGATTTAAAAGAAGTCAATTAAGGCGACCAATGCCAAGAAATGCTAAATCTGCCAATGCATTTCGGACATAATGTCCATCATTAGGGCTAATAGCTGTGTAATGAACAGTGTGGTTACATCAATTTATCAAACCAACATAAACCCATTGGTCAAATATAAACAACGTTTGCAAGTCAACATGAATATGTCAAGAAAAATCGGTATGCAATGATAATATCGCTGCAAAAATGTCGCCTGTACAAAAAATTGCGGCAAAAATGCCATGGTTTGACCCGCTAAGGGGGTACCCCATTACACAATTTAAGGGGAGCAGGGCTTGCGGGGGTGTCCCCCGCCACCCTTAAATGGTATAATGGGTCCAGTGGTTGTGGGGGTGTCCCCCGCATCCTTTACATGGATTGCAGCGGTAAAACCACAGCCTTTTTGCCGCAATATTTTGTGTCCACAGCCATTTTTGCAGCGATTTTAACACATGGAACCGAAAAACCACATCACAATGTGACATATGTGAGTATCATATCGTAATCGCATTCTATCACCAACGATTTCATATTGGGTTGGAGTATCCAACACATATAATGTTGCACATAATTGTAAATAACATGTGTGTCAATTAGTGCATACACACAAATTAATTGTCAATATTGCTTCCCATTTAATAAGAGTGCATAATTAAAGAGTTGCGAATAGGGAACAAGAAGGAACAAAGAAAGAAAAGAAAGAAAGGGAAAAGAAATTAGGATGGAGATTTGCTATCACCTATGTCATCTTTTAAATACATCAGGGGCACTAAATAGTGTTCAGTCTGCCGACAATCTTGTCCAGTCCTAAGTAAAGTGCCTGAACAGCTTTCATATAACAAGGCTAACATGATCATCAATAGACGTACCAACCTAGGTGAGGCGGGTGTATCAATACACTGAAATCCATAGATCCAGACCTTACGCAACACATCCACATAATATGCGAAAAGCTTGTAGCATGCATATACCAAAAAAAGTACGGCTCTCAATTTTAGGAATATATTGCCAAACTCAAAAACATCTAACCTGGCAAAAGCTGGTCGCAATCTGTAATGCGTGCCGGTCTGACACGTGTGGTTCATACAGCTACATTTTCAATGAGAAAGGGACTTCCAATCTCGAGTGCACTCGAGCGCAGCTGTTTGTATATGGTATTCTATTCGAAGGGATTTTTTTATAGCGCCACACGCCCGTAGGCCTCAGAGCGCTCCCAAACAAACCAACACAAAGCACAAGCAGGGCAGTAAGAACAGTGCGCTAGGGTAGGGCAGCAGGGCAGCAGGCAGAAAGAAAAGGACTAAATTTCTCCGTCAAACAGGTAGGTTTTCAGAGCCTTTTTGAACTGGGCAGTTGACAGCAGCTGCCTAATAGAAAAGGGAAGATCATTCCAGACCCCTGGGGCCAAGGCATTAAAACTCCGGCCTCCGAATCTCTTGAGTGTAGAACGTAGGCGATTCCCAAACCGAAACTCTTCAAAAAAGCAGAAAATATAAACTTAAGTATCATAGCTTTAGGCCTTTCCAGAAAGTGCTACTCGGACCATCTGTCCTCTTACCTGTACAATTCCTCTCTTGCATATAACATAGTCCTATGCACAGGCAAGTGTGTGTACGCTCTTTATTCTCTTATCTGCCTCACATGGCCAGTAAGTCATCTGACATGCTACTGCTCGCACGAAGTGCATGCTTTGTAATAGGGTAGGGTGTTTAATGAAATAACATTATCCAAAGCAGAAAATCAAAGCAAAGTGTCTAAGGCATATCAAACGCCGTCTTGCAGCGCCTTAAAGAGGTAGTACACATGCATTACATGTGTTATCCACCACAGAACGAATATGCTCAGTACATCAGTAACCATAGACGTGAGATGTACATTCTAACTAGAGTATGGACTATTGACATAACTGAAACAACTATACTCTCGGAAATTCAGTTAATTAGTTTGCCTTCCTACAGGGGGTGACTAAAATGTCGTGGCACAACGGTAGTGTGTCTACAAATAAGACTAGATGGCAGCATAATCCAATTAAGTGTGACTAGGGTACTACTCAGCAGTGATGCTGCTATGTTACGGAGAAATAAAGACAGGAAAAAAGAAGGAAGAAAACTGGGGTGAGGTCAAACCAGAAAACAATAGGTGACAAGAAAAATCAGTGAGTGTTTGTCTAGAATTGATACTACACACATAACTATTGTGGTCAGCTGATAAGTTCAGGTCTGGTGTACCATATGTAGAAACAATGGTGCTTGTTTACCACAAACAAACCTGTGATGGCTGCTACTTATTTACAGGAATCAATGTAAATTGAAGTCTTCATTCATGCCATAGGCACCAATGACTCGAGTATGTGAAGCCAAAATGCTTCTCTTTGTGCTCTCCTCCTTTCGATGTCTCCACAAAATTCTTTCTCACTCAGTACTTCTAAGATCTGAAATCCTATTTTTGCGATCGCATGCCCATGTTCGTTGAAGTGCCTTGCCACAGATTAATGTGTGTTCTTGTTGCGTATACATGACTTGTGTTTGTTCCATCTGATCCTCGCTTTCCTTTTGGTCTCACCCACATAATACATTCCACACGGAAATCTGATGAAGTATATAACATTGTCTGTGGAGCAGGTGGCAAAAGGTCTTAATGGTATACATTCACTGATGCGTGGATGAACAACGTAGGAACCCTTTATCACACTACTGCAGTTCCCATAGTTCAAGCATGGGTATGTTCCTTTCTTATCTGTCTTTGTGATTAATGCTTTGGGACTTCTGGTGTTGACTTGCATGTCCCTGAGATTTTCACTCCTCTGGTAAGCAAAGATAGGTGGCTCGGGAAACAAATCCTTTGTTTTGTCATCATTTCTCTGGATATCACAAAGTCTGTTTATGCTTTTCTTAATCTTGTTACTTTGTAAAGAGAATTTTGAGACAAAGACTAGTGGTGGTGTGATTCTGGTAGGTCTAATCTGTAACAATAATGCTCTGGGTTGACTGGTGTATTATTTTAATGGCCGCTTTGAGATCGGCAGCTGCTGGATACCCTCTGTCCTTAAATTTACAGCAGATTTTGTCAAACTCTACTTTGCATTCCTCTGGATCACTAACAATTCTTTTGATCCTGAATAGTTGGCCATTGGGTAGATTCTTCAATGTATTCGGAGGATGAAAACTCATCTGATGGAGGAGATTGTTCCTATTGGTGCTTTTGGAGTATAATGTGGTTGAAATCTTGTTGTTACTGACTTTGACATTCATGTCCAGGAACTGAAGACCATGTGTCTCAATCTCTGCATAAATTGAATCCGGGGGTTAATTGCATTAATGAAAATGAGGAAGTCTTGTAGTGTTTCATGGAAGCCATGCCAAATGGCAAAAATATTGTCAATGTGTCTGACCCACTTAGTTAGATGGTTGCACCATACCGAATGGTTCAAGATGTGCATAATTTCGAATCTGTGCATAAAACAGTTGGAAGATACTGGGGCCATGGTAGCTCCTATCGAGATGCCTGATATCTGAAGGTAGTGTTGCGGTCTATACTTAAAATATGAATTCTGAGCAATACATTCTAGGAGAAGGATCATGAATTATTTGTTGGCACTAATGGTGTTGGTCTGTAATAGTACATAAATATAGAAAGGAGGAAACCATATATAGAGCTATAAGATAGAATTAGCCACAACAGCACTTCCAAACAGTCAGTGAATACTTACAAAACATATACATTTTATTCAGAATCCATAAAAAACACAGTAAAAATCAAACATTTGTAAAAACAAAGTGCTAGTGACATAGAAGAAAAGCTAGCAATTTAATAGCAGCAGTTCATTCCTGATGTAATAATGGCATCAGTTTACTTCATCCTTATGATTCATTTGACTTGTAGAGGTGAAGTGTGATCAATAAAGATCTCAATACGTATCGAGTATATCAAATTACTAGTATTATGCCTCGACGTGAATCAGTTCTCTATCTTTCGTCTCGAACTTTCTTCAGGAGGATTTCTCAATTAGTCACTTGGACTTTGTGATTTAATCTAAGAACATCTTTCCAAAAAGCACCCACAAGTGCGTTTTTCACATGGAAGTGCTTGCGTTGGAGTATTGGTAGTCTTAGTGAACTACTGGGTTCTTATATGATCCTCCAGTAATACTTCTGTCCAAAATTGGGCACAGTCGTCTCTAGATGATGAATAGAGGAAAATAGAGTCCCTTAGTACGGATGGTCTACGGTGAAATAGATGGATCTTTAGGTACACGTCCCTGCTACCCTATCACCTCTCTCAATAGAAGAATAGATATTGCGGTATTCACACAGCTAGTTTGGTCTGACTCCTGAGTTATGATATGATATGGTATGATCGTTTATTTATATAACGCCTATACACAATGTGTTTCAAAGCGCATCAAGGCAAGGGAGGGCACAAGGGAAAATACACATTCTTACAGGCCATGAACAGTAAGGATGTGAAATTTACTATCGTACTCGGCCTGACGACATTTTAGATAGTGCAAGAGCTAAGACATAGATAAGGAAGGGAGGGGGAGAGTGGGAAGGAAATGGAAACAGACAGGCGACTACCGTACTAGGCCTGACGACATTTCTGGTAGAGCCGGAGGAAAAAAAAAAGGTGAGGGAGAGGGGTGTAGAAAGGGAGGGGAGGAACAAAACAAGCGACTATCATACTAGGCCGGACGACATTTCAGATAGTGCTGGAGAGGTGTTGGGGAGGAAAAAAACAGTAATGGGAGGGCAGAGGAAACAGACGAGGTTGCTATCATATTAGGTCCAGGGACAATTCTGATAGAGTAAGTGCATAGAAGAAAGTAAGGGGAGGAGATAGGAAAAGGGAGAAGGGAAAGGAGGAGAGAAAAGAGAGTAAGCAGTCAAAAAGAGTGGAGAAGCAAGAGTGGAGAGCGAATACAATTGCAGAAGTCAGTAGTAACACATAATGTTGCAAGCCAGGATACAAGATGAAGATGGGAACAGCATGATTCAGGGTCACCATGAGTACAAGATGCGAAGGAAGTTCAGCATGAGAGTTGAGAAAGAGTGACGAACCGTGAATGAAATGAAGTCCATAAAAGTCAAATCCAGCATTGGCCACAAGACAGTGATGGTGAAGGAAGGCACCAGGTGGGCGGGGCTTTCTAAGTGGTGAAAAGGAGCAGCAGGCAGGAAGGTACCAGGTGGGCGGGGCTTAGGCCAGGTGACCTCGATCCACTTGCACCTGCTCCCCATCTGCAAAGGAAAAGAAGCTGGAGGGCTCCTTAAGTAGGGAAACAGAGCGGCAAGCAGGAAGGCACCAGGTGGGCGTGGCTTGCTAAGTGGTGAAAAAGAGCGGGCAGTAGGAAGGCACCAGGTGGGCGGGGCTTGCTAAGTGGTGAAAAAGAGCGGGAAGTAGGAAGGCACCAGTTGGGCGGGGCTCACTAAGTGGCGAAAAAGAGCAGCAGGCAGGAAGGCACCAGGTGGGCGGGGCTTAGGCCA
The DNA here is from genome assembly GCF_040938575.1 of Ambystoma mexicanum. Classification (NCBI taxonomy): domain Eukaryota; kingdom Metazoa; phylum Chordata; class Amphibia; order Caudata; family Ambystomatidae; genus Ambystoma; species Ambystoma mexicanum. The sequence goes on along the minus strand of NC_090921.1, from coordinate 839,444,548 downwards.
GGTGACCTAGATCCACTTGCACCTGCTCCCCATCTGAGTTAGAGTAGGGCTCTCTCTGGTGGACTAGTCACCACCCACTTTGGGTGGCACACATTAGGGTATCCTGGTTTCTTTGCGGCTTCGTTGTTGCAGGGTAATTAGTCCCGTCAGTGGAATCCATATCCACAGGTTGTTTTTTCCCCCGTGGTCACTTTTATTTTCTGATCGCGGACACTGAGTTACCGCAAAGAAACCAGGATACCCTAATGTGTGCCACCCAAAGTGGGTGGTGACTAGTCCACCAGAGAGAGAGCCCTACGCTAGCTAAGGAGTCAGACCAAACTAGCTGTGCGAATACCGCGATGACACGGTAACAAACCAGTGCAGGTGTGTGCTCCGGAAAAGCGACAGCTCCGAGGGACTCTCTACGGAAATACGAGAATCCAAGGCAGACTAATAGCCCCATGCCTCCTTAGGAAGTCACGTATATACGCTTCTGCCACACGGATTGATACTTTCGGGGACTTCCACTACTGGGTGGGGTCTCTTGTTACAATCCAAACCAAATAAGACCTTGCAATAGACACACCATGTAAAGAGTGTCTGTTAAGCCCTGATGAAAGTGGTAATAATTTGACACCACCACTGAAACCGGTAACAACACCATTGAAACCGGTATGCTTTTTTCTTTCCCATACCTACCAGACGAGTGAGTAAAATCTGGAAACTCGATGGAAGCCTGGGAGTATGATCCTCTGAAATAGGAGGACAATCTCATTTCGAACAAAGTTTCCATAAGAATATGAGGAAGACTGGTTCTGAGAATACAGGAGAGCCGAAGTGAATATTATGGCTGTACCTAACGTTGCGTCTTGAGAAACACAAAAAACACACGACACAGTTTGATTCCAAAGAAGCAAAATCCAAAAGGGATCCCCTTTTTTGGTCATAAATACAAAAATATATTTTTTAATCCTGTGGATAGAGAAATGGAATAAAAATATGTTTTTTCATCTATGAAGCAGTTTTAAAACATAGAACCCCCCAAAGGGAGGGCAACCTCGAAATGGAAAAATAAAAAAACACATAAAAATACCATAGAAAAACATATAGGCCTGAGTTTCCAAATGTGTGAACATAATTGGCATGAGACCCCCTTCTTGGTCCCTTTTAGTGCAACGTGAGGCATAATACTAGTAATTTGATATACTAGATACGTATTGAGATCTTTATTGATCACACTTCATCTCTACAAGTCAAATGAATCGTAAGGATGAAGTAAACTGATCCCATTATTACATCAGGAATGAACTGCTGCTATTAATTTGCTAGCATTTCTTCTATGTCACTAGCAATTTCAGGGTAATTCATAGAAATCAGCGCACAAGTGGCGCACGCGGCTGGCGCACAGTGTGCGCGTGCGGCAGCCTGCGCCAGCCGCGTGCACCAAAACCCATTTCAGCGCACAGCGTATTCATAGATTCCAACATCCAAAACCAGCCGTGGCGCAGAGTGGCGCAGCAACCCTGCAGCAGCACCAGTTACGCCCAACCCCGCCCCGTGCGCCATGAACAGCCCACAAATCCAGTACATGGCACAAAGGCCAGTGGACCAGCATACAGCCCCCCAACCACGAAAACGTGTGTAAAACTCCCCGTGCACCCCTCAGAATACACTTACCCTACTCGTGTCAGCGAAATCGCGTGTAAAACTCCCCGCGTACCCCTCATAATACACATACCCCTCTCACGCTAGCAAAATCGCATGTAAAACTCCACCCTGTGGTGTGGGCAGCCAGTGGGGCATGCACTTGGGTGATGGGCTGCCTGTAGAGAATGTACAGGGTGGATGGGGTGCATGCGTGTAATCCTGGGGTGCGCAGGGATTTTCACACGCGACTTCGCTGGGCGAGCGTGGTACGTGTATTTCAGGGGGTGCGCGGGGAGTATCACATGCGACTTCGCTGGGAGTGCGGTGTACGTGTATTCTGAGGGGTGCGTGGGGAGTTCTACACGCGATATGCATTGTGCGAGCGGGGTACGTGTATCCTGGGGGTGCGTGGGTAGTTTCACACGCGATTTCGCTGGGCGAGTGGGGTACGTGTATTTCTGGGGGTGCGCGGGGAGTTCTACACGCGATAGGCCTTGTGCGAGTGGGGTACGTGTATCCTGGGGGTGCGTGGGAAGTTTTACACGCGATTGGCCTTGTCCGAGCGGGGTATGTGTATCTTGGGGGTGCGCGCGAAGTTCAACACGCGATTTCGCTGGGCGACCGGGGTACGTGTATTTCTGGGGGTGAGCGGGGAGTATCGCACGCGATTTTGCTGGGCGAGCGCAGTTCGTGTATTCCTGGGGGTGCGCGGGGAATATCACACGTGACTTTGCTGGGAGTGTGGGGTACGTGTATTCTGAGGGGTGCGCGGGGAGTTCCACACACGATAGGCCCTGTGTGAGCGGGGTACATGTATCTTGGGGGTGCGTGGAAAGTTTCACATGCAATTTGGCAGTGTGGGACCTCCCAGGTGTGCCCTCTCCCCCCTCCCCAGGCCCTGCAGTCAGCCCACACCACAGGGGCCTACCCTGCAAACCTGGCCATGCCCCGCAAGCAGCACATCCACCCAACCCATGCCCCCCAGCCAGCCCACATGTCACCATGCACCTGTGAGCACCGACTCATGTCCCCCTGCACCCCCACCCACCCAGCATTGACGGGCACCTGCCAGCAGGCCCCGACTCATGTCCCCCTGCACCCCCACCCACCCAGCAGTGACGGGCACCTGCCAGCAGGCCCTGACTCATGTCCCCCTTCGCCCCCACCCACCCAGCAGTGACGGGCACCTGCCAGCAGGCCCTGATTCATGTCCCCCTGCACCCCCACCCACCCAGCATTGACGGGCACCTGCCAGCAGGCCCCGACTCATGTCCTCCTGCACCCCCACCCACCCAGCAGTGACGGGCACCTGCCAGCAGGCCCCGACTCATGTCCCCCTGCACCCCCACCCACCCAGCAGTGACGGGCACGTGTCAGCAGGGCCTGACTCATGTCCCCCCGAACACGTCATCATGATCCACAATCATGGGCCTTATGGACCCCCAAATCCCACTGCATGCCACCCCTGTGCAAAGACCCAACCAAGTATCCCATCCACCCCACATTGAAATGCCCATTACATGATACAACCCAAATGGCAAGTATGTACATCAACACATGTCTGTCACACACACACACAATGGGTGCCGGTGATTGTGAAAACCTACATCGTGACATGCATGAAACCAATGAGAGAATACCACACATCAAAGTAATAAACCAAAATGTATTGAACACAAAAAGAATGTAATCAAATGAAAACATACACATTTTTTTTAAAAAAAAGATGAAATGCAGCATGTCCAAAACAAAAAAATCTGAAGTCTGAATCCAAATAAATCTGAATGAAAATGTGTCCAAAGTCTCCGGCCACCAAAGCAAATCCAAAGGAAACAGAAATAGTAAAATCCAATGCTCCATGGTGAGAAAAATAATAATAGAGAAATCCACTGTTCAACTATGTACAAAGAAGTAATCCAGGGTCCATGAGCCCAACGAATGAAATGAAACCTACCAAAAAAATGACCTAATAAAGAACTATATACAAAAAGGTGGGGAATAGCCCAAGCGCCCCAAATGAATGAAAAACATAAAGGAAACCTAAAACTACGAACTATATACAATGGCGGTGGGCAAGTCCTACGGCTCACTTTTGGATTTCCCAGACCAGGGCATCATCGAACTCCTGGTCTATGTCCTGGAGGCGGGCCTGTACCATGGCCCGAGGTTTCGCAGGGACGATGCCATGTCCACCTCCAACTCCCTGCGAATTGCCTTGAAGCACTCAGCCCGCCTCAGCACCCTGCGCATGGAGTTCTCCGCCCTGACCATAGTGAGCCGTACCTCTCCGCCCGCCGCCGCTCCGCATCTATGTGGTGGCCCAACTGCTGCCACATGGAAGACACTCCCATTCCGGGGTCCTCCTGCCCTCCGGTCGATGCCTGCCCCTCTGATGTTGATGGCCCAGAGCCATCATCGCTCCCACCTTGAGCCTGCTGCTGCTGTGCCTGTGCCCTGCCTCTTGCTACCTGCACGTCGTCCTCCAGCTGGGGTGCAGTTGTTGTGGTGGCCACCCCTCCTGGACGTCCTATTCTCGACAGTGGCAGGGATGTGTCCTCCACCAGCCTCGCCGCTGGGTCAGAGGCAGCTCCACAGGGTACCCAGGTGATACATGGGCCGGAAGATGGCACGGAGGATGACTGGCGCATAGAGGGTTCAGGTGAGGAGGGGGTCGGAAGAAGGTCCAGCACATGGAGGAATCCAGCATTGGTGACCCGTCTTAGTAGGTCAACGTGGTCAAAGAGGCATCCTAGATGACGTGCAGTGTCTTCACGAAAACACTGCAGGTCAGCTTGCATGCCCCATTGACGCAATGCCATCCCAGCCAGGCCAGGCTCAACCCAGTCCCGGATTGCCACGTCTGCAGGGAGAGTAAGGCCAGTTGTTGTGCACTCATCCCCTCCCTGAAAACGGGTCTGGACGTAGGCATCCCTGCTGGTGCGGGATGATGCAGTCACAGGATCGGGAACAGGATTACACACAGGCACTTCCGCGGCGGCATTTGCTTCCCCCTGTCCCTGCCCCTGGACTGCACCACCAGCACCAGTGGAATCCCCCCCTCCAGACCCTCTGTGTGTCCCTTCCACGGCCTCCTCCTCAACCAAACCCCCCACCAACCTGGATGACTCCGTGCCATCTTCCTCCATCGGACCCTGTGGGGTCTCAGCTGCCCCTTCTGCTGCCGAGGAGTCCACCTCCGACCTCTGCCTCTTGGACCTACCCTCGGCAGCTGCTGCCACAGATGCGGCACCAGACTCCTCACTCCACGACGAGATGACAACATGGGAGGGGAGCTGGGACTTGCGTCTCCGGCTGGCTGTGCGATCCCTGCTGCTTTGCTCCACAGCACCGTCTCCGCCCTCTTCATCAGTTGACGCTGCAGACAGGGAGAGATAGAACACAGGCATCAGGGCACTGTACAATGGTCTGATACACACATGACAGTTATACATGAGTAGCAGTGTCAAACTTCAAACATGGCATAACACTCCCCAACACACATGTCATTTCAACTCACACACATGGGCAGATCAACAGGATTGTTGCACCAGGCAGCAGCATCCATACACAAACAACAGCATGACCAGCCGAAGGTGAGCCTGACGTTACATGCAACATGGGGAGTGCAGAACACATGCACACATGCCACCAGACATACATGCATCTGTACATCTCCACCAACTGTCGCTGTGATAACATCCCCATCCATGTCACATCTGGCAATCAGCCTCCTACATGTAAGTGTCACATGCATCCATGGTGTATCACAGTTGCACACTTGTCAAATACACACACATGCAAATGTACATAGTGCTGATACATGCAGGTGGAAGCAGCATCCATGTGTGACAGCACAACAATGCCACAGTACATACACAGATAATAAAAAATGTGTGCACACAGACTTGCATTTGCCAGGCATGCTTACCAACACATACACCATAGATGTGTCTGACACATGAGAGGACTCACATGTGGCAGGTTCATTTCCCTGTACATACACATGCATATATGGCCCTACACAGACATATGTAAAACCATGCACACTCCTGCCACACCTCAACATGCACAGCCTCCAAGCAGTAGGCATGTACACTTACCGCGCGGCTCCAGACGGATCTGCCTCTCAAGGACCTGGCGGTGGAGCGCTGGGTGTATGCGTTCCAGGACCCTCATCTGGATGTTAGTAAGGCGGACCCGGCACCCCTCTGCCTGCACTGCCTTCACAAGGCGCCAGGCCTTGTTGAGGGTCCTGGACCTGAAGTCCTCCCAGCACTTCCGGATGTGCTGAATGTCGTGGACTGCCACCCCCTCCTCGTTGATGGCAGTCACGATGTCCATCCAGGTCCTCTTCATTCATTGTCGGCGCGCAAACCTCCAAAGAGGGCATCATACTGCCCCAGGACTCGCTCCACCAGGATACCAACTTCACTGGCACTGAAGCTGGTGGCCCTCTGCCTCTCTGGCTGGGGGTTGCCAGTGGTGCCAGATGGTGTTGTGTCCGACATGGCAACCCCAGAGGCAGGTGTGGGTGGGCGACTGGGTCCTGGGGCTGGGCTGTGGAGCGATGGTATAGCAGTCAGGAGTCTTCTGTTCCAGTAGGGGTGGTCACAGCAACCGCACCCCTGCAGATGGCTGACGTGCAGGCACCAAACAGCAGGGCACGTTGGCAGCAGGCAGGCAGCAGCAGATGGCAGGTGGGAGCGTGCTTGGGGTACTGGGGGGCAGGAAAATGGCCTTCTGGGCAGGAGTGTGGTGTTCCATGTGTTGTTGCGAGGCCAGCTTGATGCGGAGTGATTTGGCACTTGAAAAATGTGCACGTCAGTGTGTAATTCGAGGAAAGGCCCTTAGCGCGTAAGCACGTCTGTGACATTATGCGCACGGGCATTTCCCCACATCCGTGTGTGAATGCGTGTAATCCGAGAGCGCATAAGTGACGTGATGCGCGCAGGTGTTTCACTCATGACGGGTGCATAGTGATTCAGCACGTGAAAAAAAAAACACGCCCACGTGTAAACCGAGGAAAGGCCCTTAGCGCATACGCGCTTCTGTTACGTAATGCGCACGGGCATTTCCCTCAGGACGGGTTAAAGGTGAGCGGGGCCAGCAGTTTGCTGTACGTGCCTTTCGTGGAGACCGACGCGTGTTGCTACTTCGTGTTGTTTCGCACGCCATCACAACTTCACAGCGGATCAAGGACATATCTCTTCTTTTGGCGGTGGTATTGGCTACGCGTGTTTTTCATTATCACGCTAGTCTGACGGTGAGTCGCGCATGCTATTTTTCCCACTGCGGGTGCCCCTGTGTATCGCGTACCCGTTTCCGAGGTCATAGTAGCCTGCATGTCCCACACGTATGTGTTTTTCGTGTCCCTGGGTGCCACTGCGTGCTGCGGGAGGTTAATTCCACACACGTGGGTTACCGGGGTTGCGTGCACAGTTTTACTGCAGTTTTGGGGTGCCTGAGCGTTGCGTGACCCGTCACTTCATCACCGGGGTCACATACAGCCTTGCAGGTGCAGGGGTGCTTTTAACATCTTGTATCCCACCCCCTTCACCCCAATTGCCCAGGAAAATTGTCGTGTACACCTCCCATTGGCACTTCTCCATCTGTGCTGGCCTTACTCCATCTGTGCCATGGTTGGGATGCCACCAAAGGTGAAGGGCGCCTCAGCTGGGCGTACTCCTCATGGTGGGTTTGGTCAGGGACGTGGCTGGGGTGACCAGGGAGTAGGGGGACTCCAGGGTGTCCAGGGTGGCCGCAGAGGGGGAAGAGGCAGGGGTGCGCCACTTTGGCACAATGTTGTGCCATGTGTTGGTGCAGTCATGCTACCACCCCCTGTGGTTCTGGGAGATGCAGCTTCTGCATCTGGCACTGGCGCCCATGTGACCCGGCAGTCCGTTTCATCCACCCAGGGTCTGCCAGCGCAGGCTGCGTTGGCACTCGAAGAGTCCATGGAAGATTTCCAGCAGGTCAAGAGGAACATCGTAGGTGCACGCAGGGCTGCCGTGACCGAGACACTTGTCCCTGGGGCAGTAATGTCATCTGCTGCCCGACCAGCCGGGTGTTGTCAAGTGCAGGGGCAGATGCAGCCAACAACACCCCGGTTGTGAGTCTACCAACCAGGACAGTCGCGGTCAATGACGCTTGCACAGCGGATGTTGCTGCGCAGGGTCCATTCCAGGGCCCCCAGCAGCCACTGACGCAAGTCGGGGCTTCACTCCATGTTACACCTGCCACTCCCTCGGCACATTCCACCAGCGCCAATGCCCATACTGATCAGGGCGGTATTTGCCAGCCAGGGTCCGGTCCAGCGTCCAAGAGGAAGAAGGATGCACCTGCAGCAAAGGCTGGGACCCCACACACAGCCACGACCTCCTGCACATCGAGGAAGAAGCCTTTCTGTGCGCAGGAACTGGACTTCCTCGTGGACTACGTGTGAGACCACAACCGTGACATGTTAGTGGGGCCTAATTGTCAAACTACAGCTGCCCATTGTGATACCCACTGGAAGCAAGTTGAGGAACATGTGAGTGCATTCGGCCATGAGGTGCGCATGGCGCAAGAGTGCAAAAAGCGTTGGAATGACCTCAAATGCAGCGCTAAGGCAAAGCGTGCCTCAAATTACAACATGACTCTGGTGACTGGCAGTGGGCCGGCACCTGAGGAGGAAGACCTCACTCTGCACGAGTCACTCGTTGCGGTGTTCATACCACCTGAATTGGTCGAAGGAGTGGGAGAGATGCAGGACTTTGATGCCCAGTCCAGTGAGTGTTGCTTCATGTTTGTCGAGGCCATGTGTGTTTTACTTGTGTGATGTGTTGTGCATGACTGCCACTACATGTCATGTGTACATGGTTCAGATGTGCAAGTAATGCAATGCTTCACTGATGCATGACTACTCTGCAGGATGGTGGACATGTGGAGCAGACGGGGACTGTCCTCATCACCACACTTGCACCCTACTCACATGCTGGTCACCTTGATGCCCCTCTGGTCCATGTACCAGCTCACTGGGCCTTCTGCATGTAGCCTGGGGTGTCCTTCCCCTCTGCACTGGGACTATGCCATAGCATGACTGACGTGCATGTGTCCTCTGCCTGCATGCGGGTACTCCACGTAGGCATGCTCCCTTGCCCCTCCACCCCCCCCCCGCACTCCAATTTCACCTTTGCACTGGTGTGCATAATTTTGCCTTAATGCAATGGCCTATTCATGCCTCCTGTGTACATGCTAACTTCCACCAGCCAACCTGCCAGACACATGCAGTGGGGTACATCCTTTGTCCTTGATGCAGGGTGTCTCACCTGGACTGTGCAGATGGCAGATGCTCTGCAGGGACATGAGTGCCCATTCATGCTCCATGTGCATTCCATGCATGCCCCTATGTGTCCTTGAGTGGATGATCATTGTAGTACTTGTCCAGGGTGACCTACATTTCATGGCATTTCATCAGCCTTCCCATGCCCACTATGGCTCAGACCTGCGTCCCACACATGTTTAGGGTGTGGCAGTCTGTGTGGCTCACAGGCCTCACCCTGTTTCTGGTCACTGACTCTGTCCAACTGGTGTAATGTCCTCTGCACACATGGGTGTACTACTGAGGGTTCATCATCTGTCCTGCTTACTGTCCCATCATCATCTGCTGTGTTGTCAGTTGACTCAGATGATGCAATTGATGCTAGTCAACACTGTCTGCCAATACACAGGTCTCTGGTCATCCTTTTGATACCATGCAAGGCATCCCTGCATTTCCACTTAGGGGGAGGGGTGGTTTGCTTGTAGCCATGCAACCCATTGCATGTACATTGCACGTGATGCCTGAACTTGACCTTGCACTGCCTTCACATTTTCAGATACACATCATGAAGTAATTGTACATGTAGATAGTGAGTAACGTACACATGTTCTGCACTGCATCGACCCACTTCTGAGCCATATAACACCCTTCTACATGCCTAATCACTGAAGCAATGTCAAGTTGACCTGGCATGCATGGCAGGTTCTCTTTTGTGTGTGACATGTCTGCTTCATGTGTTGGCTGTCTGTGTGAGTGTTGTGTGCTTCTAACATGTGTAGTAATCTTTTTTTCTCTCTACTTTTCAGATGATGACGCAATGGTGCCAGAGGATGGTGTTGTCATGCCAGGCACAGGGCTGTTATCACTACAGCAACCCGGCACAAGTGGGGGTCGCGGGGTGGTAGACCACGAGAACCCACATGTGCTACAGACCATCTTGTCTTTGGCTGGCAATGAGTCCAGCCCAGATGACCACTCTGACGTCCATGTCGAGTTGGATGTGCATCAGGTCCATACGTCAGGGGTGAGTGATTCTGATGTGGACACTCCTCTGTCCGCGACACCTGCACTGAGGGGTCAGACAGTGGTGGGACCTCTGCCTGTGGTGGATCGGGACGCAGGGTCACCCTCCACACCAGTCGCTGATGGGCCTGGGCCATCACGTCGACAGGGGCATGTAGTCGTGCAGCCATGGGTGGTGCCAACCCAACGAGGACGGCCGGTCTTGGGTCCTGCAGGTGTCAAGCCCAACAACGCGGTGGCCGCGCACCACCGAGGTATACTGAGTGCGAGCAAGACATGACTGCCAACTCAGAACTCCAGTGGGCATCAATGGAAAACATTGCTGTGAGCATGGAGCGTGTGGCCCAATCCATGCTACCCCCTGCTAGGCAGGTGCTTCTCCAGCAGCGGGCGGCACAGTCCACGGCCCGCTCGCTCAGGCTGGGAATGGCGGCCTCAGACAGGGCACGCCAGGCTGAAATGTTGTCTTTGCGTCAAGCAATTGCTGCTCACGCAGAGGCACACATGGAGGCCCTGAGGGCTGAGTATGAGTCCCTCAGATCCACTCTGGGAGTCCTCTTGATGCCCCAGAGGGCGGGGTCAGAGAAGAGGTTGAGCAGCTTGAGCGTACCATCTCGGCTGAGGTACGTGCTTGCCTGGAGGTGCATCAGTTGTCCAGCCAGGCCTTGCAGGAAGAACTCTGTGTTACACGTGTTACCTTGCAAGAGGAAGCACGCGTATCACGGGAGGTTCTGCATGCAGACCTACGTGTCATTGCCACACAGAACCAGGCTCACCCGTCCGGCAGACTTGCTGCCGATGAGGGGCAAGCTGTGGTAAGGCGTGGTCAGGCTCCTGTGCCACGTCCTCCTTTTCAGGATGAGCCAGCCTCGGACGACGAGGTATCTCCCACACAGGTTGGGTTGTGCAGGCGTTGATCCCATGGAGGCTTTTTTTTTACTCAACATCATCGCATGTGGGTGTTGAGCTGCACCCTGTACCTCCGCCCTCCTGTGTGCCCCCCCCGGGTCGTATGTGGCCATTTTTGATTTTTCATTTTAGTTTAGTTAGTTAACATTCGATTTGATAGTTAGTTTAATTAGGTAATGTAGGTTTTTTATAGTTAGTTTAATTAGTTAATATAGTTTAAAATTGCTTGTCTATTGTCCTTTCATGTGACGGTGTGGTGCTTTGTGGCTTATTAAAGCATACACTGTCTGTTCCAGCTGGGCCCTTCAAGCTTGTCTCGTGTATGTGTTTACAGCTTGGGGTCTTGACTCACACAGGCCACTCCTGCTTCCCTTATCCATGGTCTCGCAAGGATGGTTTGGTGTTACAGTCAATTTCACAAGGGCTTTGAAGTGTCATATCTGTGGCCTGTCTGCTGCTGTACTACTTGTGTTAACACCCCTACGTATTGTAGGGGTCTTATCAACGGCATTTCAGCATTAGAAATGGGTGGTTTCATGAATCAGGTGTCCATTAATTGCTATACATTGTGTTGTATGTTTATTTTCTTTACTGTACATGTGCTTGATGCACTTCATGCTGTAGAGAGTGTCCGCCACCCTTTGCCTGTCAAAGTCACACTGATGGTGGGATGAAATCTGATGTACGTCTCTGACATGGGCCAGTCACAACCAGCATGAAGAGACACACACAGGGGACTTTCCAGCATTAATTCTGTGTTTTGTGCCCTTTCTGCAGGAGAATGAGCCTCCAGACCACCTTTGCCGGCAGACATGGGCCAGTGTACGCCTGGCAGCTGGCCACGTTTAGTGGTGCAGACATGTGCATGTGTGCGCAAGCAGTGCCACAGTGCTTGTGCTCATACATCCAACAGAAGCAGACGTGTTTCCAGGAACTCCAGGCAAGGTGAGCAGCACAAGGGGCACACACCACAGCCAACCTTCCACCAGGCCTGTTGCACATGCATGCTAAGTAGCGCCACTGACAGTGAGCTTGGACAGTTATTGGTGTTGAAGCACCCAGTACAGCTAAAATGAGTTGGTGGACACATGGCAAGTTGCTTTCCAAGTTGTCAGGGGCACATGCAGGGGCTGTCGCACATATCCTCCAGTCCACCATGCTCCATAGAAGCATATGTATAAACCCAGTAGCGTTCAAATCCAGAAAAAGAAGCTGCGCACAGGGGCACCCAGCGAGGGACAGACCAGTGTGCAGTGCATATCATTTGCATGTTCAAATTGACACATGCACTACCCTTTGTATTTGGGGGATGCCAGAACACTACTTGTACTGAAGTCATACCTCGCTATATGCGTCTAGCTGCTTACCCAGAGACCATTGCATGATGTGTGAATCTTGACAATTGGTCTTCCATTTGCCATGCGCCCATGTGCGCCTGACTTACTGCATTGACAGTCTATGAACCATCACGGGGGGAATCTTACGTATGGGTACAAAGCAGCAGACAAGAGTGTTTGTTTGGGGAGGAGTTACTTGCTTTGGGGCATGTATGGTGTTGTGTGTGTGTGTTATAGACACACATAGATTAGTAACTCTTACTATCTTTGCAGCATTGAACTGCTCCTGTTACCGGACCTGAGAGTGCGCAGGCAGGAGGCCAGCACTCACCCCAGAGATAAGTCTCTCTTTGACTTCCATTTGAGTCATTTGGTACAATGTGCATGATGAACATGGTTTCTCTGATTGAGTATGTGTTATTGTGAATAGTAGATTTTTGTCTTTTCCCTACTTTCCCTTGACAATCCGACTCCCCTCTCCTGCCCCTCTTTCCGGTTATCCTGAATAACAATGCCTGTCCAGACAACATATCCCTGACCCTCCTTCCACACCGTGGTCTCAGAGGCCTGTGTAATTTTGACCTTGCAGGCACCCAGACCACGGAGGGGGTGGTTGGTTCCTGCCACTCCTGCGCCTGGACACCGGAGCAGTGACACTACCCATCAGTTGGTGCTGCATCATTGTTTATTATGTACCAAACATGGTACACATCCTGTTGTAGCATTGTTTAAGTGTGCTAACTTGGTTGTTCCATCATTGTGCTTGTACATGTGCTTTGAAATTTACTGCTACTTCAAGTCATCTACTGGAGACTCTTCAAGTGTTATTTCCTGCCTACAGGCTTTTTGCCTGGCTTGTGTGTTTGGCTTCTTTGAGTTCTCTTCGATTTGGTATTTTTGTCAGTCAAGGTGGCCTCTGAGGACACTATTTACACGCAAGGTGGAAGATGGAGACAAAGGGGGAGGGTGATCCTGTGGCCAGGTAGACTTCAAGGAAGAAGGCTACATACCCCAGACACAGTTGTTCAGTAGATCATGGTGATATGTGAATGAGGGAGGGTGTTTGGTTGTTGGACATTTGTCTTGGCCTACAGTGTGATGGGAACCCTGACATTGTTATTGTGGTGTCCTACGTACATGATGTGTTCTGCTGGTCAATGCCTGTTCATGTGTTGTTTACCTTTCAGGTGTGAGGGGATTGGTGTGGTTTGACATGCTGGGGTGTGCACATGGGCAATGTTCACATGAGATGTGTAGAGGACACTGATGGCCACTTGATTGGACATGCATGTATTGAGTGCATGTCCCTACTGACACACACAGTCGCACTATGATCCACCACATGTACATCCATCCTTCCATGTCCACATGTGCACACAGATTGCCTTCTGGGGACCACTGTGTCCCTGCAGCACATGATCTATGACCATGTGTGGATCCTGAACATGCGTCAATTGTTTATTTATTTATTTATTTTATCCTTTTCATGTGATGCTCAAGGTGTGTCTCAGACACAATGGCTGGTCACTTTGCTGTGTGCTGAGCAGTGTGTTGCAGGAGACGCACACAGCACATGGATTCAGGAGTAGGGATTTTGCCTTGCCCAATGTGCATGTGAACAGGCATTGATTGTTATGTTCATGCTACAACTGTTGGAATGCATTTGGGTATGACTTGTTTTGTGTGGGAGGTTTTTGGTCAGTCATTTCATCTGATTCCATGACAGGCGTCATTGTCTGAAGCCACTTTGCATTTATCACATGTCACTTCGTATATTATTGGTAATGTGTTGGGCTTTTGCTATTGCTTGCCATGTCATGGTGTGTCAGACAAGGGTGATGTGGTTTAGGAGGGTTTGGATGACATACCAGGGATTGTGATGGCCTTTTTTGCAGGGGTGTGTGATACACACCTTGCATGCGTTCCTTTTGGTCACACACGATTGTTCACGTTTAAGTAGTTAGGGATGTACACAATGTAGCACTTCCATGGGAACATTCTCAGGGTGGTAGGGTTGTGACAATTGACTGGCTCTTTGTCATTATCGATTGTCACCTGGTATGTGCCAGGCCTGTGTGCACTCCGCAGGGGTGGGAGTCTAGGTGAAAAATGTAGCCACAAGCTGGGTCCAGGCTGCCTCGCCACGTGCCCTATCCCCTATCATGGGCAGCCCCTGTGCCTGTGCCTGTGGTTGGGGATGTGGGGGCACCACCATGTCCACCGGTACACCCTGCCGTGTAGCAACATTGTGCAGGACCATTGCTGCCACAATGATCCTGCACACTACTGGGGTGCATAGAGTAGCTGCCCATCAGAGCGGTCAAGGGAGCGGAGGTGTGACTTTAGCACTGCGAATGTGCGCTCCATTATGCCCCTGGTTGCAATATGGGCAGCATTGTATCTTACCTGGGGTGGTGTGGTGAGGTTCCGGATTGGCGTCATTATGTCGTTGCTCAGAGGGTAGGCACTGTCCCCTGGAGAGGTGATAATGGTTGTGATTATTGGGGTTTGTGTATTTGTCTGTGTGTGTGACATGCATGCATGTGCACAGGCAGGCATTTGTACTCACCTAGGAGCCATGTGTCGCCATGCTGCCCAGCTTCCAAGGCCCGGCTCAGGGCGGACATTCTGTATATGAAACTGTGATGGGTGGAGCCTGGGTAGTTTGCATAGACAGAGGTGATGATTCCCTTTGCATCGCATACCACCTGCACATTGATGGAATGCCAGTGCTTGCGGTTTTGATAGATGTGCTCAGTGGCCCTAAGTGGACGTAGGGCCACATAGGTGCAATCTATGCCACCAAGCACTTTGGGGAAGTGTGCCACCCTGTAAAAGTCCAGGACTACGGCCTGCCTTTCTGCAGGTGTTCTGGACATGTATATGTGCCTGTGGACTGAGGGGCGCGCAGTCATGATTGCCAACACCTGGTGTAGGAAGTGTGACTGCGTGGCCTGTGAGACCCCTTCCCCCACTATGGCAGTAGTCTGCTGAAATGACCCAGTGGCCAAGAAATGCAGGACATTGAGCACCTTCTCCAAGGGGCTCAATGCTTGGGAGCAGAGGGTGGGGGATGTAAGGTCATCTTCCCACTCCCTGACCAGGTCTAGGATGATACGAGGTGGAAACCTATACCTGCCGTAGACCTGGTCGTCAGGCATCCCAAAAAGGCTAGTCCAGGGGGAAAAAATGCGGGCCCTGGCTATTCTCCTCCTCCTGCGGTATCCCACGATCAGTGCTGAGACAAATGGGGCATTCATCGTAGCTGGATATATGTGTTTGTTGTTTGCGCGCACTTTTATACTGTGCGCGGGGATGCTGACGCCTGCCTTCCTATGGCGGACGTGTTGACGCCTGTGCGTGTTTTTTTTAGCGTGCGCGTGTTTCCCGTACTCGATTCCATGAATACGAGTTGTTCGCATGTGTGTGGGCGTTCCGTGTATTTCCCTGCAGTACTTCCCCAGTTACGCCTTCTTTTTCACGCGTTGTTCCCCATTCCGCGTGTTACGCCCCGTGTCCTGGCCCCTTTTTGGTGTCTGCGCCGACGTTGCGCGCTTTCCCTGTGCGCGTCGCGCACGCCGTTCGGGTTGTTGCAATGACGTGTGCGCCCGTGTGCGCCACGCATGGATTGGCGCACAACCTGTGGAAAACACGCGCAGGCGCTTCCTTGAATCGCACGCGTGCGCGTGCGCTTGCTTTTTCACGCTTGTGCCACCTTGCGGCAGCTTGCGCTAAGATTTTCGGCACACAATTGTTCCATGAATCGGCCCCTATGTTTTTACAAATGTTTGATTTTTACTGTGTTTCTATGGATTATGAAAAAATTAATATGTTTTGTAAGTATTAACTGACTGTTTGGAAGTGCTGTTGGGGATAACTATCTTGTTGCTCTATATATGGTCTGTAATAGTAACCATTCAACTGCCTCTTGGCCAAGGTCGTGTGGAATACTAGTGTAGAAGCAGTTGACATTTACATTTAACTGTATCGATCATCTGCAAAAATGAGTTGTATCTTTAATATATGTCAGTGTATTTTGAATGAGAGTTTGGAGGAAGTAGTCACTATAAGTCCCCAGTAGTTGGAGAAGTCCACCTGTAGCTGGTACTGTGGGTCTCCTTGGAGGGTTAATGAGGCTTTTGTGTATTTTGGCGAGTAAGTAAAATGTCGGGACTATGGGATGAGCTGAGGATAGATAGGTTCTAGTCTTTTCAGAGATCCAATTGAGGTCTTCTTCTCTGTCAAGTATGGAATCGATGTTACTTTTGATCCCTACTGTAGGATCTTTGTCGATAGGTGCATACACTATCCAGTCCTCTAGCTGTTGCATGAATTAATTATGGTAATCAGTGGTGTTCAATGAGACAATTGCCCCACCTTTGTCTGCAGGCCATATGGTTATGTCAGGGTCTGTGTAGAGCGATCTAATCTGTGAAAGTTCCCCTCTATTGAGGTTAGAATGTCTTGGTTTACTGAAGTTCAATTGTTTCAGGTCCTTCATAACCATATTATGAAAAATCTCAATAGATGGTACAGTGATTGGTGGTATGAATGTGCTCTTGGGTTTGAACTCAGTGTATCCGCCTCCTCTGTGTTGGTCATATTCTCGAGGTCGTCACTGCGGGGTGATTCAGCAAAAAAGGTTCTGAACTTTAATTTGCCTGTGAATTTTAACAAATTGACCTTCATGTTGAATAGATTGGTGTTGTAGGTTGGGATGTACTTGAGCCCTTTTTGTAATGTCTTAGTCTTGTGGTGGGTGAGTTGTCTCCTAGACAAATTGACTACTAGGTTCTCTGTGCTTGGAATCTAGTCTGCATCCCTCGACTTTTTCCTCCTCCTCCCCCTCCTTGTCCTATTCCTCATGAGCCTTGCTCCAAAAAAGGACATGTTCTGGGATTAGTACCTCCTACTATAGTACTTGTATGTGTGCTTGACATGCTAGCTATCAGAGCTGCAGATGAGCTTGGCTGGGTGTTCGTGTTTTCCCTTTCTGACTCGCTTGCGTCAGATGAAGAGTACCCTCCCGTCCTGAGTGGTTATTGCTGATATCTATCCACCCAGATATATACTTCGTTTCTGAGATAATTGTAGGTGTCTCTCTTACATTTTCTTAATTCTTTCATCTACAATTCTGTTCGGTATGTTTCTAATTTGTGGTGGATATCTGATAGAGAAAATCTGCAAAGGATTCAGCGCTTGTTAAATTATTGATCTCTGTAGTCAACTCCTCTATTTCTTTCTCAAGTTGGTTTAAATTCTTGGCACGCTCTTATATTGTCAGTAAAATGAGATCAAGAGAACATTTATTAAGAATCTGTTCCCATTTAAATACAAAATCCTTGTTCTCTTTATTGAGAGTGGGTCTGAGTGGAATGCGTAAGCCCCTTGAAATTTGTTCTGCTCAATAATACTTCTCTAATGTCACTGCATGTAGTTTGCGGTTGATCTCTTTTCTTATAACATACTCTAGTTGTTTAATTTTATGCTGATGATCTCCTGTTTTATTGGATACTCCTGTTTCTTTTATAAGGTTCAATATGGCATTGGCCTCATCGGCTGAAAAGCAGAGTGTTGCAGCTCTTCTTTCCGTAAGATGCTCGATATCTTCAAAAGACATTGGGCTTCATTACGAGTCCGGCGGTAACCCTGCCAGTGCTGCCGGTGGGTTGCTGCCAGACTCGTAAAACTTTACCGCCGCCTGACTTCCTGGTTGCACCGGGAGATTACAACTCTGGCGGCCCGGGAAGTCAGGTGCTGGCAAAAAGTAAGTCGCCACTCCCATTGAGTCCAAAAGGACTCAATGGGAGTGGGGACATGGAAGCGCCGGCACTGGTAGCATGAGGTGTTTGCCTACCATGGCCGCTGTGCCCGGCAGGGTCAGACCTGTCGGTCACAGCAGTCACGGCAGGCAAACACAGAGTTTGCCGGTCCAGAAACAAGAGTGCCGGTGAGTTTACCGGCACCCTTGTTTCTGGACAGGCAAACTTATAATGAGGCCCATTATCTGCGGGCCGTCACTCAAATGAGAGTTCGGAAAACAAATACACAAACAATGTGGGTGAGTGGGCAACGCTTTTATATTTAAATCTATTGTATAAAATGATTTAACGGTATATAATAGCTGATTCAATCTTGGGGTGTATACCCGCACGAAGATGCCTCTGCACGGGGCATCAAATAATGTAAGGACAGTGTGGACCTCGGTTGTGAGAGTCTGCAGTGCGGGTTGCACACCCTTGGTCTGGCTCATAGGCTTGATTCACATTTGAAAAATGTTGCTAATATGGTTAGTCTCAAATTCCTATTTGTGATACAAATTACACAAACATTTTGTACTTGTGAAAACCAGCTGTATTTGATTTAAAAGAAGTCACAGTGTGGTTACATCAATTTATCAAATCAACACAAACCATTTGGTCAAATATAAACAACGTTTGCCAGTCAACAAGAATATGTCAAGAAAAATCACATCACACTGGCAGGATAGTATACCAAGCCGATTTGAATATTGCGAGTCTGGGACCCACACCCAAATAAGAAGTTCATGACAAGATAACTGCTTGGCAGGAGAGTGAAGCAAACAGTTATATTGCGAGTTTGGGACTTAGACCCAAAAGAGGAATAGTCCATGAGAGGACATTTGCTTGACAAGGAAGAAACCAAGCCAATCGGATTACTCAGCGACTGGCATCCAGAATAAGTGAAGAATACTGTCAGATGAAACCTCAGACACAAGTTAGCCATGTTTTGGGCTAAAGACTTTTATTGAAAATAAAACTTTTGGAAAAAGGCATCTCTGACCCTGCTCCAAGAGGAATTTCCCTACCTAAACCAAAACTAAGGAAAGTTCTGTGTCAGGATGTAAAAATCTAATTGTCTTTGTGTTCAAAAGTTAAATTCTGACCCTCACACTAAAACTAGATTATAAAGGTGAAAAAGGAAATGTCTTTAACATTTGAAGTGCTTGAAAAAGTGTTCATAAAAGAAGAATACGTAATTCCAACACAAAAGGTTCTGTATCTCAGAAGAACTCTTGTTCGACAATGGGGTTCCGTTTCCCTGGGTTTCTCTTCCTCGAAGTTTCAACACAAAAAGTTATTTATATTGGAAGAGTTCTTGTTCCACAATGGGGTTCCTTTCCCCATGGGTTTCTCTTCCTTGAAAGCAACAGTTCCTTGTGTTTTATTTGGCCCACAATAGCACTGTCACAGACAAAGCTTTCTAGCTTTGTAATTCTTTTTGCCAGGATTAGGCTTTTCTTTACATGCTAAACACAATTCTGACATTTGACATAGTTGTCTTTGTCTGGTATACACTCCTGCCAGGACTTCTGCTATTGAACACTTGTGACTTGTTTGTTTGTTTGCTGTATTACTTACTTGGTTAGTATACTCTCCTGCCAGGACTTCTTAGATTCACACACTCTTGTTACTGCCTGGTATACTCTCCTGCCAGGGTTTCTTATTCGTGCACACTTGCAATTGCCTGGGATATTTTCCTGCCAGTGCTTCTCATATTCACAAACTTGTAATTGCCCGTTTGCTCTCTAACTAGGGTTTCTTGTATTCACATAGGGTTTTTAACCATGTCCATAACTGTATATTCACCTGATTGGATATCGCATCCTCCTGATATACATCGAGTTTTAAAATGTATTATTTATTTAGAACATGTTTTTAGAAACCACGCCACATGCCCGGAGGCCTCAGAGCACACACATAAACCAGACAGACAAAACAAAAAGCAGTACAGGAAGGGCAAGCGATCCTGAGGCAAAGGACAAGAAGGCAAGGGGCAAGACCGATTAATCAGGGGGGTAGGTTGAAGAGATATGTCTTCAAACTTTTTTTGAACTCCACGGTTGTCGGAATAGCTTTAAGTCTGTACGGGAGTGAGCTCCAAGCAATCGTGCGGTGGACATTAAAGCTGCGTCCACCAGCCCTTAGCAAGTTTAAATCTGGGCTATACAATTCTGAGTTGGTTCTGAGACCTGAGAGTGCACGATGGAGCATAAAGCAGGAGACAATCCGCAAGATATTTAGGATTAAGATTAAGAAGACATTTATGAGTCAGCGTAAGGAGTTTATGGGTTATTCTAAGCTTTATGTGCAGCCAGTGAAGGTCCCGCCTGGATGCAGATATGTGAACTCATCTTGAAAGGCCCAAAATGGCATGAACTGCTTCATTCTGTGAGACCTGAAGAGATGACAAGTTGGACTGTGAGCAGCCACTCAGGAGGTTGCTACAATAATCCATGCGGGGATTAATTAGGGCGGTGGCAAGAATTAATGCATTTTCGTAAGTCAGAAAAGGTTGTACGGAATGGATTATGGACTGAGTGGTTACCTGCATACCGGATGTGACTGTCAATGGTTGAATTGAGGGTATGCTCGTGGAATGTTAAAGGTCTTAACATTCCTAGGAAGAGGAAGGCGGTACTAAGCAGGCTGAGGAGGGAAAAGATAGATATCACCCTTTTTCAAGAAACTCATTTGCTGGATGATTCAAAACATCTTCTTGAGAATAAATGGTATACTAAGACCATCTTGAACTGTTATAGTACCAAATCGAGGGGAGTAGGTATATTATTACGCAAAGGTCTATTTTTGCAGATGGAAAAAGTAGTGTTGGACGAGTAAGGGAGGATCACTTTAATTGATGTTAAATATGAGGAGAAACTAATTACAATAGGTTCTATTTATGGACCATGTGCTGGTGGTAGCACTTTCTTTAGAAAACTGTCATTACTCTTACGGGAAATGAATGGAGAACACAACATTTTAGGGGGTGACTTTAATTGTGTGATTGATGGAAAAATGGACCGTTCAGCACAGTGCAGATATACTGCTGTGAACACCAGTCGGGCATTTAGTGATTTTTTAGATAGCTTAAATTTGGTGGATGCTTGGAGGTTTTACCACCCAAAGGAGAAGGAGTTCACCTTTTATTCGCCGGTTCATGATTCCCACTTGAGGATTGATTACTTCCTGATTTCCGATAGGTTGGCTGACAAGATCCATGGTGTGACCATTAAGGAAAGGGGAATATCGGATCATTCCCTGATGACGATGCAGATGTGTTTGGGTCAGGAAAGTTTGGGGTTTTTCAAGTGGAGATTGAAAACCTATGTATTGCAAGAACAGGGAGTGATTGAATCTCTAGAGGGATTCACGAAAGATTTCTTTGAAAATAATGTAGGCACAGCTTCTGAGGTTATGGTATGGGACAGTTATAAGGCGGCTATTAGGGGGGAACTAATAAATATTACATCCCGTGTAAGGAAAAAAGGAATGGCTGACCTTAAGAAGTTGGAAGATGAGTTGGATGCGGCTCAGAAAAGATATGCATTACCAAAAAGTAATGGGGACAAGATAGTGGTAGGAAGACTAGGAGAAAGACCTAAACAGGAAATGGATATTCAACACGAAAAAGGTGTTTTTTTTATGCGGAAAAGGTTTTGGGAACAAGGGGATATGAATGGTAAATTATTAGCAAATAGTTTGCGTGGGCTTACAGAAAGTTCCTTTGTCCAAAGGTTGGAAGGTAAAAACAGTGAATATAAGACCAGAAAAGGCAAAATATGCGAAGGCTTTAGGGGTTTCTATAATTCTTTATATCAAGAAGAACAATTTCCATCATTAGATACCATGAATTCCTTTTTTGATAAAATGACTCTGCCAAAGTTAAATGAGGATCAGTCAGTAATGATGGATAGCCCCATTACGGAAGAGGAATTATAGATAGCAATAAAACAACTAAATAAAGGTAAATCACCAGGCTTGGATGGCCTTCCTGTAGAATTTTACCAAGCATTGAGTGGCGTGTTGGTGTCATTCTTGTGCACTTTGTATAATGGTTTCACGAGAGATGGAGTAGTTTGTCCCACAATGAGAGAAGCGTGTTTTGTAGTACTCCCGAAAGCCAGGGAAAGATTGTAAATAGTGTGAAAATTACGGGCCTGTTTCGCTCTTGAATGTAGACCATAAACTTTTTACAAGAATATTGACTAACAGACTGGATGCATGTATTGGTAAACTAATTAGTAGCTCTCAAGTTGGATTTTTGAGAGGTAGGTATGGATATGACCACATTAGAACGTTGATTGATATAATGGGACTGCCGAAAGAGAAAACCCGGGATACCTTGTTAATTTTTATGGATGCGGAAAAGGCCTTCGATAGGGTTAATTGGTCTTTTTTTATATCATACCCTTAGAAGAATGGGTTTTGGAGACACGTTCATAAACACCATTAGATCATTAAACTCTGACATTAATGCAAAGGTCTGGGGAAATGAGTGATGTCTTCTTCATTTTTGCTGTCTAGGGGGACCAGACAGGGATGCCCATTGTCACCATATTTGTTTAATTTAGCATTGGAGCCACTCATTGTATACCTAAAACAAGAACAGAGTCTCCATGGCCTTCGATTTGATAATAGTGAGGTAAAGGTTTTGTGTTATGCTGATGACATGACTATTGTTTTGTCTAATCCAGCAGAGGGTTGCGATCGACTTAAATATATGTTTGATGAGGTGGGTCAGTTATCGGGCCACAAGATAAATTGGGGAAAAACAGTGGTTTTCCCTCTGGATGTTAGACTACCACGAAATGTTTTGGGTTCCTGGGATTGTCACTGGGAAGTGGGTGCAATGAAATATTTCGGTGTTTACATGATTCGTGATTTGAGAAGAATGGCTGAATTTAATATATCGAAAATATTTGGGATTATTAAAAGGGACATATTAAAATGGGGCCAGCTGAAGATGGGATTATGGGCTAAAGTTAACGCTATTAAAATGGTACTATTGCCAAAGATACTCTACATTATACAGTCCATCCCTTTGAAATTTCTACGAAAAAGGTGATCTTCTCTATTGATAATGTTTTCCAGGATTCCTTTGGGGGGAAGGTAATACACCAAAAGGGCCCAAATACATTTTGATGCGTCCTGTGAAAGAGGGAGGATTTGGATATCCGAACCTGGAGAATTACTGCACCGGATTTGTCTTGAAAAAATCAACTTCTTATTTCTCTGAAATTAATAATTATGTTCCCAATTGGCATATTATTGAGCATACTCAATTTTCGCCTTATGCACCGAGCGAGGTATACTCCATGTCTAAAATGCCAAATTTGAAGGTGAAATTGCCTACTATATGCGCTACTAGAGAGGCATTACAAAGTTTTATGAAAAACAACGGGGACAATATCTGGATGCATTATGACGTGTCTTTGTGGCATAATATGGGGCTGCAAAGGATGAATACATCTTTATGCTGGAAAAGTTGGATCAGTAAGGGCATACTTAAGATTCGGGATGTGTGGCAGAATGGTCGTATGATTCCGTTTGACCAGTTGAGAGTAAACTTTGGGATTGGAGGTATAGAGCGGGAACGTTATAGGACTTTAAAAACTCTTTTGGTTGAAAGAACGGGGATGCTGGAGGAAGCAATGACAGAAAGACCCTCGATGTGTGAGATTGTTCGCTCTACCACGTATACTGTATCCACGTATACTAAGTTAATGCCGATGGATAGGTCGGAAGTGGAGGCTTGGGACAAGCTTTGCCAGGCTTGGATAGAGGATCTTGACATAGTTATCCCTGTGAAGGAATGAGAATATCTGATTCACGTGGGGGTATGAGCGAAAATGCATCTGGGGCTACGATACATTTGGCAGAGGATTCTTTACAGCTTATATTGGACACCGTCTAGGATGACGAGCTTGGGTCTTTTGGAAACTGATTCTTGTTGGGGATGTGGATGTGGTACTTTGTTGCATATGATGTGGGTATGCTCAAGAGTGTCTGACTTTTGGTCTGATGTATTAGATAGATTGGACATTGTGGTGGGGGAGCAACTTCCACATACTTTCTCTTCGACAATTTTATTATCAAACAGAGGAAGGGGGGTAGGGCCAGGGAACCAACAGACTGGATCAATAGAGTTTTGATAGTAGCGGCAAAACAAATATTACGTGTCTGGAAGTCAAGAAAGAAACCAAAAGTGGAAGAATGGTTATTGGATGTACAAACCCTGTCACACTATGAAAAAGTTATGTTTTTGAAACAGGGTAGGGAGGGTTATTATTCCCGGCTTTGGGGGTCTTTTGATTAATTGTACAGTTGAAAGTCCAATACCATGTATATATTAGTCTGGTTACATTATTTAGGGGGTTGGTTTAATGGTTATTTGGAGTTGTCTGTTGTGCACATCGATGTTGTCTTGTCTTGTTTGTGGTGCGTCAAATGTTGATAAGCCGGTTGTAAAATGTACTTAGTGATTGCTATTAATTTCTTTGTGTTCATGAAATTGAGTATAGTGCTGTATATTTCTTGAAAATGTTATGAATTTTGCAATCTGGATGTAATGTTAAGATCTTAAGATGACGTTGCTTTTCTGTCCTTTGTGTGTTATTCAAAACAACAAATAAAGTGGATAAAAAAAAAGAAAAGGTTGACTATTACACAGTAATTTGTTGATCAGCCGACTGCATCAGCTAACACCCAGGGTCTTCACCTTTTTTGCCACAGGTATCAAAGTGCCAAAGATGAAGAAGCTCTTATATTCGGGTGGTAGAGATTTCAATTTCGAATTGGAGGCAACGATCAAGAGCTCTGTCTTAGTACTTAAGCGCAAGGGAATTGACAGCCATCCAGGCATGAATTGCAGCGTAAATGGAGTTAAGATTGGCCAAGTCCTGAGAGTAGGAACCTGTACGTTTTACGACAACCTGGGTGTCATCAGCATAATTAGTATACTGGACACCCAGGCTATCGCGGAGTCTCTGAAAGGGGATGATATAAATGTTAAACAAGGAGGGGGAGAGACATGACCCCTGCCGGACACCACAAGTGATAGGAATATGCTTTGAGAAGGCCTCACCAACACTCACTCTGGCATTACGTTGACCAAGAAAAGAAGATATCTATTGAGATGCCTTGGGAGAGCAACCTACTACAGTGCGAAGTCTATCATCTAATAATGCATGACCCACAATGTTGAATGCAGAGGACAAATCCGTCAGCATTGCTCGTCGCCCAAGATCAATGCTGTTTCATAGGTCCAACATAGCCGTTTAAGTATCATGCCCCATTCTGAAACCTGACTGATGAGCCACGAGAATATCATTCCCTTCAACATACTTCTGAAACTGGGTATATGCCACCTTGTCTAGAATCCTTAGAAGAAAAGGGACATTTGTAGTGAGTCGATAGTTATCAGCAGAGAAAGGATCAAGATTTTCCTTTTTAAGAGCGAGTGACCCAAGCCTCTTTAAGAAATGATGGGACAGAACCCTCTGCAAATGGCATATTAAAACATTTCGTAAACCAAGGTCAGAGCACATCCATACACTTAATGAAGAGGCTGGAGGGGCAGGTAGCATGATGTAGGCTTGATACAGGAATAAATGTGTAGAATAGTGGTTTCAGAGCAAGGGACAACAGAAAAAAGGGGGATGATGGTTTTAGAAGAGCTGGATTCAGCACTGGCAGAATTGGAGTTGTCCCTGCAATAACATGCATCCCTGGTGGACTGAATGCTACTTTGATGCATGTTAACCTTATTGATGAAGGCATCATGAATGGTTTGGCACCAGTCTTTATCTTTCACTGGGGCCTGCACAGAACATGGCTTACCCTCAAATTCACTTAAGATAGCAAGTAGTTCCTTAGAACTGGATTTTGCATGCACAATCCTGTCACTATACAAAGAAGACTTAGCAGAGATAATACCTTATTTGTATTGCTTGACCAATATTTTATAATTGGCCAGAGTGGTGGGTGAGGGGTGAGGGGTTCTTGCACAAGCAACGTTCAGCAGTCCGTTTTTCAGCCTAAGTTGAATTATGGTGTCATCAAACCAGCCTTTATTAATAGATTCACTTTTTATAGACCAATTTTTTAAAGGTGCTAGCTGATTAATAACCACCTCGAGGTTATTTGTGATGTGATGAGCTAGCTCATCAGCCCTTCCAAAACCCTCCAGGGCACCAAGCGTGTCCTGCAGTAAAGGAGACATTTTTTGGGGGTTAAGGACTTCCAATTACGCAAACGAACAACAACAGATCTAGCATTGGTGTTAAATCTAGCTGGGGGTTCTGGAAGATTAATATGGAACGACAGCAGAGAAGGAACCGACCATATACAAGGAGAAATAATAAGATTAGCTAACGTAAAATGGTGTACAAGAAGCCAGTCAAGGGTATGCCCTGCAATGTGAGTGGGGCAAGACACCATTTTGGAAAAACCTTTAGTATCCAAAGCACATACTAAGGAAACATTAGCAGCGTCGGGAGGAGCGTCAAACCAATAGTTAAAATCACCCATCACCAAGACTGGTGACTGGGACTTAGTAACATTATTTAGTAGGTTTACAAACTGCTCATCAAAAAACGGGAGGACCCTCGGGGATCTATAAATTATAATAATGGTGATTGACGTGTTTTCTAAAATTTTCCTTTTCACCATAAGATATTCACAATCAAAGGGTGATTCATGAGAAATTGAATGAAACTGAAGAGAATTTTTTTTTAATAGGGCTACATCACCACCTTGACAGCTGACACGATTGGCGCAAAGAAGGGAGTAATTGTTCGGAACAGCAAGTAACGCTTGTGACGGTGTGGCTTCATTGAGCCATGACTCTGTAATTGCAAGTAACTCACGACTATTGGACAATAAGAGATCGGCAATCTCTACTCCATGCAGTCACAGAGAGTGAGTTTTGAGGAGGGCAGCTTGAATAAAGGGAACAGCAATAGCAGGAGGCGAGGGTGAGACAATAATAGATGGACATTGAGGACACCTATCCATCTTAGCATTAATAGTATTGCAGGATTCTACCCGCTTAGGTCTTGGGGTATGTAAAGGACTGGTCACAGTAATTATCATGTGGCCTAAGATGGCATGAACTGCTCCATTCTGTGAGACCTGAAGAGATGACAAATTGGACTGTAAGCAGCTACTCAGGAAGCTGCTACAATAATCCAGGCGGGAATTAATTAGGGCGGTGGCAAGAATTGATGCATTTTCGTCAGCCAGAAAAGGTTGACTGTTACACAGTAATTTGTTGATCAGCCGACTGCATCAGCTTACACCCAGGGTCTTCACCTTTTTTTCCACAGGGATCAAAATTCCAAAGATGAAGAAGCTCTTATATTCGTGTGGTAGAGATTTCAGTTTAGAACTGGAGGCAACGATCAAGAGATCTGTCTTAGTATTAAGTGCAAGGGAATTGACAGCCATCCAGGCATGAATTGCAGCATAAATGGAGTTAAGATTGGCCAAGTCCTGAGAGTAGGAACCTGTATGTGTTACGACGACCTTGGTGTCATCAGTATAATTAGTATACTGGACACCCAGGCTATCGAGGAGTCTCAGAAAGGGGATGATATAAATGTTAATCTAGGAGGGGGAGAGACATGACCCCTGCCGGACACTACAAGTGATACGAATATGCTTCGAGAAGGCCTCACCAACACTCACTTTGGCATTACGTTGACCAAGAAAAGAAGATATCCATTGAGATGCCTTGGGAGAACAACCTACTACAGTGAAAAGTCTATCATCTAATAATGCATGATCCACAATGTGGAATGCAGAGGACAGATCCGTCATCATTGCTTGTTGCCCAAGATCAATGCCGTTTCGTAGGTCCAACATAGCCGTTTAAGTACCATGCCCCATTCTGAAACCTGACTGATGAGCCACGAGAATATCATTCCCTTCAACATAGTTCTGAAACCGGGTATATGCCACCTTGTCTAGAATCTTTAGAAGAAAAGGGACATTTGTAGTGGGTCAATAGTTATCAGCAGAGAAAGGATCAAGATTTTCCTTTTTAAGAGCGGGTGACCCAAGCCTCTTTAAGAAATGATGGGACAGAACCCTCTGCAAATGACAGATTAATACATTTCGTAAACCAAGGGCAGAGCACATCCATACACTT
This sequence comes from Ambystoma mexicanum, assembly GCF_040938575.1. Classification (NCBI taxonomy): domain Eukaryota; kingdom Metazoa; phylum Chordata; class Amphibia; order Caudata; family Ambystomatidae; genus Ambystoma; species Ambystoma mexicanum. The sequence continues at coordinate 839,416,396 of NC_090921.1, read as the reverse complement.
AATGAAGAGGCTGGGGGGGCAGGCATCACCCTGGCATGATGTAGGCTTGATACAGGAATAAATGTGTAGAATAGTGGTTTCAGAGCAAGGGACAAAGGAAAAAAGGGGGATGATGGTTTTAGAAGAGCTGGATTCAGCACTGGCGGAATTGGAGTTGTCCCTGCAATAACATGCATCCCTGGTGGACTGAATGCTACTGATGCATGTTAACCTTATTGATGAAGGCATCCTGAATGGTTTGGCACCAGTCTTTATCTTTCACTGGGGCCTGCACAGAACATGGCTTACCCTCAAATTCACTTAAGATAGCAAGTAGTTCCTTAGAACTGGATTTTGCATGCACAATCCTGTCATTATACAAAGAAGACTTAGCAGAGATAATACCTTCTTTGTATTGCTTGACCAATATTTTATAATTGGCCAGAGTGGTGGGTGAGGGGTTCTTGCGCAAGCAACGTTCAGCGGTCCGTTTCTTCAGCCTAAGTTGAATTATGGTGTCATCAAACCAGCCTTTATTAATAGATTCACTTTGTATAGACCGATTTTTTAAATGTGCTAGCTGATTAATAACCACCTCGTGGATATTTGTGATGTGATGAGCTAGCTCATCAGCCTTTCCAAAACCCTCCAGGGCACCAAGCGTGTCCTGGAGTAAAGGAGACATTTTTGGGGGTCTTAAGGACTTCCGATTACGCAAACAAACAGCAGATCGAGCATTGGTGTCAAGTCTAGCTGGGGGTTCTGGAAGATTAATATGGAACGACAGCAGAGAAGGAACCAACCATATACAAGGAGAAATAATAAGATTAGCTAACGTAAAATGGTGTACAAGAAGCCAGTCAAGGGTATGCCCCGCAATGTGAGTGGGGCAAAATACAATTTTGTAAAAACCTTTAGTATCCAAAGCACATACTAAGGAAACATTAGCAGTGTCGGGAGGCGCGTCAAACCAATAGTTAAAATCACCCATCACCAAGACTGGTAACATTATTTAGTAGGTTTAAAACTGCTCATCAAAAAACAGGACCCCCCCCTCAGGGGTCTATAATTGATAATAATGGTGATTTACATGTTATCTAAAAATTTTAATTTTCACCATAAGAGATTCAGAATCAAAGGGTGATTCATGAGAAATTGAGTGAAACTGAAGAGAATTTTTTTTTAAATAGGGCTACTTCACCACCTCGACAGCTGACACGGTCGGCGCAAAGAAGGGAGTAATTGTTCGGAACAGCAAGTAACGCTCGCGACGGTGTGGCTTCATCGAGCCATGACTCCTAATTGCAAGTAACTCACGACTAGTGGACAATAAGAGATCGGCAATCTCTACTCCATGCAGTCAGAGAGAGCAAGTTTTGAGGAGGGCAGCTTGAATAAAGGGAACAGCAATAGCAGGAGGTGAGGGTGAGACAATAATAGATGGACATTGAGAACACTTATCCATCTTAGCATTAATAGTATTGCAGGATTCTACCCGCTTAGGGCTTGGGGTATGTAAAGGACTGGTCACAGTAATTATCATGAGAGTTTGGTCAATGAGGCAGGGCTGAACTATGTCCATGACCTTAATATTACAATCTGATTGTAAACTTGAAGTATAGCAATCAGGCGCAGTGGATTCAGGAGGCTGAGGTGCATGCGGATAAGGCGACTGTGGATTTGCATACGATTGAGCCACCAATCTAGCTATCTTATTCTTTTGAATATTCATGATTAGCTCAGCTCGAGACATTTAGAGGAATGGAATACAATACAGATCCCACAATGTACTTACCAGGAGGGTAAGATAGGGACCCTAGGAGTCAGGAGACAGGTCCAGCACACACGACACACACCAGACACAAACCAGAACTAACCGGTTTAGTCACGCCGGTCGCATTCACACCTGCAGGCGGACTATAAAGGACTACAGGCCTGATGGGAAAGGTAGTCCTGGAGCGTGAAGTGTTGGAAACAACACTGATTCAAATCGCTCCAAATAGTGAACTACAGCGAAGGTGCACAAAATACTAGGTAAGGCAAAACAGATAAAACACCACTGTTTTAAAAATATTAAAAGTCAGAATTCAGTGATTGCGCAAAATATGCAAATAGCAACAAGTGTATCCGGGGAGCAAGAGAGAGGAGTATAAGCAATTAAAATGAGAAAGAACACAGTTAAGTATTACAAAGTAGCAAAGTGCTCCAATGTATTTACAGTCCATACATTCACACACTGATAAGGATTGTACTTCTCTTTCCACTTTTATAGTTAGTTTCCTCGTTTTCTCTCTCTCTCTGGTTCTTGTTACTGTTATTGGTGTTTGGTGTGGTCGCGGATATGCCCCGGGATCTCTGCTGCCTTTGGGCTGACTCACCGGCTCTTGCTGGCGTTCTTTGGCTCGTTCGTGACCCTTCAGTGAAGGTACACCACTTGATTTCCCCTTTGTGGTTGTTTCCTGTTCAGCTTCGTGTTTCCTGTGGCGTCTCTTCCTCACTCCCACTTTCCCTCTGGCTCCGCTAAGCGAGGGTTTTCTTGCAGCGTTTGGTGTATACCCAGGAGTCTTCCTCTGGATCATGGCATCTTGACAGCACAACCCACTCCATCAGCGTCTCCCCTCTTCTCTGCTGGTGAGCTGCCCAGCTCCACCACGCTTGCTTCTGCTTTTCCGTTCTCTGAACCCTGCAGACAGGTGAAATGTCTCCTCTCCAACAGTCGCGCCTTGCATCTTGGTTCCGTCCTTTAAATTTCCTCGGCACAGGTATTTGCGGGTAAAGACTAGAACGTTTGCTGGGCTTCCGGTTTCTCCAGCTCTGCGTTACTCTTTCCCTCTTCATCGTCCCAATACTTGGGGAATTATGGGACAAGAAGTCCATTGTTGGTAGTTGGTTTCTAAAGCTTGAATAATAATTTGCTAGTGCAATAGTCTTTGCTGCTAACATATTGTTGGATGATTGGAAAATGAACCTAGCTAAGGTGATCTTACAATCTCCATAGGACAGATCAACAATGGAGGTTTGGCTCATTTGATGTGGGGAAAGGTGTTCCCTATGCTTTAAAGAGGGAGGTATGGATGAATGACAATAAGCAATAAGGGTCTTGGGTATGGGAAGATTATCGTCAAAGGAAAATGAGGGAAACCATGTCTCACCCGATGGAGTTATGACAGCTCCCTGGATGCTGTCTCCTCCCATGTGATCCCCCCTTCTTTTATAGCCCCCTCGCCACCAGCCCCCCCTAGTTAGGATCAGGTAGCGGCTGGTGGGATAAACAGGAGAAGCATAAGGAACATATTCTTGTGAACTGCCTATTGACATTTATATAAGCAAGTACAGGCCGGGATGCCCCAAAAGGAGAGAAACACTATACGAAGGAATCTAGGGGAAGAGGACTAAGACCCTAATATTGGAGTCCTACAGTTTAGAACATTTCTTTGTTTTTGCCACTTGTGATTGCCCAAGAGGGTGGGAACTTTTCTGTTGGTTGGATCTACACAGCACACTACTTTAGGAAGAGATCGTCCTTGCACAGTTGGTTTAGGGTATTAGTGTTACGGACAGAAGTAGGCTTTTGAGACACGACAGTGGCAGACTTTATCATTTGGACATTGTAACAATTTCCTTAGTTTTCTTAGAGGCAGGGAAGCCCCTGACAGTTTTAGAGACAGAGAGGCTTTTTTCCAACCCTTTTTTATTTAATAAATGTTTCTACGCAAAAACATGCCACCATTGTGTCCGAGGCTTAGTTCTGAACCATCACAGTATACATTGACTGTGAATGTCATTAAAGTCTGAGATTTCAGCCTCTAGGCCAGGGGCGCCCAAAGGATGTCCAGGGGGATGCGAGGCTCTCCAAAAAGAGACTATGGTAACTGCTTTTAATAGAAAATATAAGCACATATGGCTTCTGGGGGGCCTGGTAACAATATTTGTACCCAAGATAGAGCTTGGCAACAATATTATTATTCCAGTGGGGCTCGGCATTAAATGGTTTGAATACCACTGCATCGAGGCACTGTTTAGCTTCTTGAACCAGTACTAATTCTGCAAAGGCCTCTTGACTATTTTGTGTAGAGTGATGCAAATTATATGAGCGTTCGGCTAATCTACTCTCCATCATTTGAAGGCAAAAGTAAAGGTGCACCAAAAGATTAACAAGATTCTGTTTTTCATCATATTTTGTGAAGGTCAGGAAGTGCAGGTATAATTTTTATTTTATTTTTTCAATTTAAATTGTATTGGTTTTTTTACATACAAATAATGGGAAACTGGTAAAACTTCGTTATCACATTGATGTCACCACATCCGCATACTATAGTTCAACCAAAATAAACTATTTTTAATTTTGCCATTACCCCTCCCATTATTGTCTTTGTGTTCCTTACCCCCCTCCCCCCTTGACAGGCGGTTATTTCTGTGCAGATCGTTGGCTGAGGTTCTTGGTTCTTTTTATTAGAGGCTATGTTTTTTCTTTGGTTGTGCGTTTCGGCAATTTGCCTTAGTCACCAGTATCGGCTGTGGATGCGTGATGTACAGGCTCTCCTTCATCGTATGAGTAGGTTGCGTATTGGGATCTTTAATTCACTATTAGCTTGGGTTTGAGGCATGGAGGGCGGCAAATTCACACCATAGTTCTTCAGTACGTGCAGCTTTTCCGTGGAGTGCTGCTGTAATTTTCTCCATCATATATATGTTTTTGGCAATGTTTATCCATTCAATTTTCGTTAGGAGGTGTGGGGATTTCCATTTGATGACCAGCCCTGCTCTTGCTGCTAGTAGTAGGGGTGCCGCTAGTCCTTGTGTCCTGACCAGTTCTTCTTCATCTTACTCTAATCCGAATAAGGTCAGGAGGGGTGTTGCGGTCCTTTCCACCCATCTATCTGTTTGATCCATCCTAACACCTCATTCCAATATATGCATACTGTGGGGCACTCCCACCACATATGCCAATAGTCAGCGTTCATTTTACATCCTCTCCAACATTTCAGGCTGTTGGTCTGATACATTTTGGAAAGCCTGTACGGGTCGTATTGCCATCTGTGGAGTAGCTTTAATGCGTGGAGCTTGTATTGCATTGCGATCGATATCTGGGTTGGTGTTTTGCATATCATATCCCAGGCTTGTTGCTCAAATTTTCTTTTGAAGTCTTTTTCCCACTTGTCTCTGAGGTTCGAAGCGAAGTCTTGGTTTTTGTTGATCAGGGCTTTGTACATACATGATATTAGGCCTTTATTCGCGGTGGTCGTGTCGAGGATTTTCTCAAAGGTGGTTAATTCTCTGCGTATTTTGGAGTGCCATTCCCGTTTGGATAGAACACCTTTTAGTCACAGGTATAGAAATACGGATATGGGGTGCAGTTGGAGGGCTTCCTCCAGTTCAGTTATTGGTATGAATTTGTCTTTCCTCCATAGGTGTCCAACTCTTTCAAGCCCTGCGTCAAACCACGTTTGGTATCTGGCGTGTTCAGGGATTTCCTCCCTGATTCCTAGAGCCCACAAGTGGCTCAGGTGGGATGGCCAGGTTGTTATCCCTATCATCGGTTTGCCTTCTTTCCATATTTCCCATATCGTTTCCAGTACGGGGTGTTCACGTAATCTCTGCGTGAGCTTTGGTCATGGGACCCACAGCCATTCTGAGAGTGCCGCCGGGGTCAGATTGTCGTTGTCTAGTTGTACCCATTGTAGGTCGTTTCTGTTTTTTACGTGGGTGACGAGAACTCGTAGTTGGGCCCGCCTGGTAGTATTTCTCTATATCTGGGAGGCCAACGCCTCCTTGTTCTTTCGGGAGTATCAGCATTTCGTACGGTATTCTAGGCTTTTTCCCCACCCACAGGAATCTTACTATTGCGGTTTTCACTTGTCTGAAGAAGCCTTCCGGAATCTTTATTGGGAGCACTTAGAATGGGTATAGGAAGCGTGGGAGACTAACCATCTTGATGGCGTTGAGGCGGCCCATCCATGAGATTGTAAGCGTTCATCTCGTTAGGTCGCTTTGAGTGCTGATAGGAGCTGTGGGAAGTTGGCTTCATAAAGGTCGGCTATGTTTCTCGTAAGGTTGATGCCTAGGTAGCGGAGCGTCAGCACCCCGATAGTGAGGTTTAATTTGGTAAATTCTGATAACTGCTGTGGGGTGGGCTTTTGCAGTGGGAAGAGGATGGATTTAGCTCAATTGATTTTAAGGCCCGATAGCAGTCCATACTCCTTGATGAGTTGTGGTATTGATGTCAAGGGGTTCTGGACGTGAAGAAGGATATCATCTGCATACAAGGCTAGTTTGTATTCCCGCTCCTGTACACGTAGACCCTCTACTCTTACGTCTGCTCTGAGCTTCTGTGCAAGGGGTTCTAGGGACAGTGCAAACAATTAGGCTGATAGCGGACATCCTTGCCTCATGCCTCTTGTCAGGGGAAACCATTGTGAGTACTGTGAGTTCACTGTGACGGATGCTCGAGGTGAGGTGTAGACTTCTTTTATTCCTCTGCGACGAATTGGGCCAAGTCTTATTTTCTTTAGGGCTGCTTCCAGAAATGGCCATTCGACTCTGTCGAACGCTTTTTCTCCTTCGATCGAGAGCAGGACTGGTGTGTTAGACATTTTCTTGGCCTCATGTATCAGGTGGAGGGTCTTGCGGGTGGAGTCTGCCCCCTGTCTACCAAGGATGAATCCGACTTGATCTGCGTGGATTATGGAGGGCATGTGTGTTTCGAGTCTGGCTGTGAGGATGCATGTATATATCTTGGTGTCTATATTGAGGAGGGAAATGGGGCGGTATGATGCGCATTGCTTGGGGTCTTTGCCTTCTTTCGGAATGACTGTGATGAGTGCCTCGGAGAAAGAGTCGGGTGCAATGCCGGTTTGGAGAATGTGGTTGAAGAGGTCGACCATGAATGGGAAGAGGGTACCAATGGAAGTTTTGTAGAATCCTGTGGTGTAGCCATCGTTCTTTTGATGGCGTCTTCTATTTCTTTGTCTCTCATGGGGGATTTGAGTGCCTCGGCTATTTCCTCGGTTAGTCTTGACATAGTTATGTCGTTCATATATTCAGTGATGCCTTTCTCATCTGGTGTGGTTTGGGCTGTGTTTAATTTCTCATAGAATTGGGCAAAGGCTTCAGGGATGTTGCCGAGTGGCTTTGCATGTGGGTCCGTTTCATTTTCTATGGCCGATACCCATCTTTCAGCTCGCTGAGTTCTTAATCTAGCGGCCAGGAGTGCATCTGCATTGTCTCCTTTCTCGTACTGTTTCTGCTCCAGAAATTGGAGTTTGCGGATAACTTGGTTTGTCTCCAGTTGACGTACTTCCTCTCTCTTCCAGTTTGCCTCAGCTATTCTTTTTCATCTCTCCGTGTCTGTGGATTGTGCTTCTCATTCCAATTGTGTTATTTCTTTCCTGAGCTTGTTTTCTATCAGGGTTCGTTCTCTTTTCTTTGCAGCTCCTTGACTCATTAGTATACCTCTCCAGGTGATCTTCCCTTCTTCCCATACTGTTTGTTTAGAGACTTCTCCTGTATTGTTCCGTTCGAAATATTCACTGATATCTTTCTCCAGTTGGTCGCGGAATATGGGGTCCTTCCAGAGCGATTCATTGTTGCGCTATTTCGTGCTCCTGTGGGGTAGCACGGATTGAGTGAGGTGGACTATGACCATGTCATGGTCTGACCACTTTATGGGAGCTATTTCTGATGTGGTCATCGCTTGCTTTAGGCCCACTGAGAGATACATATAGTCGATTCTGGTGTATGTGGTATGTGGTGCGGAGTAGAAGGTGAACCCTAGCCTCTGTGGGTTTATGTGACACCACGCATCTATCAGGTTGTATGTGTTCATCACCTCGATCACTTCTATGCGGCCGGCTTCCCGTGGATTGCCAGCGTGGGGGTTACCAGTTTGTCTGTCAAGCAACGGGTCCACCCACATGTTGAAGTCGCCGCCTATAATCACTTCTCCCTCGGCTTCAATCATGATTTTGGGGATTGCTTGTTGAAGGAACTTAGACTGACCTGTGTTAGGGGCGTATATAGTGGCGAGAGTGATAGTGGTGTCTTGTATCTTGCCTACTAGCATAAGTGCTCTACCGCTTACATCTCTCCATGTTTTTTGGACTTCCATTTTGAGTTCCCTACTTATTCATATGCCTACGCCGGCTTTCCTGAGTGGGCCGGAGCCCCAATATTCAGTTCCCAGTTTGGCGTACAGATCCTTTCAATCTTCTCCTCTTATATATCTCGTTTCTTGAAGGAAAAGTCGTCTAGTTTGGCTCTTTTAAATTCTCTCTCTGATGATTAACGATCTCTTGGTGGGAGAGTTGATCCCTTTGACGTTCAATGTTCCAATCTTGATGGAGGCTAGCCTGTTGGTTTCGGCAGCTGTGAGGTTAGCCATCTGTATTTGTCCCTTGTTTGTTCTCTCATCTGCCTCTTTCAGTTCGCGTAGCCGGTGATCTGCGCCTCTGTTGATCGATCTGTCTGTCTGTCTTAAATTTTAACCTTTCAGCCTCCCCCTTCCGATCTTTTAACTTTTTATTCCCCGTCCGTCTTCGCTTAGTTCCCCCCCCCCCTTTTCCCATCTCGTCCATGTTTTCCATCCTGGTTGGGAACGTCTGGTGTGGACTGGATAAGAACTATCAGTCCAACGTCAGACCACCGGGGCAAACCGTTACCGCACGGTTCACATTTTACATGTAATCGCTTTAACAGTGTGAGCCCCTTCTCGATCCCCCCCTCTTTCATAACACAACATTAGCTGATATATAAGGATATGACTTGGGACGGACCCTTTTTGGGCCGGACTTCCATTTGTCATCTTGTTGTTCCTTAGGGTGTCCTCTTAGCCGTCGCTGGTCCCTTGTCATTGGGTAGGCGCTTTGGTCTGCACCTTCTTCATTGACCTGACAGGTCGGGTTACTTCATGGGTCCTGTGTTTGGGTTCTGGTCCATTAGGAAACTTTCTCATTTGTCATTATCTGGTGTATTGTTGCCGCGTGTATATTTCCTGGAGCCCTTCACTCTCTTCCTCCTTGGACCTTGTAGTTCCCATCGTGCTTTCCTTTGCCTGGGTTCTTCTCGGTCTGTGTCCTCTGGGGCTGTCCTTAGGAGGTCCGCTATGCATTCTCGGATCTCCTCCTCGGTTTTCAACTGTATTCTTCTACTTCCGTGTTCAAATGTGAGGGAGAAGGGGTATCCCCACCTGTATCTTGTGCCTTGGTCTTTAAGCCATTTCGTGAGTGGGCTACATAGGCGTTTTAGGGCTAGGGTGAGTGAGGATAGGTCTTGGATAGATCGTAATCTGGGCGCCTGGGTAGTGGTGCCTTGTGGGGAGCGTTTCAATGGGAGGTATACAGGTTCCTTGAGGCGGCTTTGCACTCTTTCTGAGCTATGAGTGGTAGGTGGTAGGTGGTAGGTGGTAGGTGGGTTGCCTTGTTGTCGGCTGTTTCACTTTCGCTCCACAACGGTGGGGCTTGTGGCTTGCTGTACTTCCTGGTTATGAGATATTCCTGAGTGGCCTTTCTTTATTTAGGTTCTCTGCTTAGTTTTTCCTCATTGGTCATGCAAGACGGAGCAGTATGTCCTGCTCTATTCGGGTGTGCATGGATCCTAGCCCCTTTCACTCTTTTTCCATTTTGCTGCCGGTGGGTTCCTTAATGCTGCTCGGGTGTGTACCCCTCACTTGTGGGTTCTGCTCTCTGGGGTGTGGGGAGCTGCCTCACCTTGTGTCCTTTTTTTGTGTTTTGGGGTGTGGGCTGTAATGTGGTATGCTCCTCTACCTTCCGTGTGTTCCTTGTTTTATATTTTTTTATTTTTCCTTTTTTCTTTTTTTGGGGGGGGCTCCCCCTGTTGTGTCCCTGGTGCCTTTACAGGATCGCCTGCATCTGTAAGGCCCCCGCGCGGCCCGCACCCCCCCAGTGGCTGCCGTGGGAGAGGGCTGCGCAAAGGATGAAGCCTTCCGGGTTGGTGGCGCAGCGGCGGGGGCCCACCCACGGGGCTCCGCTGGCCTTTTGGACTGTTTTCACTGCCTGTGTGTAGCCGGGGGGGCTGGCGCAGCACGTCTCTTACCAGAGCTTTTCTTTAGTCCGGGCAGGCTTTATGTCCTGCTGCGGCAGTGAACACTCTTCACCGCCTGGGGTGCGGGGGTCCCTTCGGAAATTCTCCGCCTGCCGGGTGGGTCGGGTTGGATGCTTTCCAGTTCTTCAGGACACTGCTCAGGCGCTCTCACTTGGCCTGCCGGTGCATGCGCCGTCTCGTGGGGGCTTCCTCTGCCTTTGCTGGATCTTTGTGGCCGCAAACTTGGTCGGTGGTTTTACGACTTTCCCTCATCCGATTTTGATCAGGATTTCTCCTGCTGGTGGGGGGGGCTTCACACAGCCCTCGATTGATTGGTATTTCTGTGGGGGGGTCTCTAAGCAGGGGCTCAACTCGCTTTATGGACCTGCGGGTGCGGAGCTTACACGGTGATGCTGTTCATCCGTGCGCCCCCTGGTGGCCAACCAGTATATCTTTTTTAAGTATTTTCTATTGGCATTTAACAGGTAATACAAAAACATAACTTCTTCGTCACACCCCCCTCCCAAAAACCCTCCACTAGCCCCAGGCCCCTTGGATCATCACAGGCCTCTTTCCATACTTCAGTCATCCCCTTCCCTTCAATGTCCCATTGTACATAATAATCATATGAGGTTCAAAATCCTGAATTTGTGCGGGCACCGTTGTAGTTTATAATCACTCAGTCTTGCCTAAACGCTGAATGGTCCACTTGAATACTATACTTACCCCATTCCATTGCTAGGAAGTGCCAGACCTTTTGGAGTCCATCAAACTCTGTTGGTGGTCGTTGCTGTTTCCACTTATGTGCCAACACTAGCCACGCTGCTATTAGTCAAATCATAAATGCTTTCTTATGCAGCTTTGTGGGTAGTTGACTGTCCGGACCCCACAATCCACACATCCAATCACTGGCATCAAACCCTATGTCAAGGTGGAGTATCACCCCTATATATTTATTTACTCCTTCCCAAAAAAGGCAGAATCACCGGACACCCCCACCACATGACAGCCCAATCTCCTTTTACTATGCACCCCCTCCAACTCTTGGGGGATGTTTTGGGATACTTTTTGTGTAATACGTCTGGGGTATAATGACACTACATGGTTAATGTCTACCACATTTCCCTTAATTGGATAGATCACGTCAACTTTGGAATACTAGCCCAGAGATATTCCCATTGTTCCCCCGAGATGGTAAGTCCTAATGTTGCTCCCGACATCTTCATGTATGTCCATTGATGGTGCTTCATACAGTCCATAAGAATCTTATATAGGGACGATATTAAATACTTTCTCTCTGAGTGTGTGGTAATTAATTTCTCAAAAGGGGTAAGAGGTCTAATGGCAGCAACCTTATTATTTAAATCTGATACACAGTGCTGCAGTTGGTAATAACATAGCCTTTTCGCTTCTGCTACTCATATTTGCTGTTTACATATTTAAAATGTCATTATGTCCTGTCCTTGCTTTATATCTCTCATTTAAAGGCAGCCTACCTTCAATCACTGTTTAAATGCTCTCTGTTCCATTCCGGGGGAAAACTGAGGATTGTTAAACAAAGTGGTTTAAAGGGGGCTGGATTTGTCGACAAGGCCCATTGTGCTAGCAGCGAGTCCCATATATCGGTAACTAGTGACAGTTTACGACTGATCTGTACATTGGGTGGTCTATCTGTTTTCTTCAGCCATAGTAACCCTCTGAGGGGTGTTCCTGCTGCTGCTTTTTCCTATTTTTACCCATGGTTTAGAAATGTCTCATGAGACATTCCAATATTACTCTTAGCCGCATCGCCTCAAAATATTTCAAAATGTTGGGCAAGCACAGTCCCCCTCTACACCTTGCCTCCATTAGGGTTTGGAAGGCAATCCGAGGTGGTTTATTCGGCCATTTAAAGGCTGAGAGTATTTCATTCAGAGATTTAAAGAAGAACTTTGGAAGAGGTATAGGGAGAGCTTGAAAGTAGTAAAGTACCCTTGGTAATACGATCATTTTGATTGATGCGATCCTCCCTAGCCACGAGATGGAAAGGGAACACCATTTCTGTAGGTTTGCTTTAATTTTGCTTAATAGACTTGGGCAATTGGCTACATATAGCTGATCCAATGTTCTAGTAATGTTTACCCCTACATATTTAATTCTGTCCTGGGCTAACCTCAGCCGAGGAGATTGTCTAAATAGATCAAATTGGTCTTGTTGTAATGACAAGTTCAAGATTTTGGATTTTTGCATACTTATTTTTAAAACATCTACCTTTCCGAATACTCCCAGTTCCCCAACCAAAGCCTCAAGAGAGGCCGTCAGTTCTGTTAATTTTAGTAACATGCCATCGCAAATGTCATTATCTTGTGTTCCTCTCCTGGCAAGTATCTCCCTTTAATGGATTCCACAGAGCATATCCTTGAGAGGAAAGGTACTGGATATAAAGCAAAAAGTAAAGAGGATAGAGGGCATCCCTGCTTAATTGCTCTTGTTATTTGTATGCGGTTAGAGATGTAGCCATTTATTGATAACCAAATTGAGGGGGATTTATAAGTCACTCAATTATTTGAATACATTTGTGTCTGAAACCCTTATGCTGCAGTGTACGAAAAAGGAAAGAGCTCTCTATCCGGTCAAATGCTTTTCCAGCACCTAATGATATCAGTATCGCCGGTGATTGTTTGATTGAAATCTTCTCTATTAAATGGCAGATCCACCTAATATTATCAAATGTTTGCCGTCCCGTTATAAATGCCAACCAATTTTCGGAAGAAGTCCTGTCAATCTTTTTTGCCAGAACTTTAGTATATATTTTAGCTCTATATTAATCAATGCTATGGGCATATATGACCCACAGATGGGGTTTTGGGAATACTACCACTTTTACCTCTTCCATTGTAGGCTTCATACCAAAATAATTAAACAACTTGGTTAGCCCAGGGACCTATCTGGACCTATATATTTGACCTATATATTTTATAAAATAATGGTGGGAAACAGTTGGGCCTGGCACCTTATTTAGGGGGAGAGTTTTAATAGCTGCCTCTACATCCTCTTCCAAAATGTCACGATCCATCCATGATACCAAGGCCTGCATAAGCCCCTTTAATTGCTCCTCCAGCTCTTTCTCCAATTGTCACCACTGTTTCTCCCTTTGAGCCTTAATTGCTATTATTTCTCCTCTCATCACTGTTTTGAAAGCATCCTACAACGTCTCTGAGGAAGTTCCTGCCCTGTATTATGTCCTGTTATGTACACACAGTACTACCTACTTGTGGGACCATGCCATGTTAAAATCTACTGCTGAAATTAGTTCCCTTTTTTCAAACTGTTCTAGTGAAAAGAGAACCTTTTGTGACCCAGGTTGGGGGCATATATGTTTGCTAGAGTGCAAAATTGTTGTTTGATTTCGACATTGATAAACAGCCCATTCACGCCTATTTTCATATTTATAATGCGTTCAAGTTATCTTGAAGAGCAATAAGCACCCCTCCTGTCTTGTCTAAAGAATTTGCTTGGTATACACAAGTATATGAGCGCAATTTAATTATTTGTCTATCCTTTTTTTTAATATGGGTTTCTTGGAACATTATGTCTGTTTTTAGAAACACTTCCAGTGTTTTCGTCTTACCTGGGGAATTCATTCCCCTAAAATAATATGTAATGAGCCTGAATTTGATTTTAAAATTAACTCTGTTCATTATGTCAGTTGCCTGTGTGACACCTTGCAACATACTCCATCAGATCTCTGATGATCTTCCTCCTCCCCCTTTAAACATACCTCCTACAAAAACATTTCCACCCAACAACCCCGTACCCCAATAACCCCAACTCCCCGGGCCTGGTCACGGTTCTTATGGAACCTGGAAATGTCCTGTCGCCAGCCATGACCCCTTTCAATCCAGAGTAACGATAACATGAGGGATAGCTTCTTCCCTCCAACTGATTCCAGGAAAGTCTGACCCCGTTCATCATCTTTCCCTAGTCTCTCTCCAAGGCCTCCTCTGCAGTTATACATCTTTTCCATATGTCCAGCTCTTCTTTTCTTTGATCACACTTAAATGATACCCCTCTAAGAGCGCTGTTCACCACCTCTGCTTTTCCAGGGAACTTGCACCCATTCCTATCCTCTCCTGCCTTTTCCCATTGGATGCCTTATAGGATTATGACCCCTTCTTCACTAGTGATATTTCTTTGGTTCAAAACTTGAGTAACTGAGGCTATCAATCTTCCCTTTAACAGTTTTGATTGTGCAATATCTTGATAGAGAAAGACCTCTGTCCCATTTATAGTTATGTGATCCACTTTCCAGGCAGCCAACACGATCATCTCTTTCTGGCTATATGATGTAGAGGCCGCCAAGACATCCCTAGGTCTCACACCCGGTTCCATCCTCTGTGGACCGACTCTGTGGATTCGATCAATCCCTATCTTTTCTACTGGGAGGTCGGTCACAAGACCCCCCAAAAAATACTGCATTGTACCCTTGAGATCTGTATCAAGCCGACTTACGGTAATCCTTTCATTCGAATATTAGACCTGCGAGACCTATTCTCAAGATCCTCGCACTGAATTTCTAGATTTTGTGAAAGTCTAGATAGATGTTCTAGTACTTCGTCGATTCTCTTATTATCATCAGCTACCTATTGTAGAGCGCATGCCGTAGTGTCCACTCTTTCTGTGGTGGACTGCTTGATTTCTTCCCTCAGCACTGTAAATTGGTCCTGAAAAGAGTTTGTGATCTTTTCCTGTACTTCTCTCAGGATCTGGATTAGTTCTTCCTTTGTAACTGTAATTGTGGCGCTGGGAGCGTTATTCTGCACCAATTTGGGGGAACCTATTGCTCCTGGATCCCCTCTATCCACCACACCTTATAACTAGCAGCGTTGTAGTCCCCCTACCATCGATTGGCGTGCCTGATTTAGGCGTGCGCACCGAGCAGCTGCTTCTGTGATTTTCGGCAGTGCCATCGACAGGATCCGGATCACCTATTCACTTAATATTATGTCCTGTGCTTCTGCCTTGCTTCTCACTGTGTGATATTAAGCTTTGCCAATTCAATATTGCCACTCTTCCCCAATATGTGCAGGAAGAACATCCATACATAGGTGAGTGGTATAATGCAGCAGTGTGAGCACAATCTGCAACAATGTTGCTGGAATCACTGGCTTTCCTGTGCTCTCTTGTCGCCATTATTCATCTGTAGGGAAATATTGAACATCCTCTCTTCACCCATAACTCCTTTTTTTCTAGTGCTGCTCTCCCCTGAAACTCTATTATTTGGGTAACTGGCAGTATCATGTTACACATGCGTATGCTTGTGTTAGATGGATCAAACTCATTTATTTCTGTAAAATATGCTGCTCACTTTGCTTCTGTGTCTTGACTTCGTTGCCGTGGGAGATCAAGTCCCCCCCTCGTGTGTGCCTGACATTTCACTACTGCTATGGCTGATGGGAGTTGTAGTGTGTCTATGGGTGTAGCCAATAGGGGCCTGTGGTGTACTGGTGTGCTGTCAGCAGGCCTGGACTGGGAACCAAAAGTGGCCCTAGAATAATTTTTCAAAAATGGCCCAATATTGAGCTGGATTTTTTTCGAAAGTGGCCCCATATTTCGCCAAAGGAGCAAGCACAGCGCGTGAGCCCAAACCTTCTGAGGGGATTGAGAGTATCCCCAACAAAATGTTGAATTCAATTTGTCCAAATTAGTGCATTTCAAGCATGTTTTAAACATATATGTATTTAATAAATCATATTTTAAATAAGTTCATGATCTTGCAAAGTGAAAGGGATGCACGGTGCAATTAAGAAAGTGACAGCACTACGGTGAGTTGTAATGATGGGTTGTGCTGTGTGCAGTGCGGTATTTGTCTGAGGTATGTGTTCGCCCTCCTGTCGGATACCCCAGCACTGAAGCTGCCCCAGCGCCAGCAGGTAATAGGCAGATTGATAAGGGTTTCTGTGGGGATGACGGAAGAGAAGGTGGTGACTCTGGGGCAAGCAAGGGAGGTTGGCGGCTGCAGTGGCAAGATGGTGGTGCAGAGAGCAGGGGAAGCAGGAGGGCAGAGGAGGGATCAAAGCAGTCGCGGAGGGAACAACTGTCCTCTCAGGGGCACAAGGAGCAGGAACGGGTAGCAGCAGTTGGGGGCACAGGAGGAATGGAGGGGAATGGCTGCAGTCAGGGGAGCATAAAGGGCTCGATCGGTCAGGGGAGTGCGGGGGTAGTAATTTAGCAGCAGCAGTCAGGGTCGCTCACAAGCGGAGGGAGGCGGTTGCAACGGGTGAACTTATGAAGGATAAGTTTAGGGTGGAAAAACAGGCAAAGAGATTTTTTCCAGGAGGGGCTGATGCAGGGCTGGGCTTTATGGGTGTGGACTGGCAGGAATCCTTTGTGGGGGCTCTTTTTTTAGTACCTTATTACTTATTTTGGATCTACTGAGATGCGTTCGGCCTCTTCTTGGCTTTGGTTTTAGTTTGCCCATGCCTGGTGGTGGGAAGTGGGGCGGCGCAGTTGTTACATGCAGAATTTACACAGACTAATATCTATTTGGATTGTTTGTTCTACATCAGAAGGCTGTATCGGGCGTAACCTCATCGAAATCATGTGTAAATGCCTTGCACACTTTTCTGCAGTTTCGGTAGTCCACTTCTGAGTGGATTTATGGCACTCATGAAAATGACCATTTATGTTACCTAATTCTCTCACACATTCTTCCCGACGTACCCACCCCCTAACCCCTTTGACTCTGCCTGACAGTGATGTAAAGTGGTACACAAAAACCAGCACAATATTATTTTCTGTCTTTCCCCTTTTCTCGATCTTTCCACATACTTTGCCTATGATTTTTGCTCTTCATCCTCAGACCATTTACACAGCCAGAAAGTGTCTTAAACACTATATGAGCACAAAGATAACATCATGTGACTTCCTTAGTTACTCTACTCCCTGTCTCCCTCCTCTACAGCCTCAGTGCTTTGAGACAGCCTGTCAGTGGTAGAAAGTGCTATATGAGGAACCTTAACTAACAAAGCTGGAGCCCCTCAGATCCCTGCCATCTACCCACCTATTTGTAATGGCAGATTGTGTGTAGCTGACAGTGCCAGTTGTGGAACAGGCCAGATGGGTACTATGACTAAATAGATTACGTCATGTCACTGTGTCACCACATTTCCTGCCCAAGCTTTATATCAGCAAATTAAAGCACCACGGAGTTGCATACTATTGATTTGCTTCACTTTACCGATTTTTACAAAACCTCTAATATGGCTGATTTGTAAATGGGATGCCCATGTATCCAGTTGAGGGGCGGGTGGGGGAGGGGAGGTGTCGCTCTAACTAAAACTAATAATTCCTTAAATGTGGGCTCCTGTGTGCGATCAGCTATTTGACATGATGATTCATTGCCTCTGACAAACTAGGCCAAAGGTCTACCTCGACATTAACTTTAAAGACCCCCCTAGTCCTCTGACTCATTTTAGGCATTTGCCCACCCTGTAGTTTTGCTTCAAAGGATGCCTTGACCTGTGCACAATATTAACCTGGGTAATAGCTATTTAGATTATTTTTGGACAAAGACTTCCAAAGTGAAGAAATAGGCAGTCTCTGGACAAACACTTGCCGTGTGCATGTTACCAGTGCCTAATATGAAAAGCCAATGAGCACGTTTGAAGGGGAGCTCCCAAGTAAACCATGAAATAATTCACCACCGCTCCCATCCTCGCAGTCGCAAGGCCCTATTTTTACACAGGCCCATGCCCCAGACAAGAGAAAGAAACGTTGGAAAACTAGGGCGAACAAAGCCATTCAGCGACCATGCTTACTAAGCAGTGAGACGCACAGCCAGCCTTAACAACAAACACAATAGGTCAAAATGGCCCCTAATCCAAAGGAGTCTTTTATAGTGCAACTTCGGCCATTTTGGTGACCTCTTGGCGCCTTATGTAAAATGACGTTAGTTGGGTAAACGGTTACAGCATATGTGAACGGCGAGCGGGAAATGCAACCATGGAACACTGTAAAACGGGAACTAATTTCCCAAATGTTAACTGCAACTGTCCTAGACCTGGAATACTGCACAAATCAAAGAAATAAGCATCAACTCGTTTTGGCTCTTCTATAAAAAATGTACCCCCTGCATAGCAGGCATCTACCACGGCTTATTTACCACAGCCTTCGACAAAGAAAGACAAATGCGTCACACAAATTGTTTTGTGTTAATTGGTCTTGCCGTTATAGAAGGTTTTCCGTTTGCCTAACTTCTTGGCGCTTCCAGTCCTGCAAGTAAGGTGGGGGTTTGGAGTTTGGCATTGGGTTATTAGTGGAGCAGAAAAGGGCGGTCCTTTGGTCATAGCTTGTCTTCAGTGCACTGGCATGAGGTTTCAGCCAGCTTACCCTTACAGTCTAGCAACAAAAAAAAGAAAATGCATACACGTTTTTAAATTGTGAAGGGTACAACACTATTATACATTTAAAAAAATGAAAAACCAGGGCAGTTTTTATAAAGTCGTCGCAATAGACATAGGAGAAGGGCATTGAAAGGCTGATCACCCAAAAATATATGGCAAAACAGAACGTCAAAGTCCCCCCCAACCGCCGATAGAAGATGTGTTATATCAGTCTAGATTTTCGGTATCCTTAGGCTCTTTCGCTTGGCATTTAAGCGTTATTGTAGCTGTTTCAGGAGCAGCAGCAGTAGATTCGTGTTTATTAGAGTCATGGGGTATTTACAGAGTGCATGATGGCACTAACGATCTATTTTGAGGATGGCCAGCTCTCCTAAAGCTACTGAGACAATGAGTGCACATACATTACATATCACTCTGTGCCGTCACTATTTGCATCTATTTCCCACTTACTGCCCATTCAATCCCCTCTTCTTTCGATTATACAGTTCCCCCCAATTATTCTATCCCATCACTTATTCTATACTCTCTTCATCTGTTCCACTCCCTTTATTTTCTGAACTATCTAATCTTCTGGCAGCAATACCAGATGCTGCCGTTTACACGTCCATTCCCTTACACAAGGCTGTCCCGGCAGATGTAACTTGGCCGGCAGAGCAGTCACCCTATGGTAGGGAAGTGCACTGGTTGGATGCAGCTTTGGGGCTATGCTAAGGAGTGTCGCATTTGAACATTTTGCTTTTGTCGAGACAAGTGGACATGCCATGAAGAACAGAGATTGTCGCCCTCATTTACATGCTCTTTTTGTTGAGTGTGAATGCTGGAAACACTCAGAGCACTGGAGCCCGGCACCCCCCCAAGCAATCTATGATTCAGTCACGCACCTGAACTTCAGTATGCTGCGGACAGTTCTTGCACGTGCTGCCCTGCTTGCAGTTGCAGCTCGCAGACGCCTCATCATTGGCAATCGTCGTCGTTGTGGACTAGCAGGCAGCAGCACTGACACACTCAGAGTAGGAGCAGCCAGTGCACTGTCTAAGGACGTGATGTCACCCGCCGCTGTGTGCTTGTGCTCAGCCCTGCACATGCGCAATGTGATAATAACAGCCAGCAGGACGCGCGCGGTTCCCCAGGCGGTGCCTGGGCTCCTAAAGCGCAGGTGCCACTCAAGCCCGACCTGTTGCAGTCAATTCACTGTAAACCACTCAGGGTGGTTGGGTGATGAAAGTTTTCGTTCTTTCGTTCTAATTATGTATACTTCCGCGGAATCCGGATGCTCTCTGTGTGGTTAATGTGCTCTTGGGCTTTTCAAGGAAAGCAAAAAGGGCATGCTCCACGTAGTGGATATCACAATGGGGTGGTACTACACCCCATTGTGATATCACAGATTTCTCTACTGCAAATTCAGCAGCAGTCAATGCTTGTTTGCAAGGGTAATGTCCTTTCATCACTGGGCCCAAATGTCCACTATAATAGGCCATTGGTTTGTGCCAAGGTTGTCTTCTGTGTGAGCACTACTGTCATCACCACTCCATTGTAGTGTGAGAACAAATAGAATTCTTTACTGTAATTGAGAATCCCTAACACTGGGGCCATGCATATTGCACCTTTCAATTCCTTGAACGCCTCAGTCATCTCCTGTGTCCATGTCAGATTAACGTCCCCCCTCTGTGCATTCCTTAGCCCACTTAAAAGAGGTCTCATGTATGTGCTATAGACAAACACGCAGGCAGCGCAGTAATTACAGAGACCTACAAATTGCTGAATTTTCCTGACCGTTCGTGGTAGTGGCGTTCTAAAGATTGCCTCCGCTCTTTCTGGAGTTACTTTCCTACCCTCCTGTGATATTAACTGCCCAATGTACAAAACCTCACTTTGGCAATATTACAACTTTGCTACAACTTTGCCTTGTCCACCTTGTAACCCTTTTCTGCTAACACTGTCAGCAACTGCACAGAGTCTTTTTGACACTGTTCTTCTGATTTGCTGCAAATCAAGATATCTTCTACATACTGAATAACTGTGTTGTCCAAATGTATTTTCCGTAGGTCGATCTGGAGGACCCAATTGAATATAAAGGGTGATTCACAGTACCACTGAGGTAATCTTGTGTTTTTCCACTTGTTATTTCTATCCAGAAAGGATGTCAGAGCCTGTGATTCCTCATGAATTGGTACAGAGAAGAAAGTGTTCTTCAAATCTATTACCATGAAATAGGTAGCTTCGGGCAGAATGCTACATAGTATTGTCGCTGGATTGGGAACAAACAGGAACTCTTCTTCAACAATTTGGTTCAAAAGACATAAGTCCTGAATAAAATGCCATGATCCCCCTGTCGCCATCTTCACCGGATACACAGCCGTGTTACACTGCGATTCTGAAGGTACCAGAAATCTCGTCTCATAAATGCCTTTGTCTGCCTCCCTTGATAAAAGATATTGTTTTGCCCTTGGTAAAATAGCCACTGGCTTGAGCTTTATTTTAACAGCTCCTACCCCCTTTAGAAGGGCAACGTCATATGGACTGTTGGTCCATAAGACACTCAGTACTTGCGCTAAGTCTTCTTAAATAAATGGTGATGGTGCCTTTTTCAGTAAGCCTATTCTCTGTGGTACTTTCCTATACTGAATTCTCATCCAATAGGTAATGCTCATAAAGGACACTGTCTCAAGGTCTGAACGATCATCTCAAAACAGTTCTTCATCTGTCAAGTCAGTCAGTCTGCGCCTTTCTCCTACCACGATTACTGTTCTCCATGCCCATCCTGTGTCATCAGTCCCGTGCAGTACTACTCTCTCTCGTCCCGCACTATAGCCGTCTCTAGTTCTAGTGGGAACACTTGCCCTTCCTTCTCGTCTAAGGGAACCTCTGGTCTGAACAAATATTCATGGGGTAGACGAAGCAGTTTGCCCTGTATCCCTGGAAGCCATGCTAATAGTACTTCCACTCCATATTGGAACAACTTAGTGTTCACTGGTACCCCCACTGTGCAGTCTGCCCGCAATAACCTGAATGAGTTCTCGCACGTTCATTTAGTGAATTCCTGGGGTCGAGCATACTATCCCCTAATCTGTGAATAAAATTGTCATGTTAAGGCGGTTCATCATGTACCCACCCATTATGTTGACAGTTGTCTGTCAGGAATATAACAATGGCATTGTCAGATCATGTTCCTCTATGGAAATCAGAAGCTTGTCAGTGAAAAGAACCAAGTCTGTAGCCCCAGAGAATCCCTGCACATTCATGGCTATGCCTAACATTGGATATATCCCTTCCCTAATACAGGATCGTTCCTCGTTTGGGTTGGGTGTAATGGATAGGATTGAACACATCAGGTCTGTCTGTGAGCTGTCCTATTGTGGGTATAAAGTCATCCCCCTTCCATGTGAAGGGATTACCTCCCACCACGTCGCCCCCCCCCCCTAGTTTTCATACAGGAGTCTGCATAGAAGAGTCTGTGTGTCTTGTGGCTACAGAATTCTGCTGGCCAGTGCTTGCTGTGCGGGTTGTGATGGCTGCATGTATTCCTGTGCCAGCAGTGGGTATTCCCTGGGTTGATGTGACTGTACTCGTGTACCCTGTGCTGGTGCCAGTTGCAGTGCATTTGTCTGCATCTGCATGTACTCTTGGGCATAATAGTCTGGCTGTTCCGTCTGATACACTGGCTGCTGTGTCATCTCCCCATTCTGCTGTACTCCACCATTGCTTTTGCACAGTCGTGATATGTGACCCATTCTACCGCACATCCAGCATTGTGGTGGACCCTCCATCGGTCTTGGCTGTCCTCCGTTAAACCTGTCTCCACAGGGGGGCGCTGTTGCGTGCGACTAAAATGGCCGCCTGAGCGGAGTGCTCCACTCCCAAGAACATCCTGTATAGAAATTAATCCTTCTTGGGGCCACGGTGAGACGAAGCGACTTCATCTGCTGCTGCCCACAATCCTGCTGCACATTGTGTGCGAATTCCGGGTGAAAACGCAGAGGCGTGTCAGAGTTCGCGGCTCCGTTTCAAGTTGCGACCTACCCGTCGGAACGAGAGCCGCCCCTGGGCTCCAGCAGAATTCCACGCCAGACTGAGGCGCTGCAGGCATCGCAAGGCCGTGTGGGGGAGGTGCGCTGATCCCGGCGACGCACCCGTGTGGCGCGGGCTGGAAGGCGAACCGTGTGTGCTGGAGCCAAGATCCCGGGTGGTCGGGGGATTGTCTGCTGCCCCCGCCCGCATCCCGCGTAACGGCTGGGGCAGCGCGCTGTCTCCCGCGCGTGGTCTGTCACCGAGCGGATGCTGCGACTCCGGGTGAGGGCTATCAGGGTGTGCGGACCCGGCTACATGGAGGAGCCCATGCGGCGGCCCGAGGAATGAACTACCACTACCCGTTGCAGATTGGCCACTGATCGGAGACGCCGATTAACGTGGGAGGGCACAATACATCCGGAGAGTGGACAGTGTGTTATATTATACTTGCAAACCTCCGTGTTGGCTGCCTGAAGGTGCTGTCACTCTGCTGTATTGTTGCTGAGAAGGGCCTGCACTATTCCACTTATCCTGCTATCAGACCTTCATCACTGAAACACTAACGGATCCGGGACAAGGGGGCCCCCTGATATAACTGGCCAAATTGCGCCACAAACTGATTGCGCCGAGTTGCTGGGCATCTGTCGCCATGTATGGGCGTTGAAGGGGACCTGCAGCAACACCAGTAACCCGCTGAAGGGTTAAGAGGAGGCAAACTGATGGTGAAAGTGGTGGAGGTCTTCCATATATAAGGACAGTTGTGAATAAATATATGCAGAGGCCTGGGCTCTGCCCTAATCCAATGTGATCCTTTGATTGGCCGCTCCTGCAACGGGCATAGCCCCTGCCTGCAACAGACCACCGATAAAAACTCAATATATACTACCAGGCAGTTCCCAGGGGGTCATTGCCCACTGCAAAACGTCCCAGGACCCGCGCAACAACGACGCCTGTGAGTTACTATACTGTTACCCAGTGGGTTGTGGAATAGAGTCAGTTATACGAATCTGCACGTACGATTCTATACCAGTCTGAGTGACCAGCCTGATCCACGTCATTGATCCTTGCTCCGCATAGACAGCTCATGAGCCGCAACGAGAAGAAAAGCGCAGGGGGGAAGAAAACTGGCCCAATGGATTCCTTTGCCAGCTCCCAACCACAAGGGACGCAGGCGGCCACATCCATGGGATATGACAATCCTGCTGAGACGGGGCATGACGCCAGAGAAGATCGGCTAATGACCATGGTACAGAACGGTTTCCTAGCGGTGAATGTCAAGCTAGACGATATTGTTTCAACTATCAGCTCCCTTAAGGCTAGAGTAGACAAGGAGAGCACTCGCATCACAGAAGCCGAAAGCAGAATTGGCAGTAATGAGGATGCGATACAACAACATGGCCGAGACATAGCGCAACTGAAGGGAGAATTGCGTAAGACTCAAGCAAAATGCGAAGACCTTGAATCGAGGTCTAGAAGAAATAATATTCGTGTTGTCGGCATTCCAGAATCCTTTTGCAAAGGCCCGATGGAGCGTCAGGTAGAGGCCATGTTGAAAACTCTGCTTGGCACGGAATCTTTCTCTGACCACTTTCTAGTTGAGAGGGCTCACCGTACGTTGGCGCCACCGCCCAAGCCTGGGGCACCTCCGCGCACAATCATTGTTCGTCTCCTCAACTACAGAGACAGAGATACGGTGCTCAGGCTTTCCAGAGAAAAAGGCTCTCTACAATACGAGGGAAGCAGAGTCCACATATATCCAGATTTTTCGACCGGTGTCCAGATGCAACGCAGATCTTACGAACAGGCCAAAGGGCTTCTGAGAATGCGCCGTGTCCCATACGCCCTCCTCTTCCCGGCGAAATTGCAGATTCAACATGGAGGCAGATTGCATTTCTTTGAGAACCCGGAGGATGCCATATCGTATATTGAGGCGTCCATCCCAATACCTCCTGAAGATCGTCCACGAGATCGGAATAGGCCACCGCGACCGGGGGATGGCGTCCCGGACTCAGCAGAATGAAATGGAGATATGGAAACATCCTGTGAAAGTCGTAAGGTTGACCCTTTCGAGAATAGCGGCTCCAATTGATATTAATTGGAATAAGTTGGGATCGTGAGCCTCTACTGATGGAGGCCTGGCGGCTGCGACTAGCAACCCTCAGGAACGTTTCACAGGTTACAGGGGAAAGGGATACATCATTGGGTTAGGGTTGATGGTGCGGGCGGGGTTGGGGGAGGGGCACAAAAGTTTTGCCATGGTTGGCAAAGGTTTCAAAATACAGAGATTGGTTACAGCGGGTACGACAGTTATGGTTGGCGGCACAGGTGGATCACCTTACACATGGATATTAAAAGTAAACTATGGTACTGGGTGATAAAGGTGTAAGTGTTAAACTCCTCTCATGGAACATTCGGGGCCTCAACAACCCAATTAAGGCTAGGAAAATCGCTGCATATGTCACCAGACATAGCCCCCAGATTTTGTTTTTGCAAGAAACGCATGCTCTAGGGCAAATCTGTTCCAATTTCCTTCCTGGGTGGGGCGCACTGCGATACTGTGCTGAATACTTTTCCCAGTCTAGGGGTGTCCTCACCCTAATTCATCCGAAACTGGGCTTTCGTACCCATAACGTTAAAATTGATGCACAGGGAAGATATGTTGTGGTATGGGGGGAGGTGGCAGGGCGGAAAATGGTCTTAGTTAACACATATGGCCCCAATATGGAGGACCCTGAATTCTATAATGCTATATATAATATGTTGATTGAAGCTGAAGACATGGCGGTGATCTGGGGGGGGAGATTTTAATACAATTCTTGACACGACCCTACACAGGTCTAAGACAAATAATGCGACAAATGACTATTGTAGACATCTGGCGAGAATTACACCCCCGAGAGCAGCGCTTCACATTCTATTCATCGGTACATGACTCGGAATCTTGAATTGATTACTGGCTAATTAGTTCGGCACTGGTGAATATGGTCCAGCACTGTGAGATGTATCCCCGCACCCTATCGAATCATTCCCCTGTGTCAATCACTTTGGGTATTGGTGAGGCTGCCCCTGGTGCCAGGCGCTAGAGAATGCCCCCTGCCCTGCTTAGAGACCCGAATGTTTGCGAATCATTGCGTACTGAAATGGAGGAATTTTTTCAGTTAAATGAGGGGTCGGTTGACAGGTGCGCCACATTATGGGGAACATTTAAGGTGTGGGTGCGGGGTGCAATCATGGCTAAGACTACAGGCTTATTGAAAGCCGTCAGACAGGAGTTGGACGCCACGGAAGCCAAACTTGAGCTCCTTGAGTTTGAATACACCTGTACACATAGTAAGGAGGCCCTGCTAGATATACACACAACATTAGTAGACTTTAATAAACTTGCTGCAAGGGAGGTACAATACATGGCTGCCCCGATCCGAGCCCGTAGATACGGGGAAAGCAATAAAGCAGGCAGATTCCTTGCCGAGATGCTCAAGGCCGAACATGGCCATCCCCCTATAGCAACTATCCAGGCACCTAGTGGCGACATAATACATGGTGAGCGAGAAATAAATGATATGTTTGTTGCATTCTACAAATCGCTATACTCTAATAGAGACACCAAAACCAAAGAAGAAATAGCAGAGTACCTACAGGTTATTGATCTCCCGACCTTAATCCTTGGAACACGCATGTTATTAGATGCCCCCATATCACTTGATGAAATTACGGAGGCGATAAAAGCATTAACCTCTGGTAAGGCCCCTGGTCCTGACGGCCTGGGTGCCGAAATTTACAAAGAATTCCATGATATATTGGCCCCGTCCTATTGAAAGTTTGGGAAGAGGCAATGGAATATGGCATACTACCAGACACCATGCGAGAGGCAGTCATAACTGTTCTCCTTAAACCCCGTAGACCCCCTCAGGACATGGGTTTGTATAGACCCCTCTCACTTATTAATACGGACGTGAAGATTTTCGCCAAAGTCCTGGCCACCAGGCTGCTGCCCTATATGCCCATACTGGTGGACCCCGACCAGGCTGGCTTTATACCAACAAGGTCAATTGCTCTTAATTTACGCAGACTCTTCGGTGTTATGGCACAGATAGATCCAGCGGCAGATGCGGTGGCGGCTTCCCTTGATGCCGAGAAAGCTTTTAATTCTGTCTCCTGGGTATATCTGTTTCAGGTCCTTGAGAGGTTTGGGTTTGGAAGATATTTTCTTAACTGTGTTAAGCTACTATACACCTCCCCGGGAGCGAAAATACTATCTAATCAAACCATGTCGTCCCTGTTTCGCCTGGGTAGAGGCACTAGACAGGGTTGTCCCTTCTCCCCAATCCTTTTTGCGCTTACCATAGAACCCATGGCCGAATATATCCGTATGACTGGGAAACCGCAAATCATCTCCCTATATGCGGACGATACCCTACTTTATATTAGGAATCCGGAAGTAAACCTAGCACCAATTATGGCAGAGGTTGAGAGGTTCTCCGAATACTCGGGGTACAGGATCAACGTGTCTAAGTCGGAACTGTTCACGCTCACGCCTAAAACTAGAGATATGTCGGATACACATGGATTTAAATGGTCACCTATACACATCCGTTATTTGGGGATTATGGTCTCGAGAGACGTGAGCACATTGCTCACGGAAAATCATTGTGAGCTTCTACAATCCCTTACAGTTAAACTACAGTTCTGGAGCAAGCTCCCCTTGTCCCTGTATGGGTGAATATCTCTACTTAAGATGATTGTGCTACCCAAACTCCTATATCTTTTTTGCAACATACTGATTTGGCCGGGAAGAACCTTCTTTAATAAACTCAATACGTTAACCACCACATTTGTATGGGGAGGGAAGACGCCCAGGTTGAAGTGGCCCAAAATGACAGAACCCTTTGGAAAGGGTGGGATTGCAGCTCCAGACTTTGAACTTTACTACTTGGCGTTGCATGCACACTTAGCGAGACATTGGTTTGACCCTGAGGATACAGCACCACACATTCCCCTGGAAAAATGTGTTGCAGCCCGTTTAGAAGTACAAGCGGTCATGTTCGATCTTAATCGGAAAGACTCATGTAGGTATGACCCTGTAAGCGCTACTGCGCGCGCATGGTCTATGATATATAAGAGACTTGCCCTTACAACTCCATATGACCCGCAGGTGCCATTATGGAATTTCCCAGGCATAAGCCCCACATTTGAAAAGGCCCTACAGGATACTTGGGACCCACAAAAACAATTTAGAATGCTAGATATGTTTCCAGAAGGGAAATACTGTGCACTGGATGATTTTGTCAGGTCGGTGGGTGGAGATCATCTTAAGCGATTTCAGTTTCATAGAATGAGGTCTGCCTTTGCCGCTAAATGGCCCTCGTTCCCAGACGAACCATCTACACATGAATGTATCGCAGCCATGATGGAAACTGGGGGACACAGGAAAAGTCTGTCGGTGCTCTATAGCCTTGTACAAACACATTCCAAGTCATGCAATGTAATTAAGGGGAACTGGGAACGAGACCTGGGGGTGGAACTTGGTGAAGCCACATGGTTGAGATATTGCCAGTTGACCAGAAATGTATTCATGAACTCGGGGCTGCGGCTCATTCAATTTAAGGTTCTAAACCAGCTACATTACACCCCAGCTAAGCTGGCTAAATTTTGTGCCAGGCCACACAGGAAAATGCCCTAAATGTAATGCCCCTAATGCAGACTCTTATCATATGTACTGGGCTTGCCCACCGGTAACTGCATTTTGGGGGGATGTGGCGGAGATACTGGAGGACATTACGGCAATACCTGCTACACCTTCCCCACAGAAATATCTCTTTGGGGATATTGGTAAAGCTGCAACCACAACTAGACGATTGTTTAACTTGGCATGTGTGTTCGCAAAACGCAATATACTAAAATGTTGGAAATCCGTAGAACCTCCAAGACGGTTGGACTTTCTGAAAGACCTATCAATGGTCAATGAACTGGAGGAACAATTCATTATAACATTGCCATTGAGATGCCGCCCCAAAGACATATGGGCACTGTTCAGGCTATATTTATGTAATATGATATCTGATGAAGAGGGTAATCCACCATCACCACTCTAGTACTGTCATGTAATGTGGAAATGTGCAATGCATACTGTAAGGGTTCATTTAAGTTGTTGTATTTTGGTGTGACTTGCCCGCCGCCTGCCGGTTTAGTCTTGCTGTAACTCTCTGAACAAAAATAAAACATTTTTTTAAAAAATAAAACGTCTCCACACTGCTGCATTGTGTATCCGAACCCTCTTCCCCGGAGCATTCCTCCCCGTGGCCAATAAATGGCATTACCTATTCCCGCAAAACTTCCTCCTGCTACATGTTGTCAATTTCACGCATTCTGAGTAACTACTCTCTCTCTGCTTGTCAACATCACCCCTTTCATTGTATACTTCCATAGCTTCTTCTGCACTAGCTTTGCTTCTTCCTGCTTCCTCTCCTAGAGCTTTCTTCTCACGTTCTCCTGGATTAGTCGGCAATAATGCACTATAGTTAGCTGAATTTCCTACCATGTCTTTGCCTCCATCCCCAATCATTTCTTTAGTTGCTTCTGTACCTGCTCTGGTAGCCCTTGACTTAATATGTGATAAAATAACCCCACTCACTATTTTATCCCATGGCTCTCTCGTCTCAAGGCACCAATGTTCCTGGATCTCCTGAATATATTGAAGTGGGTCATCGTCCTCACGCATTTTCCGTGCCATAATCGCACTTATGTCAGATGTGCCTGAGTATTGTACTCTTAGAGCTTGCAATACTGCTGCTCTGCAGTTATTGAACGGTACACCATTGTGTGCCGTGTTCTGTGCCATCACTCTGGGATACCCTACCCATTTCCAAACATCGTCAGCTACTGCCCCAAGAATGGCTGAGAGTAAGCTCTTCATGTCACCCAATGCCAGTGTCGTCCCTGCTGTCAGTCTCTCCAGCTCATAAATCAATTTCCCTGCACCTGCAGTCAACAAGGGTAACTTGCACCTCAAATTATCCTTGTCCATCTGTTGCCACGGTATATATCGTTGCCGTCCGTCACCCTTTTCTAGTAACAGGAACTTTGTCACTTGCATTCCCCTGCCATCTCCCTATGCCTTTGGTAGTTTTGAACGCTTTTGTCATGCTCATTTTTTTCTGTCCCGGTAAGGCCTGCGCCTCTGTGCATATGGGTTCAATTTGCCTGCGCTATGTGCTCTGCCTCTGGGATGCTCCTGGTGTCCTTCGGGTTCTCCCTTATTTTTCTCAGTGTCTTCCTCTTCTCTCCATAGCGTCTCTCTTTCAGGGCTCATTTCCCTCGAGGGGCGACAAGGCCTCCTCCCTTCGTCTTCGTCACTTTGCCCTAGGTCCTCATCTGACCTCATGGTCCTGATGCTATCATCGCTTTACCCTCCTCCCTCGTCTTCAAAATTAAGTCTCCTTAAAAGGCTATTCCCCTGTCATTTCCCCGTCACCTTGTCCAATAAATTGTCCCCCCCAATGGAGACCCAGCCATACTCCTGCTTGTCTTCGTGGCAGATACACTATCCCTCCTGCTCCTACAAAGCACCCATATTCTCCTTCATATCCCCTCTTCCTCATCGTCATTTGGACATGTCGTTCCTGCCATGATGTCTGCTATCTTCCTGAGACATCTCGCTCTACTCCTGTATCTTTCGCGTTGCTGTATCCTATCCTTCTCTTCTTCCTCACTGCATCAATGCTCTTTAACAAGTCTTAAAATGTTGAACTTTCTTTTCTCTCTC
Source organism: Ambystoma mexicanum (assembly GCF_040938575.1). NCBI lineage: Eukaryota > Metazoa > Chordata > Amphibia > Caudata > Ambystomatidae > Ambystoma > Ambystoma mexicanum. The sequence continues at coordinate 839,386,225 of NC_090921.1, read as the reverse complement.
TTCACTTGCAATTGCTTCTCTTTTTCTTCCTCTGCTTTTCTTATTGCCTTTTCCTCTATCTCCTTGAGCCTTTTACTCTTGCTTACCTCCCTTTCCTTTTCTTCCACCTTTTCTTTTTCCCTTTTCAGCTGCTCTTGCTCCTCTTTCTCTTCCCTCTCTCTTCTCTCCACTTCCTATGTTATCACTGCCCAATCTCTGACTTCTTCTTCCGTCCCTGTACGTTTCAGAGCTTCCGCTCTTGTCTATGCTTGTCTGCAGTCCTTCCATCCAATTTGAGCAATATCTGTCCCCCTATCCACCCGTTTGTCGGGACTGTCACTTCGTTATCCCCACTACATCCTAATATCTCTTTATCATCTCCCTTCAGTTTCGCTTGCAAGTGCTGTGCTCCTTGCATTCGTTATTTAAGCCTCTATTTTCTTATTTGCCTGGTTCGCTCCGTTAAGTGTGTCCTTGCTGCTGTATGCGGGTGGTGCATAAACAGGGTTGGTATATCCTGCCTCTGCTTTTAATTCTTTCAAAGGTAAAATCCCTGACTTTCTGTTGTGGGCTTGGTGGTTTGAGAAGGAGGATGAGGAGGAGCCATGGGTGATTTGCGCCGTGTATCACGTTGGCTCAGCATCCACTCTTTCTTGGGTGGGTCCTCTTACGCATCCTGAAACATTTTCCATAGCTCCAATGTAGCTTATCTGTTACTCAGTCTCTTCCCTTTATAGGTGGCATGTAAATACATGGTCATGTGTTGCAGCACATATTTGAAAAGACTGCCCTCCCGGGGCCATGTCTTTGCCATTTTTCCCTCAGTATCACGGGTCCATTCCACGCTATACTTGCGTATATTGTCTTGATATCGTGGAAAGGACTTGCACAAATATCGAAGGGGTGTATCCCCCACTGTCGCATATCACTTTCTGACTGCAGATACTTACTTGACCTCAAATCGGGATTTTCGACATGTTTGAATACCTTGTCAATTTTTTTTAATTTCACAATTATCGTCAGTTTTCAATTAAATTCTCCAAACCAAGACAGTTTGCAAACCATTCCACTAGCCTCTCCTGCTCAGCACCATCAACAAGATCATGCTCCATGCACCACCCACATTGTATTCTCTGCCCTTAAAGGCCAAATCACAATTCTTCACATGCTCCTCGAGCCCAACACAAATGGCATAACACTCCTTGATAATCTGAACATCATTTTGTCAAGTTAAAATCCATCATCTTTTGTTTTCAACACTTCCCATTTCTCTCCTTTTTCACATTCTCTTACCAACACATCTGTGCCCCTATCACGTGTCTTCGCTCCCACAGAACCACACCACGTCCCATTCAACATCATTATTTGTGACGTCGCAAGCTCAAGATAAAGCCCTTAATACTTCAAGTATATCCCCAATGATTACAACATCCCAAGACACAGCAACACAAATAACATAACACACGGCCGTCTTCCTGCCTCTTACAATCACAGGGAATACCAAAATCATGTGGTCTTTCTACTGTACCGTCGCATATAGGATTACATCTCAATGAGATAAACTAAGAAACCACCTTGAGTGACCAAAGCAAGCGTCTAGACACAGGGATTCATACATAAGTCATCCTCAAACCAAGCGCAGGTATCCTTTTTATTATCTTTTTCTTATTTTTCATCCGTAAACTGAGCTGACCGCCTAGAAACAGGGATACTTTTTATTGTCTTTTTCTTTATTCATCTGTAACCCAGCCAACGCGCCTGGAAACAGGATCCTTCACAAAAACATAGAGAACCAACAACACTTTCCCGTCTCCGATATGTGTTGTGTAGCTGAGTCTATACTTACACTCCGTGGATCTGCTGAAGCCCCTCGGACACCGCCTCTCCCACAATTTGCCACTCTGCCATCCGGTCTGATTGGTGTACCACAAGGAGCGTGCAGGAATTTGTCCGGTCTGGTCCTCATGGGGCATGATGCATGCCTACGGGCATGCAGCGGGAAAAAGACAGGGAAAAAGACAGTCTTAATGCCGAAAGTTCTTAGCAACCTTCCTCTGCTACCACTTGTATTATAGTGGCTGGGGAACTATGAGCAGTCTCCCAGTTTACTTGCAAGAGGAACTGGACCCTCGAAATCACCTGCCCCAAGAATGAGAGACCCAGCCATAGGACAAGGTTTACTGTCTTTATTAACAGTTAAAATGACAGGGATCACAACATGAACAATGCACAATTCTTCACAAGTTCTCGCTCTCTCTCCAGGTGCATGTCATCCCATTTTGTTGACTAGTGACATCAAAAAAACAGAGTTACACCCCAAATCCTAACAGGGTAAGGGATTGGTTAATTAGGTGAACAACATATGTAATCTAAAAGGGATTAGTATGATCATTGGGTAAGTGTCATGTCTTCGGGTAGTTCCTACGGCCATGTCCCGACACCCAGTCCAGTGACCTACCCCTCCCATTCACCTGTCTCCCGGGGCTCACGCAGGCAACCCAGTTTGGCTCGCGCGCTAGCCAAACAAACGCCATACACCCTACAGTCACGATTGCGGCCGTTTCTCCATTGGCAGTTGCCATGGAGATTAGGCCACCGCACGAGCAGTAACACACTCGCTCGTACCGTTGTGGCCCGATCACGTGACCTGAGGAAACGGTCACGTGCCCCGGGTTCGCGGTCACGTGACTCCGTTTAACATCATGTGACCAGGAAGTGGACGATATTTAAGCAGTGCAGTGCCGGTATCCTACGCTTCACAGCTGGTTTACCAGGATAACTTTGTTTGGCTTTCTTACCTTTGTTGCTTACCTGGCTTCCTTGGACTTGGCTTTCGTTTTCTGGACTTCTTGTGGATCACGCTTGGATTTGGCTGCATCGGCTTTTCTGCTCATCACGGCTCCTGACCCCGGACTGAACTACGGACTTCCTCTGGATCACGTTTTTGTTTTTCCCTTTGGTTCGGACGGCTCTTCCTGGCTTCAGACCTTCTTCTGCAACGGATCTCTTTTGGGCCTCCCTGATTGCACCTCTGCACGGGTAATCTCACTCTCCAGTTAGTGGCTGCCATCTGATTACCTGGGGCCCATCTACAATACACTCTCCAGGTGGAGACTGGCGATGAACATCTAGATCTATCCCGCAGGGTGGGTCCTTTGCCTACGTGAGTCCCGGAACCATCCTCCCGTTCAGGTTCACCATCCCTTTCATCAGATCCCCGGTAAGACTCTGATTGTCTTCGGATTATTGTATGTAGTATCCTGTCTGCTTGGTATCTAACCATTGCCTTTTTTCACAGCTGCCTTGGGGTTCCTAGTACTTCGGTTCCGGCTTCGGATTATCTCCACCTGTGGCCTCAAAGGTTGCACAGGGAGTGATTTAGTGATTCTCCCTGTGCGGCACTTGGGGACGGAGGTCTTCTATATCTTCACGACTCTCAACACAAGACAAACTGTGAAGCCTTGTCGTGCAAGATATGGAGGGTGCCGCCGAAGACCCCCTGGCCGCTGTCATCCAAGCAATCACGTTACTACGTGCCGACATGGTGGCTGCTAATACCGCGGTCCATCAGCGTCTTGACATGTTACAGAGCACCCAACACCCCTTACCCATGAACCCGGAGCTCGGAGACGCCCCTCCAGCAGCGATACCCCTTGTACACCCAATCCCGATCCCCTCGGCTCCCGTTCCGGTGGTTTTGCCTTCTCCCTTTCCTTTGGCTGCCCCAGAAAAGTTCCATGGGGACCCGAGAAGGTTTAGGACTTTCCTTAACCAGTGTAAGTTGCACTTCTTGTGTCGACCTCTTGTTTTTCCGGATCCTACCACCAAGGCGGCATTCACTCTCTCTCACCTAGCTGGCACGGCTGCTGCTTGGGCAAACCCGCTGTTAGAAACCGACCATCCTGCCCTCTATGATTTCGATCAGCTAGTATTGGAAATGTCCCGAGTGTTCGACACCAGGTATAAAGCTCAATCCCATGATCTAGAACTGCTGGACCTGTCCCAGGGGAAGGGCTCTCTTATTGAGTACATCACAAGATTTAACCAACTGGCAGCAGAGACCTCCTGGCCTGAAAGTAAGAGATCGGTTGTATTCTATAGAGGGCTAAGCAGCCCTATGAAAGACGCCTTGGCTATGGTACCATCTCTACCAGTCCAGTTCCCGGCCCTGGTGGACCTGGCTCTCCAAGTAGACGCACGACGCTCTGAACGCAGGGCTGAGGCTGGGTTTTCCCAAACGGCCAGCTCTGCTATCCCGTCGTCTTCCTCTGAAGCCACCGGTGAGCCTATGCAAATAGGGGGTGTTAGGAGTCCCATCACCTCGAGAGAGAGAGGGAGCGCAGAAGGGCTGAGAATGCCTGCTTTTATTGCGGCTTAGGGGGGCATTTTGTGAAGGAGTGTCCCCGGAGACCCCGACCCAAGAAGCAGGTTTTTCATCCAGCTCGATCCTAGATACGGGGGTAGGATCGAGTTCTCCATGCCCTTCCCCGAAAATCATTCCATCGTTTGGTCAGATCAGGCCCATTCAGGTAGAAGCCACCATACAGCCTGCCCCTGGGATTCTCCACCCCGTGCGGATCGTTATCGATTCCGGGGCCTCCGGGAACTATATTGATATCGCTCTGGCTCAGACATTAAACCTACCCCTAATCAATAAACCCCGACCCGAACCGGTTCAAGCAGTTGATGGGACGGAACTCGCTTCTGGTCCCATTAAGCAACAGACCACCCCCTCGTCCTAACTATCCTGTCAGTCCATAGGGAAACCCTCCATTTTGATCTGATATCCACGCCTCAGTTCGGCGTCATAGTAGGTATACCCTGGTTACGAGAACACAACCCGCATATAGATTGGGGAACGGGACACGTCCATTTCGAATCTGAGCTCTGTCAGAACTACTGCCTCCCCGTGGACAGAGAAACAGACACACCAGCATTAGCACTTGGTGCTGTCGCCCAACTCACGATACTGGGCGACGACTTTCCCCCTGCCTCACACATAGTGGGTTTAGTCACCGCTCCCATCCCTGTGGCTTATCAGGATTACACATTGCTATTCGATCAGGGCTCCTCTGAAGTACTCCCTCCTCACCGCTCCTATGACTGTCCAATTGACCTTGTGCCCGGGGCCTTGGTACCTTCAGGCCGCATCTATTCTTTGTCCCTATCGGAAGACCTGACTCTTAAGGAGTACATCGATAAGGCGCTGCGTTTGGGTCACATTCGTCCATCTAAGTCGGCTGCAGCCAGTCCCATATTCTTCGTGCCCAAAAAAGAGGGCGACCTTCGTCCCTGTGTGGATTATCGTCGGCTTAACGCCGTCCCGGTGAAGAACCGCTATCCGATTCCACTCATCTCTCCCCTCCTGGACCGGTTAACCCACGCCTCCATTTATACCAAGCTGGATTTGCGGGGGGCATATAACCTCGTCCGCATCCGAAAGGGTGATGAATGGAAGACCGCCTTCTGTACGCGGTATGGCCTTTTTGAGTATACGGTCATGCCCTTTGGCCTGTGCAACGCCCCTGCCACCTTCCAACATTTCATGAACGACATCTTCTCGGACATATTAGACACGTTTGTGGTGGTGTATCTCGATGACATACTCGTCTTCTCTCACACTCTGGAAGAACACATACAACACGTACGAGAAGTATTGTCCCGACTGCAGGAACACTCGTTGTTTATCAAACCCGAAAAATGTCTGTTCCATGTGTCTAACGTGGAATTTCTAGGGTTTAACATCACACCTGGCGGTCTGGCCATGAATCATGCCAAGGTTCGAGCGATCCTCGAATGGCCAACACCAAAGACCCTGAAGACATTGCAATCTTTCTTGGGTTTCGCCAATTTCTATCGGCGCTTTATCTCTGGGTTCTCTTCTCTCGTGTCGCCTCTCACGTCCCTTACCAGTCCTCTTGTTCCTTTTGAATGGCAGGAGATACACCAGCAGGCCTTCGAGGCGTTGAAGAACGCTTTTACCACTGCCCCTGTGCTCCAACACCCCGACCCCGACCAACCATACGTCGTTGAGGCCGATGCCTCTTCCTTCGCGTTGGGGGCGATTCTGTCACAGGTCTGTCCCGCTACAGGGCGGCTGCATCCTGTGGCCTTCCATTCACGTAAGTTCAGCCCCGCAGAATCCCACTATCCCGTAACCGAAAAAGAGCTACTGGCGGTGATGGACGCCTTCCGAACTTGGCGTCACCACCTGTTGGGGGCCAAACATAAGGTTACGGTATACACAGATCACAGGAACCTGCAAGACCTGGCAGCCTTGAAATGCGTAAACAGTAGACAGGTCAGGTGGCATCTGTTCTTCGCCGCTTTCGACTTCCAGATTAAACACCGCTCTGGTACAGAGCATAGCAAGGCTGGCGCTTTGTCTCGCTCCTCTGGGGGGGTTTCGTTACCAGTATTTCCTGACACACTCTTACCCCGGGGACATGTTGTCTGCACATGTACACCCCCTCTGGCACTACTAGAAGAAATTCGTTCTTGGGTTCAAAAGCACCCCGATCAGCTGTCAGAATGGGATCCCACTTATCACAATGGTCTGCCATATGTACAGGATCGCCTAGTACTCCCTTCCACTGACACCAGAAACCTAGCCCTGGAGTGGTCCCATGACGCCCCGATCAATGGTCACCCGGGCCAGGCCCGCACCTTGGACCTCTTGAAACGATGGTGTTGGTGGCCGTCCATGCGACACGACGTGGGCTGTTACGTAAACTCATGCTCAGTCTGTGCTCAGGGCAAACATCGTAGGGGTCGTCCATTGGGGCTACTGCGACCCTTACCCGTGCCACCAAAACCCTGGCACACCCTGAGCATGGATTTCGTAACCGATTTACCCAAGATCCAGGGTTACGACACCGTATGGGTAGTGGTCGATGTCTTCACCAAGATGGCTCATTTCATCCCTTGTCATGGTATCCCGTCTGCCCCTGCCTTGGCCAAGATGTTCTTTGACACCGTTTTCTGTCTCTACGGCCTTCCCTCTGTCCTGGTGTCCGATCGAGGCTCTCAGTTCACCTCCCGTTTCTGGCGTGCATTGACCGCTCTGCTAGGTATCGATGCCCGGTTCTCCTCCGCTTATCACCCGGAAACCGATGGCCAGACCGAGAGAACAAATCAGTCCATGGAACAGTATCTGCGTTGTTTGATGCTACAACAACAATCAGCCTACAACAACGCTACTCACTCCTCCACGGGTCTCTCTCCATTTTACGCCATGTATGGCCAACATCCCAGGGTCCTCCCTATCCCCGACATTTCTCCCACCGTGAACCCTGCAGCAGTAGCCTGCGTTCGGGATATGTCAGCCCTCCACACCCAGGTCCTCGTTCATCTGCAGGAGGCACAGGCATCCATGAAGGCCTCCGCAGACGCTAGGCGTACCATGGCCCCGTTGTATCCCGTTGGGTCCCGGGTTTGGCTGTCCTCCCGTCATCTCCACTTGAAGGGCTGCCGCAAACTCATGCCCCGTTTTGTGGGTCCTTATGTTGTTTCCCATGTCATCAACCCGGCGGCCTATCGCCTGGTTCTCCCCTCCTCTTGGCGGGTGCATCCTGTGTTTCACACCTCCCTCCTCAAGCCCTGCCCATCCTCGACGCGTCTTCGCCCTTCTCCTGCCCCTGTGTCCCTGGATGCGCCTGATGTTTTCGAGGTCTCGGGCATATTGGGGTCCCGTTTCCTTCGGGGTCGCCTGCAGTACCTGGTCGATTGGTTGGGTTTTGGTCCGGAGGAGCGCACCTGGGTCTCCGCCTCGGATGTCCATGCCCCTCGATTGGTTTCCCGGTTTCATCGGGAGCATCCTTCCTGCCCACGGGGTCATGGGCCTTTAGGGGGGGGGCTCTGTCATGTCTTCGGGTAGTTCCTACGGCCATGTCCCGACACCCAGTCCAGTGACCTACCCCTCCCATTCACCTGTCTCCCGGGGCTCACGCAGGCAACCCAGTTTGGCTCGCGCGCTAGCCAAACAAACGCCATACACCCTACAGTCACGATTGCGGCCGTTTCTCCATTGGCAGTTGCCATGGAGATTAGGCCACCGCACGAGCAGTAACACACTCGCTCGTACCGTTGTGGCCCGATCACGTGACCCGAGGAAACGGTAACGTGCCCCGGGTTCGCGGTCACGTGACTCCGTTTAACATCATGTGACCAGGAAGTGGACGATATTTAAGCAGTGCAGTGCCGGTATCCTACGCTTCACAGCTGGTTTACCAGGATAACTTTGTTTGGCTTTCTTACCTTTGTTGCTTACCTGGCTTCCTTGGACTTGGCTTTCGTTTTCTGGACTTCTTGTGGATCACGCTTGGATTTGGCTGCATCGGCTTTTCTGCTCATCACGGCTCCTGACCCCGGACTGAACTACGGACTTCCTCTGGATCACGTTTTTGTTTTTCCCTTTGGTTCGGACGGCTCTTCCTGGCTTCAGACCTTCTTCTGCAACGGATCTCTTTTGGGCCTCCCTGATTGCACCTCTGCATGGGTAATCTCACTCTCCAGTTGGTGGCTGCCATCTGATTACCTGGGGCCCATCTACAATACACTCTCCAGGTGGAGACTGGCGATGAACATCTAGATCTATCACGCAGGGTGGGTCCTTTGCCTACGTGAGTCCCGGAACCATCCTCCCGTTCAGGTTGACCATCCCTTTCATCATATCCCCGGTAAGACTCTGATTGTCTTCGGATTATTGTATGTAGTATCCTGTCTGCTTGGTATCTAACCATTGCCTTTTTTCACAGCTGCCTTGGGGTTCCTAGTACTTCGGTTCCGGCTTCGGATTATCTCCACCTGTGGCCTCAAAGGTTGCACAGGGAGTGATTTAGTGATTCTCCCTGTGCGGCACTTGGGGACGGAGGTCTTCTATATCTTCACGACTCTCAACACAAGACAGTAAACCATATCTGGTGGCTCCTCCTGAGACCACCTCCATGTGTTACAAATACTAAGCTACTGGTTAGTATAAAGATGATTTGCCGTGCAACATAGTGTATGCTTATCGTGGAAGGTGTTTAGAGATTGGACAGAAAGGATCTTCTCAGCCTTGGACATTACCAGGCCAGGTGCAACTATTCAAGATGAGGGAACGACCCCGAAGGTGCTGCATGTCCCCAATAAGTAACCATTGCTGATCTCCTAGTCCCTTTGACAGAACATTTGACTTTGAACCTGTATAGCAGTTGTTTCTTCCTGCCTGTGGTTCGACTGGAACAGTCTTCTCTGTCTGCATCAAATGAATAGGCTTTGGCTTGTAGATTCAGGTGACGTGTGTCGGGACCATGAAATTAAGCTCTCCTGCTTGTAGTTAACAGGGTTTTGATTGTGTCCCTCGCAGGTGTCCTATCTCCTCTGTTAACCAGAAACGTTCCTTCCCTACTTGTCTTCGGCTAGGCTGTTGACAGTGTCTGCGCTGGAAGCTTTGTCTGCATGCTTCAGCAGAATCAGTCTGTCAGCCTTTCCCTGTATTCTGAAGTTCATCTTGCTTTTCCCATTCACTCCAACATACCTATAGCTTCCATCTTTAATTGCATGGCCGTTCATGTTTGTTGCAATTAAGCCAAGGCAAGCTGTTCATATGTATTCTGAGGCGTCTTGCAGTTTCCACGTAGCAAAAGGTATATGTGTGTCAGTATAACTATGTGAGTCATAAGCATTAGCGTGTGTAGCTTCGTGCAGGGATGCCTATGTGCTTCTTGTCTAACATGTCTATGTTATGATGTCAGTCGTGACGTCATCGATGTTCTTTGAGGTTGCAATCAGTCGACTTGTTCGATTGATGACAGCTGTATCTCTTCAATACTGTCATTTGGGTATGGTCTGAATGGTTGTCTAAGTGAGTAGCGCTTTTCACACCTCCAATACATCAATGATAGCAGGGAAGGGCCCAGAAGCAATGTACATCTCTTGTTTCTCTGTCGTCAGGCTAAAAGTGGGATGGGTGTAATGAGGGCCACGTTTGGGTGCCCCTCTTCACTTCTTCTGCCTTCCAGCTTGATATGCAGTGCCCATGCTTTCTGTAGGGTGGGACCTGGATCTTGTGCTATTCTTAAACTGTCCCCTTGTTTGTCTAGACTCCAATCTGCAGTCTTTCCAATGTTTTTGATTCAACCATTTTTCCCTGCAGCTCTTGCAGGTTTTCGTGAGGGTACTGGGTAGGGTATAGTCATGGAAAGGTGCTATATCTAGCCACCCATCCTCAATTTCCTTTATAATCTTAGGCATGTTAAGGGCATACTATCCCCACACTAGGACTTCAGGTAACTCAAGGAGCACTATGGCTTTTAGAAACACGCGCTTCCCCATCATTTTTACATGTATGTCTCTGAAGGGATAGCGTTTTACATCCACACGAACACAACTTATGTTTACCCTGGCTTGTTCCCCCAAGGCTGTACCTACCAGTTTCTCACTGACAGCGGTCTGTATGCTTCCAGAATCCACCATCACCCTGGTTGGTCTCCCCTCGACTTCGGCTTCAGAGGTATAGGGATATGGTGAGAGACGTGGCCTGAGATTGCACCATGGCCTTCCTCTTCCGGTAGAGCATCTAAAAGTCTAACGTCCATAGGCTCAGGTTTTACCTTCCGTGTACAGTGTCTTGCGATGTTCCTCCATTGCCCACACTCATAACATTGAGGTTGTCGGGGAAACAGGACACCCTGGTTCATCATGACCCCAGGGTTCTCTCCACCAGGTTTAGCTTGTGATGGGTCTCCTTCATTTCATCAGGGTATAGATGCCAGAGGCCTTCTGTTCCACAGTCAGTGAATGGTACGACAGTCCCACTTCGGTTGCCCGGTGCAAAAGTCTTGACCCTACCCATGCCAGCTTTCTGATATGCTGAGGCTATGTTCACTGCTTCCGCGAGGGTGGGCTGGTGGTGTTGTTTGACCCATCGCTGTATTGGGGTAGGTAAGGCTTCTACAAGCTCCTCCAGCACAATGCGGTCTGCCAGTTAGTTAAGTGTGGTGGTGGCTGTTTGGAGCCAACTGTTGTCTAGATCTTTTACCCTGTTGAACAGTTATCGGGGGGGAGGTGGGAGGGTGGTCCCTGTGACTTAACCATGTTTCTCTGAACCGTACTCGACAGGTTTCCTCATCATGACTTTAGCACTCCAGGACTGATCTTTTTATGTCCACATATGCGGTGTCACTAGTAGGATTGGTGGCCTGGTAGGCACCCTGCATCTCTCCCGTCATAAGTGGTGCTATATCAGGGGTCTGCAACCTGCGGCTCTCCAGATGTATTTGACTGCAGCTCCCATGATCCTTCACCATTGACATTTCTGGCTTGGTCTGATGGGATTTGTAGCCCAAAACATCTGGAGAGCTAAAGGTTGCAGACCCCTGTGCTATATACTGTCCCCATCTCTATGGTGGTCTGGCCATAGAGCGTTCCGTGCCACCCTTTCAAAGTTTATAAAGAAGTGGGACAGGTCTTCGCCCATGGTATACTCCTGTAATACTGTAGTGGACACTTGTGGATGTCTTCTTATGGTCGAGGCATTGCAACTGTATGGCTTGTTGAATAGCTGGCCAAGTCCCATGCCCAAATGTGGTTTTAATGCCAGCAATCCCTTACTTGCTAACATAATACAACATCCAGTAGACTCACCCAGCACATAACACAGCTATAGATTTACAGTTCTGGTCAACTCTCCCAAGGCAATTATTATTTCCCTGCAACTGTAATGGGCACACAACAGTCTACCGAATATCTGTGCCATGCAATGCCCAGCATTGAGTCATTGGAGATCTCACTACTGCAATTGCTTGTTTCAGGGAACGATAGCCATTCGTATACAGACTGCTCACTCCAAGTTTTGCTTCAGCTTTCCTTATAAATTGGCCAACTCACACGTCCACATTTGGTTTTCATTCCGGCAGCAATCACTTATAGGCAATGCTTAAAGTGGGCCGGGGCCTGCTGGGGCCGGGCCCCGGCAGTCTCCAAAAAGTGGGACTGACAGGGCCGGGGCTTGCCGGGGCCCCCGTCCTACAGCAACATTGGCGGGAATCGTGGGATGCATTATCCCGTCGCGGCTGATGCGCCTGCAATGAAGTCAGGCAAGCTGACAGAAGTGGCAGCCAGCCACAGCGATTCTGTGACTGGCTGCCACTTCTGTCAGTCATAGTAACTGCGTCTGGTGACCCCTCGCGCGAGAGGTCACCAGAGTTACTGACTTACTGTCCCTTTGTTTCCCCAGGTCGCCGAGGCGCATTTAACCCTCGGCAAACCTGGGGATTCCTGGACATATTTCAAGGTTTATAAAAGATGGCTTTGAAAGTACACATTTCAAGCCATCTTTTGTAAAGCTTTGCCGACGGACAATTTTGTCCGTAGTCAAAGCTTTATAAAAGATGGCTTGAATTGTGTACTTTCAAAGCCATCTTTTATAAACTCGGAATGTTTAAAAAAGATGGCCTGAAAACTAGGCAAACCGTAGGGTATGCACACAAGTATATATAAATGTTATATATTTGTGTGCGTACCTTACTATGGTTTGTGTACTTTGCAAGCCATCTTTTATAAACGTAGAAATATGTTACTTCTATGTTTAGAAAAGATGGCTTGCATAGTACACAAACCGTAGTAAGGTACGCATACAAATATATAACATTTATATATATTTGTGTGTATACCCTACGATTTGCGTACTTTTTAGGCCACGTCCATCCCACAAGCCACGCCCCCAAATGAGGGCCCCCCCTCGATTTCTTACCCCACTTAAAGCCCTGCTTATAGGTATCTATGGGGCACGGCAACAATGCAAATGTGTTTTACTGGGCAATGCCGTCGCGCATGGCTGGATACTGTCAGCATCGACGCCTTTTGCAGGGCAATGCTGGTATGTATTATTGAGAGATGGCTAATGTTTTTTTTAACAAAGCATGTTTGAAAATGTAAAGCAAAATGCTTCTATGTGCTGCTCCTGATTTAGCGCCTGTTCAAGTTTCTGAGGTGTTCCACTACAGAACCCATCTCCTTCCGAGGGCTGAGCGACATGCTGGGGTTCGGAAGCCCAATGCGACACGCCCCTGGCCTCAGCTGGCTGCCCCCCACCCCCCAAGTTCCAGGTAGAGGGAGGCGCACACCTGGATCGTCCAGTCAAAGCTGGAACAGGTGCACGCAGGAGCAACGACAGGCGCTACTGCTTGCGGCCGAGACGTAGCACTGTACACCTTGTCCAGCGAGCCTGTGCATGGGCGCGGCTGGTCCTTCTCCCGTACCAGCGGACCGCGATCCATGACGTGGAGCAGGCTCAGTACACAACTCCGCCTCCATTGTCAACTGTGAAGGCGGGCTGAGCTTCACCTCCAGGGCGCAGCACTTTGCAGCCTTATCTCCCCGCTCTGCAAGTACCTGCCCAGATATCTCTATGGCCAGGGGCGTTGCTAAGGGGGGCTACGGGGGCTATAGCCCCTGGTCTTTTGGTTGTAGCCCCGGATAGAATCTCAGGAGCTACAGCCAAAAGACTAGCTAGCCCCCAGCCCCAACAGTTTCGACATCAGCTTAGCCCCGGGTCTTTTCCAGACCTAGCAACTCCCCTGTCTATGGCATCTGACACCAGGAACAGCTGGTACTTGACAGGGCTCGGTGGTTCCAGGCACATGTTATCCTACGCGACCAGGTGACGTGATCAACCCGAACCCAGCATTACCATTTGGACAGTGTGCCCGAGTGACTTTCGAAAGTAAAAAGATTGCTATACAGCATGAATGTGTGGGAATGTGTGACTGGTGAGCAGCCGTACACGGCTTGGGTTTCAGCAGCTGGATCAGGGTGCTCCGATGCAGGAAATGACAACGTTTGTATTGCTGGCATCTTCCTCCCATCTATCAGAGATAACACGGGGTCTCAAAGGAGAACATACTCATTGGCCACAGCGTCACAATTGGACCAAGATGCCAAGGTCACACAACCTGTCGCCGGGGATCTGTTCAAGATTACAAATACCTTACAGAAAAGGATCACATACTGTATGGTAGAGGGATACATCACTTGCTGACATCACATGGTGTCTCCGGGACAACTGCCAAGATGATGTAGGCAGTCTCCAAAGGAGTCCTGCAACGCTCCTTTCTGAGGGGGTTACTTCATTTGTATCTTCCCCTAGAGGCCGCTCTTCCTACAGTGGCTCACTCTCTGAAGTGCTCTGTTGCTCTGATTTGGGGTTGTCTCTTCCCACAGGAGTCCGTCTTTGGAAAAGTGTTTCGGGATATTTGTCGGTACAACCTCTCCTGTTGGCGACCTAGATGGGTTTGAATTTAGCCTTTCAGCCATGTCGCATCCTATGTGGCATTTGTTGGAGGAACCAATCCCCTACCTCCTTGGTTATTAATATGAATAGATAATGTGCCACTCAAGAATTGCGCCACAATTTGTTAATTCAAATGCTTTCTATGCAGACTGACTCATTGAGGGGAATTAAATTACTGTTCGAGGCCGACGCGAGGAGACGGATTGTTACCAAGCAGAAGGGAATTACCCGGGACTTATGGAATAAGACGGAATTTGATGTGTACTTTATCAAGCCCTGTTTTGTTTTGAGAAAGGCTCTTGAGTAGCCGAAACACGTGTCAACAAGAATTAAAGGGCAAATAAGGAATAAAGGAGTTTTTTTTGAAATTTTTGAATTAACAAATTGTGGCGCAATTCTTGAGTGGCAGATTATCTATTCGTCTTTGGAAAAGGCTGCCTTTGTCTCTTTCTAGAAGGTTCTATCTCTTTCCAGCAGGATCACACTCGCTCGTAAGGGGCTCTTTCTTTCTATGGGGACCAGGGACTGACTCTTAGTGAAGGAGCCAGAGCTCTCTAGAAATTATTTATCCCTATCTCTATGCCTTGCACATATACTCACCCACTCAGATTGGAGCTCCTTCCCCTCAATGAGTCAGTCTGCATAGAAAGCATTAGCGAGGCGGATGCCCCCTGCACCAGCAAGTCTCCACAAAGAAAGCCTGGCCAAAACGGGGCCAACAGCCTCCGCCCACTGGTCCCCTCATTGCAAATGTCATCCTTGGAATGTAGCCAAAGGGAGTAGAATGCCATAGTTTCACCCCGTCCTTTTCAGTTCCTTCTAACCATGCGATTTCTATGCATAAACATTTTGAGCCATACGTCGCTGTATAAGGACATTACACCATTATGAGCCGCTGTGTATACGGCGCTGAACCCTTGGTTGGGACTGCTTTGTGTGCATGCTTAAACCCTGCTGCTGCTGTATCTTTGTGAGGAATTCGACCATCTGCACGGGAAGAGTGCGCTTGCCTGGGCTTTTTGATTTTTTTGATAAATGAGAATGAATGATGGGAGACCAACTTCAGAGAAATTAGTGTGGCCATTCTGCACCCATTTCATCTGCTTCCTGCACCAAACGCATAGTCACATGTACTCCGGGGAGAAACAGCCTGCAGGCGCCATCTTCCCCTGTCATATTCAACTGAAATGTGACAGTCCTGGGTACATGAAAGCATTCCAACAAGGGGTAAGGCACACCTTCCTCCAGCCATGAGCAGCCTAATTTAAATATCAACGACTCCATGGATCTGCATTTCTTTTGTTCTCTGGCTGGTGGCAGTGCATACTAAGAAGAGATAATTGAAGCAAGCCTAGAGGAGGGGATTGGTTGCCGGACACACAACAGTAAGGCAGGACTAACACCCCTTTGGTATGCAATGTGTAAACTTGAAGCTAGTTCCCACCCCTCTGTATGAAAGGCAGTGAAATGGTCCACAATTTACTGTAGGCAAACCCCTGCAGAGCTGACCCCTTTCAGAGGGGAGAAGTATGTGGTTTGGGGGAGATAGGAAGTCTGCTTCCAGCACAAACTTCAAGGGAACCTTGTGCTTTAATCAAGAGTCACGGAGGGCTCAGTTAACCAGAGACACTTTGATCTACAATAGACAGGGCAATGGGTGGGACTTGGGTATATGTTGTCAGCACTGCATCTGTCCTGTTGCAGAGCACCGCCTCTGTCCTGTTGCAGAGCACTCTGGTCCTGGCCTCATGCATAACAGAAGATTGTTCGTGGGGACCCAGGATTGGTTAATTAAGGTGGGCTTATCTTGCACCAATCACTGGGGCCCATTTAGCTTTAAAAGATGGCTGAACCCCTCACTTAGCAGATCATCTGAAGACTTCAAAAGGAGTAAGAAAAAGGACTCATTTGGATCCGAGCTGAAGGTGCAGTCTACCTTACATATTCTGCCAGTGTAGGAAGGCCAGGAGTTCCAAGAGGGAAGCAAGACCCCTCTGCTAAACATCTCCCAGGGAACAGAGGGCGATTCCGGACTCAGAGGACCCGTCCAGCAGCTCCAGAACCAGTACCGAGCCAGCACACAGCGTGCCCTGCTAGGTCCTGCCAGAAAGCTTCCTAGGTGGGAAGTGCCGGAGAGTATCTGAACTAAGGACAAGGACGTTGCCTGCAATCACTCTCCTGAGCTTTGGCCCATCTGCCTTGAAAGGAAACGAGCCCAGCGAAGAAGCTAGGAGTGTCGCACAAGCATCATCCAGTGTCCATCTTTTAAGGACATTTTCAAGACAGTCAAGTCCTCGAACCGCATCCGGCTGCACCGCTGACAGTTGTCATGCTGCAGTCACCAGAGCTGTCAGAAACGCCTCTGCCAGCATTCCCAATCCGCCAACCAGCACAGAGACAATGATTCTTGGCCCTGAGCCACTGCGCCGGACAGCCTGCAGACGTCTCTCCAGATTTGCTTGCCAAACTACCCGCCGCCTGGTACCCGCAGCTGTCTCCCACCACTAACTCTTTCTCAAGGGCTACGAAGTGCCCTGGAACCGCCTTGACGCTGTTGAGCACCAAGACCCTCTTCAGCACTAGGTACATTGTGGTTCTGCCCCCCTGGACCTTCTCCGAAGGCCCGTAGAGACAGTTACGACACTTTGCCCCCTTGGTGCTGCAACTAAATAATCTTGAACAGTAAGACAAATTACTTTACCAACTACCCTCCTGTCAGTATCCAGAGTGCATCCATTTCCTTCATGAAACTGTCTGTCCTCTGCATTCCTTTACAGGGTGTGCTGTATTTTGTATTGTGCTAGAACTGTCTGTTGTAGTAATAATAAAGTAGATCTTTTTTTATACAACCTTGTCTGGACAGTCCATTTTATCATTGGGTAATAATTGTATTTTTGCTGTGTTGCAACTAACCAATGATCCACGATCTTGCAGTTCCGTCCATGTTACCAAAATTGGACAAGGAGGCCTTCTAATTCACTTGTATTCCAATCTGTTCGGATCCCTTCTAGTGTACTAGAGGTGTGGGGTTGATTGATGGTTTAGAAACCGATATTTAACCCTGGACCACTGGTGCTGCGGAAGTTGATTCGGCACATTGGTGGCAAGCGGTTGGATCAGTTGGAGCCTTGCGCACAGTTTAGGCACCCAACAATAAAAGTACTGTTGCAGGCAACGTTTAGTCACTGCTAGCTAATAGTAATAGTCATGGAGCTTGATATGGAGACAATACAAGGCATGACCAAGGATGTACTGCACGTCTTATGTCAAGAGAGGGGACTTCCCAACAGCACGAAGGTTAACAAAGCTGGGTTGCTGACCAACCTCCAAGCTTGGGTAGTAGCGAGGGTGGTTGGGGAGAAGACCCCAGGGGACGGGCTAAGCCCTGTGTAACCAAACGCACAAGATCTTCCAGAGGGGGTAAATGATGAGAACGAAGGAATGAGCAGTGTCTCTTGCCAATCATCCCACTGGGGTGCAAGTGTGGTTTCTCTACACTCAAGAGTGTCAGTGAAGACAGAGGCTAGTGCAGCATCCCACTGGTCCCAGGCCTCAGCGCAGTCTCTGAGTGTTCCAGTAATTGTTCCGTCTGTTAATGAGGTAGCAGCTAGAAAGCTCCTGCTCGAGGAGAGGAGACTAGCGCTAGAGGAACAGAAACAGCGGGACATGGTCACTATAGAGATGCGTAAACTGATGCTTGAAAAGCAGAAAGAGGCCAAGAGGTCCACCTCTAGCTAGAACAGCAGTAGTGGCTCAAACCAGAGTGCAAGGGATAAGCCCCGACGGAACATCCCCAAAGATTTAGTACAGGCTTATGAGGTGGGGAAGGATATTTTCGACTGGTTTGAAGTGCCCGAGCAGGCCTTCCAGCTGCAGGAGGCGGATAAGGTATGTGGGGTGCAGCCCTGATGAGTCGCTTACCAACACCACGGACTGCACCTTGTTCATGAGAGCATGAAAGCAGCCCTACTCAGGAAGTTCTGCAAAAGCCCCAGAACAGTATCTCAAGAGCTTCAGAGAGCTTGTAAAGAAAAGTGGGCAGACATTTGAAGTGTTTACACGCTTGTTGTTGAAATATCTAAGCGGATGGGTGACTGGTAACAAAGTTGACACATTTAAAGGGATGTAAAATTTGATTGTGAGTGAGCATGTGTGTAAAAATTGTGAGGTTGACCTCCATCAGCATCTTGTGGACAAGACTATAACAGACCCTAGGGAGCTTGCGAAGGCTTCCAACAGGTTATTGAGCACTCAAGTCCAGAAAAAGGCTCAGGCGAGCACACCCAAACCAGACGAGAAATCAGCGGACAAAAAAGTAAACAAGGATGGGAAGGACAAAGGTCCAACCCATTCCTCTTCAAAGTCAGGTCCCCAAACGAATGAAGGGAAACCGCCAAACACTAGTTTGGCTGTACACACCGAAAAGAAGAGCACAGCAACCCCTAACACTGGGATACCTGCATTCCCACCACCCAAAAGGTGTTTTGTATGTAAGAAGCTGGGCCGTAGGAAAGGGTATCCTGCTTGCAAGTGCTTACCCAAGCAAACCATAGTGAATGTTGGACTTGTAGAAGAGGCCATCATTAGTGTGGGCCTCTCAGAGGAGGATTTCCCACTAGGCCAGGGAGTGCCCGAATGTGGATAGGTCACACTGAGTGGGAACGGTACCAGATCTCCAGATGAGACCTGAGTTCCCAATAATACCCAACTCTATCTAGAACACATGCACATCAATGGACTCAAAACTCCTGCAGTGCGAGACACTGCAGCAAGGGTCACCTCTGTCACCCGGCAGTGGGTACAGCCAGACCAGTATATTGATGGGCCTGTGTTGTGCGTAAGTGGATTTGATGGTAAGAGTAAGTGTCCCTTGGCAATAATAGAGTTCTTCTGGTAAGGTTTAACGACCCAGCGCCGTGTAGCGGTGAAAGACTCCATCCCTGTGCCATGTCTGTTGGGTAGTGATCTTCCTGATCCTGAAATAGTCGCAGCGACTACATGATCGAGGACCAAAGAGAACGCCAGACTAAATGCTCGTAAAGCCTTAGGGCCTGGAGTGCTTCCACAAGGCATTTTGGAAGGACTGGCATAGCTGGTAGCCCCTAGTCCAGTTCCACAGACTACTGAGTCACCTACTCCTGTGGGAGAGGGGCTAGTAGCCACAGAGGACCTTACTTTGGTAGCAGGGGACTCTGTGACTTCAGAGTTGCCTAGCGCAGCGCAGGAACCTGAGGTGGAGGACCAGGTGGGCACAGATCTGAAGGTTCTGCCCAAGCTGGATGAGTTCTCATCAGCTGGGGGCCTAGTTCAGACTGACTTCTACGCAGCCCAGAAAGAGTGTCCCACTCGGGCGGATCTGGGGAAGCAGGTGGAGGAGCAGGCTGAGGGCGAGGCCCCTGGACTGTTCAAAGTGTATTGGCAGGATGGACTCCTGTACAGTGAGCTAAAGGATTCTGAGGGCCAGGACAACTCAGGAGGATAGTTGAGGGGCAAAGTGCTCACCTTGGAAGCAAGACGACGCAGAGCAACACAGGTTTGATCCCCGGCTCCGCGCTTGGAAACCTCTGAGTATTAAGTTCGTTATAAATAACCTATCATATCATAAGGTTGGTGGCTCCCCAATGCCACAGAAAGTTCTTTTTGGATTTAGATTCCTTTAGGAGGTCACTTGGCAGTGAGTAAGACATCAGACCGGTTGTCTGCGCACTTTTACTGGCCACAGTTCAGCGAAAAAGTTAAGGAATGTTTCTGATCCTGCCTGACTGGTCAAGCTTCTGCAAGTCAGGTAGTGCCACAAAGGTCCCCTTAATTCCACTACCCATGGTTGGGCAGCCTTTCCAGAGAATAGTCATGGATATTGTGGGTCCTTTGGATCCTCAAGCTTGACTGGACAGTGCCTTTTATCATTGGGGAATACTTGTATTTTTGCTGTGTTGCAACTAACCAATGATCCACGACCATGCAGAGATAAGCCTGCCGTTTCGCCCACGTTACCAAAATTGTACAAGGTGGTTTATAATTCACTTGTGTTCCAATCTGTTCAGATCCCTTCTGGTGTACTAGATATGTGGGGTTGATTGATGGTTTAGAAACCGATATTCATCCCTGGACCACTGGTGCCCTGGTGTAGCGGCAATCCTCGTAGCTTCTTCGCAGAACTTGTGTCATCCTTTCAAGGCAGACGGCCCAAACCTTAGGAGCTTGTTTGCAGGCAACGGCCTTGCCCTTTGTCCAGAGACTCCGGCACTTCCCACCTAGGAAGCTTGCTGGCAGAACCTAGCAGGGCACGCTGTGTGCTGGCTGGGTAACAGTTCTGGAGCTTCTGGATGGGTCCTCTGAGTCCGGTATATCCCTTTGTTCCTTGGGAGATGTTTAGGGGAGGGGTCTTGCTTCCCTCTTGGAAATCCTGGCCTTCCTTCACTGGTGGAAGATGTAAGATAGACTCTACCTTCAGCCCGGATCCAAATGAGTCCTTCTGCTAAAAGAGGGTTTCAGCCCTCTTTTAAAGCCAAATGGGCCCATTAGATTGGTGCAGGCTAAGCCCACCTTAATGAACCAATCCTGGGTCCCCACTAACAATCTTCTGTTATGCATGAGGTTAGGACCAGAGTGCTCTGCAACAGGAAAGGTAAGGGGTGACAACATATACCTAAGTCCCACCAATCTTCCTGTCTGTTGTAGATCAAAGTGTCACTCTGATTACCTGAGCCCTCTGTGACTCTTGATCAAAGCGCAGGTCTCACTTGAAGTTTGTGATGGGAGCAGACTTCCTGTCTCCCCCAAATCACACCCTTTTTCCCTCTGAAATGGTTCCGCTCTATAGGAACACTTGCGCTAACTAATGGACCCAGACATGCCATTCACTGCCTTTCATACAGGGGGATGGGAACTAGCTTCAAGTTGATGCATTGCATACCAAAGGGGTGTTATCCCCACTTTCCTGTTGTCTGTTCGGCAACCGAGCATCTTCTCCAGGCTTGCCTTAATTATCGCTCATTAGTATGCACTGCCACCAGCCGAACTAAACAATACGAAAGCATATCCATGGAGCCTTTGATATTTTAATTAGGCTGCCCATGGCTGGACGAAGGTGTGCCTTCCCCCTTCTTGAGATACTTTGATGTACCCGTGGCCATCACATTCCAGCTAATAGGACAGGAGAGGACGGCTCCTGTAGGCTGTGTCCTCCCGGAATACACATGACTATGTGAGAAAATGTGTGCAGAATGGCCTCACACATTTTCGGAGGTTGATCTCCCATCATTCATTTTAACTATCAAAAACATTTTTTTAAAACCCAGGTGAGGTCATACTCTAGATTTGCTCTAGACGGGCCTGATAATGACTCGTAATCTGGAAAAAATTCCTCTATATCCTCCCATGCTACTTTTGGATTAGGATCTCTTACTTCCTTCACCAGGCGACAGATTGCATGCTCTCGGCCTTCTTTTACATTCCATATCATCGTCAAATTCTCTACGTTTCCTCGCTTCCTCTCTCACTCTGTCTTCCTCTTTTTTCTTCATATCCCTTCTCTCATTTGCCCTGGCTATTTCCACATCCCTTTGTCTTTGTATTCTCTTATCCCTTAACTTCTGTTCCTCTTCTTCTATTCTTTTTCTTACCAGCCTCTCTTGCTCATCGATCGCTCTCTGTCTGTTATCTCGTTTTCTTTGCTCTTCTCCTCTCTCTTGTTTTCTTGACTGCTCTTCTTGATATAACTGCTCTTGTCTTTGCCTATTCTTCCTTTTAGCTCCTTCTTCTCTTTGTCTTACGTCCTCAATGCCTTTACCATCGAGTTTAAGCAAAATCTGTCCTCCCATCCATTTGTTCTGTAAGAGCGCTATCTCATCAGTTTTATCTCTTTCTCCTTTCCATCTCTTTATCTCTCTTTCTATATCTAGAGATGTGCTTGCTCGATCGCTTCTTTCCTTATCGCGTCTCTCCTTGTCCCTTAGGACTTTAGAGATTACATCTTTGTCAGTAATTTTCTCTGGACCCTCGTCACTACTTTGCGTAGGTGACTCATATGCCGGACTGCTATACCATGTCGCTGCTTTAAGTGCCCCTAATGGGTATAACCCATTGTCTTTCTTACTCTTGTCTTCTATTTCAGATGGGCCGGGTGGAGCAGAAGGCTCTTCATCCCCCTCTTTGCATACATTAAGTATCCAATCTAAAGGAGGTGGCTCATCTCGCTCCTCCTAGTACATTTTCCAGAGCTCTAAGCTTGCTAGGTGCTTGTCTAGCTTCTTCTCAGTATATGCTGCATGCAAATATGTCGTCATATGCTGCAAGACTGCCTTCGATAGTGACCCTCCTTGCGGCCACGGCATAAACATTTTGGGCCCGATTCATGGAATTTTCTGCCTGTTTCAAAGTGACTTTGCACTGCTGACACAAACCCTGATTCATGCAACTAGCCAAAGTGTATTTTTGCAGTGGAAACTCAGTGCAAAGTCACTTTTCAGCATTGCAAAGTCACTTTGAACCATGCAAAAAAATTCCATGAATCGGGCCCTTTATCTGCGGTTCCTTTAACCCATTCCGCACTGTACTATCTAAGGTTAGGTGCTTGTTTTGGCAATTGCTTGCAGAGATGCATTAATGGAGTAACATCCTCCATTCTCGATTTGTCTACTCTTAGCTTGCTAACACTTGCTTGTTTTAATCACAGGTTTAAAAACACGTTTCAAGAAAACAACACAATATGAGTGAGCACCAACCATTGCAAGCTCCAATCCCATTAACCACAGTTTTATTTTAATCTTGCTAAAAAAGAACCATCAAATACAATTAAACAACAATTTAATTTCACACTTCTCTAATTATCATACATTTTTCTTTAAATATGACATCATCATTTTTTCCAAAACCACATAAAACAAACAGACAAACTTGACTGGTCACATAAATCTCCTACGATCTTCTCTTTAAGACTTGTCTTGCCCTCTAAATGACTTCATGCGAAGTGTAAATTAACCCCTTCAGATCTGCCTTTAATCAGATCTGTTTTCTATGTTGTTCCACTATGGGACACTGGGTTGAAATTTCTTCTAACGTTCTTTAAAACTTAGGTATGGGTGTATCCTCTTTATTGTGGCCTCTCACACGATATTCCTTATTATATTGCTTGGCCACACTCAAGCCAATATCTCATTCCATATATATATATATAAATATATATAAATATATATATATATATATACACGCATATATTACACTCTTACGTTATGTTTATCCCACCTCTCTCCGTCACTCTTCTTTATTTTACCACACATGCATCAATTTGCCATACTCCTAATTTTCTACTCACCATTCACATAGTTTCTTCTTCGGACCCTCGGGATCATACGCCTCTGTTACCGCCTCTTCAAACTGTTGTCTGATCCACTTCACGTAGACGTGGGAGGGGATACTTGTGGAAAGTAAATGGACCCGTCACACCCTCCTTGCAAGGATTTGTTCAATTATACTAACCACTATCTACGGGGAGCTTCACATCCTGTCAGCCGAATGGTAAAGGTTGTGCGATATCATTGAGACTCCAAAGTTTACTTATATCGATGGTCGATGGATTTTATTTTTGATAAAACATTTTATTGAATTTTATAACACAACAAGACAGCCACCAAACAAGGGGCCAGTAACAAAGAAAAAGTAGAAAAGTGGGCAAAGAAAAGATAAAAGATTAAAATTAAAGTTAAAACACTCAAGGACAGCATCTTCATTCAAAAGTCTGCACATTATTATTAGTATCGCCAATCACCATGAGACTCCCCCCCCCCCGCACCACTCTCCCTCCGTACATGGAGAGATCGCCTCTATCCCTGGTTGTCAAGGTACAATGTCTTCCCATTTCCCCCATATTTTAGTTGCCTTGGTGGACATCCCCTTGCGCCATAAACCCGGTGTTCTATCATGGCACATGTGTCCATGTCGAGTGGTCGATGGATTTTTTAATAAACCATCCTTTCTCTGCTACCAAGTGAACTGGGTTGCCCAGCCCTTTAAGATGAGTAGCAATACCCTGGAGATGGATGGGGATGCAGATTTTATTCATACATCAATAATCAAGATGACTCATGTAATTTGGCAAAAGGAAGTCCGTTTTAATATCCACTATCTAAAACAGGGAGTACAACGAATATCAGCATTCGCTTGATCCTCTTACTCAACTTATCTTTAGTAAAAACTGAGGTTTTATCATGCAAAATCATCATCAATGGCGTGCTGACCTGCATCATTACCAACGTCATCCTACGTGGCAAACTACAAAAGAGGGAGCAATTGGTTTCTAGGTGAATATCTAAATATAAGTTCCATATCAGTACAGAATGTGAAGGAGAGTGATAGGGTACTTAACATCAGGTGGGGCAACTAAGCCCTCCCCTTAAAATGGCCACTATAAACGTCACTAAATATACAAGGTTCCATTGGGTACACAAACTATAAGACCCTTGATTACACGGTCCTTTATAATTGGTTGGCTTCTAACCCCTGTCAGTATTTTCCACCTACGTCTAGCAGCATGCAGACTGAACATCCAGGTGCTGGTGAGCTCGTCTTAACAATAGCGTCCCACCAATTATTGTATCAATCCATCATCACCTCAATGGTCCAGTGTCAATTAGTGCTTTGAAGTTTGGCCTTCAGTTTGTACTGTGCTCTGAGAATTTTGAGGAGTGCAGGCACATCCTGCCCTCGTGCGTAGGTGTGACCACCTTGATCGGCCAACTTCCTTCTTCCACGTGACTGGACACCATGAAATCGAGCCTTTTTGTGTATTTAATATTATTTTCTAATAGTCCTCTGACGTCTTTTGTTTTGCTCAAGCCTTCTGAAAAGGAGTCTCTGTTCTTTCACACAGTTTGTATCCAATTCCAGTCAATTCCAGTTCTGATAAGACCTTGGCTTCTTGGCTCAACCAACTTCTTCTGCTGAGATTGACTTGTAAACTCAATTAGCTTTTTTTTTTTTAAACTTTATTTATTCAACTTCACAACACACAGAACAACAGATCAGAGAGAGGCACAACAAAGCATCAATCTACAGATGTGCCAAGAGACATCACAATAGCATACAGGGTTATAGTACAGGACACCAGGGGTCGATGGTTCACGATGCTGTGTGAGCAAAGCTAGAGGGAGGGGTCAACACCGAGGAGGGGCTATCGAGGGGATTGGGAGGGAGGAGAGGTCTCATAGCCTGAATTAGAGGACAGGGAAGACAAGTAGCTGCGAAAGGGGCCCCAAATGTCCCTGGGCCTTGAATGTGAATGTTGTAAGGCTCCAAAGCTTTCCTCAGTGTCATTTGCCCAGGTGACCGCCCTGAGCCACTGTGCGGCCGTGGGGGGATTGGGGCGAAGCCAGCACAGTAGTATACAGCGTACTGCCAGTACCAAACATAGACCTGCCAATTTCCTAGTGTCCCGATTCAGCCCAGGCAGATCATGGAAGAGGCAGCGCATGGGGGAGGGGTCAATGGCATGGTCCAGTATTTCAGAAATTGTGGAGCATATTTCGCGCCAGTATTGCGTCAGGCTTGAGCAGTGCCAGACCATGTGGATATAGGTAGCTTGGTCAGCGCCACATCTGGGGCAATTAGGCGAGTTTTCATTGAACATGTGATGTAGTTTAGTGGGTGTGTGGTGGAATCTATGCAGAACCTTAAATTGCAGTAACTTAAACCTAGAATTGTAGGACACCTCCTGGATGCGGGCACACATTCGGGACCAGTGCTCGTCGGAGATCTCGATTCCAAGATCCACCTCCCATTTAAGTCTAAGTTTAGTAAACGTGGGGGCAGCTCTGGTCTGTAGCAGGTTATAGAGCCTTGATACCTTACCCCTGAAGGAGTCGGCAGAGCAGAGTTCCTCAATTATGGGATTGTCTGGTGGAATTGTAGGGAAGTCGGGATATCTGGCCTTAAGGTTCCTACGAAGTGAAGAGTATTGTAGCCAGGCTGACGGTTTGCGCCTGAGGGAGCCAGGGAGGTCAGACCACTCAAGGAAGCTGCCCTGTACAAAGGCATCTCGTAGCGTCAAAAGACCTGCCTCCGCCCAACGGGACACCTGAGGAATATATGGAACATCAGGGAAGAAATTCCAAAGTGGGAGGTCCCCGTGAAACTGGTAAGGCGTGGTGACCATTGTCCATACTTTAGTGAGTGCCAGGGATGTGCTAACAACGAGGTCCGCTGAGTCACGATCAGAGGGTACGGGCTTAAGAATGACGGATCCAATCGTACGCTCGCTGACCCTCAACTTCTCGAGTCGGACTTGGGGGGTCCGTGGTGATAAACCGATAGGATGCAAATTGAGATTGGGCAACTACCCAGTACCTGAAAAAATCGGGGGCGCTGAACCCACCCAGCTCCTTGGGGGCGGTAAGTGTAGCAAGTGCAAGGCGGACTGCACCGGAATGCCAAAGAAAGGTATTTGTAATTCTGCGTAATGTCTTAAAAAATTAATTGCCTGGCCATATCGGGAGATTGGTGAACGGTATAAAAGTTGTGGCAGCACCACCATTTTAAGTAGTCCGATTCTACCGGCGAGTGAGATGGGAAGTCTGGTCCAACTAGCGGTTTTGGTGGCTAGGTTAGCCAGGTAATTTTGATAGTTGTCGATACGCAGCCTCTTAGTGTGTCGGGAGACCAGTACCCCCAGATAAGTGAAGTTGGTTTGAGCCCAAGTGAAGCCTAATAAGTCAGAGGGGGGCAGCGTGGCGTCGGTCAGAGGGAATAGGGCCGATTTTGAACAGTTAACTCTAAGCCTGGAAATGTGCCCAAATCGGGCTACATCCTGCAGGATCGGAGCCAGGTTGGTTTCGGGGGAGCGGATGTACAGGAGGGCATCCTCGGCATATAAGGAGATTATATCAGCCTGCCCTGTCGTGCGTAAGCCTCTATGTGAGTGTGACTGGCGCATCATTTCTGCAAAGGGTTCCATAGCTATTGCAAAAATTAGTGTTCAGAATGGGCATCCCTGGCGTGTCCCGCTAGCTATCTGAAAAATGGCAGAGCATCTGTCCTCGGTGCGGACCCTGGCTACTGGGTTGGTGTAGAGGAGCCTGATCCAAGCAAGGAAGTTGGGGGCCAAATGTACATCTTTCAAGGACTCTCCACAAATATTCCCAAGACACTGAGTCAAATGCTTTCTGCATGTCTAAGGTGGCTGCCACCGCCTGCGTACTCCTACGCCTACTCATTACATTAAAAAGTCTTCGAAGGATTAGAGATGTGGACCTACCGGGGACAAAACCTGCCTGATCAGGGTGGATGATATGCTGCATAAGTGGAGCTAGACGATTAGTCAGTAGTTTAGCATATATTTTAACATCACAGTTTATTAACGAGAGGAGGTGGTAGGAGCCACACTGGGTGGGGGGTTTACCTGGTTTTAGGAGGACTGTTACCACAGCTTCACGAAGGGATGGGGGAAGTATACCCGTGTCGCATGCCTCCTCCCAGAGAGCAAACAATTGTGGAGCCAGGATAGATTTGTAACATTTATAGAAGTCCATGGGGAGGCCATCAAGGCCAGGAGCCTTCACAGCCGCTAGTGAATTGATGGCCTCTGTAAGCTCCTCAATGGTGAAGGGGCTCTCTAGAGAAGCGGACGCGTTAGCAGACAGAACCGAGAGGGGAAGAGCATCCAGATAAGAATCGATCTCTGAAACATGGGGGCCAATGGCTTTAGAGTATAGGGAGGTATAAAAAGCTAGGAACTCTGCGTTGATATCCTGAGATGAGGTAGCAAGTGTGCCATCAGTTCTTTCTATTGCTGGGATACTGGGGGCACCACACTCACGACGTATCAACCTGGCCAGCATTCGACCCAGTCGCTCACCCTTCCCATATCGTCTAGCGGCTTGAGGGCTATCTAGGAATTCTACTTCTCGTTCCGCAAGACTGCAGAATTTATCAAGCTCTGAGCTCAATGAAGCAAGTATGTCGGGGGACTGACCTTGGGCATATTGGGATTCCAAGCTAGCGAGGGAGGACTCACATTTTGCAATATCCCTCCGAATGTTTTTCAAGATGCCACACCCCTTAGCCATAGCCATACCCCTAGTGAAGGCCTTAAACGACTCCCAGAGAATAGCATGTGAGGGTACCGAGCCTGTATTGAGCTCAAAGAACTCCTCAATGGAGGCTTCAAGTTCGGAAGCGAAGGCATGGTCAAGGAGGGCATGGGGGTTCATTCTCCACTGTCTCATTTTTTCAAGGTCGGGTCCCCAATTCAGAGATACGACCACCGGGAAGTGATCCGAAAGTGATCTGGGGAGGATGGCTAAATGGGACAGGCACCTGATCAGAAAGTCTGATAGGAGCCATCTGTCTATCCTTGAATGTAAGTCATGGACAGAGGTAGAAGGAATATGTGCGTGAATCTGGGTACATTAAGCGCCAGGCGTCTACTACTGCCAGTCGAGGGAAAGTTCTAAGAATCGTGTAAGATGCTTTTGAGAGCTGGCGAGGCCTGGAGCCAGATCTTTCTAGGTCAACATCCAAGATCGTGTTAAAATCGCCTCCCCATATGATCAGAATCTGGGGGTAACTCTCTAGGACCGAGGCCAAATGAAGGTAGAATTTGGGGTCTTCAATATTAGGGCCATAAATATTCATGATAGCTACCTCTTGGTTCTGCAGTTTACCAATGACAAGTATATATCTCCCGAGGGGGTCTATTTGTGAATGGGAACAGCAGAACTTAAGGCTCCTGTGAATCAGGGTGAGTGTACCCCGACTTTGGGTGGAGTAATTTGTGTAGTACCTCTGGGGTCCCCATTGTTTGGCAAATCTCTCACAATGCTCAAAGCGGGCATGGGTTTCCTGGAGGCACAAGACCTGGACGCCATGGCGTTCAGCATAGAGTTGTATCTGGCACATTTTTCTGTTGTTGCCCAGACCCCTCACATTCCAGCTCATGAAGGTTACACCGCTATCCGCCATTGGCGTGGAGGGAATGTTTGCGTGTTATCGTATGTGTGTGAGTTGACCCATGCTTTTTCAGGCAGGGTACGTTAGTGCTCTGTGTTGTGTCAGTGTGTCATGTGCGGTCTCTCTGGTGGTTGTCAAGTCTCTTTTAACATTATCGCCCACCTTCCCCACCCCCACTCACATCCCACCCCCAACTTGAGGAATGAAACCCAAACCTGACCAAAGTAACCACAAACTTTTCCGCATCTGCGCCTGGGGGACTGTTAGCTGCCTAGCAGAGGCGCAGCGGACCGGAGGGCATATAAAACAATCACCACTGCAGCTGGACTGCTCAATGTGTATATCATAGGTACGCCTCAAGGATTGTTAGGCGAGTCAAAAAAAACAGTTGAACCAACCGGGGAATGCATTCCTGTAAGGGCTAGCGGGGATCCCAAATGGATGAGGTTCCGGCCAGGGCCCCGGTATCACGTCCAGGATCTGATGAGACAATACCATGTGCACAAAGAGCTGGGGCAGCATTGAGGTGGTGGAATTTGTCAAGCACAATAGAAACATTAACATAGGAGGACCAGTAAATAGAGGATTAGGTCAACAAGGAGCAACAAACTGCAAAGAACCAAAGTCGCTCTAGACGGCACCGTCAGTATTGCGATCAAGGCTAATTTTGGGCCATCGCCTGCACAGGCCGACCCAATATATATTAGCAACAAACGGAACTTCCACCGTGGTATCAAAAAATCAGCCAGGGAAATGTTCATCGAGAAACTTGGAGGCCTCATCAGGGATCGTGAAAAAGAGTGTTCGATCCTTAACTTTGCGGGGAATAGCATGGAGTATTGGACTCCCAAGTGTCGGAGCCTCTTCTTCACGGCTAAGAAAGTCTGCCGCTCACGTTGTACCGCTACAGAGTAGTCAGGGTAGAGGTGGATCCTCGCCGACCCCAGAAGGAGATCTCCCTTGATTCTGGCCGCGCGTAGCAGGGCATCACGGTCCCGGAGGTTTAGAATCCTGGCTATAATGGGCCGTGGCGGGGCACCCAGCCTGGGTTTTGCAGACAAGGAACAATGTGCTCTTTCTATAGCAAATTGTGGAGAGAGTTTAGGATTATCCAAGAGTAGCATGAGGATGCGCTCCACGTAGTTCTCCATGGGCTCCGTAATATTGCCCTCGGGTACTCCGACTATGCGTAGGTTGTTTCGTCTCGAACGGGATTCGAGATTATCATTCTTCTTCTCGACCACAGACACCCTGTTGGTAAGTGTGGAGACAGCAGCATGGAGAAAGCCCAGGTCATCCTCGGTGGCACCCACTCTGGTTTCAATTTCGGCGACTCGACTATCAGTTTTCTCGATGTGGGCTTTTATAGAAGAGATAGTCCCATTCATATCGTCCAATTTGGTATGTAGTGTAGTGAACCCATCTCGGATGTACTCCAGCATCTTCTGTGAGTCTTCCGAGGGTGAGGGGGCCGAAGTGGAGGCCGCCTCCTCAGGGGCATCAGGTGCCGATCTGGACGGCGTTTTAGTAAACATATTTATAGAACTTTGCTTTTTCCCAGCGCCGGATCCTTTAGTCATGGTGAGGAGTGGTGCGGGGTCCCCGGAAGTAGGGAGTGAGCGAGTGATCAGTAGTGGAGCAATGGCAGTAGGGCCAGGGATATCAGGGCCAGAGGCTGCGCAGGCCCTCGGGTTTTTAAGTCTGTTTCCCACTTAAGTCACACTGACAGGACTCACTCAATCGGTATGCGCGTGGCGCAGTAGTAGGTCTTCACAGGTGCGGCGCAGGAGGGGGTAATTCACCAGTGGATCTGCACAACAGTCACAACTGCCGAGGCGATATATCCCTTGGGGCAAGACTGTGGTAGCAGACAGTAATCAGGGTGGGGGGCACTTCCTCAGCCGGTGCACATAGAGCTCCCAGTCACTGCGTCATCAGGAGCACACCCAGCCAGACAAGAGGGTGCAAAGCGGCGCTGAATATGTTCACTCTCCAGCACCTGGGCATCGCTCCCACCAACAACAGTCAAAGTACCTCAGTGGTGAGCTCCAGGTATAGTAGGCCACCTGTGATCAGCGGCTATGGTCCAGCGAGGTCCGGTAACCAGTTGCCACAGCAGTAGAAATGTGCGAGGGGGGTCCGCCACCCCGGGCGCTACAAAGTTAATATGTACCCACAAGTCCGGGTCCACCGGACGGTGGGTGGCAGATGGAGGTGTGCTCAACTGGTGCCTCTTATGGGGTCCGGAGCGGCCACAGGGAACGTAGCAGGGGGGGCCGCAGCGCTCAGGCCGAGCCACCAAGCGCCACGCGCCTGGGAGAACGGCGGCTCCAGCAGTGCGGCACCAAGTCGCCCGCCGCAGCTCCCAACAGGCGGGGGGGCGGACCAGAGCAGGTCCACTGCCACCGTCTCCCAGAAGGAGCCAAAGGCTCACGCCCCTTCCCCCGCACCCCCTACCTGTCACAGGCCTTCATTGATGCCCATTACAGGAGCGGGCGGCGCAGTGCAGGCAAGCCGCAGCCTACACGCAGAACGCCGCAGCAGCAAAGGTCAGCAGCGGCGGGCACCAGGATCAATGAGAAAAAAAAAAAGGGCCCCCGTTCAGGCGGGACAGCTCGGATCAGTCCATGGGAGCAGCGTTCAAGTGGCTCGTGTCCTCAGGGGAGGGGAAGCGCAGATGTGCACATGCGCTCCGCAGGGTCGAGACGCCCCTCCCCCACCAGGCCGTCCACGCCGGGGAGCCAAGTAGCAAGGATCCGCCGCACTAGCCGGTGCCGCGGCAGGGGGCAGGTCAGGAGTCCGCCACCTATTCTTCTGGCAGGCCGCGGCGGGGCTCCCAGGGGGTCCCCCGGTTTGGGAGTCGGCACACACGTCGCGGGTAGGCTCAGTCAGCCGCCACAGCTCTGGCAAGACGATCCGCTGCATATGCGAGGTATTAGGAAAGGATTTTCGCCCTCGGGGTCCGGAGCCCTACACACAGGTGGCCATCTTGCTTTGGCGCAACACCGCCCCCCCTTCAATTAGCTTTTTAACTGCGACACCCTGAAATGAGGCCTTCTTGTTAACGTTCAGCACTGCTTATAATGCGTAGTGGAAACATCCATCTTTTACTCATCCATATGTATCTATATATATATATTGGCGCTTGCTGGAATTTATTTACTATAAAGCTTGAAGCAAGCTTTTAAGATGACTTTGCTGCTTGCGTTTCTGTTGCATCTGTACACGTTTAAACTAGCTTAATATCTTCATCTATTTCTGTGGCATAAGCTTCTTCACCTTGATCGCAAGATGTCACTTATCCTTGATACTTTCTTGATGCCTTATAGACTGTCCGCATTCTCTGGTCTCTGCATCTCTTCTGTGCGCATCATCTCTCTCTGTGTGACATCACCATTCATCTTTGCCCTTCATCTTCTCTGCTTCTTCAGGAATCTCATTTAAATGGCCATCATATTGTCTTGTATGTAGGTACGGTTTTCTCAATGGGTACCTCGCCTCCCAGATCTTCTTCGGTATAGGTACTCTTATTGGTACTGCTCTGCTCTTTGTCTGTTCAACTGCTCCGTGTTTGTCTCATACTCGGGTTTCCACTCTATACGTAATAGAGGCAGGGCTGTTGTAGTAGGTGTACTTGGCTCCTCCTCTACACATGTAAACATTCTGACTTTGTTTGTATCTGCTGTGTGTAAACATTTGAATCATGTATCCCACTTGTATAAAGATCCAAGCCCGGCAGTGGATGTGTGTAGGCATTTGTATCCTGGTTTATGTAAAGATCTGAGAAAACTGTGTTCACAATAAAAAAAACTTGCTATCTTTACACATAGCACAGTGCCTTGTGTTTTTTTAAACATTGTAACTGAGTCAGGGTCGGACTGGGGCATACATATGTCTTGGGCACCAACGAAAAAAGTGGCCCACCATTGAAAAGGGGAATACATTGCTTTTGTGACTCTGTTTGAATAGAACCCAAGGGGGAGGTTTTTGATTAAATGTGATGCAAATTGTACATGTGAAGGAATATTTATTCAGCAACACTGGTCAAACCCATTAGTGAAGTAACTCGTCAAACTGGCCCACATTGGCCAAACAAGTGGCCCACTTTGACCTAAAGAAATGTTGCATGGAGCTTTTTGCGTTTGTGGTTCGTCCATGGGCATATTTCCTTATAGGTCAGTCCGAGCCTGACCCGAGTTGATAGTTCTAGTCCCGCTATGCGGCGGCTGCGTGTGTGTGCAGAGCTGAAACCCAGTAGCGGCTGTATTGTGTATGTGCATTTGCACCCTGCTTCATTTTAAGTTCCAACCAAGCCGCATGAACACTTCTGCCCCAGGCCCCGGGCCGTGCAAAGTACGGCCCGATAGAGGGCCTGGGGGGTTAGGCGCGGGGTGGGCGCGAAGAAACATGGGGAGGGGCAGCCAGTTGGCGCCCTGCCCCAGCGTTGCCAGGCAACAGCCCCCAACAACAGGCAGGGTGTGAGGGGAAACCTTTAGGGGGGCTGGGCAGGGCCCGGCCCCCAGGAGAATAACAAAGGACAGAGGGGGTATAAGTATGGCCAAAGGACAAGGGAGAAAAACAAACCAGACAAGACGCTCACCTCGTACAGGTAGGCGTCTTGGGACCTGGGCAAAGGAGAAGGAAGCGTTTTGTGAGCTCACCTAATACGGGTAGGCTCCCAGGGCCTGATCAGGGGGAGAGAGGAATGTTTTTTCGTCTTGCCTCTACGGGCTTTTCAGGATTTCGTTTTCCTTCATTTTTTCTCCCCCTCTGCAGCGACACTAGGAGAAAAATTGTATCGGGAGCCGGAGCCGATTGGAGAAGAGGACCACGAGCGGCAGCAGTCCAACGCCGGAGCCGCGTCGAGAAGATTGTTGTCGGGGGAGGTACCACGGGAGAAGCCTGACGTCAGGACCAGAGCCCAGCTGTGAATCCTTTTCGAGCACGGGAAGTCATCGGGAGCCGCGGGTGTGTCAAGGAGCCGCGGGCAGGACTGAGAGGGCGAAATCGAACAACGGGAACAACGGGAGCAGCGGCGTGAAGACGTTGGGATTACCCCAGCGGAAGCAGCAGCCAGCGGTAGCGACCGCGGAGGGGCGGAGTCACTACAACGAGGCGAGCCGCGTCGGAAGGAAGGAGGTCCAGTCAGTAAGGAAACAGGAAGCGAAGCAATTAGTGCTAGCAGCATTTGCTGAACTGCTGCTAGCACTAACCGGTGGCTCAACTGCTAGGTGCTTTGTCTTGGAATGCTTGGGGACCTGAGTTCTAATCCCGTGTCTGGAAACTCCTGGGCATTTAAAAAAAAAAAAAAAAAACAAGCCAGTGGCACAGTGGTTAAACGCGTCTGCATAGGGAGCAGATTTATGCTACCTTTTTGAGCGGGCAACGTAGGTGACCTGAGTTCTAATACCACGAGAGGTGGGTCCTCTCGGTCTGGCCACTTAGTCACTTTGGGAAACATTTTTTCAAAAACACAAGATTGATGCAGAGTTACCACTCACAGCTGTAGAGTTACCACACAGGATCACCGTCGGTGAGGAAAAGCAACAGAGAGAGGAAGAGCAACAGAGAGAGGAAGATCTTAGAACAAGAAAAGTGCGAAGCAATGGCCGATGCAAGGGCAAGAAGAGCGCAGGAATTTAGCGCATGGGCTAAAAAAGCCGAAAAGGAATATGGAGCACAATGGGTGCTGGAGCTGATGCAGAAGGAGGAGAAGGCAAGGGCAATGTCGCCTTTGTTACTGGAGGAGTCCAGCAGCAGCGACGATGAGGAAATAATACCACAAGGCCAGAAACGGGCGAGAGAAGTGGCAGAGGGACCGCAGGAACAGATGGAGGAGCCCAAGAAGAAATAAAAGAAAACCAACAAAAAAGGTAAAGAAAAAATTGATAATAACATTGGTAGCAGGAGGGCCTCTGGGCTGCAGCCTACACCACCAGGCAGTGTGTGCGCCTTCCCTTCTGGTAGCTGTGGCATGAGGGCCGTGGGGCTGCGCCCTACACCGCCAGACAGTGTGTGTGAGCCTTCCCCCCCTGGTAGCTGTGGTGTGAAGGCCTCTGGGCTGCACCCTACAACGCCAGGCAGTGTGTGCACCTGCCCCTTCTGGTAGCTGTGGCATGAGGGCCGTGGGGCTGCGCCCTACACCTCCAGGCAATGTGTTTGCGCCTTCCCCTTCTGGTAGCTGTGGTGTGAGGGCCTCTGGGCTGCGCCCTACACCACCAGGCAGGGTGTGTGTGCCTTCCCTTTCTGGTAGCTGTGGCATGAGGGCCTCTGGGCTGCGTCCTACACCGTCAGGCAGTGTGTGCGCCTTCCCTTTCTGGTAGCTGGGGCATGAGGGCCCTGGGGATGCCTCCTACACTGCCAGGCAGTGTGCGTGCGCTTTCCCCTCCTGGTAGCTGTGGAATGAGGGCCTCTGGGCTGCGCCCTACACCGCCAGGCAGGGTGTGTGTGCCTTCCCTTGCTGGTAGCTGTGGCATGAGGGCCTCTGGGCTGCGTCCTACACCATCAGGCAGTGTGTGCGCCTTCCCTTTCTGGTAGCTGGGGCATAAGCGGGATGATAGCAATTGTTCAATGAGGAATAGACTAAGTGCTGCGCGAGGTCTAACCGGGGGACATGCGGCTTAGGCAAGAGCTGGCTTGCCCAGACGATACAAACCTTTCAGGAGGCGGGTGCAGCATGCAGCTGATTTTAGGTCACTCTTCAAGGTCCCCGATGATCCTCTTTGCATTCAGCATGCAATCCGAGGGTAAAAGCCAGGACACGCGCTAGTGCATCTGACACGAACCAACTTGAGAAGCTTGTAAGCAACATTGGAAAGAGGCTGCAAGGACCTCCGTTTGACTCCAGATCAGAAGGCTGCGTGCGCAAATCACGTCAGGGTCATATTGGCTACAGATTATTTAAAGAGACAGGCACGAGGCACGATTTACGAGGGGACTACAGGGGAGGTGAAAAGCCCTGCGGAGCACATATTCTGTGCTGGGAACTTTTTTATAAAGTGCAGACACCCGGACAGCTAGAAGAAAAGCAGCTAATGGGTTAGGCACGCTGGGAGCCTGAGGTACAGGGCAAAAGGGCAAATAGCATATTGAACAGCAGCCCGGGGACACAGGCAGCACCGGGAAGAACCATATAGCGAAGAAGATCTCAGGGCGAAATTCTGGAAACAATGGCTGAAGAAAGGGAAAGAAGAGCGCAGGAATTTAGCGTATGGGCTAAAAAAAGCAGAAAAGGAATATGGAGCACTGTGGGTGCTAGAGCTGATGCAGAAGGAGGAGAAGGCAAGGGCAATGTCGCCTTTGCTACTAGAGGAGTCCAGCAGCAGCGAAGAGGAGGCAACTATACCGCAAGGCCAGAAGGGGGCGAGAGAGGTGGCAGGTGGGCCACAAGAACAGCCGGAGGAGCCTAAGAAGAGGCAAAAGAAAACCAACAGAAAAGGTAAAAAAAAAAATTAAAAAAATTGATAATAACATTGGGGAAAAAATTGTTAAAATGTTGAAAGAATGCATCACGGTTCAGGGTAAGTCGCCCAGAACTCAGGAGGGAAAAACCACAGGGCCGAGCAAACAGCAGAAACATCCCACAAGGATGAGAGTAGCGAGGATGGGGAAAGGGAGCACTTGAAAGAAGACCAGGGCAGAAGGGGCAGAAAAAGATTGGGGCGAAAGGGGTACTGGACATCCTGCGGAAGGAGGACAGGGCAAGGGAAAATGTCGCCTTTGCTGAGTGAGGAGGACAGCGGCAGGTGAGGGCACTGCCACCAGGACAGAAGAAAGATTGGTAGCACATCGCAAAGAGAAGGGGCAGCCAAGAATTCAGGGGCAGGTCCAATTCCACAACCAAAGTAGAGAGCAGCAGGGGGGAACAGTGGGATCCCTGGGAAGCATGGGTAAAATGGAAAGGAGTAATAGTTAAGGAGAGAGTTAAGGGCTCTGGCGTAGAACAGGCAGGCAAGAGTGCAGGGGCAGGTCCATTTCCACGAGGTGACCCAGGGGATCCGGGACACAGTCCTCAATCGGCACCGACGGACAATACCCAGAGGATGGGGTGGCATTGTAAACATAGCAACAAGGGTCTTGAAGGTATACAAAGCATTGGGAGGGGGATGCATGAAAGGAATACGAGCGGGAGTGAGAAGGAAATGAAAGGTTACCCGGGCAGAGGGTGGGACGAGGAGAGTTTTAATCGGTACATGTTTAACGGATTAAAAGATAAAGGGGACCACAGGGTCCACAGTTCAGGAGGGCCACAGGAATAATGGGAAAATAATGACAGAAGCAAAGACAGGGACAACAACAGGGGATACGTGAACAACGACTAGGAACCATTTGAGGTCAGGGGAACAGAACCTGTGGGGCAGTCAATAGGGGACACAGAGAGGACGGCAGAATAGCAAAGTAACATACCACCGACCAACGGCACAAGGGGGTGGCAGGGGAAATATCGGAAAAACATAGCTGGGAGCATGGGGCATAAGCAGAAGGGCAGAAAAGAGGGAATTCCAAGGTGTTCAATAATGAACAGTTATATGGCAATCACCTATCAACCAGGAAGAAAAGGATGGCGCTGGGGCAACAGGCAACAGCAGGCAACCGTACGGCAGAGAACGCTCACACCAGGGAAGGCATGGGTTTCACGAGTAAGCACTGGAAATAATGAAAAGGTTAGCCATTAAGGCTGACTAGGGGAAGGAAAATATGGCCACGTATATGGCAGAGGAAAATAACGCCCATACCTGGAAAGGCATGGGTTCCACGTAGAAGCACTGGAAAGAATGAAAAGGTTAGCCATAAGGCTGACTGGGAAAGGAAAATATGGCCACCGGCATGGCAGGAAAATAACGCCCATACCGGAAAAGGCAGGCCCCAAGAATAAGCACCGGAAAGAATGAAAAGGTTAGCCATAAAGGCTGTCTGGAAAAGGTAAAGATGGTCACGTGTATGGCAGGAAAATAACGCCCATACCGAAAAAGGCATGGGTCCCAAGAGTAAGCACCGGAAAGAAGGAAAAGGTTAGCCATAAAAGGCCGACTGGAAAAGGAAAAGATGGCCACGTGTATTGCAGGAACATAACACCCATACCAAAAAAGGCATGGGTCCCAAGAATAAGCACCGGAAAGAATGAAAAGGTTAGCATTAAAGGCTGCTGGGAAAGGAAAACATGGCCATGCGTATGGCAGAGGGAAAGAACGCCCATACTGGGAAAGGCATGGGTTCCAAGGAGAAGCGCCGGAAAGAATGAAAAGGTTAGCCAGAAAGGCGGATTGGAAAAGAAAATATGGCCACGTGTATGGCAGGAAAATAAACGCCCATACCAGGAAAATCATGGGTTCCATGAATAAGCACCGGAATTAAGGAAGAGGTTAGCCAGACTGAAAAAGGAGTTTATGGCCACAGGTATGACAGGAAAATAAACACCCACACCGGTAAAGGCATGGGTTCCACTGGAGAAGGGAAGGTTGGCAACAAGAAGATATCCAAGAAATAAGTAAAGCTAAAGGAAACAGGGCAAGGCAAAGGAAACCTGGGCAGGAACGCCCAAAAAAGTTACAAAACAGGTAAGCAACGCAAAAAGCATGTGCAGAATGTAAATTTTTTAGACGGGTGTAAAAAATGAAGGGAAGGGTCAACAACAAAAAATGTGAATACTTGGAAGGGACTTTTTTTTGCCAAAGGGGAAAAATTGGAGGCAGCACACCTAGACGCAGCTACATACACCACGGAAATAGCATGGGTAATAGACCCAACATTCAGCCCGCTAATAAAGTATGAGTTGAAGGGTTGGGGCTAGGTGGAAGGGGCAGATAAAAAAGATGCGATAGCATATTAAAGGGCCGTAGAATAAGGGAGCCAGTAGACCGGAATACTGTAACAGGGGATGGCCTGGAAAGAGGGAAGGTTAACAGGGGATCTAAAGGGATCTCAGGCTGAGGGAAACAGAGATTTTCATGTCAACAATAATACCACATAGAACATAGGATGGGGCATTTTGCAGACATTAATTTCAGGGCATTAGAGGAGAGGGGACGTAGACACGGGTACTTTTGGGGGGAACCTGAGCGGCCGAGGCAACGCATGAACACTTCTGCCCCAGGCCCCGGGCCGTGCAAAGTACGGCCCGATAGAGGGCCTGGGGGGTTAGGCGCGGGGTGGGGGCGAGATGGCGCGAAGAAACATGGGGAGGGGCAGCCAGTTGGCGCCCTGCCCCAGCGTTGCCAGGCAACAGCCCCCAACAACAGGCAGGATGTGAGGGGAAACCTGCAGGGGGGCTAGGCAGGGCCCGGCCCCCAGGAGAATAACAAAGGACAGAGGGGGTATAAGTATGGCCAAAGGACAAGGGAGAAAAACAAACCAGGCAAGACACTCACCTCGTACGGGTAGGCGTCTTGGGACCTGGGCAAAGGAGAAGGAAGCGTTTTGCCACCCAACCCACCCTGCAAAACTTCAGGAAGAAGGAAACGAGCGGAGAGAGGAGCAGGAACGCCGAGTACTTTCTTCGGTACAAGGTAGAAGAAAGTCGTAGGCGGCACGTGTCCAGGAACGGATGCCCGAGGGTAACCGAGACTGACCAAGGAGAAGGCTGGCATCGCCAACCCTGGACACGGTATGCCCAAAAGCACAGACACATGTTGTTATCATGATTCTTGTTTGTGTTATTTTCTGTAGAAAATAAATGCCTACGGCCAATCATTTTTCCACAACAAATCTGTCTGTAAGTCATTCCATAGTATAGGAGGTAGGAAACAAGAGCAAGGAGAAGCCCACACTACACAGCCTAAAACATGCTGTCTGTAATGCCCTTCCTCCACCGGTACGAGCGGAAAACTTCCATCTAGCATTGCGAAAAGCTATAAAAGCATTTATCTTCGCATGATCTCCTCTCGCCCCCCCCTAGCCTACAATTATGCATATAAGAAAATGTACAATGTATTATGACATGTAACTGTAACTAAGCCACCAATTAGGACATGTAACTGAGATCTGCACAAGTAACAGCGCTGCTATGCCCAAGGGCTGCCTGACCGCTATACAAATGCAAAAATAAATAAATAAACATTTGAACCCAGCTGGTGATCCTAGACCTGTCATGCAGCTGCT
Source organism: Ambystoma mexicanum (assembly GCF_040938575.1). Taxonomy (NCBI): domain Eukaryota; kingdom Metazoa; phylum Chordata; class Amphibia; order Caudata; family Ambystomatidae; genus Ambystoma; species Ambystoma mexicanum. The sequence goes on along the minus strand of NC_090921.1, from coordinate 839,345,931 downwards.
ATGTGTGTAGAGCCTTGCATCTTGCGGCAAACACCCGAATCACAGCGTTACACTGTGCATGCACTTGAGGTCCGCCGCTGTTTGTGTGGTCAGATTGTAACTCTGGTGATACAGTGGCTAAACATGCAAGCCCCGGTACTGCTCTGCGAGTCACTGTGACTAGGGAGGAGGAGGCCCCGGTGGGAAGAGGAGGAGGGAGGGAGGCATGTGACGGGAGGATGACTTGTAGCACTCCGAATCTAGCGGAGGGACCGCGGACACCAGCCGAAGTGACACAACACTCCGAGGGAGGGCAGAGGGGAGGGATGGAAAGGGTGAGTGGAGAGAGCAAGCAGTGAGGGAGGGAAGGAAGCAGGGAGGGAAAACAGACAGCCTCTTTGGCAGAGAGAACATCAGGAAGAGAGGCGGCCAGGCCAAGAGGCAGCCACAGTGACGGGAGGAGTGACAGCCCTCGGAGCCCTCGGAGTGCGGTAGAGGGGTCATGGAAAGAGTGAGAGGGGTACCGAAAAGGGGAGAGGACGGAAACCAAGGAACCCGACGGCGAGAGGGGTGTGAGATAAGATACGGAATCAGGGAGACCCGAGGAAGGAGCCAGGACGCGTGAGCGACAGGGTGCACGCGAGGGAGCGAAGACAGGGGGCGAGGGGTGGCGAAACGACCCGGATACGCGAGAGAAGGAGAAGAGAAAAGTGAAGAAACGGCACCAGAGGGGAGGAAGATGCGATACTGGACCCGAGGCCAACGCGAGGAGACTGGAAGCGCGAGGGCGGGACTGGAAGCGAGAGAGACAAGCCAGGCGACGAGCAGAGAGTGGTAAGAATGACAAGAGGGACAGGCAAAGTGAAGAGGGGCAGTGGCAGGTGAGAGGGGAGAGGAGAAAAGTGAGCAGAAGCACGCGAGCCAGAGAGGAGTGAGAAGGGAGGCAGAGAAGACGCCAGGACACAGACATCCGGGTCCAGTTACGGGATTTGCAAATACACCCTTTTTCCTGCGTTCAAGGAGGGCTCCACGGAGGGAGTCCAAGGGGAAGAGGCGACTGGAGCACCCGCTGCTGCTGCGCTGAAAGGTAAGGGCTTCTTACAATCCTCTTTTACTCGCTGTTGTACTTAGAACCAGTAATGTAACGTACTCCGGAGGTTAGTTTGGCGCGTCCTGGCGCGCTTCCAGGTGCGCGGGGAGAGGGGGCGGCATGGAGAGCACCCATATACGTCTGGGCACCCGGCCCCGATGCCACTGAGAAACTCTCACGCCCAGGGACATGCGTCTGAGGAAGCGATGCGGAAGTGGGGACACATGAGGGGCACAGGTTTCTGTATGGGGGTCCACATTCACACCTGCGCCGGTCGTGTGTGTGTATGGACGCATACAAGTGTGTCTGCCTGGATAACACACAGCTGTGGGGACAGGATTCACATATCAAGAACACATTCGTACACTTGGGGGCAGATGTGTGAGGGAACACATATTCAGGTGTAACTAACTACTGGTGTGTGTCGGTGTGTGAGGGTACCACATCCGCATGCGTGGGACAGGTGTGTCCATGTACAGTCTACGAACATTCTTGAGAATACATCACCGTGCCCTGGCCTGGGGGGTATTTCCTATCTATGCATCCCACCCAACAGCCGCCAATGTAGGTGTGTGGTACAAAAGTGTGAGACCAGTATGCACTTGTGAGGGGAAACTTGCGTCTGTACTGTACGCATCTACAGGCGAGTGTATCGGATGTCCGACGATGTATCGTCAGGTGCCATGAATGGTGTGTGAATGATGATGAACACGCACCGAGCTGTGGGTCAAGCGCATGGGGCAGTGGCAGGTTTAAGGCAAAGGGCCCCGTGGGCAGCACCTGACACAGGGCCCTCGGTGGGCGGGGCGTGGAGGCGGGGCATTGGGTGGGCGGATTTAATTGCGGTCACAAGTGAAGAATGGCAAACTTTAGGGACAAAAGCTATTTTTGTATGAAGTTGTCTTTATTACAGTTACCTGTGTCTAGGGGTCTGACTAACTGGAAACAGGCAATGCTCGGTATAAGTCCAGTAACATGCTGTTTCTGCTACCCTGTTGTTGCAGCTTTTTCTGGATGTGTCTTTGTGGGGATTAGGTCTGGCGGTATTCCGGGTGTGAGCGGGTAGGAATTGTTCTAATGTCAGAGTATTATGCATCAGTTCTATGGGGGATACAGTATGGCCGTGAAAAACGCTCCCTGTAAGAGAAACACGTAGGGCCTGATTTACACACATGTTTTTTAACACTGGAAAGTCCCAATGAAAACATGTTTTGTAAATCCGGCCCTTAGAAAAGAAATCGCTATTTTAAAAGCATTGTGAATAACTACTACAAAATGTAATTTGAAGTGGCTAATTTAGAAGTATTTTAAACAAGTATTCCGAACTGTAATTTGAAAGGGGCACGACGATGCTGTCTGTGGCCAAAGGCCGCCTTGTATTTGGGGACCGTGTAATATACATGGCGTTAAAATATTACACGAGCAAGTGAGCGCTAATATATTACACCTTTAAAGCGCTTCAGACCGAAATACGTATTATTTTAAAAAACATGCTTATTTACTAGGAAAAACGGTGTCTAGTGCAATAATTCATTTTCATAAGTGCGGATAATTATATTCGAAGGAAAAAAGCACATTTAATTGTAAACATGCCCATATACATTGCTTAACTAGAGCAGTTAACGGGGTTTATAAATAATACACTTGTCGAGGGCATGCATTAAAGGCCCCAAGTCTTTCAGGGAGGGGATGCACTTGGGCAATCTGAGCTCCATCTGTTCCCATTACAGTAGGACCGTAGCTAAAAAATGTGAATTATACAGGATAAACTGAGCCGCCTCTAAAGCAAGGGCTTTGAGCAGAAGAGCGCTTTCGCGGCCGATCCAAGCGCTTCATAGGGGCTTTCATCTCTCTCTCTCTCTCTCTCTCTCTCTCTCTCTCTCTCTCTCTCTCTCTGCTAACAGATTGCTTCACTGCTAGTGCCTCAGAGAAACAGGACCCTGCTGACAGTCAGGCAATGGTCTATAAAACTGCTGAGCAGCAACTACAATACACATAATACACATTCCTCTATAAAAGGAAGCACCGAAGCAGCAGGCACTTTAAATATGTCTAAACAGAAGTTTGACCAGAATGATTGAACACGTCCAGGGAGCTGGACTGGAGTGACGTCACAGCTGAAAGGGCCCTCTGCTGTGTGGAAGGGGTGGGGCCTGGCTCTGTGTGCGGAACACTTTCTCATGCGTGGAACTTGCCATGTGTGTGCGAAGGGGAAGAAGACTCACAGACGTGTGGCCGAGTTCCTATGGGGGTGTGCCTGCTTCATGCTGGTGCATAAGGCCCAGGCCCTGTAGGGATCCATCCCCATTATTTGTATCGACATGATAAGGCTGGGGCATTTGTACTGCAGAAGAAGGGAGGTGGTGGAAATACAAGTTGCGTTCCGCTCGTCCTCTCTGTCATAAGAGGACGGAAATGTGGCGAGGCGTGAATGACCAGTGTACGGCTTTTACACCTGTAGTTCACGCCAGAGAGCAAAATGAGCTTCATTAAATATTCACCTGTACCTGAGTAGATCAGGGGCAGTGAGGGAATACCTTTACTTGCTCAGCCCGCAAACTACATGTGTTCCTGCACTTCATTGCATGCACCTTATTTGAGACCAATGTGTTTGATTAATGCAACTGGGGTCTTGTAACATCTTGCTGTGTACTAGGACGACGCAAGGATTTATTTATTGTTTTCTAAGGTGCCAGCTGCGAATGGAGGTGCTTCATAGTACCCTGAAAGGAAAGGGGGGAGGGTAGTACAGAACAGGGGCCGGGGGAGTAAAGGCTCTTCTGATCATTCACCGGCCTTGACTATTCCAGATCAGAGACGTTGCGGGGCACAAAGGGAACAAGGTCAAGTGCTGGAACAGAAAACAATCATCAGAAAACGAGCGACACGCAGGATGATCGCAAGCCACAACACAGAGCTGGGGCTCTGGTTGGTATTGGGTAATGCCCATCCCCTGCAAGGCAAAGTATTATGCATCTCGTGTGGAACTTCAGGCCACGTTCTAAAGCCGATACTAAGACTTTCAAAGGTGGCATCTGGGTCCTCTCCGGGCAGGTGGAGATATTTGAAGGCTGCAGTCATGTGATCACAGGGCTTCCTGCCAGAACCAACCCACAAGCCTTATTCTGCATGCCTTGAATTTGGTGGGCGAGGGACTTGAGGATGTCCCATAGCGACTATTACATGAGTCCACCCGGCCGCTGAGTACCATGGCTTATGCAACCTCCGCTTTGTGTGACATGCTCAGGTAGGCCTGCGTTCCTGCAGACGGAAGTGCAGCTTATTTGTGAGCCTTAAAAAATAATGCCAACGGTTTTAAACACGGAGATAAGGGTTGGCAGCGTGCCCATAGTCACCGCCCAGAGAAAGGGAGCGGTGGAGAGGCGAGAAGACCATGTAGGTGATCTGTGCTTTGGTAGTGTTTAGACACAAACTGATGTACTATCATCCAGGCACATAACCATGAGAGGGGCAGGTTGAGGTAAGAAAAGGGCCAGGTGATGCGCCTCCTGGTCTGAGGGCAGTTTGAGTGTCATCGACCTATGTTTGGCAGGCAACGCAAAAAGGAGCCATGCTTATATCGCTGGACAATCACAGGTCTGATGTTTACAACTAAGCAGTTGTGTTTGTGTGCACATCTGTCTGTGCCGCCCATGCTTGTCAAATTCGGTGCACCACACTTCTCTGGCCTAATCCCCACATCTAGATGGCCCTCATTACGACCCTGGCGGAAAGGGAAAAACGATGGCGGAAATGCAATACCGCCATCGAATAGCGCTCGGTGCGACTATGACCCGTCACCGCAAAGTACGAAGCCATTAGCGACACCGTAGTGAACGCCAACGCTAACTGCACTAAGCACGCGCGCGCGCGCCATGCCAAACCGCAAACACCACCATGGTGCAACGGTACGCCAATTCCGACCCTAGCGGACATGTACCTAACGCCATCAGGCATGGCGGAATGGACCATTCCGCCATGGCGAGAAGTCCGGCATCGCGAATCAACCGTAAACGGCCCCACTGAGTGCCTGTACACCGCTCCCTGCCCACAAAGTACAACTCCCTGTAGGTGCAATGAAGTCACAATGCAACCATTGAAATGTACAAAGCACCCATGCATGCCAACGAACAAAAGAAACACAACAGGGGCCAATGGGAGCTGCAGGGCACCGATGGCACGAATACAGAAGCCATCCCAATGGACATGACCACAGTCCCCCCCCCGAAACGCACGCAAACACAGGCACCTGTGACCAGCAACATTCCGAAAATAACAACATTCCACCAGTCCACCTGGCTGACCGCCATCTGTCACACAAAACCCAATCCCCCGCCCCTGAGCATGACAACATCCAAACTGTCATATAGGCAGCCCCCATCCCTGACCTCACGGGCTCAGTAGGCAAACGCGCCCAGCACAGTACCACGCAACTAAACCCCGAAGCAGGAACCCAATGCAGATCTCCTCACAATACATCGCCCCACATATAGGCACATGCCACATCACTTGCAAAGAAAAACGCTACACGGCCCAAATCAGAATAGAAATTTAATGCACAACAAAATCACCAAGCCCATACAGCCATCAGGCCATGAACTCCAAAACACATTTCACCATTGTGGGCTGCATCCGCAAGAAAAGACCAGCCACTACTTGTGTGACGCCCTGTCCCATCATGGTACACAGAGCCACAATCACGTACGAAAAGGCAAAAAGGAAGCGCACACAACCGCAGGGCCGTCCCAATGGGGAGGCACTAGTCCAGCTGAAAGGCCGAAATGTTGCTCCGAGCCACCAGTACTGCGTAAGGGCATGTGGGCCACTGGCGATCGTCCCATAAGATCGTAATGCTGCTCCACCGATTAACACGAAGCAGCAGGTGTCGGGAGTAAAATCCATCTGCAGGAGTGGCATACAGATGGCAGTGGCAAAAGGGGAGGAGATACCTGTCAACCAAAAGAAAAGAACAAGAACAGAATGGCCATCAGAACTACATTCGAACAACTCACTTCAATGAGCACACGAAATCCACAGCCATATGCATGCCAGCCCACTCCAAAGGATCATCAACACCCCAAAGCCACTTGCGACTCATAACCATCTATACCTAGGTGTAAACACCATCACGAACGAGTGTACCTGTGCATGCGTCTGCCAAAACAGAATCCATCAGATGGGAATGTTAACGTGCATGGACACAAGTGTCTGAGGGCGCGTCGAGACAGGGAGGGCTCAACAAGGCCAGATAGACGATGGTCCCACTATGGCAGCCCTGCATCACATAGCGTAGGGGAGGCGGATAGATCCCAAGAAGCCCTGTACATGGCAAACTCTGCACCAAATCACCTGCCCATGCATCCATTCATCATTCCCTCATCCCGGGATCAAAACGCCTGAATTATTACTCACATGACATTAGAAACGTCCATTGAGTCTGTGCGTAATGCAGCCTGCTACATCCACAGTGCCCCAGCCCGTAAATCCAGTGTTGTGAAGTAACATGTATTTGGGAATGGCCGGCCTCATCGCCCACGTAGCTATTGCGCATCCCAAACTATTCATATCAATCATTGCTCCCTCGCCATGGGCCCTGTCTCAAGGACATAGAACAATAGAACGTTACATTTGCAGTCAGACCTGTGGGCATCTCCTCGCCGCTAGCTGGAAACCGAAAGCGCCGCCCTTCGAATTCCTCATTTGCAACATCACGTCGAAAAGGCATCTGTGGCCGTTTGAAATCACTAATTATTCCATCGAGTGCGGCTGTGTGTGAAAATGGCAACTGCCTTCACCCACAAATGGGACGCCCCGCCCGTCGTTGCAACTCGGTACAGTGATGCATGAGGGCCCACCGTTACTCGAGTACTACGTTCCACTGAGCCTTCACAAGTCCGTTCGCGACTGCACAGATAGTATGGGAAACAATGGGACCACAGCAGAATGAACATATCAACCAATCTTACACGCCCATCGGGTACAAATACATGATTGCAATAGCAAGATACCATTACCCGAATTGCAGCGTAGTGCGCGGGACGTGCTCGGCCAAAGGGGAGAGCCGTTTGCACAGGTGGAATCAATCACCACAGGTGGAGGCCATACAGCCTGAAAACACATAAATTGCACAGCCAGTCTCCTCCCACAACCACAGCGAAATGCTACCGGCAGGACTCGCGATGTTGGCCCTGGGGGACCTGATAGCACTGCAAGTGCTCCGACTCCAAGAAGAAGACGAACAACAACTACAACCAGCCGCACGGAGGAGACGCAGGAGGAGGAGGAGGCCAAGGCAGGGCCAGCAAGGCCCAGCAGCACAGCCACTACCACCACGCAGGCAGCCCGCAATCCCACGCCTCCGAGCACATCCGTTCAACCTCACTGATGAGCAGATCCACACCCTCTACCGTCTGGACCGGGACACCATAGCCGCCATTGTGGACATGACACAGGCTGACCTAGTCAGCATGATAGATAGCCCAACCGCAATCCCACCCCTACTGAAGGTGGTGTCTGTACTCCACTTCCTGGCCACAGGCACCTACCAGCACACAGTCGGACAGTTGCATGGCATATCACAGCCACTGTTTTCACGGACACTATTCCAAGTGCTCGATGCCCTCCTGCAGCACGCAGACGACTACATCTCCCTACCACGCTCAGAGCAGGAAATTACGAACACAAAAGTGGGATTCCATGCACTTGCCGGCATACCGGGTTGCATTGGTGCCATCGACTGCACCCATGTTGAATTGGTCGTCCCACATGCCATGGAGGCCCAGTACCGCAACCGAAAACAATTTCATTCCCTGAATGTACAAATGGTGTGTGACTCCAACAGGATCATTACGCATTGTTGTGCCCGATTCCCTGGATCAACCCATGATTCCATGGTCTTGAGGAACTCTACCATACCACGCTACATGGAGCGACACGCAGGGTACAGATCCTGGCTACTCGGTGAGTCTCATCTCATGCATGATGATGTGGGGTATGTGATTTGGCAATGTACTGGCAGGAAGGGGGGGGGGGTGTGCGTACGTATCAATGGCATTCCACATCCTACGTTTATCGTCCACATACAGGTGATGCTGGATATCCACTGAAGAGATGGCTCCTCACACCAGTCCGGAACCCACGGGACCTGCATGAGGAGGACTACAACCATGCCCACTCACGTACCCGTGTAGTCATAGAACAGGCATTCGGCCTACTGAAGACTCGTTTCCGCTGCCTCAGCAGGTCTGGCGGGGCACTCCTGTACCGCCATGAGAAGGTTGCAAAGATGGTCATGGCATGTGTCATGCTCCACAACATGTGCGTACGTAGAAATGTGCCCATGCCCCCTGACGCTGAACTGCAGCCACCGGATGATGGTCATGATGAGGGTGGGGATGTGGCAGCACCTCAAGGAGTCTGCGAGGCACCGGAGGGCCGTGACATCCGTCAGCATCTCATTGATGTATGCTTCTAGCACTCACGCCTGGGGGCTGATACATGGACACGGGACTCGTGGCACTGCGTGTGTCTGGGACATGCACAATATGGACTGTACGCCTATGATGGCCTAGTACACAAAGATCAATGTCCACACATCTCATTGGGTGATCGTGCACTTTTTATGGCATATGTGATATCATGTTGAACACCCTATCGACCCGCCACCCAAGTGAGCCCAACACACCCCCTCCACCCTCCTACCTCCCACCCGAACACCAGTGTCCAAAGATGCTCATTGTCAGTGGCCTGTCGCTATTGCAAGCCCCCTCTGCGGGTATCAGGGGCACCCCTGCCTGTGGAGCGCAGGTTCCTCCCTGATCTACGTTGGGGGCTGCCCTGGACGGAACTTGCAACGGATGATGTGTCTGCCTGCTCACGTCCATGCATGTCCCTAAGGGTTTGCGAGAGCTCAGTGAGCACACGGCGCACTGCGGCAAGTTCGGCACATACGTCTTTGGACATCGCATGCTGTTCCCCCCTCAGGCTCTCGGTGCTTCTCTCCATTTGGACTCTCAGGCTCTCGGTGCTACTCTCAATTTGTGCCCTTAGCGTCTCTGTACATCTCTCCATTTCTGCCCTAAGTGTCTCTGTTGATGTTTCTATGTCTGCCTTGGTGCCCCCACATTCATCGGCATGGTCCTTGAGGAGTGTGGCCATTTGCTGCTGTTGGACGATTAACTTGTCGAGGGACTGTTGCCTCTGCTGGGCCATGCCCATTTGCGGGGGTGTCACAGAGGGGCTGTTGTCCTCATGTTGCCTTGCCACAGGGCTTGGGGGGGATGGCCAGTCGTCGTCTTGTGGCTGCCCCTGCGTGGTATCCTCATGTTGTACGGGATGGGACAGACAGGGGGATTGGGACAGGTCATGGATGGATCTGACCTCGACATCCCCGTCTTCTGTGTCCGAGCATGCTGCCATCAATGGGGTGTCACCTATGGTGCTGCTGCCACCAGAGGCAGTGCCTTCTGTGGCATCCATTGGGGGGACCTGTGGTGGTGGTGTTGTGGCCATGCTGGCTGCTGGGGTGCCTGTTGATGTTCCCTCCTCTGTGCTACCACCTGATTTGTGCTGCTGCCGTGTCTTGATGCGTGCAGCTGAGGTGGAGGGTCTCTGGCCGTTGGTCTTGGCCCTCTTTGCAGGTGTGCTGGTAGGGGTGTCCTGTGGCTCGTCGTTTGGATCGGACCCTGTGGTGGAGTAAAGGAGGGCGAGGGTTATTGATGGGTCTGTGGGAATTGGAATGGCATTGTATCACATGCTTTGGGGTGGTACCTGAGGGTGATTTGGGTCGGGTCCTTGGAGGTGCTTTGATTTGTGTGTGGAGTGAGGGTGCAGTTGTTTGGCAGCCTGCAGTTTGGGTGTGCCTGCTGCACGTGTAGTGCGTGTATTAGGGGTTTTTAATTATTTATGTATTTATTGTGGGTTTTAACGTGCGCTATCAGGCCGATGTGTGTGGACCTTATCCTGGACATGTGTTTCTGTTGCACTATGTGGACGCATGGTGCTTCACATGGATGGACTGTGTGGCTTGTTATATCTGGCCCACCTACCTGAATCTTCGGATGTCTGCACTCCTTTCTCCATCCCTCCGACTCCCTCAATGCTCTCCATTCCGATGGTGGAGGCACAGATTTCTTCCCAGGGGGTCAACTTGATGGGTGATTCAGGACCTCCCCCGGTGGCTGTGGCAATGTTGCGGTTGGCAGAGAGTATGCTGCGGACGCGTATCCGCAGGTCGTCCCATCGCTTGCGGCATTGCTGTGGGGTGCGGGGTGCGGTCCCCACCGCACTTACCCGCTGTGCCACCAGAGCCCATATGGCCTTCTTGTTTGCAAGTGCCGTCCTGGTCATTTGCGTGGAGAAGACCACGGCAGCATTCTCCTGGAGGGTCTCTGTTAGCACGGTGAGTTCCTCACGGGAGAAGTGGACCTGCCGCTTGCGGTCGCACGCTTTCTTCGCTGCTTTTCCCATTTTTCTTGGTTTCGCTAGGGTGGTTGACGGGGTGGGGTGTGTCTCAGGGTAGTGTTTTTAGTGGTTGTGTGGTTTTAGTGTATTTATAGGTGTACGCCGGGATGTTTCCCGTTCCGGGCCCGTGTTTTAACTTCCGTTTCCGTATATTTCCGGCCACCGTACTTTGCGGTAGGCGCACACTGCGGTGACCGCTAGGAGGGGTGGCGGTATTGCACCTGGGGCCCCGTACGGCGGCGGTGTGGGCCGTTTTGGGGTCTTTTCCGCCATCGCGGACTTAGCACTTCCGCCATGCCGTGGTGCTCGTGCCCGATGGGTCGGAATGGGCCGCACTTTGCTCCTTCGTGCAATGGCGGAAACGCTATTTACGCTGTGGCGCTCCGGTCAGTCGATTTCCGCAAGGGTCGTAATGAGGGCCGATGTGTTTTATTGATGCGTGCTGATTTGCAGTGTGCTGCGTGCCAGCTTTTGGGAGCCATACCTCCAGGGGGCGCCATCATACCTCAGGAAGCAGCAGGAAGCTCATTTTTTTTTTAATCTTATTGTACGTATCTATTATATTTGATATTGTCTCTTTTTCTTATGTATATAAATTGTAAATAAATACATTTAAAAAAAGGAAGCTCGCTGGTGATGTATATGGTTGCGCGCCATCTTGTTTGCTCAAGACGCAGCCCATTGGCAAATGCCCTGCTTGTCATCTGTCAGAACTCCGCTCCAGTTAAAGGTGGGGAGAAGTGGTTATGGGGTCACCTGGAACCTGGGCACCCGTGTTGAAATCTCCTGCCTTCTCACCTAATCAAAGTATAGGCTTCTGGGCAAATCACTTTATTTCTCTTATGAGCCAAAGTTGGGGATTATCAGTAAAAGAGCAAGCACCGGTAGAATACGCCCTATAAACACTGAAGGTGTACATTTTATGGGCGTCCTCCCTTGATTGTGCCAGTCACGGTTTTACTGAGGATACCATTTTGCTATTGGTATTTGAAAAAAACATCTCTGAAAATCACAGTTCCACAGCCCCGCCATAGGCCAGCTCCTGGGAAAAAAGGAGCCTTCTCTCTTGTGAACCTGACTCATGGCCACCCAGTGAAGGAGGGTGGCTATGAACACTCCTCAATGTATACATCACTACAGTAACCCGCCCCCTGCACGGCTGAATACGCCTCGTCTTTGCTATAATCCTGGTGGCATGTGGTGAATGCGATGGCATTTGCTTTTTGAAATGTCTCTATATTATGCCACTGTATTAGTTAATACGCAGGGCTAACACTTCATGTGACCCCCCCCATCTCTGCACTACTTCAACTCTATCTCTGTTTACATCAAACCTCCTAGCTCCCCTCCTCTGTCCAAAATGCATTCTTTTCCCTGTAATTTTCATTAAATAAATAATAAATAATAGTTCTCTTCAGTTCCTCCACCCACCGTATTACAAAGCCTTCTGAAACCAGTCCAATATGCATTGTCTGCCAGTGCGTCTTTGTAGTTCAATTTCGGATTTTTGCACTGCAGTTTGTTGCCATTTTTCATTGGTAAAGAGGGTTAATGCTCAAGAGGAAGTTCCAGTGGCAGGAGGATGGGGGCTGAGTCACTTCCAGTAGAAAGCAAAGACACACTGACCTCTTTGTGCTGGCTGAGAGTCTGTCACATGTCAGACCCGTCCTATTTAACCATCACTGTTTTGGGTCCCACTTGAAGTGTTGTTTCTCTGTTTGCTTTGCATTTGCTCCTCGGCTGGCGATCACTGTTGGTTGGTCAAGGGGATCGTTGGATGCTCACCTGCTATATTCTCAGAAATGTAAATTCTCCAGGGTGAACAGATTTACAAAACGAAAACCCGGGACGACCAACAACATAAAAGAGGGACTAACCCCATTGCAGCTCTCCATTTACCGCCCCGCCCCATCACACCACCACAACCATCACCCAATCATATTTCCAGCACTTCTCCTTTCTATAAACTCTATATGATCTCATTTGTGCAGTTTTGTCTGTGAATCTTGGCAGGTTAATTCAAAACAAGCGTTTGCTCTAATTGATATTACATGGTTTGCTGTACAATCATTTCCAAGCCAGTCTCTGTGGCAGAGTCAGTAATTGTGACTTGTTCCTGAAAGGTTGGGGGTGCGAGCCAATCCTCCAACTTCACAATTCTGAAAGAGTTGTCAAAAATAACTGCAATTCTAATTACAGTAGCCACCCAACCATGCAAACCCCGGACGGGGTTTCTAAAATGAAAATACTCCCAGATCCCCGGGACGGAGGGTGATTTCCTCGGACTGTCCCGGGAAAACCAGGACGTCTGGTCACCCTACCTTGGGCCCAGTGCCACCGCTCGGTGAAGGCAGGCAGGTTATTGCATTGCTGCACATGGGGTTGTCTTAAACATAAACAGAAGGCTTATGACAGTGGGGGTCAGAGGAAGACCACCTCTTTTTTAAACATTTTTTTTACTTATTCTTGGTGCATTTTTGAAGCATTATTTTAGTGAAAGGTTATTTACATTGTTATTATTGAATGATTTGTAATTTATTTATTTCATTTTATTGTTTATAGTGAGAACCTTCCTCGAGAGCAGTAAAGCGCTTTACAGCGTGTGGAAGCCAGTGTTGGGCATGGCATATTTGGACAGTAGCTCAGTACCGTTGGCAGATGGGTGGAAAAACATTTTTAGTCGTGCGGGAGGGATTGATAGAAGAAGAACGTTTTTAGTTTTTATCGTTTTGCATAAGTGGAGGATCATGGTGGGCACGTTCTGAGCCTGCAGCGAGATGGAGCTCCAGGGGGTCGGGCCACGGAAGGAGAAAAACTGTTTGAAGTTTGTTTTTACAGAAAATCCTTACTTTGGGAGGAATTTGTAGTGGTGAAAATATGCTCCCACCCCACAGGCTCCCTTAAATTCTCCCAGATTTTCCATTTGAGGTCAGGGCACCCATTCACTCGCTGGGTCATGTTGCAGAGCATTTGTTAAGTGTAGCGTCTGCTGTTTCCAAGGCACCTCGCCGCCGATGGCTGTCTTGCTTATGAGAGTGTGGGCCTGCAGTTGAAACTGGAACCCCTGTGGGTGGGGGGATATTGTGATGTCCCTCAGCCACACTCTGTGTGTGAAGGCAATGCGGTGCTTCAAATAAGGCAGCAGAGGCATAGCAAGGATTGTGGGCCTGAAGCTAATGAAGTTGGGCCCACCTCAGTGACATTAGCATTTGTAAATGACCACACAGTACAGCTGAGTGGGCATTTACATATTCTGGGTGGGCCTTGCCCGCTCAGGCCCTACCCTATCTATGACTCTGGAAGGTAGGTTTTCCTATGCTGGAGACGGAATGGGGGCTGGGATTGGCATTGTGACTGCCTCCATTAACTGAAAGTTTACTCGGGTCCTCGTGTGCTTTGTATCAAGGATATATGTGCGGCTTGGCATACCGTAGGGAACCCAGGCCACCCCGTGCTCTTCTCCGATACCCGTCAGTCTGTCTATATGTGAGTCTTGCGTTTGGTCTTTAGGGTTTGGTGCCGGGCGATGTGGGCAGTCGCAGGAAAGAGTTATCCGTTTTGAGCTTAGTGGGGAGATCTTCACTCATATGAGTTCCAGAGGGATCCCTTGTGCCCCTGTGGGTATTGTCGGCCATCTTGTACCTGCATCCCTTTAGCCGCTAGCTGGTGCAGTGATGTTGGGTCAGACGTGCGTGGTTTTTCAAGTGTTTGAGTTGGTGTAATGTGCTGGGGCGTTGCTCTGCTTCGAAGGAGATGAGCTGATGTTTGTGGTAAACCCTTGGATGTTTCCCCTGGATCCAATGTGTAGGTGAACCGTTCAGCTGCCTTTCCCTTCGTCCAGATGGGTGTAGCAGCGTGGATTTGACTGCTTGCATCGGTTGATAAAGCGTTGGAATTTGTATTGTGGTTTAAAGTGCGTGATTGTGTGTCGGCTGCTTGCGGGAGGTGTCTTAACTGCAAGGGTATCTTTATTCATAACCTCCCTGTGTGTATTGATATGTTTGAATCTGCCATTTAGCATTTAGTGTTGATGTCTGCAAGCTGCTCCATGGCGGTCCCTGCTGCCCTTCATGAGTGCGATGGGTTATGTGTAGGCACATGGTCATCTCCGGCAATACAGTGATATATTTAGGAGGACGTGTCGACGGTGCACCCAGACAGCAACCCTTAGAACCACCTCGATCTCATATGTAGCTGTTTAATGCTTCCTTGTCATCTGCATGATCACGCGTGGAGGTCCCTCCATCGCATTGTGTTAAGTAGAGTGTTTTGTATGGGGATGGGTAGATTTGGGGTTTCTGATGTGTGTGCCTTGTGTTAGATGTTTGGGCCAGTGTGCAGATAGGGATTTAATGTATTAATAAGATGTGGCCCGGAGGTTGTGGGATATCCTCTTGAAAAGCGGTTTCACTTGTGGTCACTGACAAGAGCCGGCAGATATTTGGGAGTGTCTGAGGCAGTGGTTGTGGAGAATTGGTTGAAGCGTGCGTCCTACGCAAGGAGAGGTTGCGTCTGGTGTGTCATTGAGTTCCATATGGTTGAGGAGGAGGTGTTGGTTGTGAAGAAGGACATAGAAGTTGCAGGCATCGGTTTTGCCCTGGATAGTAGAGGTGTGTAAGGCATTCTTGTACCCGTGGGTTGGCGGTTAGGCTCCTTGGGTCCATATTAGGCAGGGCGCTGTCGAGGACGGCAGGAGGAAGTGGCAGTGGCTCGGTCTGATTGAAACTGTTGCCAGGGATGATTTAACAGCATGATTGGCGCTTTTAAGGTGGGCTTCAATGAGCTCTGATTAGGTGCATTGCAAGTGTGTTTCGCGCCACCCTTTAGGGGCCTGCTTCTAGGTGGATCAGATGCATTAGCGATGCACCACAATTCTTAGGACTTAGCTAGAGCAGAAATCGAAGGTAATATTACTTCAGATCGGCGAGAACATTCACTTTGATCTTAATGTGAAAAATGTATACGAGTTCACATATCCCCGCCCCCTCCCCATATCACTTCACGCAGTCCTCATGTATTGTGGGGCATGGGCAGTTCTCAAAACGTTGGTGTGCCATTTCCAATTGCTGGTCAGAAGCCATTTGGACAGGTGAAGAGTCAGACAGTTTGCCTGTCAGGTGAGTATGACATGATGAGACTATGGGGGTCATTACGAGTTTGGAGGTAGCCATGGTGCTATTAGTGCCATGGCTGCCTCCAAAGTCGTGTCCCCATTCAAAATACCCATTCCCATGGGGCTCGATGGGAATGGGGCGGGAGCTAATAACGGGCACGTTAATAACGGGCCTGTTATTAGTTCCCTTGTCCTTTAGCGGCTCCCACTAAGGACGGCTGGTTTTACCAGCCAGCCTTAGTGGGACCCGGCAAGAGACCTCGTAATGCGGCGGTAAGGGGTTAACGGCACTGGCATCCTTACCGGCACCGTTAACCCCTTACCGCTG
This sequence comes from Ambystoma mexicanum, assembly GCF_040938575.1. Taxonomy (NCBI): domain Eukaryota; kingdom Metazoa; phylum Chordata; class Amphibia; order Caudata; family Ambystomatidae; genus Ambystoma; species Ambystoma mexicanum. The sequence goes on along the minus strand of NC_090921.1, from coordinate 839,329,959 downwards.
CACTCGTAATGACCCCCTATGTCTCACAAACCCCTTTTCAGAGACTCCTTCCTGCTCAGAGGGTACCCGGTGGACCTGCTGGCTAGTCCACCTTGGTTTGAGGTCTGGCAGGAGGACTTGTGAGCTGGCTAAAGAGAAGGCGTGATTCAGCGATGGGGCAAGATGATGAAACAACATACGTTTGCGCTGGCACGACAGATCAATAGAAGGTGCATCTGTTGCCATGGGCATGTGAAATCACATAGCAGCCATTTTGTATCACCAAATTGATAGCAGTTGGACTTTGCCCTAAAAAATGAAAAGAGAACGGACTCCTCTTTCGTCTTTGTAATAAGTATGTTTTGTCGATCGGAAACTAGTCGAAACAGGTGCAGTGCGAGAGATCCCCCCATTTCCGACAACCTCATTGTTTTATTATTACCCTAACACTGTAAGAGAGCTCTGATTACTCTGCATGTTCTTTGGTTTGGGCATTTGGATGGGATTCGACTGACTAAATGCATATGAAGTACTTGATCTGTGGTCTAGGGCTTATGAGGAGTAACCGTAGGATCTACTGGGAATCCTGCTTCACTGACACTTGATTAGCACTTTATTCCGTCCAGACTGTCCCAAGGTTCGAGGAATGCGGGTCAGGGATAATTCTCCAGCATGGGGTCTGGCATGGATTCACATGCTCATTCCCCGTCGTCAGGCTGGGAATCCTCGGTAAAGAAAAAACCAGTATCAGTTTCGTTTCTGATCTGTCTTTCGTAGTAATAACCAATCACTGGTCTCTGCGTCATACTGACCACAGCCAATGACTGCCCTCTACCTAAGCACCGCCTCTGGCAGCCATCTTCAGATTTTTACCGCACGTTCATGTGTTGGGATCCTCGTGCTATTGCTCTCGAGCGTTAGTGCTATTTTTCGCGTTTTTTCACAAAAACTCGATTCTTTCGGTCAAAAGAGCCTCAAGCTCCACCGATCCTACATCCGATCAACGGGGACCCGTGTCGGATTCGTCTGCGCCCCTCAAGGGTGAAGATTTCGTCGAGCTACGCTTCGGAGGACTCCAGAAGCTTCTCAGGCCCGGTCTCGGAGATGGCCCAGGAGAAGGGAAGCTCGACGCCCGGAAAGCTGTTCAGGGTCTGCCCTGGATGCCAGCTGCAGAACGTCTTTAAGGAGGACGAACACTCTTTCTGCCTTTACTGCCTTCATGAGGACAAGACGCACGTGGAGAAGGACTGTGCGTTTTGCGGCAACATGTCGGAACGGACCATGAAGGACCGCCATCAACGTCTCGCCAACTGGCTGGAGGGTAAGAGCCCGTCTGGCGAGAAGAAGAAGAAACCCGAGCGGTCTTCTAAGACCTTTGAGGGCGCCCCGGCGACGGGGGCCCAACATAAGGCTAAGCACCGCGAGTCCGCTGGCACCGGGAGCGCCGAACGGTCGGGCTCTACGGGCGCCAGGCAGGGCGCACCCTCCCCGGCACCATCAACCACGAGCCAACGCTCTGGGTCGGGTAAGAGGAAGGCCGAGCACCCGGCGAAACTCCTGGAGAGGCCCCGGTCGAGCTCTAAGGCAGAGGAGGAGCGTGGCAGTGCCCCCTCCCTCAAGGATAAGGCGGTGAGCGCACCTAAGGTGGTGAAGGCCTTGATCCATCCGACCAAGCCCTCTATCGAAACGGTCGCGGCGGCCCTGGCTCAGCCTGTGAAGGCTGCGCCAGTGGTGGCGACCGCGGGGCCCAGAATCTCCCTGCCTCCTCGGAGGGAGTCTTCTTTTGTGCCCATCGATAGGACCCCCGTGAAACCCTCCGTGGGGAAGAAGAAGGGGGGGCAGGGCGTCGTCGTAGATTCGGCCTCAACCTCAGAAGAGGAGCTGATCGAGGTCTTAAGCCACGGCCTAGGCGTGGAAGAAGGCCAGCCCGTCGGAATGGACCCCGACGCAGGTGACGACGACGACGACATCGTCGAGGATACCGACGGGGCCCCTGCTCGCCCGTCGGATTCCCCTCTGCCAGCGCCGCAAGACAACTCGGCGGCCATTTTGTTGGCTATACAGTCCTTATGCTCCGAGATAAGGACGAGACTACCGTTACCGACGGAGGAACCTTTCCCGTCGGGGGATCCAGAACCGGGACCTTCTGGTGTTCCCCCTACCAAGAAAAGAAGGATCCATCCACCACCTCCTTTTCAACCGTCGCGCACCGTCCAGCCCTCTCCCCCGTCCACCCGAGGGGATGATACGGGAACTGACACGGCAGCGACGGGTACGGACGACGAGGCATACGACGAGGATATTCCGTCGTCGCCTCCCGCCAGGGCTTCTCCGCCCGACGAGATCGGATCTTTCCACTCCATGATCTCCAGGGCTTCCGAGCTTTTCCAACTCTGCCCTGAGGAGAAGAAAAAGGAAGGCTTCCTTTATCAGCGGCGCGAGGCCAAGAGGAAGACGGTCCTCGCAGTGCCTCTGTTGGACGACATTTGGGATGAGGGCCTTTCCCTCCTCAAGAACCCTTCCACGACGCCAGCTAGAAGAGACCGGTACGAGAAAAAGTACCGGGTCCCGGACACGGCCCCCCTGTGCCTCCGGGCGCAGCCTACCCCGGATTCCGTCGTCTCCGCGGCAGCCAGGAAGAAAGCGGGGGGGGGTGCGGCCTCCACATCGACTTCCCCGCCGGACGGCGAGGGAAAGAAATTGGATGCTATGGGACGTAGAGTCATCTCGTCGGCAGCGACGACGATTAAAGCGGCCAACGCCTTGGCTATCGTGGCTCGCTACGACAGGGAGCTCTGGTACAAGATAGCTCCCCTGCTGGATTTTCTGCCGGACGACAAGAGGGCGGAGGCCCTGGAGATCCTGCAGGAAGGTGAGGTGGCCTCGGACCACGCCATCACCGTGGCGACGGACATCGCCGACACTGGGTTCCGCCAGCTGGGCAACGGCGTTTGCCTTCGACGTCGTGGATGGCTCAAAGCTACGGACTTCCGCCAAGACGTCCAGACCAGAGTCCTGGACATGCCCTTCGACGGGAACAACCTGTTTGGGAAGACAGTGGACGATTCCCTTCAGGCCATCAAGGCGGATACTGAGACGGCCCGGGCCCTCGGAGTTCTGCAGCAACGTCGGACGCCCTTTCGGAGCAGCGGAGGCAAGGGCGCCTCCAGAGGTTCCGGCGGCGGTTTCGCTTCCTACCGTCAAGCGGCCCGCTCGTCGTCGCAAGAGGCCTACAGAGGACGAGGCAAGTCTAGCGGACCCCGTCGTCGTCGCCCAGGAGGTCAAGGCGGCAAGGCCGCGTCCAAGCAGGATTGAACCGGCTGTGGGGTCGGGCCCCCACCGGAGCACCCCGGTGGGAGGCCGGCTGGCGGGCTTCGTCAGCGTGTGGGAGTCCATCTCCACCGACCGTTGGGTGCTGGACGCCCTGGCCCGGGGCCACGCGCTCGAGTTTCAAAGAAGGTGCCCGCGTGTCCCCCCCGTGGCCAGGAAAGAACTTCACGTCCCTCAACTTCTCCTGGAGGTAAAGGCGATGCTCAGGAAGGGCGCCATCGAAATCGTCCCAAAGAGGCTTCGGGGCTCCGGAGTTTACTCGAGATACTTCCTCGTGAAGAAGAAGACGGGAGGATGGCGCCCCATCCTAGACCTCCGACGTCTGAACAAGTTCATCAAGGCGCAGAAGTTCCGGATGGTCACCCTCCAGCACGTCCTGGGCCAGCTGGAGGAAGGGGATTTCCTATCGTCGTTGGATTTGGAGGATGCCTACTTCCACATTCCCATCCTAAAGGGGCACCGAAAATTCCTCAGGTTCGTGGTGCAAGGGCGTCATTACCAGTTCAGAGCCCTCCCCTTCGGACTACGGTCGGCACCCAGGGTATTCACCAAGTACCTCGCACCGGTGGCGGCGCAGCTGCGCCGCGAGGGGATCCACGTCTACCCCTACCTGGACGACTGGCTCATCCGCGCCAAGACGAGGGAACTCGCCGTGGTTCACACGGCAAGGACCGTCCAACTCCTCACGGACCTGGGATTCTTCGTGAACTACGCCAAATCCCACCTGGTGCCCGCGCAAGTCGCACTGTTTCTGGGAGCGAGGCTCGACACAGTGTCCCTTCTGGCCTCCCCGTCGGAGGAGAGGACCAGGACCATCTTGGGCAAGGTGCAACGGATGTTGGTGGCCGACGCGGCCAAAGTGAGGTCCATCAAGTCCCTCCTCGGGATGATGTCTTCCTGCATCTACCTCATTCCCATGTGCAGGCTCCGGATGCGCCCGTTGCAAGAATTCCTGGATGCGCGCTGGATCCAGACGACGGGCAGCTTCGAGGAAAGGATCAAGCTCGACGAGAACTTCCGACGAGCGATACGGTGGTGGGGCACCCGCGCGCATCTGACGGCGGGCATGGACTTCCAGACCCCAGCCCACCAGGAGACTGTGACTACGGATGCCTCCCTGGAAGGGTGGGGAGCGCACACCGAAAATCTGCACGCAAAGGGACTCTGGCTCCCGACGGAGAAGTCCCTGCATATCAACGTCCTGGAGCTCCGTGCAGTGTTTTGGGCCCTCAGGTCTTTCCTTCCGTCCCTCAAGGGCAAGGTGGTGAGGATCTTCACCGACAACACCACCACCATGTTTTACATCAGGAAACAGGGCGGAACCAGGTCCCCAGCGCTGTCCAAGGAGGCGCAGGACCTGTGGCATTGGGCCGTCGCCCAAAGGATTTTTCTGGTGCCGTTTCATCTGGCAGGGATAAAAAACACCATCGCCGACTCACTCAGCAGGGAGCTGCGCTCGTGCCACGAGTGGGAACTACGGCAGGATCTGGTGGATCGCCTCTTCCGACGGTGGGGCACACCCCAGATCGACCTGTTCGCGACGGCGACGAACACCAAGTGCCGGAGGTTCGCCAGCAGGTTTCCCCAGACGAGGAGCATGGGCGATGCTTTCTCGTTCCCCTGGGAGGGCCTGTTCCTCTACGCGTTCCCTCCCTTGCCTCTGCTAATCCGGCTAGTCAACCTGCTCAAGAGGTCACGGTGCAGGATGATCCTCGTCGCACCCTCGTGGCCGAGGCAGATATGGTTCCCGGACCTTCTGGACTTGTCAGCGTCCCCGCCGATCAAGCTGCCGGCGGACGCGGATCTACTCTCCAGGGAAGGAGGCGCCATCCTCCACCACGACCCGAAGTCGCTGAACTTGCAGGCCTGGCTCCTGCAGCGCTAGAGTTTGGAGGATACGACATACCGGCCGACTGCAGAGAGGTTCTTGCAAAGGCCAGGGCGTCCTCGACTCTTAAATGCTACGGACACAAATGGAAGAGGTTCTCTGTCTGGTGCCACGCACAGAAGATTAACCCTCTACGGATTACGGCCCCCCAAGTACTGCCGTACCTGCTGACGCTGGCCAAAGCTGGACTGGCACACGCGTCCATCAAGATTCATCTTGCTGCGATCTCCCGATACACCAGAACCACGGGGCGGACGTCCTTGTGGTCTCATCGTCTGGTGAAAGAGTTCATGAAGGGACTGTTCAGATCGTTCCCGCCGGTGAAGGCTCCGGCCCCGGCGTGGGAGCTCAACGTGGTGCTGACCAAGCTCATGGGACCTCCGTTCGAGCCTCTGCACTCGGCTCCGTTGAAGTTTCTATCGTGGAAAACTGCTTTTCTTGTGGCCATCACCTCCGCACGACGAGTGGGAGAGATCCAGGCCCTTTCCTGCAAGGCCCCGTACTTAACTTTCCACGACACGAGGGTAGTGCTCAGGACGCACCCCTCCTTCATGCCCAAGGTACCGTCGGAATTCCATCTCAACGAACCCTTGGTGTTGCCTGTATTCTTCCCGTCGCCTTCGTCGCCGGCTGAGAGGACTTTGCACTCGCTGGATGTAGCTAGAGCGCTGAAGTTCTACGTGGACCGCACAAAGTGTTTTCGGAAGACGTCACAACTCTTTGTGAACTTTGGACCTGTTAATCAGGGGAAGGCTCTCTCGAAGGCTTCCATTTCCAGATGGCTCTCCGGCTGTATCATGTACTGTCATCGGTTGGCAAACCGACCTCTGCCCGGCCGTCCGAGAGCCCATTCCACCAGAGCGATCGCAGCTACCACGGCGTTCCTTTCTGGTGTGCCCCTGCTGGACATATGCAGGGCTGCTACGTGGAGGTCGACGCACACCTTCACGAAGTTCTACTGCGTCGATCGGGATTCCAGGGAGGAGTCCAGGGTCGGCCAAGCAGTGCTGCGCAACCTGTTCGCCTGAGGTGAGCCTGGTGAGGAGGTAAGATGCTTAATGTTGAGTTTGATGCTATGCTTAATGTTGAGCCTTTGCCACCTCCCGTGGTTGTGCATGTGTGTACTGCTATGTATTCTTTATTCATGAGCATGTGAATCCATGCCAGACCCCATGCTGGAGAAGGAACAAGTTACTTACCTGTAACTGTTGTTCTCCAGCATGGGTCTGGCATGGATTCACATGCGAACCCTCCCGCCTACCCCTCTGCGGCTCTTCACTTGGTCATACTGCCACTTCACGTGCTTCCAAATCTGAAGATGGCTGCCAGAGGCGGTGCTTAGGTAGAGGGCAGTCATTGGCTGTGGTCAGTATGACGCAGAGACCAGTGATTGGTTATTACTACGAAAGACAGATCAGAAACGAAACTGATACTGGTTTTTTCTTTACCGAGGATTCCCAGCCTGACGACGGGCAATGAGCATGTGAATCCATGCCAGACCCATGCTGGAGAACAACAGTTACAGGTAAGTAACTTGTTCCTTATACTTCCCCCATGCCACAGTCCAATATTGTGATGCATGCAGAGAGGGTGAAACTTCAGCCTGGCCACAGTGCCATCATGTGCTCAATGGCGTTCAGAGAAGACTATACTGCTTCCCTGATAGCCTGTCCAATCATAGCCCTCGGTAGAGGTTGAAGATGATAACCATTGTTCCATACCACTACCCAATGGTAGGCTGCTCTGTTCTGAGATGATGACACCCTAACCCTGCCACAGTGTCAAATCACTTACTTTGTTACATTCATAGATCCTGACATTTCTTGAGTACCATAGTCCAATCATACTCCCGGATTGTTGGGTTCGGAGATGGTTGGGCTTCTTCCCAGTCATAGCCCAATCACATGCTCCCTTGCGTGTGGAGATAAGGCCCCATCCTCTAGGTTACTAGTCCTTAACTGGAGAGAACGACGCCTCTTCCATTGCATGGTATCCAATCAGATAGTCAGTTTGCCATAATGACACGTAATTCGTGCCATAGTGTGGCAAGAACGGCTGGTTGTCTTGCCCAGCATGCTACTTCTTTCCTCGCGCAGTTTTGGATATCATGCGCAAATCAGAGAAAATGTCACGTCTTCTTCACTATAGTCGAAACACGTGCTCACTTTCAGGGTTGATGATACACAGGACCACATGCTCTGTTAGGTTGAGACAAGATGACCCTCTTGACTTCCACAGTGTGTAATCTCAGACTGGATATAGGTTCCCACTGCTGTTTGCCGCACCGGTTCCAGTGCACTAGCAACTAAACACTGTAGAATTGTGGGAGGCCACTTTCCGACTCCAAGGCCTGCTCCTGGCAGAAGCGGTTAGGAATGCAGGTGGAATGTTTGCCTATCGGGGAGCCATTGGCAGAGAAGTTGATAAATATTTAAACTGGCATTAAGCAAAGTTCAACCATATTGGTGCAGTGGCACCTTAAGGAGATAACATATCTCTCTGAATCATTGAGTATCAAGCATGTGATTGCAGCCTGGCTGCTTAACCCCTTAAGAGCCAAGGACGACTATACTCGTCCTTTTTGCATAGACTTGCATACTATCCTGGCCCTTTCTTGTCGTTCTTTGAGATTAACGATTGAGGGATGAAGTAGCTGTGGGTGTTACAAAGCACGCTGAGTGGGTGCCCTTATGCAGCTCAACTGCTGGGTGTATTCGGCGGGAGCTGTGAGACCTGGCACCTGGCCATTTCTATTCCAATTTACAAAGGTCAGACATTTTGTTTCAAAGACATTCGGATCTGGGGGCACAGCAGGGATTTATGTCACCTCAGGCATTTTGTCATTTTACTACCTACACTCATACTCTCTGACAATGGGGCCGAATATACTGGATGAAGGGCCAGTCTCGTACATAACACCAAATGCGACCTCCAACTTGTGTATACATTACTACTGCTCTGCAGGAGTAGAGGGACGGGTAGTGGCTAAACCACCTACTCAGCCCCACACCACACCTACACCAGCAGTGACCCCAATCATAAAGGTAACGCAGAAAGAGCATGAACGGTATAGCTCCTTCACCCCCGTGTAGCACAGGCGTGTCTTACGATGGGGTGTGAGCTGGTAAGAGCAGCAACCCAACCCAAACAACTTACGTACAATGGATCCAAAACAAAAGAATGTCCAATCAAGGTTGCATACAAATATAGACTTCTAATCAAACAATAAAATTCAGCCAACGAAGCAGAAAGCACTAAAGAAAAACACCTCTGTAAAAGAAAAACACAGAATGCAGACTTTGGTGGAAGGGTACTCTGGGTAGATGAGCAGGGGTGTTCAGGCAGTAGACTTGTAAATATTTTGCTGTTTAAGGATAAGATAGAAAAGGCTCGCTTAAAAGTCACTATGATTTTAAAAAGTGACCAGTTGATAGGGCCTCTTCGCAGTACCTGTATTCTTGTCTTTGGTGCTCAGCAGCATGGAGCTGGGCTTCTTGGAGCTTTTGCCAAAGTTCAACAAGCGTTGTGACATTAGAGTTGAGGCAATCTTACTGACGGCTGGCACCGAGTCGGTTCGAATATGCTTTCTCCCAATAGGTTGAGTGTGCAATTGAGACGGCGTGACACTGGGCCTCATTACAAGTCCGTCGGTAACCCTGCCGGTGCTACCGGCGGGTTTCCGCCAGACTTGCAATATTTACCGGCGCCGGGCTTGCCAGTAACACCGGGGGATTACAACCCCGGCGTTCCGGGAAGTCAGGCGCCCGTAAATTGTAAATCCACATTCCCATTTGAGTCCCAGAGGACTCAATGGGAATGGGGACCACAGAAGCACCGGCATCGTTAATAACGGTGCCGGTGCTTCCATGAAACTCTGCGGGACGGCACCCGCCCGTAGAGTCATACTCTGCCGGTCTGGTAACAACGGTGCTGGTAGGCTTACTGGCACCGTTGTTACCGTACCAGCACAGTCGTAATGAGACCCACTGTCTTCTAATGGTTCAGGGGTTAGCAGTTGAATTGGGGGCAAGATGATGGTTCTACTGGGCCTGGTATGAGACTGGTATGTCGATTGCTTCCAGCAGAGGAATCAGTGCTTAAGTCAGTTACTCCCTTGACTTAAACTGGCGCCTAGCTGTTTTGAAGTGCAGCAATCAATTCGGAATTTGCGTAGAGGGCCCAAAGCTGCACCACAGGTCCTGTGCCGGCTTGGTGTGGGTCAATCGCGGTTGATCTGGCTCAAAGATTTCTCAAGGCATTGAAACAGTATTTCTGGACTTCTGAGTTGCCGGTAGTCCCAATCCAGGCGTTCCAGGGCAAGGTGAGTCCTTCTGTTTTGCACTCCAACTCCAGGGGGATTGGTCGCCCCCTACAGGGGATACTACACCACCAGTGAACAGGGTCTTGGCTCTCGTGCCGGCAGCAGAGAGATATGATATGGCATTTGTAACGCGCCTATACACAAGTGTTTCAAGGCGCGACGAGGCAGGGAGGAGGGAACAGGGGGAAGACAGACAACGATCCTACTAGGCCAGGTGTCATTCAGATCGCGCAAGTGCAGGGGTAGGTGGAAGGGAAAAAGTGCAAGGGGAAAGGGGAGAGGGGGAAGTGCTGAACAGGGTAAGTAGAATAAAAAATAAATAATAAATAGGGCCAGCTGTTGGCAAGTGCAAGGTAAGTGCAGACAAGTGCTGGGAGGGGGGGGGCTGTAAGGGATGCAGAGACAGTCCCGCAGTGCTGGGGTTGCCAGGGAGGCAGTGCAAGTGGAGAGTGGCTGGGCCAAGGACCGAGGTCGGTGAGAGTGGCCCAGGTGCAGGTTCAGTGCAGTTTCAGTGAAGAAATTAGCAGGGGAGAGGGAGAGAGAAAGCAGAACCAAAGAGGAAGGTTTTGAGGTGCTTCCGGAACCGAAGATGGTTCTCCTCAAGTTTCAGGGAGGCAGGAAGGCTGTTCCAGAGGGAGGCCCCTGCCACAGAGAGAGATCTACCCCCAGCTCGTTGCTTCGAGAAGCGGCTGACCCTGAGGGAGTTGGAGACAGATGAGCGAAGGGCTCGGGAAGGAAGATATTTAGGAAGAGAGAGTTGAAGGTATATAGGCCCCAGGCCCCAGAAGGCCTTGTGGACAATGCAGAGGGTTTTGAACTTAATCCTCGCAGCCACAGGGAGCCAGTGTAGAGATTTCAGTCCTGGAGAGATACGGTCCCTGGGCTTGAGGCCAAGGACAAGTCTCGCAGACCTGTTCTGGATGAGTTGCAGAGGGCGGAGAGTAGAGGCAGGCAGATTAAGATAGAGGCTGTTACAGTAGTCCAGCTTCGAGAGAACCAGGGCTCTGGAGACCGTGAGCTTCTGGGGGAAGGAGAGGAAGGGAAGAATACCTCTGAGGAGGTGCAGCTGGTAGTGAGACTTCTTAGAGACGTCAGTAATATGAGGAGAGAAGGAGAGTGTGGAGTCGAAGATGACCCCGAGGTTTTTTGCCTTGCAAGTAGGAGCAGGAAGCGGGCCAAGCGAGGCTGGCCAGAGCGCTGCAGGGAAGGAGGGAGTGGGTGTGCCGATGAGTAGAATCTCAGTCTTACTGGCATTAAGGCAGAGGTCATTGGCGGCACACCATTCCTGGATGGCAGACAGACAGTCGGAGATGAGGGAAGGAGAGGAGGAGGCCGAGGGTAGCCTGAAAATGAGCTGGGTATCATCCGCATAGCACTGAAAGTTGGGGCAGAGAGTGGCGATGCGGTGGGCAAGGAGTGCCAGATACTGGTTGAACAGCCAGGGAGAGAGATTAGATCCCTGGGGGACACCACAGGTAGAGAAGAAGATGTCAGAGAGGAAGGACCCCAGTTGGACCTGGGAGGGTCGGTTGGAAAGGAAAGAGGTCAGCCACGCCAGAGCCTGACCAGTGATACCCAGGTTATCACGGAGACGGTTGAGCAGGATGGCATGGTTGACAGTGTCAAAGGCAGAAGAGAGATCGAGCAGAATGAGAACACACGGAGTGTTGGAGTCGAGGTTTGAGAGCAGGTCCTCACGGATGTTCAGGAGAGAAGTTTCCGTGCTTCTGGCAGCTCTGAAGCCAGATTGATGGTCATGAAGACTACCAACAGATTCAGCATGGAGGTTGAGCTGGGAGATGGCCAGTTTCTCCAGGAGCTTGCCCAGGAAGGGAGTGATGGATATTGGGCGATAGTTAACACAGAAAATCACCCACAAGGTGGGGGTGGTTAGGGGATAGAGCTCTACTCTGCCTTTGAACATGTCTGTTTTCACCTCTATGGCAGATGAATTCGTGGCAGACTGTACTCCAACTAGCGAATCCTTCTTTTCCTTGTAAAAGTCCTAAGATGAATCAAGGAATGAGGGGGTGCCTCTATCTCATTATAAAGGAACAATGTCACCTGGGATTGGTCTAAACAAATACTGCTGTAAGCAGTCCATTCCCTGTTGTTGTAACAAGTGACCCTTGCCTTTTGATATCATACCCTTGGTGCCTTGTCCTGCAGGAAATGAGAGGTATTTCAGTGCTGCCTTTGAAGCACCAGCCCCAAGTAGATCTCCTGGTAAAAGTTCCTTGGCCCTCGTAGGACGGCGTAGCCCGTCGTTCAGGGAGATCAAAAGGCAACTGCCGGGCCTTTGCGCCACATACAGAACAGACACTAATACACGCCCGCCCGGCCATAACTGGGTTCTGCAGCTGCCTTACTCTTTCTGTGGGTATGCAATTTAATTTCATATAAGCCATCTCTAGGCACTCAAAGCTGGCCTGTTCATTATTCAAGCAATATTGCCTGGAGCTGCAGGCGATATGGCATGCTATATGCCTGAGTGAAGCATGGGTTCATAAGGTGGACTATGGGATTACAACATCCTGTGTTGCACATCAGCTCAGGATGATATCTGTTAGAGCACTGTGGGCTAATTCTTCCCAAAAGGCTCTAAAAACATTAAAGGATGACTACCCCGCGATGTGTGCATGGCAGCCTATGGTAACGTGTATGTCTTTAATGTCGCTGTCCCAGTTCGGGCAGCATGGATGAGGCCAGTAAAGAAAGGGCCAAGAATGTAGCGGTTAGCGCTGGCAGTGTGCCACGGGACTGTCAGGTGCAAGTCCTCCTCTTCCGGTGTTGTGACAGCACAGAGCAGTCAAGGAGACAATGGACATTTCCAAAGTGGGGTGTGATGATGGCAGGAGGTGGCAGATGCCGGGAGCAGTATAAAATCATGGGCGGATGAGTGGATGGAGGTGGTCAGCGTGTGACACACAGATTGCCGGGCCAGAATCCTGCGAACCAGCAGGATCCATGGCTTCAATAGCGATCATTGCTAGGAAGTCATAGATCCCAGTTGGTTCACATGATTCTAAAGCTCCATTCTGGGTGCCCATCACGGTGAAGCTTTTCCTTAGCTGGATTAGGGTTGGCTTTTAAATTAACCTTAGTGTAACATATCTTACAGTTCAGAAATGCGTCCATCTTGTTTCGTACCGGACGCAGCTGCTAATTTTGAAATTACTGCCCTTTCTACATCAAAACTTTTGAAAACGTGCAGAAGGATTCTTTCTTTAGGACAGTTTTCACCAAGTTGCGCGTTGGTTTATGTAGTCTCAAATACTGCCACCTTGTCACAAATAGATTTTTTACTACGCTTTGCTTGTTTTTGCTGCATTCCATTTTAAGGCCGTTAGAGGTCTTACCCATTTGTACGTGTGTTGATGGTGTGATTGGACTGAATCTTTTAAAGATATTCTACAATTTGCCCATTTCTAGTGTTTATAGGATTTAACTTATTTAATGTATTGCTTTTTCAACTCTCATAACATTCCACTTACTAAATGCTTTCTGAGAAATGGTGTGAACACAATTGTGCTATTTGATTTTCAAATGATTTAATATTTCTCAATTTTATTGGTCATGAAAACATACAGCCAAGACTATACTTCTTGTGCTGGACAATTTATAGATGTATTTCTTAACATGACAGGTGTATTTGTAGAACCCTTCTTTACCCTAGTGGGGCATCTTGGTGCTGATGCCAGATGTTTATCATTACCCAACTCAATGGTACTCATTTTCATTAACCTTGGAAGGATAAAGGGCCTAGAGGTCCCGCTGGGATTTAAACCTCTGGACGTGAGGTCAAACACAGATCCATGCAGTGGACGCATTAGTCAGCTGCACCGTGGCCAGGCTCACACGACTTATCTTTGAGCTGGAAAAAATTTGAATTGACAAAGAAAATGATTTTCTTCTTTGAAATGCTTGGGCCACCAGCGATTTTAAGTCAATCATCAAGATGTAAAGACATGGGAGTGGTGCATCGTTGTTTTAAAAAGGGCACAAATGAGAGGGGTATCTTTTTTTAAAAAGTGGTACGTATGGGAGTGCGTGCCCCCCAGTTTGTGAACTAAAAAGGGATGCCCCAGAACTGATGATTTTACATCATTGCAAATGTGGTGTTGACGTAAAAGCGCCAGGGTAAAGACTTACAACCCATTGGTTTTATCTCAGATTTATGTTCTATCAGTCCTTTATCTGACCTTTAAACACATAGAACACATCGTTTGTTTTATTTTTTATTGTATACAGTTTAAAAAAACCTTTACCAACCAGGTAGACACTAAAACTTGATTAAAATATGCAATAATTGCATTAATCACAATAAATACATCAAAAATAATTTAAAACATTTTCCCACCACAAAATGCAATAAAATTATCATGTTACATTATCCAATCTTCCTGAATATTTCCACAGATAAAAAGTGACATCACTCCAAAATGAAATATTAGTTTCAGAAAAAATGCAGTCAATCAAGTGCACAACTGAGTTTTCAGAAATACAACCACAGCTATCCCATCCGAAGTGTTCACCCTGCCTAAGCATTGTCTGCACATGTTTTCATCATTGTTCCGATTAATTGTCAAAAATAATTTCTCCAAATAGGCCATTCTCTGTGCGTTTAGTGCACTACAGCGCAAAACCAAATGTTTAACAGTTTCCACTATGTCCTTCTTCTTGCAGAATCTGCACATTGCATTGGCTGAGGTAATCTTTCCCCTCCTCAAAAGCACTTTCTTCGTCAACAACAAATTCCAACAAAATCTTAAAAGAATAGTTCGATAAAAGTAATTAGAAAAAAACTGAATTAAAAATGAGAAATAGATCCTCCCTTTTTATGCACATGGGCAAGGTGCTTCATGGAGGGATAACCATGAAATCGATCGATAGTGTTTACCAAGTCCATATCAAAAAGGGCGATTTTTACTTTATCCGGGTTCTGGGTCAAAACATCCCTCTCCAAGTTCAATTCACATAATATACTTTCGCAAGTCCCTCTTACATATGCAGCATAATTTGTGGCACCTCCCAAAGAGCCATTAAAATCCATTCATTTCTTCGTACAAAGAATCGCTGATTGGGGAAATTAAATTTCGGTACAACGACAACAATCCCCATTGAACTTCTCAGGGAAAGTAATCCTAGCTCAAATCTTATTGCTGCTAATGGAACAGCGTTAGGAATATTCAAAACCCACCTCCATATAGTTGCTTCAATTAGATCCAACCACTTTACAGCGACTTTCGCATAGAATTCCAATCCGTAAATAAATGTAGGAACAGCCTTCATTCAATAGAAATTGACTGCGGGTTTAATGGAAAAACATAAAAAATATTATCAGTTTTTACCAGTTGGTTTGATAGGTTAGTCGCCTTCTGGGTAAGCATGTGATGGGTAATCCTATATACTGGCGGGGCTGAAATGTGGAAAACCAAATGAACAATGCTGGTAGTGCACTTAAGTGAAGTGTTTTCAAAAGACCACGCCAATGTGCTACGTTTCTTGCCTCTCGACAATGCGAGAATTCGGGGTTTGGGCATATAAAATAAAGAACACCTATCATTATTGTCAAGCGGCAAAACGTGTTTCTGCATGACTTTCCCCTGTGCGTGGATGAGTTATTGCATCAGATGTTATCCCATTGCGACATATATCACTGCACAGTGAAGCACCTTTCTTATGGGAGCACACTTCTGCTGATAGAAGGAAGAAATGACCGTCTTTAGATCAATCACATTTTGCTTGCATAGTTATGTTAGTGGATGGTCTCCAACTGATTTGGATAATACTTGATCTGCACGTATTCGGTTTTGGTGTTTATGGTTTATGCGTTAACCTTATTCCTCGAGTGCCATTTTGTATGCCTTTAATTTATAAACTAGACGGCGCGTGCTTCGTGACTTCAGTGATAGTTTCATTTAATATATTTACTGGAAACCTCTTTGTATACATGCATTCCCAATTTCAGTCTCAAAATCTTCATCTCTTGAAGTAATTTGGCATTTTACTAAGATGTGGGAGTTTACTAATACCTTTTAACGAGACTGCATGTTCTGATTTGTAATGCAATAAAGTGTTTCTGTCCGTTTCTTTTGTATAAGGTGCTTTTATAAAAATCCCCTTCTCAAACGTAACTGTTGGGTCCAAGAAAACAAATGCTTGTCTCACAATCTGTAACTGTGAAGGTAATGAGAGGATGAAGGTAGTAATAGTGTACAATGGACAAAATAACATAGCCTTATAGCCAGAGGGTTGGTCATTATCACAGATTCGCTGAGGGAAAAGGTCTGTAAGGCTAGTAGCATTGACGTGTTGGGGGTTGTGGTAGTGAAGTGAGACATGGGCCCTCCTTACAACACCGGCGCTAAACCATGGTGCTATTAGCACCATGGTTGGTGCCAGTGTTGTAACGGGTCCGCCATGGTGAAATGGTGGAAATAGCTCCCCATTCCAAGGTTGGCGGGGCGGTATTTCCCCATGGCCCTTCCCCATTCCCATTTTTGCCCCATAGGGCTCAATGGGAATGGGGAAGGCGGCAATTAGTACCGTAATTGCCTGCGAGTTCCCTTTGCAGGTCCCTACTTTAACGGCTGGTCCATACCAGCCGTTCAGGTCGGGTCCCGCAAAGGGACCTCGTAGTATGGCGCTAAGTGGTTAACGGCGCCACAGCCTTTTACGACGCTGTTAACCACTTAGCGCATGGGTGCACAACATACGGCCTGCGGGCCAGTTGCGGCCCGCCATGCCCTTTTGACCGACCCGCGAGGCACAAAGACTTTCCTAATGGAGGGCGGCCCACGGCCGCCCTCCATTAGGAAAGTCTTTGTTGTCTTCCGGCCCGGTGAAAACATTGGCCCTCATTGGCTCAGCACACACACGCATCACGTTGCTCCTACGAGCCACGTAATGCGTGTGTGCTGCACCAATGGAGGGCCAGCACTACGGCTGGCGTGGTCCATAAGGCTTGATGCCGGAAGGCATTTCAGCCTTGGACCACGCCAGTCGTAGTGCGATTCCAGCGTTCCAGCTTACCTGCCGCTTATCTGCCTGCCTTCCAGCATGTCTCCGGTAAGTGGTCTGTTTGTGTTTGTGTGTCAGGTTTGTTTTGCTTTATGTTTGTGTGTGTATGTTGCGGGGGGGGGTGTCAGATGTGTATGAATGTTTGTGTTTGAATGTATTTTGTGTGTATGTTGAGATGCGGGCGTGGGGGGGTGTGTCGGATGTGTATGAATGTTTGTGTTTGAATGTATTTTGTGTGTATGTTGAGATGCGGGGGTGGGGGGTATGTCGGATGTGTATGAATGTTTGTGTTTGAATGTATTTTGTGTGTATGTTGAGGTGGGGGGGTGTGTCGGATGTGTATGAATGTTTGTGTTTGAATGTATTTTGTGTGTATGTTGAGATGCGGGGGTGGGGGGGGGGTGTCGGATGTGTATGAATGTATTTGAATGTATTTTGTGTGTATGTTGAGATGTGGCGGGGTGTGTGAATGTTTGTATTTGAATGTATTTTGTGTGTATGTTGAGATGTGGGGGGTGTGTGAATGTTTGTATTTGAATGTATTTTGTGTGTATGTTGAGATGCGGGGGTGGGGGGTGTCGGATGTGTGTCGGATGTGTATGAATGTTTTGATTTGAATGTTTTTTGTGTGCTGAGTTGGGGGGTGGGGGTTCGGGTCTGTATGGGTGCTTGTTTGAGAGTTTGCTGATTTGGGGGGGTGGGGGGTTCGGGTCTGTATGGGTGCATGTTTGTGTGTGTGCTGAGTTGGGGGGTGGGGGGTATGGGTCTGTATGGGTGCATGCTTGAGTGTGTGTGTGCTGAGTTGGGGGTTTGGAGTTGGGGGGTGGGGGGTTCGGGTCTGTATGGGTGCGTGTTTGTGTGTATGCTGAGTTGGGGTGGTGGGGGTTCGGGTCTGTATGGGTGCATGCTTGAGTGTATGTGTGTGCTGAGTTGGGGTTTGGAGTTGGGGGGTGGGGGGTTCGGGTCTGTATGGGTGCATGTTTGTGTGTGTGCTGATTTGGGGGGTGGGGGGTTCGGGTCTGTATGGGTGCATGTTTGTGTGTGTGCTGAGTTGGGGGGTGGGGGGTTCGGGTCTGTATGGGTGCATGTTTGTGTGTGTGCTGAGTTGGGGGGTGGGGGGTTCGGGTCTGTATGGGTGCATGTTTGTGTGCTGGGGTGGAGGGTTCGGGTCTGTATGGGTGCATGTTTGTGTGTGTGCTGAGTTGGGGGGTGGGGGTTCGGGACTGTATGGGTGCATGTTTGTGTCCTGGGGTGGAGGGTTCGGGTCTGTATGGGTGCATGTTTGTGTGTGTGCTGAGTTGGGGGGTGGGGGTTCGGGTCTGTATTGGTGCATGTTTGTGTGTGTGCTGAGTTGGGGGGTTTGGTTGGGGGTGAGGGGGCCATGGGGCATAGTGTTTGGTTGGGGGTGAGGAGGCCATGGGTGTCATGGTCTCTGCTTCCAAAAGGTCAGGGTTTTCCCAACTCCCTTGGAAGCAGATCCATAACCCAGGTTCCGAGTGCCAACCAGTCCCAATTGGGACCTTTTGGACCCAGTCCTGGCGCTAGTGGCACCAGGCTCATAAATATGCCCAGTCCCAGCGCTGGAAGCGCCGGGCTCATAATGCTTGGGTGGACTTACCTGCAGCAGACCATGCTGCTTACTTGCCTGCCAGTTGAGCCTCTGATCCTCTTCTGTTTGGAACTACTTTTCCTGTTGGGTGGGGCAGGAGCCACTCCCTAGATTCAGAACACTGGAACTCTTCTGGAAAGCAGGAACTCTTTTCTTACCTAGGCGTGGCTGTGGAAGGAGACACCTAAGCACTACAGGAGGCTATTTAAACCACACCCGATGGATGAATCTTGCTTTGCGTTATTCTGCATCCTCTGCAGCAGAACGCTCATCGTGTCTTCTGCATCTGATCCTGGGCCTAAGGAAAAAGGCTTACCATCCTGAATCCAGTCTTCAGCAACACCTATAAAGACAAGAAAGAACAGGTTAGCATTACGGTCTTCAGTGACAGCTCTTCACTTACCTGGTCCCTCGGCTGTCACCAACGCCTCGCGCTGCATTCCGGCATCTGAAAGACAAAGGCTTACCTACTCTTCGTGCGCTCCGGAGGTCTTCACACTGCATTCCGGCATCTGAAAGACAAAAGCTTACCAACTCTTCGCACGCTCCGGAGGCCTTCGGCGCTGCATCCCGCATCTGAAAGACAAAACAAGGTGCGTTTAAAGACATTGGGGAACTTTAATACTCACGTGCCATTACTCCTTTCCACATCTAACCCAGTGGGTATTCCGGCACCCTGCAGTCGCTCCGAACTTGTACCTGCAAAATAAAAAGACAGTTAGAGCGCATCGTGAAGCAGGCAACAAGCGCTTACTTACGTGCTTCCAGGCGCTTCTATTCATCACACGGGCTCCATCTTCAACTCACTTCAGCCCGTCATCCGCCATCGCCGGAACCCTGCAAAACAAGAGACATCATTACTAAAGACTTTAAAGACATTAGAATTACTCGAAACTTACCATTCGTGCAGTAAACGACGGACAGCAGTCCTCTGAAGTCAAGAGGCCTGCTCCCCTTATCCAGTGAAGAAACTGGTTACAGCACCCTGCCCCGAGGCAGATGGAGAGCACAGCGTTCACTTACCTAAGGTGAGAGTGTTAACCTTTGGGGTTCTACAGGAGAAGAGAAAGGGAAGAAGAGAGAGACATTCAATAACCCAGTTCCTTAATCCCATATTTTCTATCTGCAGACATCTTACCCTTCGAGTCAGACATACAGTGCACAGAGGTCCAGCCCAAAGAGCCAGCCGTGTGTTACACATCACCTTTGAAGATACGGTATACGCCCAGTCAAGACCGGCGCCTCTACGGGAATCAGGTGAGCGTTACAGAACGCAAAGCCTACCACAAAACTCCCGTCCAGGCGCTATGGAAACCTCGGATACCGACCAGCTAGCCCAGTTACTTCGGGAACTAAGGGCAGAAGTGCATGCAGCCCGTCAGGAAACGAACGCTCTAAGAAGGGAACTGTATTTCCAAGGAGCGAACAGATGATCTCGCTAGACAATTGCTACAGTCACAAGCCGGACAGACCCCGTTACCCGCATCTGGGGGAAATCTTCCTTCTACATCCTCTATGAATCCAGTGCAGATCAACCTACCTGGAAATGTACCTCTGGCTCCGCTCGAACGATTTTCTGGTGACCCAAAGAGGTTTGCAGTATTTATCAATCAGTGCCGGTTGCATTTCTTATGCCGGCCAGCAGCCTTTCCGACTGATCAAGCTAAAGTAGCTTTCGTGCTTTCGTACCTTAGTGGCAATGCGGCAGACTGGTCGATCCCTTTAGTAAATCAAGATGATCCGGTCCTCCATGATTTTCAAGCTTTTCAGCTCAGTATGGAAAAACTGTTCGCAAGACATTCACAGGGGCAGGCCTTGGACAATGAGCTTCTTTCGTTGCGACAAGGTAATCAAGACCTTTTGGCTTATATTGCGTCTTTCAACAGACTGATAGTGGAAACTCAATGGCCTCAGGACAAAAGGATTACGCTGTTTTATAGAGGTCTACGTGGAGAGCTCAAAGATGTGTTAGCCCAAGTAGTGAATCCCCCACAAGATTGTTCGGACTATATAGACTTAGTCGTTCAAATAGATCACAGACTGCAGAACAGGAAGGCTGATCGTTCCAAGTTTGATGCTCGAGTATTTTCCAAACCGCCAACTCCTTCCAAAGGAGTAGACTCCGGGGAACCCATGCAAATAGGGGGTCTGAAAGGTCCTCTAACACAAAAGGAGCGGGAAAGGAGAAAACAGTTGCAATTATGCCTCTATTGCGGAAACTCAGGGCACTTTCTTCGAGACTGTCCGGTGAAACCTGCCAAGAAGGCAGTAGGAGCTGCAGTTACCAAAGTTACAAACTCTGAGCAGGGAAACGACCTCGCCCGACAAGAATAGAGGTCCTCTTGCCGAGCGTGAAAACCAGTTCCGTGACCTCGCATTTCGTGATACTTATGGTCCTCATTAGCCCTGATAATCCGGATCGATTACATGCAATTGAAGCTTACGTCGACAGCGGTACCATCGGCAATTATGTGGATCATGAAATGGTTTTGAGGATGAATCTAACTCTTTGTCCCAAGGCTGTAAAGGACGTCATTACTACGGTGGATGGTACGGAGATAGCCTCCGGGCCAGTAACGCATACCACTCAAGAGGTGACGCTAGTAAGTCAAGATGGACACCATGAGAAGATCGTATTCGATGTGATCAAGGCCCCTCAGTTTCAGATTATTCTAGGAATACCTTGGTTAGAGAAACACAATCCTCTGATCGATTGGCGAGCAAGAACGGTCCAGTTTCCAGAATGTGTCTCTACTTGTCACCCTCCATCTGGTGTTGCACTGGCAGCAATTTCTTCAGAGACTCCCCAGTTACCTCCCGAATACCTAGAATACCAAGATGTTTTCCGGAAGGATCAGGCTAACTCTCTACCTCCTCATAGGTCTTATGACTGCCAGATAGACCTGATACCTGGATCTACTCCTCCTTGTAGTAGAATTTATGCCCTCACCGAGCCTGAGAACCTTCACCTTCGACAATACCTGGATCAATACCTGGCAAATGGGTTTATTCGTCCTTCCAAGTCCCCTGCTTCTTCAGCTTTGTTCTTCGTTCCAAAAAAGGAAGGAGACCTTAGAACTTGTATAGATTATCGCTCCCTGAACCAGATCACCGTTAAGAATAGATATCCGTTACCTTTGATCCCTGAACTCCTGGACCAAGTCAGAAAAGCATGCATATATACAAAGCTGGATCTTAGAGGAGCTTACCACTTGGTACGAGTAAAAGAGGGCGATGAATGGAAGACGGCCTTCCGCACCAAGTATGGGCTATTTGAATATCAGGTCATGCCCTTCGGACTTTGCAATGCCCCGGCCGCCTTTCAATATTTTATGAACGATGTCCTCAGAGAGCTCATAGATGTGTGTGTTGTTGTTTACATTGACGACATCCTCGTTTATTCTTCATCGGAATCTGAACATCGGAAACACGTGAAAATGGTCCTCGAAAGATTGCGTCAACACAAACTTTTCGCTAAGTTGGAAAAATGTGTTTTCAACGTGACTGAAGTTGAATTCTTGGGATTCATATTATCACCTGGCGGAGTGCGTATGGATTCAAAGAAGGTCGATACAGTTCTCAAATGGCCATCACCATCCTCCGTAAAAGGTGTGCAAAGCAGGTTAGGCTTCGCTAACTTTTACCGCAGGTTTATCCCCGAATTCTCTCGAATAGTCCAGCCCATCACTGCCTTGTTAAAGAAAAACAAACGTTTTGAATGGTCTACCGAGGCGGAACAAGCTTTCCAGGATTTGAAGACTAAATTTATCTCTGCACCAATCTTAAAACACCCTCACCCCGAACTCCCCTACATCGTGGAAACTGATGCTTCAAGCCTTGCCATGGGGGCAGTTCTATCACAAAAGGACCCGGTAACCAATCAGTTGCATCCCGTGGCATTTTGGTCCCGCAAATTCTCGCCTCCTGAAATCAATTACACGATTACTGACAAGGAACTTCTGGCTATCAAGTCTGCCTTTAAGGCTTGGCGGCATTATCTGCTGGGGGCCCGACACACCGTTACTGTGATTACGGATCACCGAAACCTGCAATATTTGAAAACCGCAAAAGCCCAATCCTCTAGACAACTCCGTTGGGCACTATTCTTTGCCGAGTTTGACTTCATAATTACCTATCGACCTGGTACAAAGAACGGTAAAGCTGATGCCCTTTCTCGGATGGGAGTGGAAGAACACTTGATCAACCCTAAACCTGTACCAATCATTCCCGAACAAAGAATTCTGGGTGTAATTGCCACAGAATCCATAGAGGAAGTTAAGGATAAAGCCAGGCAACTTGTAACTCCAGCAGACATACAGAATTGGCATCTGCAGGGAAAGGACTTTGCAGTAAAGGACAACTTATTGTATTTCCAAGAACGATTATACCTACCCAGCACAGATTTACAGAAAAAAGTAATCTCTTGTTATCACGATTCTTTAATGGAAGGACATCCCGGTATGGCCAAGACCTCAGAAAAAATCAAGCGCTACTTCTGGTGGCCGTCTTGGAAAAAAGATATCAGAGACTTTATAATGTCCTGTGGAGTATGCGCCCAAAACAAGAGTCAAAAGGAAAGACCAGCAGGCCTCTTACGCCCTATTGACATCCCACCTCGCCCTTGGCATACGCTTTCTATGGACTTCATCACCGATCTACCTCCATGCTCCGGATACAATACGATTCTAGTAATCGTGGACTTATTCTCCAAGATGGCGCATTTCATTCCGCTCAAAGGCTTGCCAACAGCAGCAACTCTGGCCCGAGAATTTCTCGAAAACATCGTCCGACTGCACGGTTTTCCTTCGGTTCTAATTTCGGATCGAGGTAGTCAATTTATTTCTCATTTTTGGCGAAGTTGCTGTCGGTCGGCTCAAATTGATGTGAGACTATCGACCAGTCACCACCCTCAGACCGACGGACAAACCGAGAGGACCAATCAAACTCTGGAACAGTATTTACGTTGCATGCTGCAACAAACTGAAAAAACTTGGAAAGACATCCTTTGGATAGCCGAATATGCCTACAATAACTCTGTCCATTCGGGAACTGGGAAAACCCCGTTTTTTCTTTTGTACGGCAGTCACCCTCGAACCTCGGAGTTGGATCCCCTCCAAGATCTTGAAACACCAGCAGTAGACTACCTGCATTCTACAATCACCCAAGCCTTTAAGGAAGCTGTTTCTCACCTTCAAAGGGCTAAAGAACAATACAAGAAAGGAGCAGATCAACATCGGAAGGAAGCCCCTCAATATCAAGTAGGGGATCAAGTCTGGTTATCCACCAAATATCTACCTCTAAAAGGGCCACGCACATTCAACCCAAGATACCTTGGTCCCTAGTCCATCACTACCATAGTAAACCCAGTAGCGGTTAAGTTGGACTTGCCCCCGCACATGAAGATACATCCGGTCTTCCACGTCTCTCTATTAAAACCCATGCAACCTCAAACCCGACTAACTAAATCTCCAAAACCTATCCTAGTTGATGGAGAACTCGAGTTTGAAGTCAAAAGCATTCTGGACTCCAAGATCTCCAAATCTAAACTATTTTACCTAATTGACTGGAAAGGCTACGGCCCCCAAGAGAGATCCTGGGAACCTGCTGAATATGTCCACGCTGCTCGCCTAATCAAAAGATTTCACCGAACATTTCCTGACAAGCCAAAACCCCCGGAGAAGCCCGGTTTGGGAGGGGCCTTGAGGGGGGGTACTGTCATGGTCTCTGCTTCCAAAAGGTCAGGGTTTTCCCAACTCCCTTGGAAGCAGATCCATAACCCAGGTTCCGAGTGCCAACCAGTCCCAATTGGGACCTTTTGGACCCAGTCCTGGCGCCAGTGGCACCAGGCTCATAAATATGCCCAGTCCCAGCGCTGGAAGCGCCGGGCTCATAATGCTTGGGTGGACTTACCTGCAGCAGACCATGCTGCTTACTTGCCTGCCAGTTGAGCCTCTGATCCTCTTCTGTTTGGAACTACTTTTCCTGTTGGGTGGGGCAGGAGCCACTCCCTAGATTCAGAACACTGGAACTCTTCTGGAAAGCAGGAACTCTTTTCTTACCTAGGCGTGGCTGTGGAAGGAGACACCTAAGCACTACAGGAGGCTATTTGAACCACACCCGATGGATGAATCTTGCTTTGCGTTATTCTGCATCCTCTGCAGCAGAACGCTCATCGTGTCTTCTGCATCTGATCCTGGGCCTAAGGAAAAAGGCTTACCATCCTGAATCCAGTCTTCAGCAACACCTATAAAGACAAGAAAGAACAGGTTAGCATTACGGTCTTCAGTGACAGCTCTTCACTTACCTGGTCCCTCGGCTGTCACCAACGCCTCGCGCTGCATTCCGGCATCTGAAAGACAAAGGCTTACCTACTCTTCGTGCGCTCCGAGGTCTTCACACTGCATTCCGGCATCTGAAAGACAAAAGCTTACCAACTCTTCGCACGCTCCGGAGGCCTTCGGCGCTGCATCCCGCATCTGAAAGACAAAACAAGGTGCGTTTAAAGACATTGGGGAACTTTAATACTCACGTGCCATTACTCCTTTCCACATCTAACCCAGTGGGTATTCCGGCACCCTGCAGTCGCTCCGAACTTGTACCTGCAAAATAAAAAGACAGTTAGAGCGCATCGTGAAGCAGGCAACAAGTGCTTACTTACGTGCTTCCAGGCGCTTCTATTCATCACACGGGCTCCATCTTCAACTCACTTCAGCCCTTCATCCGCCATCGCCGGTAACCCTGCAAAACAAGAGACATAATTACTAAAGACTTTAAAGACATTAGAATTACTCGAAACTTACCGTTCGTGCAGTAAACGACGGACAGCAGTCCTCTGAAGTCAAGAGGCCTGCTCCCCTTATCCAGTGAAGAAACTGGTTACAGCACCCTGCCCCGAGGCAGATGGAGAGCACAGCGTTCACTTACCTAAGGTGAGAGCGTTAACCTTTGGGGTTCTACAGGAGAAGAGAAAAGGAAGAAGAGAGAGACATTCAATAACCCAGTTCCTTAATCCCATATTTTCTATCTGCAGACATCTTACCCTTCGAGTCAGACATACAGTGCACAGAGGTCCAGCCCAAAGAGCCAGCCGTGTGTTACACATTACCTTTGAAGATACGGTATACGCCCAGTCAAGACCGGCGCCTCTACGGGAATCAGGTGAGCGTTACAATGGGGCATAGTGTTTGGTTGGGGGTGAGGAGGCCATGGGGCATAGTGTTTGGTTGGGGGTGAGGGGGCCATGGGGCATAGTGTTTGGTTGGGGGTGAGGGGGCCATGGGGCATAGTGTTTGGTTGGGGGTGAGGGACATGGGGCATAGTGTTTGGTTGGGGGTGAGGAGGACATGGGGCATAGTGTTTGGTTGGGGGTGAGGGGGCCATGGGGCATAGTGTTTGGTTGGGGTGAGGGGGCCATGGGGCATAGTGTTTGGTTTGGGGTGAGGGGACCTTGGGGCATAGTGTTTGGTTGGGGGTGCGGGGGCCATGGGGCATAGTGTTTGGTTGGGGGTGAGGGGGGCCATGGGGCATAGTGTTTGGTTGGGGGTGATGGACATGGGGCATAGTGTTTGGTTGGGGGTGAGGGACATGGGGCATAGTGTTTGGTTGGGGGTGAGGGGGCCATGGGGCATAGTGTTTGGTTGGGGTGAGGGGGCCATGGGGCATAGTATTTGGTTGGGGGTGAGGGACATGGGGCATAGTGTTTGGTTGGAGGTGAGGGGGCCATGGGGCATAGTGTTTGTTTGGGGGTGAGGGACATGGGGCATAGTGTTTGGTTCGAGGTGAGGGGGCCATGGGGCATAGTGTTTGGTTGGGGGTGAGGGACATGGGGCATAGTGTTTGGTTGGGGTGAGGGGGCCATGGGGCATAGTGTATCTAGGGCCATTATATAATATATATAAGTTAATTAAACAGGCGAGATACAATAACTAAATACAAATAAATTATAACAATGGAAAATGTGTAGTACAAAATGTAAGTTTGAAATGCAAATAAAAATCGTTACCCCTCAAAAACATTCTTTTTCCATGTGTTTAGTACAAATTGGGGGTTTAAAAAGCCTCCTGCCACGCCCCGCCTACCGCCCCGCCCACATTTACTTTTCGGCCCACTATAGCCCTCATGTAAGGTACTTTCGGCCCTCTGTCAAAATCAGTTGTGCACCCCCGACTTAGCGCGTGGGTCATAATGAGGCCAATGGTAGCTTAAAAATGAAAAAAGTACACAAAACGTGGTCATGAATTAAATGTTGCTTCATTTTCTATATATTTAAATTAGAAGGTTGCTTTATACAGTACGCATGTTAATTGTTAACTTGGTTGAACTGGTACAGTTTTCGCATGGACAATGCTAAAGAGAACGTTCTTTCTTTACAAAACTGAAAACATTGTTCCATGATTTATGTTTCTCTTTGTTGCCTTACATTAGGTTGGGATGTCTTGATGAAAGAAATCTTGCCGTGAAATTGCATTGTTGTTTCTTGCATGCAGTGCAACGTTTCTGTTGTTCCCCAGGCTGCTTCTGAAGTCAGAATATCTAGAATGTGGTCAATACCAGTAGTTATTGGCTGCATTTAGAAAAAGTCAGATTGGCTAAGAGGAGGTCAACGTGACTCCACGTGCTATTATTGCCTAACACAAACCGGTATGTACATATCTATGTACTGATCTGCCTCAGGAGGAGGTGACTGTTGCTCCATTGCTACATCTCTTATTTGTTCTCCCTTCAGCGTTCTAGACCTTCCCCTATCAATGCGCCAAATGGCGAGTTCAACATTCCGCAAGTTTAGATATGAATCGCCCATCTCTCCTTCCCTTTACAAGTCAATCACATTCAATAATGTTCACATGTCCTTGGCGTCCCTCTTATTCACATGTTATTCTTCAAAGTAGGACCTCCTTCTCCACCCATGACATTGCCTTCTGTTTCTCTGTCGTTCAAAACATTCACTTTATTCCTACTCCACAATCCATCAGCTTCTGTTTTTACGGTATATTGCATGCTGTCTTCCACGTTTTGATCTTCCTTTCCGTGCGCATCCTGCCAGGCTAGTCTCACAAGGCTACCCTTGTTAATATTTGCCTGCTGAACATGAAGCCCTCTGTCACACATTCCCTTTATCATTAACAATTTCCTATTTCTGTCTTTTTACCCAACCATGCCATACTCTGGTGTTATTCATGTATTTATTTATTGCTCATTTATATAGAGCCTATGCACTTAACAAGCATTTCAAAGCGCTCCGACGCAGGGAGGGAGAGTTGATAAGCAAACAGAATTGACATTCTTAATAGGCATCGGAACATTCAGAATGGGCAAGTGGTGATTTCTTAACCCTAGAGTTAGCACTCCTGTGGTGTGATATGTGTGATGAATGGTCCCTGCGCTGTAAGCAGTATCAGCTAAATGGGAAGTCTATGGTTTGTGCTGGTCACCAGATGGCCAACCATGTAGGGTCATGGGCCTTTCAAAAGGTGAGGCCTAAGAATGTGGAGGGAAAGCACTTGAAGGTGAATGCAGAAGCCTGTTAGCCAGGCAGAGATGAGGAGAAACCACTGCTACTGCAAGTTGTAGCAGTAGCAAGGCAGCAAAACACTGACCGTGAGTTGTGAGAGTGTTTGTTGTACGTGATGAGACGCTGATTCAGGAGAAACAGCACGATGATGGAGAAGCTGACAGACTGAGTGTGTGCAATGCTTCTGAGTAGCCAGCTCACTGACATGAAAGAGGGGGAGAAGAGTGAAGCCACCGGCATCTACTGGGATTCTGAGACAAAGGATTTAAAGGTGGAATAGCAAGATGCACAAAACATGACTATTGCCAAAGACGTAACGTATATTAGTGGGTTAGAGCCTGGAGGGGGACATGAGGAACAACACAAAAGACTGGCGAAGATCCGATTCATCCACACTGATTGGTGACTAATTGAAATTAAGGGAAGTAAAACCCAATATCATTGGTCCAATTGACCATGAGACATGGCTAACAATCATTGAGAAAGAATTGATGCATGCTGGGAGATGCAGTCTGACAGTAAAGAGATTTGAACATTTTGACCTACTGGAAATTGAAGTGCAGGCCAAGTCTAACAAACCTTCAGAAGAGGAGAATTGATGCATGCCGGGACCAGATATCTAAGGTAAACACACTTGAACATTTGAAATACTGGGAACAAAAGTCTACGCCAAGCCTAAAAACCCTGAGAGAGAGGTGGTAGATGCATTCTTAGAAATGCAATCATATGCCCTAAAGTTAAGGGTCTTGAACACTTGAAATGCTGAGAACTAACACCCACAGGATGTATAGCAAAGTGCCAGTCCTAGGTCTTGTATTACATTTTTAAACTCTTGCAAAGCTGCACATGTCTAACAAACATTGATGAGAAATTGATTAACACTGTGATGAGTAATGCTGTGAAGTGAAGTCAATTCTAAGTCTAAGATACATTAAGTAAATACCATGTAATGCATAGTGGGAAACTAAATCCATTATAATACAAACATTCATTGACGGAATATGATGTGTTGCATGCTGGAAACTATAGTCAATTGTAAGTCCAACATTAATTGAGAGGATACATGGTAATGTGCAGCATTAAATTCAGTTTACAAAGAATCAAACTAAGTAAAATCTGATGAGACTTGTAAGAGCTAATTCAAGAATGATTGAAGGAATATTGACTAAGAGTAACTGGAACATGGAGCCCGCCATTCAGCCAAAGTCTAACCAAAGACTTCATAGGGAGGGAGGTTTTGTGCAAGTCTTTGCCAGCCCGACCAAGAAACACTTGTTCCAAACCGGAAGTGTGAGTTCAAGGTAGGACTCCAAAGAACATTGCTGCTGCGGCTGAAAAGCTATAGAAATCAAGAATACATTTGTTCCTCAGAGCCTTTCACTGGCTGGAAAGAGAAATAGCCATGGATATTAAATTGTGCATTGATGAGCCTGAGAAAGACCTGGATAGCAACAATTTGGAGACAGAGGAAGAGAGCCGAGCTAAAAAAACAGTCAGCCATATAAGCGGTCATCAGAAGGAGTGCCATTCCAAAAGGAAAAGGAGATCAGATTACCAGGATGTGTTCTAAGGGGGCAACAAGAGAGAAATAGAGTTACCGTGAACAATGTCGAGCAGCACATTGCCAAGAATTATTGGAAACAACCTCTTGGATTCAATTTGCAGAAACAATATTGTTCCTACTCAGAGCCTCCCACTGTGTTTAACAAAAATATTTTTAATTTTACTTTATAAAGAGGGTTTGTCTTTTAAGTTGAGAGGGACTTTCATCACATATACGCTACAACTCTTTTCTCCAACACCTCTCTCTAATTAATACCACTCTGATTTGACATCTGTATTCTTACTTTCAACATACACTTTATCCGTTCTGTAATCCTGAGGGTCTCTAGGTGGTACGGGGATGTCCTGATGCTCTTCTCCCCCTTCTTCTGTAGACATTTCTGCATCTTCTCTGAAACAAATTGTTCATAATTTGCCATCAGTTTCTCTAGAAACCTTCTCTATTGAATACTTTGCTTTATTATTGTTTCTGAGGTTACTGCCCCAGCTGTGTGCAACTCAAGCCATTTACAATATATGTAACTATCAAAGTAATAGCGTTGGCACACGGTGCAGCAAAAAGGATCTTCCTTGTCCATCTTCACTTATACCCATCGACCACCTGGAGGTTTAATTATAACCATTGGGTGGGTTTGTGGGCTCACTATTTTATCACGTTTCATGCGCTTTCTTTTCAATCTGTACATCCCGTCCTGGCCACGAACAATCTTGCCTTACACCCTCTGCTAAGTTTTTGAGATGCCCAAGTAACCCGCATGTGCCTTCTTAATGACGTCTTCTCTTATGTGGTGGAAGGGTTTTGCCATCCCACATCATCAACCATTCTTGGATGCTCAGTTCTTCTTTCGCCATCCCCTATTCACTTATTATCATAGTTTTCCCTAAATTATCATTGGTCAAACATTGTTCCTTTCCCTCATTGGTCTATCACACGAATGCATTTGGACCAACACACTTGTTCTAATTCTAACATGGTTTCCCTTCTCCCTTTTCTTGTTCTTTAGGAAACTGCGACACATAACCATTCACTTTTCATGGAAATTAATGTACTTCCACGGTGTCGTCCTGTAGAGGGGTTATCCAATTTATAAATCCCCTAATAATACTGATCAATGTCATGTCCATCTCTTGGTTCATTAACACCTCTCTTAGTGGTTTGTGGTCTCTTTTTGCTTTAGTAGCCTGTCCCCATATACATCTTTGGAATGTCTGTACTCCTCCTCTGAGTGCTAGCACCTCTATGTCTATATTTGAGTGCCTAGTTTCCACTCCACTTAATGCCTGTGATCATATGCAATGATTTGTTCTGATTTTCTATCTCCACCTGTCAATGAAACAGATCCAAATGTGATGCGTCTGTATTGATAAAGTATTCTTTGTCACACATGTATGTTTCCAGAATGGGTCTTTGCTTAATTCCACGTTTAAAATGTTGCATTATTTCTTACAATATTCTGATCATATTTACAGAACTCGGTTCTTCGGTAACTTCTTTGGACTTTCCATTTTCCAAGAGAAATCTTTGCAAATTGGTAATAATATTCAACATTACCATTTTAATATGTGCTCTTTTTATGTCTCAGACATTATTCATGGCCTCAGCTAATTTTGATTTGGGTTGCACTTGCGCCACACTGGTAAACAATCCCTCTTTTAAATGTACACTTCACTTTCTTAAGAAGGAGTCATATTTCTTTCAAAATTATAAGCTCTTTGTGTTTTTATGTCATGCTCTACAACATCCTCATAATGCAGTGGAACATGGTCCTGAAAAGATTTTAGCATTATTTTTATGGCACCAAGTAGTTGTTTTCATAATTCTTTCAAATATTGCAGCCAATGATCCAAAAGGCATTATTGTGAATTGAAATAAGCCTCGTGATGTGACAAATGCTGTGGGTTCTTTCATTCTTTCATGTAACACAGCTTGTCAATATGCTGAGGTGAGAGCCAGAGATGTGGACATTTTGTACAGACCAATGTTGACATCATTTTGTGATATCAGGCATAGAAAATCAATGGTGGCAGTACCTGACTGATTTGCATATGGCTGGACCCCTTTTGCAATGGGGCAGATAGGCTAAAAACAGTGGTATGGAAGGTTGCACTGAGCAGTGTCAGTGGTTCAGATTAATTCAAAACCTTCCATCCATCACTTTTTTGGTTGAAGAAGAAATCAATAATCATTTACTTTAAACTACCTAGATATGTGCACAATCTTAGCATGTGTTCTTGTTTCTATACCTAACTGTAGGAGGAAGCCATTCTGGTACTTCCACTTCTATTACATTTTCTACTTCTGTTATGTTTTTCCACTCATCTTTTCAGTTCTTCAGATAGTGCTGCTCTTTAGGGTAGTGATATCCCTTACAACTTAGGTATGACATGTTTAGCAGTTTCTATTAATGTTGCCATGTTCTAAACCCTTACTGCAATTTGCTAATTCTGTGAACGTTCAAGTTTCTTTTCGCCTCACAATTTGGTTCTTAGAACCGTTTCTCTACCTCGCATCTCGCTTGAGAGACTGCTTCTTCACTACTTAGATCACACTTTACCCAAAAGTCCTACCGTGCCATCCCATCATGGGTGTTCCCATTAAGTCCCTATAATACTACCTATCACCTCTTCCAACTGAAACATTTTGATGACTTTGGTTGCTACATTTGCAAACCCTACTTTACATCTGTCTGTTGTAACTTGATTGAATTTCCAAAAACGTGTTTGCGGTTTTACATAAGTATTATTTTCACTTGTGCTCCTGATTCTAACAGAAATTCGATATCCTCGCTCTACTTCATATTTTGCATTGTGTCCGTTTTTTCTCTGCACAATATCAATATTAAAACTCCCACTTCCTTGCCTGACCATTCAGTATATCCTTCCTGTTTGATTTCTTGGACATTTCTCATAATATTTGGCCATCTGTACTCTTCACACTTATATTCCGAAAACTATTTTCATTTCAAAATGTTCCAGTTAATTTGTTAAATGATCACTACTTCCGCATTGAAAACGTGCTTTGGCTTTTCTCCACGGTGCATCATCTGCCCTTGTTTGGGGGCCATTATTTTGTCAACACTCTCTCTGCACTGCCCTATATTTTGGTTTGCTTGTATCTCTGTCCTTTCATCTTTTTCCATCACTGCATTATTATTGAAAACATACTCTTTTTCTTTTTCCACTGCAGAATTTTCACCGGGGGACAAATCACCTTTGAGCTATAATTCTTATCAGATTCTCCTGTCCCTGCAACATACCTTAAACTGATATCGGATTCTTTCATATCTGGTGTTGCCAAAATTACAAGTTGCAGCTAATCCTCGTTTCACTTTCATGTGTTCTTCTACACTTTTGTTCAGTATCCACTGATATTACCAAATAGGTAATAACGAAAAAAAATTAACAAATCATTTTTACTGAACAAATACCTATTTAAAAAATAATATATATGAGGGGTGGGGTAAGGCGTCATAACGGGTGGGGAGGGGTTTGGAGTGGAGTTATAAACAAAGGGAAACAGGTTTTTATGGGGGGACCACCCCAAATGAAAAAAATAATCTGTATGTTTTCAGTAAAAATGTTTCATTAAAATGTTTTTGTAATTTATCAATTCGTTAATATCACATGGAACCTTTTGTTCTAGTTGGTTGGCTCATACCAAAATTGTCTTTCTCAAACACAATACAGATCTTTGCATAATAATATGTGCCAAGTTTCTTCATGCGTTTCTAGGATTTATTCCATTACTTTCTTCTGGTACTTGTATTTTTCACACTTGATTTTGCTGGCAGGTGACTGGAAACAACTCCTCCCTTGTGCTATGGAGGGAGTTGTTTCCAGTCACCTGCCAGCAAAATCAAGTGCGAAAAATACAAGTACCAGAATCCTCAGAGCTAATTAACTTGTCACACCTGAAACAGAAATGCAGACCCGCCTGAAAAAACAAAGAAACTCAGCCTCCCTGAAGATTGATGAAGTCATGAAAACGTGCGTTAGGAGGAGAAGGTAAAGACTGGTAACAGAGCGCCTGCCTTCACATCTTTAAACATTGTTCCAGGAGAACCGGGCTCACAAGGCAGTGCAGCAGGGCCATCATGCCTTACATTAGAGAGCCACAACCATGGCTATCCTCCTCCCCCCATCAAGGGGTAGATTTGTGCTATGGAGGGAGTTGTTTCCAGTCACCTGCCACCACAATCAAGTGCGAAAAATACAAGTACCAGAATCCTCCGAGCTAATTAATTTGTTACACCTGAAACAGAAATGCAGACCCGCCTGAAAAAACACAGAAACCCAGCCTCCCTGAAGATTGATGAAGTCATGAAAACGTGCATTAGGAGAAGAAGCTAAAGACTGGTAACAGAGCGCCTGCCTTCACATCTTTAAACATTGTGTCTCATGTCCAACACACATCTTGCATCATCTACCCTTGGTGGAATTATATTGGTGGCTGTTTCACAGGCTGCTCCAAAGAGGGCAACAGCAATGTTGCGAAGCGTAGCGGCCTAGTTGGAAAAGGCTGAAGCTGTCAGTAGTTAGGGGTGCCATACAAGAATATCTCCAAAGTAGAGTTTCTTTATTGGGTCTTTTAAAAAAGGATAGGAAATATGGTAGGATTTGGGCAGCAGCGTCACTGAGCATGTAAGCTTAGACTGGCCTAAAAAGCAATAGAGAGGGATCAACCAAACAGGTTGATGTCAGCCAGTTTTGTTGGATAACTTGAACTAGTTTGATAATGTTATTCACCCACTGTTATTTCAAATGCACTATTTGGGACAGGTTTTATCAAAGCTATGCCACCGGGTACTACTCAGTTTGTCATGAAAAATAATCAATTGTGAATTGCCAATGTGGGCCCCTTTTCTTTGTTGCCTGGCGCCCCCCCACCCTCCCATCCCAATATAGCATTAGTAGGGTTGATCTGCTGCTAGACGCCTGACCCATCCCTCACCGGTTGGGCAGGTGAGCTCAACATGTATTGGGTATGCTAGCAGAATGTTAACAAAAGTAGCGCTGTCGCTGGATTCAGGCCCGGCACATCATCAACGAGTAAGGAGTGCAAAGCAGCTCCATAGAGAAGGATCTGTATCGCACGTTCCCTTTGAGTGAAGACACTGGGGGTAACAGTGATATTTCAGCTGCAGCAATGAAAGTTGCAATGCTCAACGTTTCAGAGAGAGGCCTTCTGCCCAGGAGCTGGCTCGTAGGACGATTTCTCTCGACACTGCATTCAGAGTGTGAGAGGCACTAACCCACCTTTAGATGGCAGTGGCTTACAGTCAAGGTCAACTCTTAAGAGGCGAGTACAGTGATTTCAAGATACAGTATAACACCTAGTCTCGGGAAGATAGCTCAGGGGCAACGTGCTCACCTTAGAAGCAAGGCGACATGGGGCACCACAGGTTCGATCCCTGTGTCCGCGCTTAGAAACCTCAGGGTATTAAGCGCGTTATAAATAACATATCACATCATATCTATAACATTAGGTTAGACAATATCCACACTTGGGTGCTAAGAACATAATATTTTACAATATGTGACTGTAGGTAAAAGGTTGTGGAGGTTACAGGTAAGTATTATTATTATTATACCTCCAGCCTAGCTTGGGAGCAACAGAGCACTGTACAGGCCATAGAGCAAAGCTTTGGTAGCTAGAACTGAAAAGTCAGAATTAGCAGAGTACAATATACGGATGTGGTGTACACAAGGCAGCCAGAAACTAGGTTGCCCCAAGGTTTTGTTAGAAAAGCCAGGTCTTCAGTTCTTTCTTAAACTGAAGGAGACTTGGGGAGACCCTATTGCTAATAGGATGGCTGTCCAGAGGACCAGCATGAAAAGGACTGTTTCCTTGTTTTCTGTTTGCGAGCCTTTCTAGTTTTTAGTCTGGTGATGATTTTACTGTGAGATGCCTGTGCATCACCTGATGTTTTTAGTTTGGCCACCAGGTATACCAAGTCGTGGCCTTCTAAGTGAGGCATACGCTTTTTAAACCAGATTCTAGCCAGGGTGTGGAGCCATCGTAATTGTTGCAAGGTGGAGATGATGTCATCACATTTCCTGGAGCTGGCGATGAGGTGAGCCGCAGAATGGTGGACCGCTTTGAGAGGGCCAGGTGAGTATACAGGAGCCCTGCAAGTAACCCGTCATATCTGGTATTGGTCCCTGCCGCTCTCGGTCTCTAAAGGCAGACAGCGACAATTACAATGCATACCTACATCCTTATCCTACCAACTCTCTTGTAGTAACAAAGGATAGCTGTTAGACTCAGTAATTAATTTTGTCATTCCCAGTATGGGCACCAGGGTGCACAGCAGTTTGCACCCCACAGAAGCTATAACAATTGCACCCCAGTTTACCACCAACCAGTAAAACCCACACTGTTAACTGTGATAGGTTTACCCACACAAGGAATAGGTAGAGCTCTAACCTTGAGAGACTTAGGGTGTCTCAGGGGCACATCATAGAGTCTTGTCTGTAATAAAGTCTCAGATTAAGACTCCTCGGTAAAAAGGTTGATAAACCAGTCAGAGAAAATGAGAAAAGGTACAAGAGTCTCTCGCCAGACATACAGTTTAGGACTTTAGACCTCATAGTCGACAGGTAAGTCACTCACAGTTTTCTAATGCAGTTGTGAACAGTGATAGAGGACTACCCTCAGAATAGGGGGTGCCATATTGGAGAATATTAGAAAATTACTTCTTTACAGTGTTCCTTGCCACATCCCAGCTTTAACATAGGTAGAAGACCTCTGGCTGAATCGAGAGTGGAATTAGCAATCCCCTCTTTCACTGCTCATTAGAGCCGAGAAACCTGTCCTGATGCATGAAGAGCCCAAGTCCGGTGGATGGTACTCTGCTGGCTCTGCTTCTTGTGCTAGTCTTGGGGGTGGGGCTCCACGAAGTGTCCGGCCATCTAGTTTACCAAATCAGCAAGACTATCTGATGAAGATGATTGGCTGAGTATCTGAAGCTTTCCCTTCTGGTTATGCAGAAACTGCTGTAGGACGAATGCCAGAAGCAGGCAGGGCCACCCTAACACAGCAGTCTTTTTGCCATCAGTCAGCTCATCTGCATGCTAAGCATAACAATCAGACCAAGGCTCACAATTAATGTATGTGTGTGTGCATAGAGTACGCGCGTACACACACACACACGCACGCACGCACGCACGCACGCACGCACGCACACACACACACACACACACACACACCCCCCCCCCCCACTTGCAAAGCAATAGCCATGCTTTGTGTCCTTAAGCACCTTTCTCAGAAGCACAAGCCTAGGGTTTTGGTTTTAAACAAATCCTGTTTGTAACCATGCCATAAATAGGAAGCCCAAAAGAAAATCAAGTTCGTTTTGCTTGCTTTTCAGGGAGCTTTTTTCAAGCTTGGCTAATTCGGATTACTGACATGCAACCCCTTCCAAATGTTTGTTGGGGGCCTAGCAAAGGAAGTAAGTAGAAGGGCTTTGCCTTGTGTGTCTTCTTGGGCATGGCTTCAACATGCTTTGGCTCTCCATGCAATGTGTAAGATCCAGACATACCCCTGGCACGGCCAACACCTTTCTCCGGCGGTCTCTCCTTTCATTGCTGCACCCCATAGAATACAGTTGAGTCCCTTGATATATGCAGTCCAATTGTACACATAGCTCCTCGACCTTTCTTACCTTACCGAGCATCTTATCTATTCCTCACCCACATCCCATATTTCTACCCGACTTTGCTCCACCCTACCACAACTGAATGCTCTATAATACTCCTCCTTTGCCTCTCTGACAGGCAAAAGGTCCTTCGACATCATAACCTATGGCAGTAGGCGCTATACAAATGCAAGATAACATAACACCCTATGATGTCTACAGGTGTGGGGATGTCTAACCTTCCTCTTTTCAGTTAACCTCTTATTCAGTGGCCAATCCTAGAAAGTTCTTGCAAGGCAGACTGACTCCTGCTGCCTCTGCCGCAGCAAACCGCCTGTATTACTCCACTGACGCTTTTGCCTCCTTCAACCAGCACCCCCTTTAGTTTCCCAGAAATGGTACCACAGCTCACTATTACTACACCTTAGCATCGTCTCCGTTTCCTCACTAAGGTTTGTCCAACCCGGCTTCATGAACATGTATTTACCCTAAACTCCCTGTTGCAGAGCACAAGTTGTTCAGCAGTGAAATATGCCCTACAGGTCTGAGTATTATTAATGAAACCCTCGATCTACTCTATCGCGCAGAAACTTGACTTACTGCCAATTTCAACCCAGTCGTAAAAGACTTTACCCCCAGGGTTTCAGTATCTTTTGTGCTAACAAAATAAAACCAACTGCAGACAGTTTGGCCTTTACCTGTCGATCTCCTCTCTCCATGATATGATATGAGGTTTTATTCATAGCGCGCCTATACACAAGTTGAATGTTTCCATTAAAAATATCAACTTCAACGCATACCTTCTTTTGAATAATTCTGAGCTCAAGGTCGCCCCCGCACTGACACCTGGAGCAGCAGTCTCTTTATGCGCCTCATCTACTGCTCACCAAGCCCAGTCCCACCGTGGCCAGTGACCTGCCAGATCTGAGAGCAACACATACCCTTTTCTTCAGCAAATCCCTTAGTCGCTGGTGACATGAACCTATGGCGAGAGCTACCTGATTAGGTACTCTGGTATGGCCTAAACAGCTCTGGGCAGCTGCAGCTGCATGGGGAGCCTGGTTCACCCCATTTAACTCTGTAAAAGAGCCAGGATTTGTCATTACCTCCTGATGAGTATTGCCACTCCCCCTGACAATCTGATCTATTTCTACTTGTTCTTTACTACGTTGCTTTCTGTTTTGTTTTTTGCTGTGTGTGTGCCCTGATGCCTGTGGGCAAGCTATGATATGGCATTTATCACGCGCCTTTACACAAGTGTTTCAAGGCGCGACGAGGCAAGGGAGGGGAAACACAGGGAAGACAGACAACGATCTTACTAGGTCAGGTGACATTGAGATTGCGCAAGTGCAGGGGGAAAGGGGAGGGAGCAGTGTAGTACATAAGACAAATAGTAAAATAAGTAAGACAATAAATACATTAAACAATAAATCAAACAATAAATAAAAGTGCGGCCAGCTGGTGGCAAGTGCAAGGGTAAGTGCAGACATTCTGGCATGTGGCGCACTCAGCAAGAATGCAAGTAAATAAGTAAATAAATAGACTGCCCTCCTTGCTACAAGCGCCTATTGATCACTTCAATCTGCTCTTATTTCTTCCGGCTCACAGTCAAATCCTTACCTTCCTCTCTTGTTCAGAGCAAGCGACAGCTTCAAATACCCTCACAGCTCTCACTTTAACTGTGTACAGTCTCTTTAAGTGCCTCCAATCGAGATAAACCCAGCGCCTACAACCCAGAACACAGTAGCAAGACTACTGTTACGCTTAACCGCAGGGAACACCACGCCTTCCCAGTGCTGACTGTCCTCCCCTGGCTGCCCATCATGAGAGAAGTCCATGATGAGACGCAAAGCCCTGCGTGGATTAGGTGCAGAATGCCTGAGTCACCTCTGCGTGCACCCTCCAGAAACCTTTGCTTAACCAATACCAACTGCCTTTCCGCAGGCCTAAAATCAAAAGGAAAACTAAAGGCGGTGCAGCTTTCTCACACAGTGGCTCCAAACAGTGGCATTGAACGCAGAAATGAGCTTTTCCAGAGCAAACCCTCCCTCCTGTAAGTGTATTTGTTTCTTCGACATCTTGCACGTGCCTTTCTGATGCCATGCGTGTCATGTAGCGTGTTAAAAATGTAAAACTACATTTTGAATGTGGGCACCAGAGGCCCCAGATAGGCCCAAGGAGACAATAACATTGCGGAAGGAAACCCATTAAGGCCAAATACGCATGTGCCGCCATCTGTTCCTAGCCAATCCAGGTACAGCACTGGGAGATTGGGGAAATTAACACCAAGGTAGTAGGTGAGGGGAGTGCCTGGCAAAGTCTTAACGGGCTGCTCATTGTCAACAGTTTTGCACCGGGTTTAAGCCACACATTCTAAAATGAGTCTGACCAAACCACACACCCTTCTAAGGCACACCTAGGTTGCCCGCTGCTTGTTAAGAGTGACTGCGGGTGGTATGTGAGATGCATTTGGTCACCAATGATCACAACCACTTCTTCAACTGCTCCCCTGTCACTCTCTGCCTCTCTATTGGATCCGGGGGTTCTTTCCTGAGTCAGCTCCAGTGCCCACCGCTGGAAATGGCTGGGGAAGTTCTCCCGCAACATGGCTTTTCCGCCTAGCTGTTCCAGGAGATGTGGATAGCTCCAAAAGGTTTACTTCTGGATGCTTTAGTGAGCATGCTTGGAGACCGTGTACTGTCGTAGATGGCCCCAAGAACACAGCAACTCTCGAAGACAGTTTCGGGGGGTTTCAATTGTCAGAATAGTAAAGAGACTTGCTAAGGACCATCCCTTGCTCTGTATCCTAGTGCTGGCCGTTTGCTCTGTGACCCAGGCATCCCTCAATCCCAGGCTTGTCACAAGTGATCGGTAAGCCCTGTAGCTAAAGATATGTCTAAATGGGCGAGACGGCCTAAAGGCAAATGCATGGTCCATCTAAATCTCCCTCTTTGAACAATCTAGGTGGTTCCTGCTCTAAGTTCCCCAATGTGATGTCACATAAGAGTGTTTTGCCTTCCAAACGCTCAGGTCTCACTTGGTCTTACCCTTCCATGCATTGATGTTCCTCTCCCTATGTCTCTTTCTCACTCTTCCTCCTCCTAGTGGACTCCCTCCTACTCCTCCCACCACCACTCCTTTCTCTCCCTGACACTTCCTCCTCTATTCCTCCGATGTGCCTTTCTACACTCTCTACATTCACCCCGGGGTCTTAATCCGTACTACTCCCTCTTGCCCCTCCCCTCACCACTACTACACTCCAAACTACTACTACGCTCCACACGACTACACGCCACACTCCTACTACACTTCACCGACAGTCACCTTCCTTTCACTCCCTTCTCTCCCTCTATTAATCTCCCTCACTCACCCTTCCACGCACAATCTAACCCAAGTACCACTTACTCCACCAACCAATACCACACCTTGCACACTCCGTCAGTAATTCTCCATGCTCCGTTCTTCCTATGCCTGGTCCCGTGACCTCACCCGAATAACCCACATATTCCTGGTTCCTGGGCTCCTTTTTATCCTCTCCTTTACCCCTCCATTGGCTCTCTCCCTTGCCTGGATCCCAGTGTCAACTCCTGTCAGCCCTTTTCCCAGGGGAGGGGTGACAGGCAAGAAAATGTACAAACGGTCTTCAGCTCCGCCCCTTTTCTATCCCTCTCCTGCTTGTGCTTTTAAATGCGGCCCCTCTCATCACAGTCAATGACCCAGTCTGGATACGGCTTTGCAGGAGTGTTCTTGATGCCGGCTTGGTAAAGGGCTTACTCCTCCGCTGCCCTGTCTCAGGTAAGAGGTTGTTCCAAGCTGTCTCTCTCCCAGTCGGGTTGCCTTTTGGTGATTCCATCTCCAGAAATGCTGGATTTTCGAGCTTCCTAGGAGACAGAGAAACAGACTGGTCAGCATGGTGCAGTACAGGCATGGGGTGATCGCCAGTGGTACTTACCTCAAACATGCAACCGCATGAAGCAGCGACAGGGACTGGGGGCCTCCCAACCCCCACACTCTACCTCTGGGGTAGGACTGGCTCTGGCGCTCACCCTCGTAGGCCTCCCGCTCCAGTCTGAGAATGGACCCATCCATCCCCTCTTAACAGAGACAGGTCCCAGTTCACCTACAGAACTGTAAAACACATAGCAGAGTTTGGAAAGCCCAGTTCGTCTCAGTAAACAGAGCATTCATCTTGCATGCCCAAGAGGACCAAGGGAATAAGAATGGGCATGAGACTTGTGTTTCCTGTACCAACATGTGGTCCTTATGTGTTGCCAGTGGCCTTGATTCCACAGTACATCCTATCCTAGAACCCAGCGGAGACCCTTAAAGAGAAGTCCTCGGCTGGCTAGCTACCAATGTGCCTAGGACTAAGCTGGTAGACGAAAGAGACTGAGAGGGAATTCTCTTGAGTAACTTTTAGGTTCCCTATTATTCAGGGCATCTCCAGAATATGTTTTAAGCATGTAGAGTGGAGGCTACTCTTGCTGTGCACTTCAAAGTATTTCTTCTATTTTTATGGATGCCCTAGGCTATTACTGTTTTTTTCACTGTGTGGTTCGGTGTTCAAACCTTTTCACAGAGACTTAGCAAGAAGCAGCGGAGGCTCTTGGAGTGTGCCAGAAATTCATTAGGTAGTAGTGCTATAAAAATGAAAAAGTGCAGAAGAAGCTTCTATATAATTCATAGGAGATGTGTGTTTCCACGTAGTCGTATTTCAGGCGTCATGACGCATAAAGACCCTATGCCTTGGATTAGTGTAGCAGGCAAGGTAGGTTGTGCTGGAAACGGAACACAATTACGCTGCAATTCTACCTGGGAGAGATGATGGGGCGGGGCTAAGGGTGGAGTCACGATAGTCAAGTGGTAGGCTTAAAAAATGTGTAAAAGAGCTTCGATAAAATAACACCCCGTTTTGTATAGATCACATCACATGACATGTACAGAACTCACATATTATATCAACGGGATAATTGTTGCAGTAACATGTTGAGCAAAAGGAATAGGATTGTAGCTGTACTTTCTCAATCTTGAACGGAAGCCTACAATTACCACCACGCAAAGCAACGGGAGCCGAAACAAATGTAATTTGGGTTTTAAACAAACTAGTAAAACAAAAGAAACAAACTGAAAGAAAGTGCACGCAGTCACTATTTCACACAGGAGCCATTTCATGTTAATCGCACCTTAATTTGCCTAAATGCAAAACAAAGACAAACCAGCCCAGAGCTGAGTTCCCCTCAGGGGCTGGAGACGGCCAATACCTGTGGGTGTAAGTGTTGTGGCTCGAGTATGGCCTTTTGTTTCCCCATATTCAGAGTCCTGCGGCCATGCCCAGTGGCTACTTTGCCCGGGTTGGGAAACCCCAATGGCAAAGGTAGCTCCTCTAAGGGCTACAACTAACCCTGCCGGCTAGGTGTGCGGTCCAGACCAGGTCAATTGGTTCAGTCAGACATGAGTACGGTTCGAACCCTCTGGTGGCAACTACCACACACATATCCGTAGGGTGGGGAGGGGACAGAGAACTGCAATGTGTCTCCTTTCACAATATTTGCAGCACATGGTCCGCAAGACTGCCGCTAAATTCTGCAGAACACAATGCAGAACGTTTGTTCAGTCCCCAGACAAATCAGAATGTTTGTTTTTCCACCAGAAACACTTTTTTGTTGTAGAGGACACTTTATAAATGCTTAATAAATAAATAAATAAACTAGCCAATCTGGTTGTCCATTAATAAAATGTACAGTCGTGGCCCTGGTCTGTGAATGTGAATTAACCAATCAGAGCTTCAGAAATGTCTATGTGGGGTCCATGAGCCAAGAAATTGCTAATGGGATTTTAGCCACCTTTGGGGTAATTTAAAAAAGAAAATGCAGTGTATTTTCACAAAACAAGTGAAAGCATGCTTGTGGGCCAGCTGCCAGCTTCTTGTAAACTTTTGGTGCAAATACCTCAAGCAGTTTTTACAGTAGGTGAGAGCAAAGATGAATGACCCTATAAGAAATAGCTTGGGAAATACAAGCATTTTGGCTCACCAGAAGGAACTTCACACATTTATTTTTAATTTCAAGTTAATGATAATAATCATTTGTGTTACGTAGCTCTACATGCAAGATTCCTCTTGCTTCTAAGTGCTGTAATAGCAAGTGTTCTTAAGGATTCATCAACTTCGGAAGGATGAAACCCCTTCACAGTACTTCAAATTGTGAAGTGCAGGGTATCCGCTTGTCATAACTAGCACTTTACTCATGAGCTATCCACCCAATGTCCACAGAGTAGTTGACTGTATCCTTTTTCTAGAAAGTTCGATTTACCAAAGTTATAAGCCTCTGAAAATGTCCTCTTCCCGTGTCACTGTTGCAGATACTGTAATATGAGGTG
Organism: Ambystoma mexicanum; assembly: GCF_040938575.1. Taxonomy (NCBI): domain Eukaryota; kingdom Metazoa; phylum Chordata; class Amphibia; order Caudata; family Ambystomatidae; genus Ambystoma; species Ambystoma mexicanum. The sequence continues at coordinate 839,286,720 of NC_090921.1, read as the reverse complement.
GGTGCATATGTGTCATAGGATAGGACTGGCACATTTTGGCCTGGGGGCAAGTGCAATTTTCTGGCACACGGTGTAGTGACCTAAGACCACAGTGCAGCGTTCCTGACTTCCCGAACAAATAAACTTAATTCGACCCTCTCCCCCACCTACTCATTGACATTTATTTCCTTTTATGCAACATATCTTTATGGTTGTGTTTTCTTAGAGATGCAGGCCCCCCGGAGGCTCCCGGGAACCTCCCCCAACATACCAAGCCCAGTAAATTGATTTCACAAGGGAAATATCATTTGGTGAAATGGGAAACCTGGGATTTGAGCCAAGGTTTCTTGTGTCCCAGTTTTCAACTGGACAGAAGGATTCATCTCCATTGGTAGAGCCGAGTCAGGGAGTCTTCCTTGAATCAAAGAGCCAAACACGAGTTGGCACGGCAAAAGATCCACACCTGGCTTCTTGCTTCCCCACCGCACAACACAAAAGCCATACGTGGCATCCTGTTTACTGGTCCCCCACAACACAAGAACCTCACTTGGAATACTGCCTCCCCACCAGTACATATTATATGAATGGTTAAAATGTATGTATGGAGTAACACTATAGATTGTAAACTCATATGGGTGAGACTTTTCCTACAAACTGTTAAGGAAAACAAGGCACAGTGATGAAAAGTGATTTGCTCAGTGTCACATAATGTGTGAATTGTGGTAGACAGGGATTTAAGCCCTAGTTCCTGGTTCCACAGTTTTAAACTTAGACGGCAGAGGAGACTACATCTTCTCCGGTCCCCTCTTCAATAATAGAGCCAACAAAGTGCTTTCTGCAAACTTGTTATTCGAGGGCTAAACTAGTACACTGTCTGATAAATCTGGTTTTCAAAGCACCAAGTCACATGACAAAGCAACTTGACAAAATACAAGAGAAGTCTTAATTGGAACATATGTTCAATAAGCAAGCATATATCACTTTGTCAGAAAAAGAAAAGGGTTACACATCACATACAGTTGCATCCAGGTTAGGCACAGATCTCAGGAACAGGCATTTAATATGCTGTCCTACCTTTCCAGATTTGTACCCCTCTCTCATTTACCCTATTTTCCTTGCCCATCACACTCTAGTGTCCTTCCTTTGCACCACCCCCTTAATTTCCCTTCAGCGTATTCCATACAATGAACTTTCAGACTTCCTTCCCCATTTTGCACAATCCCTTACCCAGTCCTCTTTCCTCGCACCCCTTTACTTGCCCACATTGCTCAGTCACCAATTCCCTGTAACGCACCCTCTTCCATTGCCCTGGCTCCCATGTAGACAATGGACCACTTTGATTTGCTAATCGACCTCTACCGGACTTGACAAGAAACTGTGGTCGAGGTCTTGCTGGGAAATGTGGCTAGGAGTCTGCCCTCAGATGATGCAGAGCAAAACACACAGAGGGGACTTGACTCTTATTGTGTTCCCAAGATGCACTTTATTGAAAGTCAGCCGATATTTCAGTTCATGGAACCAGAGAAAGGTACAGTGAGCTAAACCATGGTTGTAGACCCTCCCAAGTGGGCACCTTCCCATAGAACAGGTTATTTGGCTGTGTTTGTTCTCGGTAGAGGGGATCCCCGACCTTTTTATGCATGGAACCAGAGGGAACGATGAGGAGTTTCCATCTGGGATCTGGTGATGGAGAAGGAGTAAGATCGACCTATCATATTAATTTGTGTTATCAAGAAAGGTGGACGGTGTTTGTGTGTGTGTATTTATGTTCGGATTGTGTGACTGTTGTGATGTGGTTTTGTGTTTTTGCAATTGACTAAAGTGTATGTGGATGAAGACATATACATTCATGTGACTATTTACATATATGTTCATATGTTGTTGATTTGTATGTGTGTCTTTTGTTGGTCATATAAGAATGTTCTAGACAAGACAGAAATTGAAAACCTGGAGTGGTCATTTAGAGTTGAGTGGTAATGGTAAAATCGGTGGTAATTGGCAAATATTGCTTATTATGCCATTGGCCCAATTCAGGGTTTCATCAAATACCATTGACAGTATTGCATGGGAATACCGATGGCAGTATTTTAAACAGACTTTTTGCTGAAAATATGCCTATATTTACTTCCACATAAGATGAGTTAAAAAAGCCAAACTAGAGCCAATTTTTGGGAAAGAAATGTCCCCTTACAGATGGGAAGTGCAGGTACTTTCTTTCATTACAGTGAACAATGTTTTACAAAGGGTCATGGTAAGGGGGGTGAAAGGGTGGGCATCTCTGATGCAAAATGTGGGTAAGGTGGTAAGTAAGGGCAGACTTGTTTGTGCATATACATTTTATAGGAGGGGTATAAACCACTAATGTACATAATCAATGTGCACCTTCACTTTGAAGGTGGAATAGGTTGACTTTTTTGTACCGAGGTGGTATTTCTAAAATACCTCTGGATGTATTTCAATAATAACATCAATGCTTGTGGTAAACTCTTACTTGGACAGATTTTTTACAAATACCACTGGTGGAAGTGGTAACTTTCTCCAGCGGTACATCTTTCTGTTAGTTTCTTTCGACTGCGCACAATAGTGAGATCCATAAACAATCCAACAGCCAATTCTATAAGCCCCATATAGTAATACCCATCAGTGCTATTCAGGGTGCTATTAAATTCTTTTTGTAATGAACTCGCCAGGGATCAAGAAATTCACCTGAGGAAAGGGGAAGCATTCTTATGGAATAAAACTGGACACCCTCACTTCCATGGCAAGTATGAGTCATGATAAGCTGCTAATGATTGTAACAGGCCAACGGTTGTATAGCCCACAGTGGTGCCCACATTACTTCCCAGGGTCATAGAATCTTAGTCATTTAAATGCATACGTTGCCGCTCTGTGATAGGAACTTGCCCTGTGCCTGGGCTCTTCTCGCTCTCACTTACCCACTGTGGGGGCCATGTGTGGGGACCACCCAGGCACATCTGCAACACTGCCTAAATCAGGAGAAGTGTTTCATCCTATCTAAACAGAAGCCGGGCAGGCCTGAGAGCATTAGGTTCATTCAAGGCAGACGAGATTCTGAAGGATTTCACCTTTTCCAATGATTTTTGTTTTACAATTTGAAGTTCTGGCCAATGAAGCAACAGCCCAGCCAGCCTGGGGGGGCAATTGCCACCTTGCCCCCCTCCCCATCCAGCCCCTATCAGGCAAAAGGTTAGGCCTTACATTTGCCATGTGTTTGATCGCGTGGTTTGGCATATTTGTGAAGAGCCCCTTCCAGCTTCACAGACCGGGAAGTCACGTGATGAATACTTAGTGGCCTCCAGACCCAGCAATGGCATCCAGGCCCAAGCAACATTACATGGCTCACCTGGCACGCCGCTCCAAAGCACCCGCGGCTTCGGTTTCGCTGCTGGTGGTGTCATCGTAGTGGAGGGTGTCGATGGAGGAGAAACCACAGCTATTAAATATCCACAGAATGAAAGGGCAGCAGACAGAAACCAGTTTCAGAGTTGGACGCCTTCCCTTTAATTGTTTTTAAGTAGAAAAGAAAGAACAAAAAGCGGCCCGGATTCCCAGTGCTGACTCAGAGGGCCATAGAATGCAGCATTTCAAGATGATGTCTCACTGCGCTCAACCCACAGGAGGGGACAACAGTGCTGCTATCAGTTCTTCCTGCAGCTCGTGTTTGCAGTAGCACTACTACCCAAACATGTTACTTTCCAAAAGCCACTCGAGGGCGGGATCCAGGAAAAACAGTGGACAGGTCTACATAGATTCCAAAAGGCCCGTTGTCCTGCATGACACCTTGAACCAGCGCTGGCTTTCCAGCCGGCAACACTTTGCATTTTGGGTCCTGTAATTTCGGTTTTTAATTAGAATTCTGGACCTAGAAGTCCCTGCATGTGAAAAACCGTTGGCTACAAAGCCTACATTGGCAGTGTCTGGCATATGAAGCGGGGCCAGCTGGCAGCTATGCATGGACACCGCGACCTTTAGAGCCCTTATTACTGGGACTCAGTTTGTCCAGTCGTAGGATTTTATTTATCAAACTGATGCAATGTAGGATTTGTAGTCTAGCTTCACGTCAATCAAATCGTCCAGCAAGGGGTTTGTTTATGAAATATATTGAATGGAAAATTCTGGTGAGATGGCCTCATGTGGTCACTTTAAGTACCCTACACACTAAGTTTGTTTTGACATAATTCTGTTGTCCTGGGAGCATAGCTCAGCGGCAAAGTGCTCGGCTTGGAAACAAGACAAAACAACACAAGTTCGATCCCCGGGTCCGTGCTTAAAAACCTATGGGTATTACGCGCATTATAGATACGCAACTAAGACATATTCCTGTAACAGCGCCTCAATGACCCCGGGCTGTGTGAGCGCTTTAAAAATGCAAATAAAAAAAATGTAAAAAAGAAGTAGAACGAGTTTGTCATGCTCCACATGGCCCAGGCCCAAAACTGGATACCGACTAATCGGGCAGGCCCAATTCATTGCAGGACAGGAGCCACTCATGTAGGCCCAACCCACTGGTACCATTCACGCATATCAGAATCCCTGCTGAACACAAACCACCCAGCAGGCCAAACCATTCGTGCAGTTCATAGGAAGCCACCACAAGACCCAGACAATCCAAGCAGTTCAGACCCGCTGCTGAACACAAACCATTGAAGTGGATCAGGCTTAAAGCTGGACTCAGGTGAGACCCACTGATGAACAGAAACCGCTCACGCGTGCCAGGTTCTCTGCTGACTACCACAAACCAACCTGCATGCCAAACCCACTGCTGGATACAAACCATTCACCATGCAGTTAAAAGCCTCTACCAGACACAGGCAACCCAAGCAGATGAGGCCCACTGCTGGCTAGAAACTTTAATGTGGATCAGACCTGCTGCTGTACACAGGGCAGACCCACTGCTGAACACAAACCGCTTATGCAGGCCAGACCCCCTTCTGGACACAGACCATTAATGTAGGTCACCGCTGTGGCACTCAAATGTCTCTTGACCTAGCAGTTCGGGGTGGGCAGCCCCTTTTGGGGTGGGACCAGGTCTGATTTGCACATGGTCTTTCCTTTTCTGTAATGGCTTGGCAGGCTAAAGAACATAATGGCCTGCAGTCAGGGTATCCAACCAGTAGATCGTGAGCCACTGGTAGCTCTCCTGATGCTTCCAAGCAGCTCTTCACTGGATGTTTATTTCTGTTTCTGAAGTCCCAGGGCCTCTTTCCCTGCCCCCTCCCTCTCCTCTTCCTGCAAAGCAAACAGTCAAAAGCTGTGCGCATGGAGAGGGGAGGCACTGCATCTGGGCTTGAATGGCTCAGGGCAGTATCCCAACAAAGGGTTAACTACCAATAGCAAAGGAAGATTGGAAATGTGTTTTGTGGCCATTGTCACCAAGAGGCAGGCTGATTAGACATGGAAGGGGTGTGTACATCTGCATGCCATGTGAAACAAAGCTGGGGCTATGATCGTTTCAGTCTCACTGCGTTTCTTTAGATTTATTCCGGTTAGCGTTACTTTGCATGCTGGCAGTTGTAGGCTTTCAATCAGAATGGGCAATATGAAGCTACCACTGTAATCGGCATTTGCTCAGCGTGTGTATAGAAAAAAGACAATCCGTGGGAGTCCAGCAGTACGTATTGCTGTTTATGGTGAAACTGAAGTTACTTTTTTATTTGAAGCTACAGAGTTCTCCGTTTTAAGGCAGCAGTACTCCAATCGTATTAAACGTTAAGATGGAAATTGCTGTGATATGGAGGAGCCCACCTCTATGCGTATTCCAATACTGGAATTCAAGTGCTCACAGCAATGTTACGTTTATAAGTAAATGTGGAAAACTACTAGCTGCAGTGCATTCTGGTGCTTGATCACTTACATTTATAAAACTAAACAGGAATGTAAAAGGATATTTACTATCAATGCCAGGACTTCATATGATTTGAGAGTTCTGTTTCAGCCTATGTTTTACAAAACAAGAGCACGAATAAAGTAATTAAGTGAGAAAAGTGAGCAGTGGTTTGTATATATCTATTTTGATATGTATCGGATTAATATAGCTTAAACCTACTTGTTAAGTAACAGACCACTGCACAAAACAGGCTGACGAATGCAGGGAGAAAGCCCTGAGAGTGATAGGATGGGAGAGCAATGTATAGGTTTCATCCCCTTTGGCTATGTTCACAAACCAGGAGATCTACAGTTCCACAGAGATCTGTAGGGAACCCCTATGCATATGTTCAGATTCTGGCAGGGGATTTCCAGTCTTTCAATACTAGGTTGAAATGGTGCAATTAATAAGCACTGTTTTTGCAAACAATTTGGCAAAACACCATAAAGTATGTGCAAGCAAGGCATGGCCCGTTGGTCATGCACCAGAACGAGCTGCATGATTCCTGCAGGGACAGGCAGCGATCCTGTGAGCTGTTCCTTGGGATACTGCCTCTTTCATATGGGGCAGACAGGTGGCAGGTCACCACCCATTATGAATAAGTCACCCTTTGCTACAACCATACTGTCTTTGCTAAAAATATTAATATAACGATTTGTATATTGTCTGGTAGGGTGTTATATGATTTGTGCACATTTCAAGTCATCGGTATAAAATGGAATGTTATTTTAGCCTTGTCATTGACACTTTTTTTTGCATATAACTTGCTCGCATGGTTTCCACAATGTTCATTATTTTGATCTTGCAAATTATTTTGACCTAACATCTTTGAAAGGTAATCAACAAAGTAGGCCTCAGCTTACTTTTCCTTGGCTGATATCTGCGACTTGGCATGTGTGCAATTTTCATGAATTCAGGATATGCTAAACTGGCAGTGGATATTATTTTTTGACAAAGCAGAACATAGTGTATGCTGATTTTGTTTCAAACCGTATAACGCATTGATTGAAACACTCCTCAGATGGTTTTTTCACGTGCAGCCCCAAAATAATCAAATCAACTACCCTTGCTGAAATCCTGGCTGCAGATGCAGACGCACCGTCCAACAAAAGACAAAAGGTGCACCATTTCCATCCACAGTGGGATCCGATTTCTTTTCGTACAGTTTGAAAAGAAAATGTGACCCATTAATCTACGGTGCCCAAGTTACAGTGGAGAAAAAAGAGTAATGTTGCGAGGCATTAAGCAAAAATAAACACATAATGAGAATAATTTTCCCAAAGCAATCAGTCTGCGATCCTAAAAAGTAGGTAAACTAAATGCTGCAATGCAAATGCTGGTGCATTAGGCCACCTTTAAAGTTGCTAATTATTTGATGAACATTTTGCTGATTTTGAAGGCCACAGTGACTCCCGTGGCTGAGTCTGTTGTAAAAGATTTTAAACACTGTCCTGAATTCATGTCTGCCATGTTAGGTGCAAACTCTATGGCAAGGAGGGTATCTGCACTTTCAGCCGATGTGATTGCCTACCTCTGCGAATTTGCCCTTTTAATACATGAAGTTCCTGAAATGAAAACTTTGATCTCGTCTGACAGCATCCGACTGATGTTGCAGTTTCAAACGACACACCCGAATATTGAGCACTGGTGGCAGGCATGCAGTGTCAGCCTACACATTGAAGGTCTTAATTGGTTACCTACATTCTGATATGCTTGATGATTTTTAGGAGACAGCTTCTAAATAAAAAATAAATAATGAAATAAATAAATATGTCTTGAAGTTAGTATGGTAAATGCATATTTTGTTCCTTTTTTTTATATATAAGGAGCAAATAAACCACCCCAAAAAATCTTGGTACAACTTCTCATACCCACAGGCATCACCCCCTCCAACCTCCCGGTAGCTCTCGCCAGTAGCTCATGTATATTGGCCATTAACTACAAGGAGCTCTTGCCAACGTAAACTTTGGAAACCCCTGGTCTGGAGGGTTGTCTAGAGCAATACCAGAGGTTTGGATTAATTCCAATCCTTCCAGCCATCACCTCTTTTTTGGTTTTGTTTGTTTTGCATCTTGCAGGCAAGACCCACTGCTTTCTCCCAGGTTGGACCCACCGCTGAACACATAGCACTCAGGACAGGCCCACAGCTGGTACATGACATGTGTAGGCCAGGCCCACTACTACATAGAAAGCACTCGTATAGGTTAGACAGACCCACTGTTGGAGTGCTGGACACAAGCCACTCATGTAGGTCAGCCCCACTGTTGCACAAAACACTCGCTGACATGGGTGAGTTAGGAGCCAAAAAGCTTGTCTCACTCGTAAACACAAGGGCCCTGGGAATCCGCAGACAGCAGAAGGAGGAAGACTTTTGGCAACTCTTGAGTGTTACGCAATGTGGCGTTTTCAGTCTGGCTCAAACTGTGAAACTGGCAGGCACCTTCCACTGTTTCGGGCAACAGTGGTGACGAGGAAGGAGCAGGTTGTATGTATGAGTACCTGCATTGCCACGTCACTCGGTGTCATTCGTGAGCCGGATGCCCAGTCTCCCTGAACTTTTACACATCTTCCAAATTGCTCCTGCATTTCCTTGATTCCTCATTGTATGCAAACATCCAAGCAATGGATATGATATTTTGAGACTAAGTACATTTTCAGGACTGAGTCCATCCGACCCCTCCACCCCGTTTGCAGACCAAATGTAGTGTTTGTACAAGAGTCCCTTTCCACTGACGGTTGTCTCGGGCAACAGAGTGCCATAGACCCTGGTTTCCTCACAGTGGTGACTGCATAGTGCAGTTGGTTCTTGTGACTTCGGCAGCAGCCACGTAAGTTAGTCTTTTTTGGGGGGGGAGGGAGTGGCACAGGGAGGGCCTCGTGGAGCATCAAGTTGCATGCACTCTTGTACTTTTCTACAGTTATTAGCCAGAAACCTTCCTACCAATTTTGCTCACCTTCTCCCCAGGTTAAATGTTGCAAAGCGTAGAATGATTCTATTAACTAATCAATAAAATCACCCGGCATAGGGGTATTATGGGACGAGCACATTATGTGCATCAAACAGCGATTATCTTTTCTCTTGCGGGTTCTTAGAAATACATTACACATACTTCAGTAACTAGGTTAGGGTGGTAAGAGGGTCGTTTGACTCCCACAGATCAGAGTGTGGAGTTCTGGATGAGAAGATGGCCTCTCAACTTTCCTCACAGAGTGAGTGTATAGCTTTCCTCACATAGATCTGATTGTGAAGAACTGGGAGAGAAGGTGGCTTCTCAACTGTCCCCCACCAGGAGTGTAGATAGCATGCCTCACATAGCTTAGATTGTGGAGATTGTGGGGAGCAGATGGACTATTGACTTTAATTTCCCCCAGAGGGAGTGTGTAGCTTGCCTTACATACATCCGACTGTGGAAATCTGGAGGAGAAGATGGCCCATCGACTCTCACTGGCAGGGAGAGTGCATATCTTGCCCCACACAGATTAGGCTGTGTCGATCTGGAAGAGAAGATGGCCTCTCAACTCTCCCCGAAAGGGAAAGTGTGTAGCTTGCCACACATAGATCCTATATGGGGAGTTCTGAAGGGGAAGATGGCCTCTTTACCTTCCCCCACATCGGGTGTGCCTGCCTTGCCTCACATAGATCAGACTGTGCAGATCTGGAAGAGATGAGGGCCTCTCGACTCTCCCTGACAGGGAGAGAGTGTAGTTTGCCACTGTGAGAAGCCTGAATGTGTCTCACCCCCTAGTCCCCGGGGAACTGTCATCCAGGTGGCCAGGACACAGACATCGCTTTTTGATCCAGTTCCTGGGGGTGGACCAGTGTGGGGGGTTCAATTGGATGAGGGGCCTTGAGGAGTGGAAGTGGGACATCAAACGGGTGAGAGGCGGTATCCCTTTCCGTATAACACCTTTTCCCCATCCTGCCAGGTAGGATACCTAGGAAATCAACCCCCACCCTTTCCCAACACAAACACTTTCTCACAGACAGCCCACCGTGAGCGACAATGGACTGACACCAGAGCTGTATACCGGACCTTTCCCAACAACTTGGTCAGGCAAGATCAGGCAATTACGGATGATTACACACACCTGACTCCTGCTGTATACCTGACCTTTCCCAACAACTTGGTCGGGCAAGATCAGGCAATTATGAATCATTACACACACCTGACTCCATTACACATCCCCACATGGTTAAAAGGCGGAGAACACAAGCACACTCTGAGCGAGGCAAAACACACGAGGAGACAGCAGTTCCAAGATGGCAGTTTAATACAAGGAGAAAGACAGCGAGGCCAGAGAGGGTCACAAGAAGGGAAGTACCCTTGAATTCTAAAGACTGTGACTTTTGTGAACCTTGGAAAATAAGAAACTGTAGACCAGGAATGAAGGCTGATCAAACCTGTACAGTGTGTCGGGGGTAACCGGGGCTCTCCTGCATCAATAACCCAGGTGGAGAGGAGCAATTGCTGCTGTGTGACTGTCCTTGACTCCTACAAAAAAGCGTCATCAGAAAAGACAGCACAGCTGGTGAGTCGGAGCGACTGATATCAAACCCGCTTGCGTTTCAAACCAAGGTTGCATGCAGCAACTTTGTATAAAGAGAACTGTGTGAGAGGCGTTTGCGATGAGCGATGTGAATATAATTGAAAGCTATCAAGACTGATTGAACTTTAGGAAGGTCAAGCAAAGATACCATATACAGAGTGGTCCGGCACAACGTGGGTGCTCATTCGAAAGTCTCTGTTAGGTATGCAGCTGATGCTTTATGTTAAAAAGGAAGATTGAGATCGAAGTGGTCTTACAACATGTCAATATAAACCCAGTGTATATTCAAAAGTTGATCATCTAAAGTGCATCAACATTGGTCCGAGCCCGGCTGAGGGAGAATAATTGATGTCAAAAGGATCTGAGCCCGGCTGAAGGGGATCCAGGGTGAACCATGAGTCACTTGAGAAAGAATTCTATGATATTGCTGTGAAAAGGATCTGAGCCTGGCTGAGGGGGATCCAGGGTGAACCGTGAGTCATCCGGGAAATAATTCTATGATATTGCTATAAAAGGAATCGGAGCCCGGAAGAGGGAGATCCAGGGTCAGCACCCTACCGGTGGATACCAGTGCAAGGAAAAGTACATTTGATTTGTACAACAGGCCCCTTTTGAGTCAAGAGACTTTCAGGAGGTAAAGAGGCCTAGACGCAGATGGCCGCAATTGCTAAAATTCAACTGGATCCTCATGCCGCAGAAGCCAAAGTGTTTGTTCTGCTTGAGTGTCCCACCTTGCCCCGAGCTGAAAACGTGGGGAAGGGAGGGCAATGGTCGGAGCATCCGGACATATAATTTGTGAATATTTTCATATATATATATTTTCATGAATATTATCCCCCATTATTTGAAATTAGTGTTAAAGATTGCCAATTGTTTTTTTAGTATAGGTCCTTTTTGTTTGACAAGAGACCACTAGGACTGCACTATTATTATTTGATAGTCGTAGGTTGCTCCCATCTGTAGATTTAGGTTTAGATAGGCGTTTATCACATCTTTGCGAAAGTTCAATAAGCACCTTTGAACTGTGATCAATTGTGTCTGTCTTACTTTTGCCACCATGCGTTCCTTACACCACACATAGATCAGGCTGTGGAGATCTGGAAGAGAAGATGACCTATTGACTCTGCCCGACAGGGAGAGTGTGTCGCTTGCCACACATAGCTCAGATTGTGGAGACCTGTGGGGAGCAGATGACCTCTCGACTTTCCCCCAGAAGAAGTGTGCTTAGCTTGCCTCACATAGATCAGACTGTGGAAATCTGGAGGAGTAGATGGTTTCTCAATTTTCCTCCACAGGGAGTGTGCCTAGCTTGCCTCCCATAGCTTATACTATAGAGCTCTCGGTGAGGAGGTGGCTTCTCGACTTTAACCCACATGGAGTGTGACTATCTTGCCTCACATAGATTAGGCTGTGGGAATCTGGGTGAGAAGATGACCTCTTGAGTTCGCCCCAGAGGTAGTGTGCCTACCTTGCGTCACATATGATATGATATGAAATGGCATTTATAACGTGCCTATACATGTTTCAAAGCGCGTGTTCTACACTATGGCGCTCTGGGGGAGAAGAAGGCACCCTGACTTTCCCTCAGAGGGAGTATGCCTAGTTTGCCTCGCATAGATTACACTTTGGAGCTCTGGGAAGGAGGTGGCCTCTCAACTCTCCCGACAGGGAGAGTGTGCAGTTTGCCACTGTGACGATTTGCCTACTCTCGTCACTTCTACCTTGGGGGAGACCCTTTCCATGTAGCTAGGGTGGTGGGTTTGCTGACCAATAGTCCCCCAAAGAGTCGGTACAAGCGGGAAGACCTCATGGGAAGGAACTCCCCTCCTGGCAAAAGGGACGTAGGTCGGGGGCGAACCGTCTCATACCCACAACCTCACAGGAGGAGAAATATATAAAATCCCTGTGTTGATAAAATCTCCTATTCAAAGGAGAAACCTCAGCCTTCTACCCTTGAAAAGCCTAAACTGATGAGATCTGAATTTTCCCAAATATACTCTTGTGATATCCTCTCCGCTAAATCTGTTATTCAAAGTACTGTTAAGAAGTCTCAACTTAACCGACTAGCTAACTTTTTTCCCTGACAAAGCTGGGACGAGGAGGAGGTGTGAAGAAATGAAGAGCGATCCTCAAAACACCATGGAGCAGTCTAGAGTTCCAGGAATTCTGAGTGGCCAAAGTCAATACAAAATAGAAGAGGGAAAACCAAGCAGAGAGAGAGACATGCCCCACATCGAGATGGACGCAGTGGTGGAAGCATGCTGCCGAGGCAAGCCACACAGCCCCAGAAGAGTGGTACGCTGCAGAGTCGCCACAGCCCCCGGAAAGCCACAGGACGTCACAGAGAGCACAAAGAAGCACGCAGGAAGCCCAAGATTGACCGGAGAGGACTGGGCAAACACCTTAAAGCTACCTGGATGACCAGGACGGTTGGTGGGGCTGCAAAAGAGAGAGAAGCACAGGTCTGGTACCTGTCCCCAATTGAGAAGAGAATCACAAATCCTATTCTTCGGCCCAGTACCTGGCAAAGATGTGAGCCAGGACTGCCAGATCAGTCAGAGAGAGAAACACATGTCTGGGACCCGCACCCAGTTGAGAAGAGCATCACAAATCCTCTTCTTCGGTGCAGTGCCTGGCAGGAAAGTGAACCAGGTCTGCCATAGGAAAGCAGCAGAATCCTACGGGTCTGGACCCACAACCAGTAAAACAAGGTAAAAGGAAAACCAGGGGAAGAGAAGCATTCCCCCTGATGGAATACAACTGTGAGAATACAGTACCAAGAGAAGGGAGACATTTACTTGGTACATCAAAGCCAGGGAAAGGGAGTCATTCCCCCTGCCATTGCGAACTGCCCCAAAAAGCCCCAACGGACGTGGGGAAGTGAGTCATTCCCCTAGCCTTTGTGAACTGTGGTAAAGAGCCTGAGAAGGGCCAGGGGAACGTATAAATTCCCCCTACTACAGTGAAACTATAAGCCAAGAGAGATCAGGGGAAGGAAGCCATACCCTCCCGGTGTTCTGTACCATGAAGCAAAGCCAAGGAAGGCCTGGGGAAGGGAGTAATTCCCCAGGCACTGTGAAAGTACTGAGAACAAGATACCTGGAGAAACTAGATACCTGGAGAAAGGAGGCATTCTTCAGGAACCCAATAGTGAAGAAAACTATGGGCAATAAGGAATGTTGTTGTTTGAACTGGAACTTTACTTTTTGAATTGAGAACTTTACAGCACCACCACTGGAACTTTGTTTTGTATCTTGGAAAGGAACTGCGGCCTGGGGAAGGGAGCCATTCTCTCAGGCAAAGTTCCCACCTACCAATTGGAACTATGATCCGTTTTCCAGACGAAAGGAGCCATTCTTCTGGACCAAGAAGATCCACTACTTTTTTAGTTTAGTTACAAGTATGAGGGACAGAAGTAGGCATTTTGACACACAATGACGGGCCTTTTTCATTTACTTGGACATTGAAACAGAATCCATAGTTTCTTAGTTGAGGCAGGGACACACCCTCTTAGATTTAGGGAAACATAGGTGTCCTCTTTATTTTGATTAAAGGTTTATGCCAACAATCATGCCACCTGTGTGTCACCCTCCTCCATCTGCACCCTTACACCACACGTCAATTGGGATGTGGAGTTCTGGGAGAGAGGATGACCTCTCAACTTTCACCCACAGGGAGTGTGCCTAGATTGCAACACATAGATTAGACTGTGTAGATCTGGGATAGAAGATGGCCACTTGACTCCCCCCCCCCCACGGGGAGTATGCCTAGCGTGCCTCACATAAACTACACTATGGAGCTCTAGGGGAGGAGATGGCCTCTCGAAGTTCCTCACTTGGGGTGTGTGACGAATCAACTCTTGGGGCACCAGTGGTCCAGAGATGAATATCTGTTTCTAAACCATCAGTCAGCCCCACACTTCTAGTACGCTAGAAGGGATCCAAACAGATTGGAAAGACAAGCAAATTATAAACCTCTGTGTCCAATTTTAGTAACGTGGACTGAATGGCAGGCTTATCTCTGCAAGGTCGTGGATCGTTGGTTAGTTGCAACACAGAGAAAATACAACTAGTACCCAATTATAAAAGGGACTGTCTAGTCAAGTATGTATACAAATATCTACTTTATTATCATCATAAGAGACAGTTCTAGCACTCTACAAAATACATCCCACCCTGCAAAGGAATGCAGAGGACAGACAGTTTCAAGAAGGAAAGGGGATGCACTCTGGATACTAACAGGAGGGAAGTTGGTGAAGTAATTAATCGCAATAGTTCAAGGATACTTGGTTTCAACACAAAGGGAGCAATGGGTCGTAAAGTGTCACTAGGGGCCTTCAGAGAAGGAACAGGGGGACAGAACCATAATGTACATTGTGCTTGTAGAGGTTCTTGGTGCTTGAAAGAGTCAAGTCTGTTTCAGGGCGCTTTGCAGCTTCTGCAACAGAGTTCAAGATGGGCGACAGATGCAGGTATCAAGTGGCAAGCAGTTCGGCGAGCGAGGCTGGACGGGCAGCTGCAGGCTGAGCTACACAGCGACTCAGGGTCAGGAATAATTTTTTCAGTGTTGGTTGGTGTGTCTGAAGCACTGGTCGAGGCGTCTTGGGTGGCATGAGCGACTACGTCGTAACAACAGTCAGCGGTGCAGTCGGATTGCAGCTCGAGGGGCTAAACTGGCACGAAAATGTCCTTGTAGGCAGACGCTGGTTAATGCTTGCCGATGCACTCTTCTTAGCTTCTTCACTGGGTTTGCGTCATCCTTTAAGGCGGACGGCCCAAAGCTGAGAAGAGTGTTGCAGGCAACGGCCTTGTCTTTGGTTTGGTTCCGAGACTCTCTGGCACTTCCCACCTAGGAAGCTTGCTGCAGAGCCTACCAGGGCACGCTGTGTGCCGGATGGGTACCGGTTATGGAGCTGCTGGAGGGTCCTCTTGATTCAATATCTCCCTCTGTTCCCTGGGTGATGTTTAGGGGAGGGCTATTGCTTCCCTCTTTGGAAATCCTGGCCTTCCTTCACTGGATAGCTGCCATCGCAAAAAGTAGTAGGTTCAATTTTCTGAGCATTAGAATAGTCATCTCCTTCTGACCAACCAACCAACCCGAAACACAGAAATGTAGGGCCAGATTGGCTCCTTGGCCTTTCGGCCCGTGGCCGGGCCAAAATCGTCCCTGGGGAGTGGGGGCCAGTTTCTGGCCATGCCTGGGCCGGTTCGGAAGAAAAATAAATTGAAAAAATATATAATTTATTTTCAAAAAGCCTTTCATCCTTCTTAGGTCGATAAATGGTGGGGTGGGCCACTTTTTCTTTTGGGTGACAGGGCCTATTTCTTGTCCCAGTCCGACCCTGCAGAAGCGTGGTAATCAGCTGGACTATTATGCACAGAAGCCCCCAAAAGGGCATATACACCTTCAGTGAACCCAGAATCCACGACCTGCTGAATTAGAAGCATGGGCCCCACCTCAGCGGCCTTGAGAACGGTACACTGGTTACTAATAGGTCATCTGGTCAGGTTCAACATCCTACACATTGTACAAGGCCTAAAGGGGCAAAGGAGCCGACTTCCTAAGGATGGTCCCTCACTCTAGGTGGCCACTAGGGGCCGTAGCACCAGCATTTGCCAAGTCAAGTGAACGAGAGCAAAGAATGGGGACTCCATCAGGATTCAGGGCTCTCATCTCTGGAACATACTATAGCCTAAAGACTGACCACATTTAGGCAATCCTCGAAAACGACCCCATTCGAGGTAATTATTGGCTTGCATCCCATTATCATAGGTTCCCCTTACCCGCTGCCGGCTATCTTCTAGTTACTTACGCAAATATTGCTGCAGTGCAACAGGTGTCTCAACCCACTGAGATGTCTTGGCAGTAAATTCCATCCTTGTATTCCATGCTAACGGCAGCAGCAAGAAGACGACGAGAGGAAAGAAGCCTGCTGCTGTTTGCTCTTCGGCGCAGGAATCATCTTGCCAGGCTAATCGTTCTGGGTGGGGCCTGCTCAAAGGTGGCGTGCTTGCTCTACCCGTGGGCCGGTAATCCCGCGCATTGTTTGCCAAGGTGACTGCAATCCCACATGATACCGTTCCCCGGAGGCACTCACAGTGGCTAGTGGGGTGGTTTCTGTCCTTTCACTTCTTCACCCATTCACTGTCTTGGGGCAGCGGGCAGCAGGCTCTCCGTGGTGAGTCCTGCAAGCGCAATTTCTCTTCCTGAAGTGTCTGTGCGGCCAAAGGCAGAGGGCTAAACTGGCGGTCATGGGGATGCATACACTCTTTCCCTGTCAGCCCCAGTGACTCTGAAATGCCGGTGTGGACGTGGTACGTAGTCATCGCTGCGAGCTATGTAGCATCAGCCACGCCGTTTGTGACTGGCTCTTTCCAAGCTCTCCAGGTCTTTCAGACGAATCCGCCAGTTGGGGCGATATTCCATCAGAACAGACCTTTATGCAAGGGCTGGTAGAGAAGTGGAACATGGCTTTCACAGGGACGTCATTTCACCAAAATGCCAGGGTTAGCGGAAGTGACATCACAGTGATTTGACCCCACCCCGAAGTGACATCATGGGAAGCCATGGAACATGACCATTTACTCCTTGACAAAACAGGAAGTGGCATCATATAGCAGCATTGTTTGTAAGTACACTATGAAAAATATGGTTACAATATTACTGTAACGTGACATTCATTTCATACAAGAATGGATCACGATATGTATGGGCAGAAAAAAAACATGCTGTAATTGTAATTTACAAAAAGCAAAATACATAGTCCGAAATGGATGCTTATTATACTCTAAATGCTTTTTGGAGTATTTTGTCTGCATTGTGAATTTGAGGTGTTTAAGAACAGACTAAATCAGTGACTCACCCCCTGAAGTGGGCCTGAAATAAACCTTCAATGAGTCTAGCAATTATTGTATGTACTTCCAGAAAGACAAATAGCTCAAATAGCCACATGTCATTGGCCACAGCCCAGGAGCTTCAATTAGTTTAAAAAACAAAAAGTGTTTTTGGAAAAATAATGTTTTTTTGAGGGCACACACAGTTTCAGTTGTTGCACAATCAATATATTATCAGGAATGAGAAAAGGGAATTCTGTGCAGCACAGGTAAATTACTTCCTTTATGGGGGGCAGATGTGCGGTGAACGGAGCTGCCTAACTTCCGGGATTGACCTGAAGCCACTGTTTTAAAGTCTATCTCCTGGTCTCTAGGACAAAGGGAAGGATCCATCTCTGGGATTTCTGTTGTGCCATCGGAGTCTGTGAGTGAAGGGCATCACGGCCTGGCTTTCGCTGATTACAACAGAAACCCCACCCTCTCTTTCATGAAATTACAACTCTGCCTCGCTGACTAGGATGGAAAAAAGGTTTGTTGCGTATTCCGAAACAGCAGAAACTCACGGTTTTCGATTCATTTTGGAATGTAGGCAGGTCTGGTGGGGCATACATTACAATGGATAATATGTTTACTAAAGTAAAGAGAAACTACGATTTTTCAGATTACATCAATGAGGTTACATAGCATACCCCCCCCCCCAAACCCACTGAACATCATCTTCCCAAATATTCACTGCCCCATATGAGCTGAAAACAAGGTCAACACTGTCTGTGATAATTGAGCACCATTTTGGAGAGGTGTCTCTTTGGTCAGCAAATGCATATTTGAAGTGTCAAAGTCTTAAGTTTGTGACAGATGCTTCCGTAGGGAATATGTGCACACCATCAGCCCAACCTTATGTCTTCATTATGTGGCAAATTCCGAGATAAATCAATGATGGAGGGAGGGAGTTAGTAGCAGCAGATCATTAAGGGGCAGGTTTCTTGGTCTCTACACAGCCCAACAAAGAACAGCAGCAGGAAACTGAAACCCTAAATGAATACTTAAGAAACGATATCAAGCTTTCTTTAGCAGTCACTAGCCCGCCCCTCCCCCACCCTGTTGGAGGGCATTTCATTTGAAAAGGATGGAATGTTCTAATGCCAGGTAGTAACACTTGTCATGTTTGCTTTACCCTTGATGCACAGTAACTGTGCCACAATGGTAAAACAAATATAGGTGTTATTACATATCTAGACTGGACTACATTCAATGCAGGCCAGTCTAGCCACGTTATTCCTTGTTGTACAGCAACTGTGCACCACGGGTACGCATAGATAAATAGGTGTTATTATATGTCTAGACTGGCCTACTGACATTGCATGTAGGACAGTCTAGTCAAATATTAACACTTCACTTGCTGTTTTTGCTTTATCCTTGATGCACAGTACTGTGCATCCAACATTGCAGCTTCACCTCACAATCTATATATGGTATGGTCCTACAGTCCTACATAAACCTCTATTGTATTAAATAGGTGTTTGGGGTACTCCTTCATTACTCTATGACATATCTGCCTTACAAGATGTTCTCGCTCAGGATGGTGGGGTATCTACTCCTTGGTGCAAAAATGTCAAAGGAATTGCCTCCTATATTGGGCATGATGAACTGTGGTTTAATCAAGGTTAAATAAGAGCAGAATTCAGCGTAAATGAGGAAGAGCGTCCGCTTAGTAAGATTGTGTATTCTTTAGACTCACATGCTATTGGGAGAAGGGGGGAGCACAATCTTTGCCCGCAAAGTAAATAGTGTGGAGTACTGGATTCTGCTTCCGCTCGATCTTCAAAATCAGTTTTACTTTTCCTCGGCCACTGAAATTTCGCCAGGTTTTGTGCGGTTTTGCACATTGTGGGGTGTTGCATTCCCATGTTAGTTTCATGTCAATTGACGTCAAAGTTCACACAGGTCTTTTTTTTTATTTGTGATCCATTTGCGCAGCGACACAAGAAACTTGGTTTGTGTCTTTTATCAATCCATGCTAGGTTCGTGACATGATAAACTTTGTGAAGGTCTTTTTTCAATTTGTACTTGTTTTGTGTAGTGGCACGAGAAACTTTGCACCCTTTTCCATGATCCGTGCTAGTTTAGTGTAGCGGCACAAGTAATCTTGCAGCTTTTTTGCTCGATTCGTGGTAGGTTCGCGCAGCGACATGAGAAACTTTGCATGGGTTTTACGAATGGTGCTAGGTTCGCGCAACAGCACAAGAAAGCGTGCCTGTTTTTTTGTTCGATTCGTTGTAGGTTCGCATAGCGGCATGATAAACTTTATGCCACTGTTGTCGGTTCGTACTAGGTTTGTGCAGCGGCACAGGAATCTCCATTCCATTCTATTCCTACTAAGTTCGTGCACCAGAAACTTTGTGCCGCTCCTTTCGATTTCGTGCTAGGTTCGCACAGTGGCGCAAGAAAGTTTGCGCGTCATGTTTCGGGTTTCAAGATGGCACGCATACCATTGCACTGCTCTTTTCGATATGCTGGAGTGGCGGAATGGTAGATTTTGACCAAACACATCAAAAATCTTTGAAATTTCGCTTTTGCGACAGGCAGAACAAAATTTCACAATTTTCCCCAGCCGTAATTGGGAGTCCAAACTCAAATTTTGCTATGAAGCATACTTTGATTACATAACCACTGCATTTGCACTCTCTTTATACATTAGATTCGGATTTGGCACTTTGTCCCAGGCCAGCTGTATAAATGTTTGGGTTGCTTCTAAATCTGATTTAGACTTGCACTGTCTTGTGAGAAATGCCCCCCCCCACTTTCTATTAATATGTCTACTTTACACTGAGTATAAGAAATCATACCATGGACCACTGTTCTTTCAGCATAATAGGCGTTCTATTAGAGATGCACTGAATCTTTGGGTTCGGTCCACTGGCGCTGTCCAGGCGGGGTGCTCATCTGCCGACAAGTTTGTCGCCATTGTAGGTAGGCGTATATTCTAGATCCGGATATAAGTTAACATATTATTTATTGAAAGTGCAGTAACTTGTTCAGGGCCACACCATCAGCCCATCTGTCTCTCGTCTAACTGTCCTCTGAACCTTCTACATTCCAGAGTCACCCTCAATCTACATCCTGGGACTGGTGCGCACACTACAAGCTGATCAGGCAGCAATGCAAAGAGCAGAGCATGGCGAACTGCTCATGAAAGATAACTGCACAGTACCTTTGGGGCTCTGGCCTGGGAGTCTTAGGGGCTCCCAGGGACACATGCACAGAGTTGCAGTGCCAGAGTGGCCCTTGAGGGAGACTCTCTGGGGAAAAGAGATTGGTGAGAAATTAGGGAAAAATCAAAAATGACAGGGGACTGGGAGTCACAGATTAGGATTTTCATCACCCTAAAATTGTTGCGTTCGAGATCTGAGGGTAACATGCAGTGCACTCACTCTCGCCACTAAATATATTTAGGATTATTTTCACACTCTTGCTATTCCACTCCTTTCCTCACTTCAAAAGACAGACAAATAAATGAAAAGATTTTCTCTGAGAACTTAAATGTGGATATTATGTTTTCTCAGAAGAAGGTTATACCTTCCAGCAGCAGTCTGCAATTATCAGCGAAATGGTAACGTATTGAATGTACTTGTTTTGTGTTTCGGTGTCTCCAGACATTAAAGGTTAAGCCCTGAGACATTGAAGGTTAGGCCCTGTCATGGTAGATGCTGCATGCTAAGAGAGATGGGGGAGCGTGCCGATGGTCAGGCTGCCCACCAGGTCCCAGTCTCTGGGCCATGTTAAAAATCCTGCTGGGTCCTGAATTTAGGGGGCCCAACCTAATGAACGCCCTGGACGGACACGTGACCTGCTGGATCAAGTGGCTGTATGCTAAGCAACCCTCCTAATCTCCCCGTTGCCCTCTTATTTGCTCACCGAAATGTGTGACAGAGTGACAAACTCAGCCTGCCGCCATAGGTAAACTTCACTGAGTTCCCTGGGCGAGGCCAAGAGAGCCTCCACGGTGTCATCACCACGTTTAACACAAAGATACATTCTTTAGGGATCCAGGGAGGATCGATGGTCCAGTATATTTATTTTAATTTAATTTTATTGTTTATAGCATGGACCTAGCTCGAGAGCAGTAGAGCTCTGTACAGAGTGTTGGTAGTCGGCATTTGGGTTGGCATCGTTTAACAGTAGTGTAGTATTGTGAGGTCTGTAAGTCGGTATGTGCGTCCATTGGAATTAGTCCTTGGTCAGGTGTTGTTGAAAGAGGCATGCTTTGAGAGATTTTCCAAATTGGAGAATTGTGGGGGCATTCCGAGTCGACACTGGGATTGAGTTCCAGAGGGTGGGTGCATGACAAGAGAAGGATTGTTTGTGGGTCCTCTCTTTGGGGAGGAGTTGTGATTCAAGCTGGTTGGTCACTTTGCTGGGTGAGAAGTGTGTGCCACTAGATATGTGGAGCGTGGCTGCCTGGTACGCTGGTGTGCTACTCGTGACTGCTTTATGGATGATACATGCAGTCTTGAGCAGTATCTTGGCTTAGAGTGCAAGCCAATGTAGTTTGCGTAGGATGGGGGTAATTCGATCAAATTCCTGTGCTCCCTTAATAAGATGTGCTGCATCGTGGCGGACTGCTTTTTGGGAAGGCAAGCTGGGAGCCCTGTCAGGAGATCGTTTCCCCCATCAATGTGCGAGAGCACAAGGGCATGCACTGCAGTCCAGAAGTCCTGCGGTGGGATGAAGGGTTTAATTTTTCAAAGGGTAGAGCTTCTGAGCCAGGCTATTTGAGCCTTCTTGGCATTGTGTTTCTGAAAGGACAGGTTGCTGTCAATGGTGAAGCCTAAGGATTTTGTCTGAGAGTTGTGGATCAAATCCTTCTAGAGGCATATCTTTGAGCCTTTGTTGGACAGGTTGTTTTAGTGAGAGGAACGATGAGGTCGAATTCAGTCTTGGATGGGCTTAATTTGAGGTAGGCAGTCAACATCCATGAATGGATGTTGGCTAGGTAATCACAGAGAGAAATGATACCCTGTGTGCTATTTACTCTCATGTACAACTGAGTAGTGTCTACGTATTGTTGGATGGCTATATTGGGATCTTTGAGGAGAGTGCCCAGAGGCTCCATGTAAAGGTTAAAAAGGATTGGTGAGAGGATGGAGCTTTGGGGGACTCGGTTAGAATACAACAAGTTTATCTGGACAGTCTGGTGTCTGCTTGAGAGGTAGGAGGTAAACCAATTCAGGCCAGTGCCAGAGAATCCCATCCTGTCAGCAAGGAGGGACAGAAGGATGCGGTGGTCCACGGTGTTGAATGCAGCCCATAGGTCAAGGAGAATGAGGAGGTCTGAGTCGCCTGTATCCATGATTTGGAGAGCATCATGCGTACCTAGATGGTAGCTGTCTCGATGTTACACTTTGGGCAGAAACCTGATAGTCATTTAGGAGGTGGAGTTGTTCGATTCTGGTGAGTAGTGGTGTAGCAACTACTTTTCCCAAGATTTTGCCAATAAACAGGAGGTTTGTAATGGGTCTGTAGTTGGCCTGGTCGTCTGGATATAGGGTTGGTATTTTCCAAAGAGGG
Organism: Ambystoma mexicanum; assembly: GCF_040938575.1. Lineage (NCBI taxonomy): Eukaryota > Metazoa > Chordata > Amphibia > Caudata > Ambystomatidae > Ambystoma > Ambystoma mexicanum. The sequence goes on along the minus strand of NC_090921.1, from coordinate 839,263,905 downwards.
CTTATGAGACCAGTCTTGAGGGTGTCCGTGAATGGTCCTTCTGTGAGGGAGGCATTGATGAAAGGGTGGATATAATTTGGTCCAGAGGGACAGTGTGCGGACTGGGGTGCGCGGGGTGCTAATGCTGTGATAGGTTGATTCAATGGTATCTTGGATTTTGTCTGTTTTTTCAATAAAAAATGTGTTGATTCTGTCACATTTTGTCTGAGTTTCTGGTGCCTCAAGTTGGTTGAGGATTTGGTACAATGCTTTATTACTTCAAATAGGACTTTGCTTCTGTTAGAGGCTGCCGCAATGGTCGTGGAGTAGTAAGAAGCTTTGGCCTCGGTAATCAGAATCCTAAGGTTTGCACGCAGAGAAGATGAGGTGTAATAAGTTTTAGTTTTTGCGTCACCGTTTCTCTAAGGGTCTGATAGAGCGTTTGCTGGAGGCTAGCTCTGCAGTGTACCATTGGGGTGGATGGTTTGGGCTGAGCCCAGCAGGATTTAAGTGGGGCATGACTGTCCACCAGTTTCATAGCAGAGTTGTTGAATAATTCCAAGAGGCACGATGCCTTCCCTGTGGTGGGGAAGTCTGCAAAGTTTTCTCCCAGCTCATTGACCGGGAAGGTTTTGAATGAGCGGCATTGAGTGAGGGGGCATTTAGCCTGACCTTTGTGAGCAGTAGTTGAGTGGGTGACTAATGATGGGATGGATTCCTGGTCAGACCAGCCAAGTGGGATAGGGTCTGCACAAGTGATGCAGGGGGTGATGTGAAGACTAATTCTTGGGTGTTGCCTTTGTTGTGCGTAGGGGAGAGCACAATTTGCTTAAGGAACGTGGAAGCGGTCAGTGTGAAAAGCGTTCTTCGAGTGTGCTTGTCAGCCTGTGTCTCAGGGACATTAAAATCACAGAGAAAAACATTATTTGAATGGGCTAATTTGGCAGAGGAGAGTACGTTGGAGAGGCCTGTAATGAAAGAGTCACTCCTGTGAGGTGGTCTGTAGATGAGGTGGATGGTGATGGATTCCTTGTGCGATAGAAGGAACTGGCAGGCGAGTGATTCAAATGAGCTTGTTCCGGGAGAGGGGATGGTGGAGGATGGCCAATCACTCCTGTGGATGATTACCACTCCACCTCCTACCCTTCCTGGGCAGTGTGCATTTTGGATGCAGTAACCTTGGGGTAGGAGAAAGTTAAAAACATGTGGGGAGTATGGGGGAAACCTTTTTCATTGATGAACAGGATATCAAGGTTGTTGCACGAGATGAGGTCAGCGATCTCTGCAGCGTGAGCGACTGCTGAGCAAGCATTGATCCAGTAGCACTGAGATTAGTAATTGTGCCTAATGATCCCCACAGAAGAAACACACTAATGATCTCGATGAGTGTTAACTCAAGATTAACATCTAACTCTCAGCCTTCTAACGTAGCCGACAGCCATTTCTTTCCTGCACTACCACCTGTAGGTACACCCCACCTCCAGCAACAACCATGCACCTCAAACTACACTCAAATTGTAGCAAGTCGTCCCTTACACCCAATACCCTCTTCCTCTCCTCAACACTCCCTCCACACTCTACCCATCCGCCAGATTCCTTCACACAGTTGCAACCTATGTGGACCACTAGATGTTAGCAATGGCAACCTTGCTCTCCGTCTTCTACAGGGCAAGCCACCACGCCCCCGCCTGTACAGGACCCACTCATCACAATGGAAGGCAAAGTGCTATATGAGGCACCATGACATAATCAGGTGGAGGGTGGGGACAAGGCAACCTCAGTTTTGCTGTCATGATCGTGATGGGCAAATACGCGGGGAGTTTCCCAGTTACAATTCTGGATGCTGGATGCTGCGAAAAGGGCTGGGGGGGCACTAAATAGTGTACCACTGATATGAGGCACACGTAGCCACGGAAACTGGGTGATATCCCAAGTTCTCAGATTTTACCAAGAGTTTCTTGAAATCACATGACCGGACGGACATTTTAGAGGGTAACAGCCGGAAGTAAATGAGAACTGGACAGACTCTGGGGTCCTTTAACTGTTTGAGCTGCTATTTGCACAGATGCAGTACACGCCTCAGTTTTTAGAAATTAGTATTGCAATACCAACACACCACATTATAGTGCTTAATTTAGCACAATTACAGATTCCAAATGTTCCCACAATTCACACGTTTACATGTGCTAAGTCCCTAACTTTTCTTACTGTTGGGACACTTTGTAATATAATGTTTGCACAATGAATGCCACGCGTATAACACAAAGAACGCTTTGCAATGTTTCCTAATGGCCAGTTGGCACAGATTGACACTTTCTTGTTGCATATATTCAATGCTTTAAGTGGAATGAGAAATCGTTGCGACACACCGTTTGAGCCTAAGAACTGAAGTGGGGAGTGGGGGGAGAAGGGTGGGCGGGCCGGGGTTGCGACAGTGGGTGGCAGATTTTTTAAGAGGTCTATAGGAGAGGCAGGCACTTTGCTGGCATTCATTTTGTTGCACCCGCCTTTTGTTTCTTAATCTGAGCACTGACACCTGAAGGCAGCCCTTTCGCCAGGTGAAAGGGCTGGGTTTCTGTATTCTTATCTGCCACACAACTGAGAGTGTGTGGAAACATGCTAACCCTCAGGCTTACCAGATATACATAAAAGGTGGATATTTGCTTTTAATGTACACAGCCCCTGGGCACTCAGCAAGTTACGCGCTCTCCACAGACATGGGGTCGTCAGTATGCACTGTGCAAGTTGGAATCCCGGCAGGGCACTACCAGTGGCACCTCCAGAAATGTTTCATAGGGGTTGCCTGATGTGGTCACTGGGGTGGCATACCAAAACACAAACACAGAGGGAGGCGGGCCGGTGGGGGAAGGGGAAGCGACACAGAGGCAGGCGGGCCGATGGGGGGCACCACTGTGAACTACACAAGTTGGAATCCCAGCCAGGCCGAATCAGGCCTCCAGCCTTTGTAGATTGATGCATTGAGCACTATTAAATTGCCTGAAAAGAACTTTTAGAACATGTTGTCTTCTCTACGACCATAGTGTGTGATCCAGACACGAACCAACTTCCCATTTCCATGCTTCTCTTTTGTTCTTTTAGCTGTTTGCAGCTCTCTAGTCAATTGGCAAACTTGTATTAGAGGCTCTAACCGCCTGTAAAATCTTCCCTTTGTAATGTGTGCCCAGTGGGCACCGGGTAAGGAGTAGGCCTGGACTGGTCTATAGGGCAATGCCCCAATCAGAACCAGAAAATGCTAGTGTGTGCCAGTTTTTTGGGTCAAAATGGGCCACTAGTGTGGGGCAGTTTTATAAGTCACTTCACCATGTGGCTAGGGATTACCCAGATATGTTCGAGGCAGAAATGATCGAAGGAGAAAATTTTTTTTAAAATAACTTTCGGTTTTGTCCCCCACTGCCATTTCGGACCACCCACTCTCCCCCACCCGTTACTTATCTTGTGGTGACACACAGCAAAGTGTTCCGTCGCGTCTGCGATCCCCCGGCGACGCCGGTTCCCTTCACGCACATGGAAGGGATCCGGTGCTGCAGGGTCCGTTTCTTTTTTTTTCTTTTCTTGCCCCCCGCTTTCCCTTTCCCTATTATGGAAGCGGGGGACACACTCGCAACCCCGAAGACCCGGACTGTCGATCAAGTCAATTTTCAAATTTAATTTGTGGGCGGGACAAAGACTGATATGCAAATGGATATTTCCCATCTGTGAAAGGTACAGTGAGCTAAAGTTTGATATGATATGATATGGCATTTATAAGGCGCCTATACACAAGTGTTTCAAGGCGTGACGAGGCAAGGGAGGGGGAACAAAGGGAAGACAGACAGCGATCTTACTAGGCGAGGTGTCATTCAGATTGCGCAAGTGCATGGGAAGGGGGAAAAGAAAAAGTGTGTGGGGGAGGGTAGAGGGGAAAGTGCAGTACATGGGATAGTACAATAAATAAGATAAGTAAAAACGTCCAGCTCGAGGCAAGTGCAAGGTAAGTGCAAACTTAAGTGCTGGTAGGGGGACTGTAGGGATACAGAAAACAGTCCCCAGGTGCCGGGGTTGCCAGGGAGGCAGTGCAGGTGTGCAGCTGGCAGGGCCTGGGCACAAGATCAGAAAGGGTGGCCAGGTAACCAGTGCAGTTTCAGCCAGGAATTCAGCAGGGGAGGGGGAGAGAAAGCAGAAGCAAAGAGGAAGGTTTTGAGGAGTTTCCGGAACCAGAGATGGTTCTCTTCAAGTTTCAGGGAGGCTGGAAGGCTGTTCCAGAGGGAGCCCCCCTGCCGAAGAGAGAGATCTACCACCAACTCGTTGCTTGAAGAAGCGACTGACCCTGAGGGAGTTGGAGGCGGATGAGCGAAGAGCTCGAGGAGGAAGATATTTAGGAATAGAGAGTTGAAGATATTGCGGCCCCAGAAGGCCTTGTGGAGAATGCAGTGTTTTAAACTTAATCCTGTTGTGTGTCTGTGGACTCTCGAGTGGGTACCTTCCCAAAGAACAGGTCAATGGGTCGTGTTCGTTCTCGTAGAGGGGCGCCTATGGACTATTTTTTGATTGTTTAAGGGACTTAGGCTAAGTCACCCTACGTTTCCTAGGGTCATCCAGATGTGGACCCCTTGCTCACTGTGCTCAGAGAGGCACAGCTCCACCTCACTGATGAGGCCCAACAAGGAACAAAGAACAGATCAATGGACCGTGTTCGTTCTCGGAGAGGGGCACCTATAGACTATTTTGTGTTTTTATGGCTATATAAAATGCTAATTTACTATTCTTATGAATGCCAGAAGTCACCATTTTACATGAGGCATCAAAGTGTGGCCCATTTACTGTGAAATGGCACTTAAACGCCATGGGCGTAGTGGCCTGTACGGAACTCTGGAGAATTCCGACTAGGCCTCTGCACCCTGGGCATCTTTTGAGTGGTATTTCTAAATTTCCCCATAGGAAAACGGTTGGGATTGCTGAAAATGTGTAATATGGGGCCACTTTGAAAATGATTTCCAGGGAACTTTTGGTTCCCAGTCCACCTGGTTTGGAGTACTCTACACACAAGAACACGGGTCACCGCGTACTGAAAAGCGGACTTCCCCACTCTTGGCCGCAGACTGGTTCCCAGTACATTACCAGCGGGGTCCTGCCCTGTGACGTCCCCTCGGTTGCCCCGGCAGTGTTTTCCCACCCAGAAGCTTATCTCACCCTTCCCTTCAGGTTTGCCGAGGCTGCTCGCCCTCACGTTATTTACCTCCCCTAGCAACTTGGCTTCCCAAGCAAAAGCTCTTAGTCACAGGCGAGGGCGGGAGGCACGGGATGTCAAGGGCCAGGATGTGCACGCCCTGCCTGTTGGGAACACGACGCGAGCCGTGCTTTGTGTGATGTTAGCGAATGTGCGTTGTGGTATAATGAGCGACGTCATTTATGTTGGGGGTTACGTTTCATTATGTGTTGTTACATTTGGCGTCATGGGTTTTGTTTCCTTTATTGGGTTTGTGTAAGGAGGAAACCACGGGCAGAGCCATTTTGTAGCAGCCCCGGAACATAGGGAGAGAGGCAGGGATTCCAGTCCTTTTGTTTTGTTTCTTTTACGCGTTCCTCTTGTGTTCGGTGCTGAAAACGGGTGAAATGTTCCCAGTGAACCCACCAGCAATGGGGATGTGGTCCGAGCAATGGTGGCAGGGTTAGAGGTGGGCCCTTGAGGCCCCCCACTTGCCGCAATCTGATGTGCACATTTTACGTATGAAATGAAGAGCACATTTTGGGCGGCTTATAACATTGATGCTGTTTGTGCAAAACTTTACTAAAACAGTATGAAAACGAATGCATTTTTAGGAAAGTTGCATGTGGTTTCATCAAAGGGGGAGGGGAAAGATACAAATGGGAGTGCCAGCATTTTAGACAGCGCCATTGACTTGCATTAAAACAGTTATTTGGCGTCTACAGCCCGACCCATTGGATGGATTTTCAAAGCATGCTTTCACAAATTTGGTAAAAATCTGTCCAGCGTTTTGCAACCATAACGTCCCTGTAAAAAGGCGTTTTACACTGAATACACGCGTATGCTTACATACAAATAAAAACACCTTGGACTTTAAGCAAAGGAAAAAATATGATTGTAACTTTATAAACCGCATCATAAATGGAAGAATTACCAGAATGCAATTTGAAGTGCGCCTAAACACAGACTCTAGGTTTTACAATTGTACTTTAATGAACAATAGACCTACAATAAAATCAGCTGTGCGATACGGTCACATGCTCATAGTCATTGACTGAGATATGAAGCTTGTTATTTATGATGGGTGGAACATTCTAGGTCCTATAAAGAAGTAAACCATATGTGTGTGTCAAGCTGAAGACATCATGGAAATTAACTTGCACGTTTAAAACGAACAGGGCTATTTTGCGATTCACTTTTGCTGTTTTCCTGAAGAGTTAATAGATTTTGGTAGCAAGCCGCTGTCAAGGTTTGGTTTTGTTCATCGCAGTTTTAGCATAAACAGCAGCACTTAAGCAGAGGACTTGTGACACAGACTTTGGCCACGCAAATGATTCATTCCAGATGTGCTACAAGAGGTTTTACGAGACTGGCCCAAAGGGCCTCCCGGTGCCCGGGTAAATACTTTTGTAGCACTTTTGGAATAGTTCCTCAAAGTCAACATTATCAATGAAAAGTCACCTGAATAGAGGCTTGGGAGCAATGCCCTATCAGGATGGCTCTTCAAGTATGGGAGCTGCAAGGCCCTGATTAGAGCCAGACCCTATTTTAGTATGGGCTGTTAGGTGGCAATGCCACCTGTAAGCCAAAACTATTGCATTTGAGTACAGATAGGGAAATGGCATATGAGGAGGGACACAAAGCTTGAAGGTGTTCTTTGATGATTTGCCCATCCATTGGCTGCCCATGGTCGTGCTAATCCCTATGGCCATTCCCACCCAGTTCCGCTCAAAACCCCTCCTAATGAGAACTCTTTGAGCTTGCCTTACTCAAGCCTTACACTCAAACTTTACTGCCAGTGTTTTGTTTTTTAAAGCAGTCTACTGAGAGTTAATGATTTAATTAGAGCTGTAAACTTGACTAGTGGTATAATAAAAAATGTCTTAACCAGGTCTGGCTTCAGACACAATTTTTATAAGCACTAGGAGCGTCCTTTGCTGAAGTCGTGCTAAAAACACGCATTGGCAAAGCAAACAGTTTTGGCTTGTGTATAAGTATTAGGCATTTGCCAGGTACTTCTATAAGATGCCCAGGTACTCGCCCCATTCTGTACCTGCTACCATCAGTGGCCTGTTATACCACTACAGCAGTGCCTGGCAAGTGCCTTTCCCTTGCCTACACACAAGACCTAGCTGTTGGCATTGCTTTTACTTCTCCAGTGCAGCCTGGTACACTGTCTACCTGTTGGTGCCTCCCAAGTTTGACTGGCCTCTCCTCTTCAGAGCCAGGGATTTAGGAGGCGTGAGCACTGATAAAGTTGTGTTTAGAGAGGCTGGCCAGGTTTGGATCAGATCTCTCCAGAACGACAGGGAATTCCAGTCCTGTTCTTCCACCGGATGTGTTATATGCTATGCATTGTTTTAGGCGTTATTTGTGGTGTTGTGGGGTAGTTTATGTGCTGTGTTTCAAGGATTCAGTAACCTCCATACGATTTCTAAGTGGGCCCTTCAGCTGTCACGTGACCAGATCTGGGGCCTTGCACTCCGAGGAAACACATGTGAAGTGTTTCTGTAATCTCATCCAGCTAAGATTTCTATAGAACTTCAGCTGTCCTACACTCTGCAGGGATACTGGAGGAAATGCGAATCCGATACAAAGCTGTGGCGACTGCAATTCTCTCTGCAAAGCTTCCTGCAGGGCTCTCAATAACATTTTCATTTAGTCTGTTTGGGTGCAATCTATAGTCAGGGCTGTAAGTGCGGTGGGGCTAGCGGGGGCGGTGCTCCATCATCTCCAGAACTGCCTCTGAGCTAGAGCTCCCTCTCACCCCCACTAAACACGTGATGCGATTTCATCTGCGTCTGCGTCAGGAGTCTGAAAGAGTGATAATTGAGATTTACAAGGGCCGCATGATCAATTGACAAGCTGTAAAAGGCACGCATATCTGGACATGAGAAATCATCCTCTGCTCACGCAGGAGAGCCCAAGCCTCACCCCCAAAAGCTGATGTCTGAATGGGTGTTTGTGGTTCGTGGTCAAAGGACATTTTACTGTTATTACTGTTAAGGTGAGTGTTGTGACACATGAAATGAGCAGAGAGCCCAGTGTGCATTGCCTGCGTGAATGACTCACAGATTTATTTGTCAAATATAAACATCAGTGGTTAATTTTATGTTGCCAACAAAGCTCTTTGCTTTTATGCAAAACAGCTGGGAACCCACATTGGTGCTATTTGTCTGACTCTCCCTCTTTGGTGTTTATTTACAGAATGATAGGGTTTGAATCACTGATTGAACTGATTAGATTCTGGGTTAGTGATTTATTTACAGACAGTCATTTATTTGCAAACGGACACAGGGAGATAGTTATTTACAATATGTTCACTTGATCAATAAAATACCTATGAGATCATGCTGAGTGACCCAAAATGCATGTTTGCAGAATATCATGTTTTATGGTTTGGACTAGGTGCCCTCTTTAAGTCATGACCACCACTCTTTGGACACACCCAGCAATTACGCTATATCCCTTTTCAAAAAACCCACCGTCGATTTCTAATCCCACTTAAAGCACTGTCTATAGCAGCTATATTTCAATGACTGCCCAGCAGGCAGCAATTTATGGGAATTGAGCCACGAGGGAAGCTTTTAAAGATAAAAGTTCCACATTTTCAGGAACGGTTATTGATAATGTTTGGTTTAACAATGTAAGGGGCAATCTGTATTTTAAAGTCAAATACTCACCCCATCCCAGCATGTATTCATTTGTGAATGGAAAGGAAAACGAAATATTCCAAACATGTACAACTCTGTCTGCTTGTTTGACAAGCTAAATAAATGTTTACCTGTTTTTGCGGCTTCGCTCATTTTATTCACATAACGAATACAAATAAGCCGCAGGCCTTTTTCAAACATTAATAAAGGCCTATGACTGTCTTTGAAAGTGCACTTCCGAATGGAGCTCGCCGATGTCTCAAATGGTCCCATTGCACCTGTGAATAGCACATCCATCCCTGGCCCCTTTCCCTACTGTCTGTCACTTGCGCCCCACACTTATAATGGACCAATTAACTTGAATGCAGAAACAGTACAGGATGTGCTACTCTCTCCTGGCAGGGCACATAGTACAATCACGGGCTATGCAATCACTGCACAGACCATCATTTCACTTGTGCTGCGAGCCGCGCCCTGCAAGTACTGGAGGCAGCTCATGCTGTCCAATATGATGAAAATAGCCACGCGAGTGTGCCCAGCACAAAACTGCGAGTTCTTTGTAGATACTCAGCTGAAAATGCCCCAAAGTCTTTTTTTTAATAAAGCAGTCCCTTCATGTCGATTTATTTCCCCCAAGAGGATCTTTGTGTCCTATCAGGCCTGCGAACACGGATAGTTTGTGAGATGTTGATGACACCCTTGCATGTAATGACATACTACTCATGCATCTATGCTAGATGTCCAGTTTCATGAATAACAGACAGCAAGGGGCACTTGAGCTGGTCATGCCAGCACACAAACCTCTGGGTATTAAGTGCGTTATAAATAACCAATAAAAAAATAATTAAATAAATCCATGGTCCTGCTCCTCTAATGTAATAACTGGCAACCCTGCTGTTGCAGGGTGAATAACTCAGGCGTGTGTGGCAGGCAGCAGCGAGGCAGATGCTCACTAGTATATGTGCCAGCGTCCATTTTTACTCTGGCTTTGCTGTGCCTCTGAAGGTGGGGGCATTTAGCAGGCACATGCCGAACGCTTGTTAAACCGGAAACTTCCCCTTTTTCTGTTGGTATGCAGTCAGCAAGGGGTTCTTCAATACAAAGGCATGTGCCCGGCCACTGAGTCTTAAACCCACACTGGCAAATTACTGCAAAGGGTGCTGCACGGCCACCAGTGCCATTAGTGGAGTTGAGGGGCACTGAGCACAGACAGAACATCAAGACAATGGGCCTCATTACGAGTCTGGCGGTAACACTGCCGGTACTACCGGCAGGTTGCCGCGGGACCCGTAAAAAAATACCGGTGCCTGACTTCCCGGTACCACTGGGCTATTCCAAGTCTGGCAGCTGGAAAGTCAAGCGCCTTGGGAGTGGGTAACGGGAGCACTGGCACTGTTAGCAATGGTGCTGGTGCTCCCGTGACAAGTCTGCCTATCGTGGCCGCTGCGCCCGGCAGGGTTAGACCTGTCGGGCAGAGCGGCTCCGGCAGGCAGACTTGTAGTTTTACCACTACTGTTGTTTCCGGACAGGCAAACTTATAATGAGACCCATTGACAAGCCAACAGCACCACCAGAGGGGCAGAAGAAGGGAAAATGCATGGCGACGAAGAGTGACTTGCTGAGTGCCGACCTAAAGAAGAACATCAGTGAGGATTGTATCTGCTTTGTCCATCACGTTGCTATATTGAGAAATGGCTTTTGCTCTGTTTTCTGTGGTTAGAAAGTCAAAATGTCCCAAGTGGCTGTTAAACATTTGATGTCTCATTTCAAGACACAATTACGGTTATGTTATTTTGATTGGAATTTGTAAGCCATTGGGATTTGCAGCTGTTACCCCAAATAGGTTGTCACTGTGGGGTGCAGTGGGTGGGAGCAGCTGTGGCTTGCTAGAAAATATGTGGGCCTTGGTTGGATGATTTTGCTACAGTAGTGCACTGCCAATGGCAGAAGACTCTAGCATCCTCAATCTGCTGTGCCCTGTTTCTACAAGGCCCTTCCAGTCTGACCTTCCTCCAAAGGAAAGCCATCAGTGCAATATGACCCCAACAGAGGACTGTTAGTGCAACAGGACTCCAGTGGTGCAAATGTAGCAGGGGTATGGAGTGTAGGGGTACTGGGCGAAAGGCAGGTGTAGGCGGACAAAGCGATATACTCTCACTTATATGTATCTCTCTATTCAGCATGCCTGCCTCGAGCGACTTCACTCACCCTGTAGCTTTTTAATCACCCAGGGGTGTGCCATGTTGAGAATGGGCAGGAAGTTGAAAGTGAGGCAGCACAGGAAGAACCCCAAGTCCCCTAAAAGAAGTAAACCACTTGCCTATGACACTATGATTCCATAAACAACTTAGAAGGTGACATAAAGATACTCAGCCAGCAAAGGTGATGGGGGTGAGATTTCGTGTATTTTGAGGTTTCTTATTCAGTCTCCGGCTTTGCCCGGAGGTCGAAAGAGAACAAAGCTGCCCCTGTACACGAGAAAGGGGTTACAACTTACTAAGCTGCTGCATTAAAAAGCTAAAACCAGTCTTTAAAAATATACAAAGTGTATAAAGTGCACTTTATATAAACATATGTACAAAGGGGTCCTGACTTGGAGCCAGCCTGGCCCTGGGCTGCCTGAGTGAAGTCCCATGTAGGGTTCCTACTCCTCAAATGGACCACTTGGCCACATGTGCTGACTGGTCCAGGGCAGCAACAGCAGCATCAGGAGGTCCACAGAAGAGTTTGAACCTTGACCATGCATGTCAAGACCGACCACGGCATTGCTCTGTAGATGTGAGGGACTGGGGTACAAACTGCATGACCAACTAAAGAAATGTCGGGGCCAGGGACACAGGCACCTTTTGACCCACCCCTTCAATGCAAGCACAACCCATAGCCTGATATGCTGCCCACAGCAACCAAAATATGCCTGGGTTTCCATACAGACTTGCTGGAATCAGAATAATGAACAAGTGGCATTGCGACGAGGGTACAGGATACCTTTTTAAAATAGCAGCCATGAATAGATAGTGGATATGAATTAAGGGGCATGTATGCTAACATAGACTGAGATTAGAAGAGAGCTATGGTTTCAAGAGGTACTAATATTAGTCAGTCAAGGAACACATTACTTTGTGGTGTGCAATATATCAAGGGCACTATTATCATACACAAGGCAACACTATAGCTAATTAAATCATGAGTGAGTTTTCGTGAAGTGCATACCCTGCAAACGAAATCACACATAGGGGCCGACAATTTTGAACTTCTGCACTTGACACATTATTCCCCAGTCCTTATAGAGCAAGGTTCGATTATTTGTGAATGTTTAAGTTTCATGAATTACAAGAATACCCTGTTTTGTAGGACTGACCTGCAAAGTATACAAATCATATGATAATCCAACTTGACAATGGGCCTCGTTCCGAGATTGGAGGTAGCCATGGCGCTATTAGTGCCATGGCTGCCTCCAATACCGGGTCCGGCACCGGTCTGGTTCAATGGGGACTTACCGGGTCATTCCGACCCTGGAGGGACTGGTAAGTCCCCATTGAACCAACCATTCCATATTCCCATTTGAGCCCCCATAGGGCTCAATGGGAATGGGGAAGGCGCTTATAACGGGCCCGCGAATAGCCAGACCACACATCCTTTACGGTTCCCGCTAAGGGACCTCGGAATTGGGCGGTAAGGGATTACCGGCACCGGTCTCCTTAACGGTGCTCGGTATCCCTTACCGCCCAACTCAGAATGAGCCCCAATATTTTAAAACACAACTTTATAGAAGCATGTTATGCATAATTTTGGAGAATGATTTTGGCTTCATGTTCTCTATCATCAAGGCAAATATACAATTACCAGAATATTAAGTGATGTGAACCTTAAGGTTTTCATCTGGGGTTTTCTAGGTTTTCAAGTGTTAATTATACCCAACACATACACTTGTTGACTGTTATTTATGAAATGCAGAAGTACCTTTGAAATTGTAAAAAAAAAGCAAACCATTTCTTGTTCCAAATAAGCACACCTGAAAATATTCTGGCCAGAGGCCTGTTGCATTTGGTCAGCTCCCTTCTCTTGATGAAGCCTTCACTCAAATGGCCTTCATAAAAAGAAAGATTAGGAAATGGTCTAAACAATGTCACCAGTATGCGAGAAGGCAAACCTTCTCACGGAAGGCAGCAGAGTACTATCCAGTGAGATAAGATGATTTGTCCAGGATCACTGTGTCGTCCGCAGGCAAAGCCATGATATGAGCCTCAACACTTTGGGTCCACAGTCATGAATTGGACTACTTTATCACCTCTCCCGACGAATACTTTGTAATCTTTATTGGGGTTGGCTGCTAATTTGTACAACCCTCGTTTATAGGAACTAAGCTCTAGACCTGCATACTGCTGAGGCTATGTTACCTTTTACAGCTAGCGCTATTTGGTGCTGGTACATTATTTTATTGTTTTGTGTAGCGGTAGGTGTTACTGGTGTTCGGACATTTGGTCGAAAGACATTTGGTCGTCGAAAGACATTTGGTCGACGTAATTTGGTCGAAAACCAAATGGTCGAATTTTTTTTTATTTATATATATATTTTTTAGGTTGTAGTTTAGGGAAAAAAAGGGTTTTTCAGAAAAAAAGAGGGTTGGGGTGGGTGGGACCCTCCTGAAAAAAAAAGTGAAAATAAAAAATAAAAATAATTCGACCATTTGGTTTTCGACCAAATGGTTTCGACCAAATGTCCTGTCGACGACTTTTTTTCGACCAAATGTCCTGTCGACAAATTTTTTTCTACCAAATGTCTGGCAACCGGTGTTACTATCACAAAGGTACATATACACAAATGCACGCTTTACTAAACTCAGGAAAGGCATAGTTGTTTTGTAGCGCAGTAGGTGGTGTTGCTATCACAAAAGTATATATGCTTACAAGATTATCAACCACAGCCATGGGAAAGGCTGAGCATGCCTTGTTGGAATGTGGTACTGTGATCTGGCATTTGAACACAAAGCCCTATAAGGATTGCTTAACACACTAAGCTATCCTCTCAAAAATGGTGGCACTCAAATTTATCAATATGCATTTCAACTTTAAAGATTGCACGAGATGAATATATTCCCACAGAAGGGTGAGATTTCTACAGGACAGACAAACTGGGGCAGATTCCCAAAATTTAGTACAAATGAAAAAAGCACAGAATGCACATTTTTCATTTGTGCTGATTTCAGAAATGTTCAACGTATTCTCATAGGTGACCCGCTCATTTCAGGGGTGGATGAACAGTATCTCAAAGATGTGCTACCCAGCAGTCTCACAGACATTATAGTGCAGTCAGTAATGTATTATAGACGCCCAGCACCCATCACGTGGGTGTCTGTAGCGTATTTCAGAGTGACCGACCATTAAAGTGCCTGCCACTGTGAAATGCGGTATGAAATAACAATGCATTTCTGTCCTTGTTTGTTTGATAGAAATGGAAGAGGGAACATAGCGGTTAAGACCACTGCTCTCTCACTTGAAAGAAGATGCATTAAAGGTTCAGAAATTAACCTATCGTGCATTGGGCCTTCGCCTTCCCCCAGTCTACACAGGCACAGGGAAAGGTCTTATTTTTGCACATACGAAAGCGCCTCCCATTAGGGGATTCAGAGGTGTATTGAAATGCACAAAAATGCCCCCTTATTTGAGGAAAAAAAGAGCAAAGGGAGTGAAAAAATCCATCTGAATGTGCGCATTTCATCACTTGCACCAAAAAAAAAGGTTTGAGAATCTGGCCCACTGTGTGTACTACAGTGAACAAAGAAAGCTTTACAGGATTAATTGATCAGAACAGAATGTACTTGTGAACAACATCCAGGCAGCAGGTTTAAAGCTTCAACAGCGAACCATAAAACATCCTGGCATGTTTACTAAAAAATGGGCACTGACCTCTTTGAGTTAGGTAGCCATGTAGCTCCTCCCATAAAGACATTTCTGCCAGGATGAGCTGCGCATGTCAGGTGCAGCCGGCTGATGAGCAGTAGCAGGGTGACCAAAGCAGGTCTGAGCCAAGGCTTTGTTTAAGAACCGGTCTGAGTTTATTGTGCCGGCAGGTTCGCAGCGTAGTCTCTCTACCTGCGCGTGTGCTCGGAGCTGCCTCGGGATGTAGGGTGGGCCCACCGGTGAGAGGAGGCGGGCCCAGCTGAAGTTGTCGCTGCAGTGCTCCCCACAAATCCCAGGTTGTGTGGGCGATCATTGTACGACAACCCCCCAAGCAATGGGGTGCCACGTTGAAGATCTCAGGCAGGATCACGCAAGTATTTTACTTAATTGAGGTGGCGGCGTAAAGCTTGGCACTGTGCACTGTAAACTGGGCTCATATGTTTTAGCAGAGATCTGCTCCCGCACCTAAATGACATTATTTTTGCTTGGATTTGGAGGGACCTTCGCACAGCACATGCTGTGGGACCCGCCACCACGGTGCAGCCTGGAGGGCTCCGGTGCTGGACAACTACAGTCTATTTATCTTGAATAATGTGCCTCAATGGAAGCCCCACCCTTTCAAGGGGGAGGGAAAGAAGGGGGTGACACAAGCATTTGCTACTGTCAGTGCTATAAGTCTGTCCGTGTCAGCGTCCACTTCAAAAAGCACCCTTTTCCTCGTTTCCAGGAATGACGATGCGTAGCACCAAACAATTTCAGTGTCACCACCGGGGACTTCTCCCTCCATATAAGCACACTAAACAGGATTCATTCCAAGTCCATCTCCAAAAAACCGCCCCAAATATCTTCAAATATCCTCTTTCTCTTGTGGTACCTGAGAGCTTCCCCGTCAATGTTGGACACGGAATGCATCTCTTGAAGCCACACAGATTTGGTAGGAAAGCTGGTAGACTTCTAGTTTCGTTAAATAAGTGTTTTGGTCACCAAAGAAACCCTGAAAACACAGCTAATTTGCGAGTAGGTCGATTTATGCCTTTTTTCTTTCTCTCTTCTTCCTCTTCATCCTTAAAATGCTGTCTTTGGCTTCCTCGTCGTCCTCTACATCCTTAATATGTTGTCTTTGGTTATCACTGTGGATGTTTCAACTGTGTTCTGACTACACATTTTGAATAAAAAGAAATCTTTTTTAATTTGTTAAGTTTGTTTTATTTATTTGTTTATGGTTTTAAATAAAACCTTTACAAATCATTAACATGGATTTTTCAAACAAGTAAACATTTCCATAAATTCATGAATTAGAACGTTCACAATATAATATTTAACTTAGGTTTAACAAATAATATAACATAAATTACATTTAAACACTATATTAAGCAAAATTAAACATCTTGCAAACATACTTCATTATCTAACCACTTTTCTTTCCCAAATGATGAAAGATAACATTTCACGGAATCATATATATATATATATATATATATATATATATATATATATATATATATATATATATAAAAACACAACAGTATCCCAAACATTCTGACAGAGAATAAAATAGTTTTAAACGCCAAATAATTAGAACAGCTTACAAATATCCTTCAAGAATCTCACTAAACTAATTTTTAGTGAAATATTTTCCCAAGGCAACATGTTTAGCCAAAGACAATCCATAGATACAAAGTCAGGGTTAAAAACACCAACACTTTTACCTGGAAATTGAATCAAATATGGTTCTAGAGTGCCATCTTTTTTTTAATAGGAGACAATATGACCATACAGTTTGGATTTTACGGAAGAGTCTATAGTTGTAGACCAATCAAACATACCATTTTTCTTGTTCAGTCGGGATTTGTAAGCAAAACCCCCCTTGAAGAACCAATTTTATCAAGAATAGATGAACATTTAGACCATAGCTCTTGAATGAAACCATTAGTTCTCAAACCTTCCATCCACTGGTTACTGGATTTATATGTAGCTTGCTCATAAGAAGCAAATGTTTCCACTGCACCATACTGGCCAGTGATTGCAAACCTAAATCGTATCTCAAAGCAGGGAAGGTCACACAGCATGGGAGATGGTACAAAACACCTCCAAATTAGGGCCTCACAGAGTTCAAGCTCGTCGAGCAGAGGTGTTGCTAGGGGGGGGTGCTGAGGGGGTTATAGCCCCAGGTCTTTTGGTTCTAGCCCTGGATAGAAGCTCAGGAGCTATAACCAAAAGGCTATAGCTAGCCCTGAGTCCCGCCAATCCCGCCATTAGCTTAGCCACAGATCTTTTCCAGACCTAACAACACCCCTGTCCTCGAGGATCTAATCTGGGAAGATTTCTAGGCCATTTAAAAGCCTGGGAACGACTTTAGCGGTATAGAACTTCATAGTCGGAACAAGTGAAAAATACCTATACTTTCTGTCCACTTTAGCCATTTGTGTTGCTAAAAAAAGTGCTTTGTCCTTCAGATAGGCCCTATAAAAGCCCTTGTTAGGATGAGCAATGATAGGGTAACCCAGATTCGCCATGTGATCTTTGCTTAGAATCTTCGTCTTATTAATATACCATGCAAAGGAGCATTTCTTGCGAGTTCTACTCAATTTGAGTATGACTGTTTTAGATGGATTTAATTGCAAGATTGTTCTGTAGCATATACTCGTTAAAGCAATTTCGAAGTCTTTGTAGGCCAAAACAGAGTTGCACCCATTAATACCAAATCATCCGCGTCCAGCAGATTCGGATATTCCCTATTTTAGATCGAACTAAAAAGGCTTTAACAAGGTATCCCCCCACATCTGATACATAGACATTGAATATGTTAGGGGACAAATAGGCAACCCTGTCTCAGCCCATGGGATGTAGGAATTGGCCAAGTCATCAAGCCTTCATTATTAAGTCCCACCCTAAAAGAGGATTCACAATGCAAACAAATCAAGATATTTAATAATCCCTCAGGCATGCCTAACCTCTTTATCTTTTGCCCTAATTGATGGTGATCTACCAGATCGAACGCTTTAGACAAGTCCATAGAGGCAACATAAAATAAGAAATAATGCATCGTCTTAGTGTTCAACGAATAGCAGCATCATCGCTTCTGAACTCTTATCATGCAGCATCTTTGCTTGAGAGGATCCGACATTACTTTTAGAAGTTGCATCACGATTACACGCATTGTTAAACAAGCATTCTGCGATTGTAAATTTGAAACTATGGCATCATTGTGTTTACCACTACACTGCTACAAAGTTTATTTAAAAGGTTTATTTAAAATATTTAGGACCGCTAAATTTCCAACCCAAAAAGCACCCGATTTAAACATTTGTGTGTGTGTTTCGATCTTATAAAAAGTCTCATTTTTAAAAAAAGAACATTATCTTCAAACTACATACGATACTGTATGGTCTGTGAGATCATTACAAACACAATGTAGCTGTGGGCAGGGGTGTTGCTAGGTCTGGAAAAGACCCGGGGCTACGCTGATGTCGGAACTGACAGGACTGGGGGTTAGCTAGCCTTTTATTTGTAGCGCCTGAGATTCTATCCGGGGCTACAACCAAAAGACTAGGGGCTATAGCCCCCTTAGCACCCCCCCCACCCCTAGCAACGCCTCTGGCTGTGGGACGGGCTGTTGTTTTTGCCCGGTACAGTTAACAGCAAAACACTTTTGCTGCAAATATCCTTTCACATAAAATGCACTTTAAGGTAGAGCAAAGCGGTACCCTTTGCACAGCTATGCCAGTGATGCACAGCTATGCCAGTGAATAGTCCTTCCCATGAGCCATCACACATCTTACCTTTGTATGGCCCTTTGGCCCCCTCTTTGGTGGCCTAAAAGAAATACGAGCACAACAAAGAAAAAGAGTGTCATGCTTTCATTTCTTTTTTTTTTATTTTAATAATTTGTATTAAGGTATGTAGTATACAATCATAAAGTCATAACTTCATAAACATAATGCAGTGAAACATTTACCATTTATAAGCGTAAGGAGGTCTGGGTGGTTCTCACAAAGCCTTAGTCTCCTGTTTCCACTTGGCAGCAGCTCTAGACTTGGCTGCACCCTTTATAAATGTTATTTCCTGGTTCCAGTATGCAGCATGCAACAACTTGGCTTTGTGAAGACTCTTGTAGACTTTGGGTACTTTCTCTCACAATTCTGATAGGCCTTGTTCATCAGCTTGGCTTTTACAGAGAGTGTCCTACAGTTTAGGAGCTTTCTCTTCTGGTTCCGGCAGGATTGTGTATCAACGTCGCTGTCAGTGACTCTCATACACCCTCAGAACTTTCTGTCTCGTCTCCAGTAGGCGGTGTGTATCATCGTGGCTTTACAAAGACTCTCATACGCTCTCGGAGGTTCTCATCCTGGTGCCAGTATGCAGCGTGCATCAAAGTCATGCTCATGCATTAGGGCATTTCTTTCCTGGTGCCAGTATGCAGCGTGTATCAAAGTCTCGCACATGCATAAGGAGTTTTCTGTCCTGGTGCCAGTATGCAGCGTGCATGAAAGTCTCGCACATGCATTAGGGCATTTCTTTCCTGGTGCCAGTATGCAGCGTGTATCAAAGTCATGCACATGCATTAGGAGTTTTCTGTCCTGGTGCCAGTATGCAGCGTGTATCAAAGTCTCGCACATGCATTAGGAACTTTCTGTCATGGTTCCGGTATGCAGTATGCATGAAAGTCTCACACATGTATTAGGACATTTCTAGCCTGGTGCCAGTATGCAGTGTGCATGAGTCTCGCACATGCATTAGGAGCTTTCTGTCCTAGTTCCGGTATGCAGTATGCATGAAAGTCTCCCACATGTATTAGGACATTTCTAGCCTGGTGCCAGTATGCCGCGTGCATGAAAGTCTCGCACATGCATTAGGAGCTTTCTGTCATGGTTCCGGTATGCAGCGTGCATGAAAGTCTTGCACAGGCATTAGGAACTTTCTGTCATGGTTCCAGTATGCAGTGTGCATGAAAGTCTTGCACAGGCATTAGGAGCTTTCTGTCCTGGTGCCAGTATGCAGCATGTATGAAAGTCATGCACATGCATTAGGCGCTTTCTGTCCTGGTGCTAATATGCAGCGTGTATCAAAGTCTTGCAGAGGCATTAGGAACTTTCTCTCCTGGTTCCAGTCCAGAGGAGGACCCAATTTGGCTTCACAAAGACTAACATACATTGTATGAGCAACCTCCCCTGGATCCATGTGTAGCCTGCTTCAGGGTGCATCCTGTCGACTTAACAAACACTCTTCAGGGTTCCCCTATGCAGCGTCTCTCCGCGTGGCTTCACAAAGACTAACATACATTGTATGAGCAACCTCCCCTGGATCCATGTGTAGCCTGCTTCAGGATGCATCCTCTCGACTTAACAAACACTCCTCAGGGTTCCCCTATGCAGCGTCTCTCCGCGTGGCTTCTCAAAGACTCTCATATGCTCTTTCTTTTCTTATTCTTGCATATAGCTCATTTATCTTATGGTTTCTGTACGCAGCACTTTTATTCTCTTATCATTAATCAATAGTTTGTGGCCGTGGACTTTGCTCTCAGTCTTCTGGCCCTCCCCTGCTCGTTAGGTACTCTTAGGAGAATTGCCAAGTCAGATTGTTTCCTTCCAGTTCCGGCACCTCCCTTTTGATTTGCCCTGGACGCCCCAATGCGAAACACCTTAGCTGCCCTGTGGAAGCACCACACCCGGCTGCGTTAGCACCTCACCCGGCTGCGCTAGCACCACACCCGGCTGCGCTAGCACCACACCCGGCTGCGCTACCTCCACACCCGGCTGCGCTACCTCACCTGG
This sequence comes from Ambystoma mexicanum, assembly GCF_040938575.1. Taxonomy (NCBI): domain Eukaryota; kingdom Metazoa; phylum Chordata; class Amphibia; order Caudata; family Ambystomatidae; genus Ambystoma; species Ambystoma mexicanum. The sequence goes on along the minus strand of NC_090921.1, from coordinate 839,243,393 downwards.
CTGCGCTAGCACCACACCCGGCTGCGCTAGCATCACACCGGCTGCGCTAGCACCTCACACGGCTGCGCTAGCACCTCACACGGCTGCGCTAGCCTGCCTCTTGCTCCCAGGGTTTTGCTGCTGAGGGCTACACTCCCCACCCATGAAGGCTGAGCATGAGCTCCCGAGTTGTGGTGGTGATGGCAGGGCCCCATACAGGCACGAGGTCCTGCGCAAAGCAAATGTCCCTGCAGCGGCGGTGAGAGAGCGTGCATAGTTGCCACCATGACCCATTCCAATCTGTATGGTGCTTATGCAGTTATGGATTTTTCTTTATATTCTGGGACTTGTATGCCGAGTTTTATAATGGGGAAAGGTGAACTACAGGTCCTAAAATGCAAACGAAATAAGCAGGACTTCATAAGCCCCTATAGAGTGGAATGGGTCATGTTGGCAACTATGGAGTGTGGCATGGCATCTCCCCGCCCCACTCTCTTTCATTCAGGAGAATGCAGACACAGGCCCGTAAGGTGGCTGTGGCACCCCACATGGGCATGTGGCACTCAGTGGTCAAAGTGAGCAGTGGCAGTTGGGAGCGGTGCTCCACTACTTTTTTAAATTACATTTTACCATTCCTATATTTTTATTCTAAAAAGAAACTGTTCGGAATGGTTACGTTTTAAAATAAAAGTGTAGGAAGAAGTTGAAACTTGCACTTTCTGTGCAGTGCACTGAACATTCCCATAAAAAGCAGGCACATGTGTTTGGGGGTTTGTATTGCACTTGGGAGGGGGTGTGGCGATGGGGTTTGTGCGGAGTGGGGGCAGGCCATCAGGGAAGATAGTCCCACTACTTCTTTTCGTACACTTGGACCACTGAGGGCACTGCCAGGAGCAATTAACACCCTGAGTCATAGCAAGGAAGAGCATGAGGTGCCCATCAGGCAGGACCGAGGCCCCGCAGGAGAGGAATTTGAGGAAGGAGGACGTAGCTGGAAGAAATGCATTCTGTGCTCACACCTTCGGTATTGGCAGCAACCTCAACGGACAAATGTGGGCCCACATGGGGTAGTGGGGGGCTAGTATGGCTGATTGCAGCAGCCATATATGTATAGTCGTGTAGGTGTAGTTGTATAGCGGAGAAGTCTGAAGTTTGATTACATGTTTTAATAACTGATATATATATATATATATATACATATATGTCATTAGATATAGAGCTGGTAGTGATTTCGAGTATTAGAAGACCCGTTGACAGGGAGGTGACGATTGGCATTACACCTAACTCTGGCTATTTTTAAATCAAGAATGCTATGTTTCAGAGTTGTTGGAAGCCTAGGAGACAGAACCGAGGGAGGGCAGAGGGCTTTATCATAAGCCATAAGTCATACCTGTGTAAGGATATCGCTAGGATCGTTCTCCATTCTCTGCAGGCTGCCCTGCCTTTCCTTTCACCCCTGCTTCCATGTAAAATGTTCTGGATGGCCATGTGAAGGTGTGCTGCCATGGAATGTTGGTGTTTGGATGCTTGGGCATTCATGTCAGATGGCACTGGGGGGAGCAGGGGCGCGGTGGTTGTACCCTCCTTGTCCTTCTGTGTCACCTTCTAATGTAACTACCGGATTTCTGTGAATCCGCACCAGTAAATAGTCTAGAGCAGGTTTGCTGTAGCATCTGACTTTATACGTTATAACAGGAAACAAAATGCCAGAAAGTGTAGCCTGCATCCATGACATGCTGCGGACCTATAATAAACAGGCAACCACATTCCCACACACAGCCCCGTGGGAGTCTCTTTATGGGAACGTTCGGGAAGCTTTACTAGACATATGTACAGGTCATCACGGTTCCAGTTACTCTTGTGGTATCATGTACACAAGAAAGAGACCACCCACTGGTCATCCTCCTTCACTCCAGTTCAGTCCCCCAACTGACACACTCAGAACACACACAACACTCCGTGACGTTCTCCTGAGCTGTCAGTCATTCTCGTGAATCAACATTCCACCAGCATACACGGATGGCCACCAGGACAAGGCGTTCTTACCCAGTCACAGCATCTGCCTTCCTTACAGACAACGAAATAACCATGCAGACACCTACGTTCAGTCACAATAAGAGCAAATCCAGAAATTATGGATGCCTCTCCCTCCCCCTTGGGAAAATCCTAACTAGCACATGCAGTGGGGCCTTAAACCTGCTTGATCCAGCTACTCACCCATGGAGCGATCTTTAGCTTCACCCACTCCTGATTCTCCTGTGGGGCGATGCGACGGGTATATCTGAACTTTGTTTCCCTTATGTAAATTGCAGAAATATCCTCATCCTTGCCTCGTAACGAAGAGGATTGTTATGTTTGAGGCATGGACAGCCCTACAGATAAGGGGCGTTTCGGTCACTTTTACTCCCTAAAAATAGGCAAATCCTCCCCAAAAATAAAAACATGGAGTAAACATACTCCCAACAAATAAAAGGAAACAGACACATAGGACCTTGTGCCACTGCTTTCCCGCACACAGTTCCATGGATATGTTTGGACCAGTAGTGCCACAGGAAGAAACTACTACCAGAACTGCCTGATTGGAACAAGTAAACGTGTATATTTTACACGTAAAAAATACTACCAGTTCAAAATCTTATCTAGAGCATTGGGTACAGATGTTTGGTGCGCAGGTGGGGAAGATTACCACTTAACGTTTCTTAAAATTGGCTTTACTTTCCTTAACTTTGGAAACATGAAATTCTGAGTCAACTCTGTTGGGATTCTTATCTGTGGCGTTGAGTCTATAGCAGTCCCTCCACCCACAAACCTACATTTCCAGCTAACGCGCCACGTATAGAAACTAGCCTGCTTTGACAAAGCTCGGAAAGAATATCAGCCAAGAAAATCCGCCAGCAAATGATGACACCTAAACACTGGGCGGCAGCAGATGAACACATCCTCTAATGCCGGGGACGATGGAAAGAGGCTGCACAAAAGACAAACCTTGGCGGCGTACCAAACAGTGAGCAAAAGGTCATGGGATACCGGCCCGGGTGTACATATCAACAGGTTGGAAACCATGGAAGATGGAATTGTGTCCAAGTGTGGGTTAAGACCCTTGACCTGAGGGTGGTCACAGAGGAGTAGAAATGTTACCCATGTTACTTCCTATACTCATCATAGGATGTCTTCTTCCAGGTGTATTTGTGTGAGAGAGTGCATCGGGCAATGGCAGGGGAATCAGAGAGTTGTGCCTTGTCATTTTATGGGGGTTTTATTAACTGCTTGGCCACCTCTTGGGCATCCTGGCTCTGTTGAAAGTCAAAGTGCTTCACTCAAGAAAACTGAGATTATCAGAGCGTTTCATAGTTAACATAGGAGTTAAAAAGGATAGTCTTAAGCTTTAAACAAAATATTGGATTAGATGCCACTATTATGGGAATAGGAAGGGCGTTCCAGGTTTTACAGACAGAAAAGTAAAGGAGCGACCGCCAACTCTCTCTTTCCCTTTATCTTGGTACCTTCCACTGACCTAATGATTGTGATCATGGGTTGGGTAGCGCGTGGGGCGCGACCAGCAGGTTTCTTCGCTGTTATTAGTACTTGTGCACTTGAAAGCAGACGGTTTTTTACTGGGAGCGAAAGCAGACAGGCCGATCACGAGGGTAATGGTTAGTCTGTTTCATAGGTTTGATAGGTTTCTACCCACTTCAAACGATGTTCGGACAGCATATGCAAAGAGTGCCAGTTTGGTCAATTCTACAGCAAAATTGGAAGCAAGAGTGATCATTTACGGAGCAGGCGCTACGTCGCCACCCAGCTCCTTCTTGGCGCTGTAGATGGAGAGGTCTACTTATGCAGGAGTTGGTTTTTATCTCCTCTTGCCTGGTGCATGCGGTATGCGGAGCACACCCCATGAAAATCATCAATTTCCGGCATAAAGTGCAGAGCAGTGCTGGCCCGGCTAATGGCTGCTCTGAGGTATCTCTCTCTGTGAAGAGAGGTGAACTGCTCCGTTAACTACTCAGGAGCATTCACAAAATGCCCATTCCTCGCTTTCAAGAAATATTTTTGTGGTGGTTATGTGGTTTTGCCTAGACGAAGTTCCTTTTTGGAAGTGCAAAATTATCACCAGCTTGGCTATGGTTGCATGGACCTAAAGCGACTCACCTAAAAACACAGTGTCACACAGTATCAATTTTGGGACACGAAAGCAGAACATTGGCCAAGCCCATAACTCGTTTCACCCCAGTAGTCGTCTTACAGTAAAAGGTACCCATTGATTCAGCGTCCATCGGGAGAGGTATAATTAGTTGAGAAAACAAAGCTGTGTTGGGGCTGTTCAAATCTTTGGGGAGGGCTTGTCAGAATAACCAGGGTTGTCTGTCTGCTTCATCGCCACTAAGGATGAAGATAGGCTGGATAGTGCCACGAGGAGGTCTATCAAGGCTGGGCAATGCCTGAGCCAGCAACCTTACCTTAAGAAGAGAGCTTCAAGGCCAAACCTCTGCGCAATCTGTAAGCGAGGAGGGTGAGAAGGCTATTCACATATAGTAGAAGAAGTGAGTTCTGTGCAGTTTGGGTTTCAGAGCCAAGGGCCTGGTGGTTGGTAAAACCTGCAGAAGATGGTTGCTCAGGAGTGACATGAGAAATGTATTTGCTGTTTTTATTTTTAATAACACTTTTTTGGGGGTTCACATAAGACATGTAAAGACATTTTGGACTTATAGAAGAAGCATAAAAGAAAATGGGACAAAGTTTCCAGATCAACATCTGTCATTTCAAGGGGTTTATACACCACAAAGATACACACTTGGATTCCCTTTTCATTTGCAGATACCTGCGCTGATGGCTCATGAGTGGCACATACATGTGCAACCTTCATGCCACGAAGAAAGAGGCATCATTAATTGGTTAGCGCATCACATGTTCTTATACGGTGTGTATGCCTTTCCACCAGAATGCAACCATCTGCTCTTCAGAAACTTGCACAGAATTTCGAACCTAGCACCCATAACTTTATGCAGTGGTAACCATCCGCAGTTGCACAAATTCCCTTCGACTCATAGCACAATGGAGAAATGATGCCACGTGATAACTTCATGGCGTATGGTCCCCATTTCAAATACCTCCTCCAATGTGTGAGATCGGGATAAAAGCGGTGTCCTTTAAGGAACAGACAGCGGTGCACACAAAGGCGGCATTCCATAGTATCATTTGAATCCCAGTCCTCTAGGGATTGAGCCCAAAGGATACCCTTAGGGTTAGAACTGGTGCCCAACAAACACGCTTTTCACACTCCCTTTGTTTCCTGAATCAGGGTAGCATGGGAATCACATGACAAGTCATGAGGTCATTTCACATTTAAATCTTACACTTATAATAGGATTTAATTTTTGATTCAATCTCATCCATTTACACACTAAATCTCCAAAGCTTTCCATATTGCTACCGGCTCACTCTGCATCGCAGGATTATGATCACATGCAAGGAATATCTACTCTGAAGATCGTTTACCTAGACAGAGGAAAACACGGATATTAAGAGATACCAACGAAGTGGTACCAATTCAACGTGATTTATTGTGAGGCCATGTCACACTCCAATTAACAGGCCCTTTCCCTAACTACAAGAAAGCTCTCTAGCACGACCTTATCTGTCAACTAGTTCTCCTGTACATTTACTAAATCAGGTTTGCCAAGATACTTCACAAAATCAAGATCCCTGAAATGCCTCCCCAATTCCTAGGAAGGATCATAAAATCTACTATGGACATGCTGAGCGGCATACAGGAGAGATTGTGGCCAAATAAAGGCATTGAAATAACCGTGGGGTGTTCAGGTTTATTTGCCATGAGCAGAACTATCAATCCATTTGGCCCATTATACATATCTAGCATTTTTTCAAAGGGGTTCAAGCTCTTATCCCATTCTCCCTTGCAATCCATTTGGCATTCAATAAGTTTCCCTTCAAACTGAGGAAAAGTGATATTGAGGCACGCCCCATTCCTAGGTCTTCTTCTAGTTGCTTTTATCAGGTTAATACATTCACCATTCTTCCAGATCTGACACACCGTTTCCAATTCAGCTACACACCATAGCTGGTATTCTCTCGAGTCTTGGCTAGTGGCCTGATAAGAAGGGCCCAGATAACGTTGAAAGGTCAAGACCAAGTCAAAACTGTGTTAGTTTCTTTTCTATCTCGTGAGGGGTCCCAGAATACAGCCAAAACTGGGTGTAATCTAACTCTTGGGGAGTTTGTTCATTGGTACCCAAGGTATTACCCAAATTGACCTTTTACAATTGACCTTTTGCACAATTGTCCTAATTATAGTGGTCCTAATTGACCTTCTGCACAATTGACCTTACTATTATTTTAGTTATTTTATATATGTATTGGGTTGGTTTTGGATTATAAATAATATAAGTGGATTGGGTGGGGTGTTGCAGGGGGTTTTGGATTGGGTGGGGGGGATTTGTGGGGGGTTTCCCCAGGCATATATGTCCTAATTGTCCTTCTAAATTAGGTCAATTCTCCCGAGGTCAATTCTCCCAAGGTCAATTGTGAAAAGGTAAATTAGAATACAGCCGTACCCAAAGCTATTCGCCTACTGTGACCGATGAGAGAACCTCACTTTCCAGAAACATCCTCTGTTTGTCTGGTGAGTTCCATAAGTGTGGTATTGTAAAAGGGTGGCATTATTATTATCAGTCTCCCCATCTACCTTCCAGAGGAACTGTGCCCTGGAAAGCCCCTGCACCAAAAAAACAGAAGACCCAGCCCTAGGGCAAAGTTCACTGTCTTTATTAATACTTCAATGACAGGGATTGCAGCGTGAACATCACAAAATGAGGTTACATCCCAGAAACCTAACAGGGGAAGGGATTGGTTAGTGAGGTGAACTATAAGTGATTAGTACGATTATTGGGCAAGCCATATCTGGTGCCTCTCCTGAGACCACCTTTATGTGTTGCGAATACAAGGTTACAGGTTAGTGTAGTGATTGGCCAGTGCAACATAGTGTACACTTAAAGTGGGTGGTGGTTAGGGATTGGACAGAAAGGGTCTTCTCAGCCTTGGAGCCTTGAACAGTTACCAGTACAAGTGCAACTATTCAAGGTAGTGGGAATGACCCCGAATGTGCTGCATGATTGCAATAAGTTACATCTCCAATCTCTTAGGCCCTGATGCAGAACATTCGGCTTTGAACCTGTATTACTTTTGTATATTCCTGCTTTCTGTTCGATGGGAACAGCCACCTCAGTCGGGCTCACATGAATAGGCTCCGTCTGGCAGGTTCTGCTTGTTTTCCCTGCAGGTGTCCCATCTCTTCTATTAACTTGATACCTTTCTTCACTCTGTGTCTTTGGCAATCTGGTCACAGTGTATGCGCAGAAAGCCTATTCTGTATGCTTCAGCAGGACAAGCCTGTCAGCTCTTCTCTGTGTTCTCAAGTTCGATCTGCTTCTCCCATTCACTCCAATGTACCTATGACTTCCATCTTTATTTGCATGGACGCCCACGTTAGCTGCGTTAAGTGTCACATACTCTTATGCGTCTTGCGGTTTCTGCATAGCAAAAGATGTACGTGTGTCAGTCCTCCAACTATGTGAGTCATACGCATATCCTTTGTGTCTACCAGCAATTAAGCTAAATGTCCATGTAACTGCGCAGGAATGCCTATGTACTTCATGTCTAATGCATCACCATCATGGTGTCTGTCGTGATGTCATCAGTGTTCTCCGAGGTTGCAATCAATCAACTTGTTCGATTGATGGCATGCTTGTCTCATCAATGACATCAACAGGATAAGGTCTTAATAGCTGTCTGAGTGATTAGCGTTTCTCCCACCTGCGGTGCATCAACGATGGGAAGGAAGGGCCTAGAAGTGATGTACATCTCTCATTCCTCTGTCACCGGGCTGAGAGGGGATGGGTGCAACGATGGCCACGTTTAGGTCTCCCTCTTCAGTATTCTTACACACACACCTAGACTGCTCAATACTAATTTTCAATATGTGAAAGTTTTACTCCACCTTCTTCTTTACGGAGAACTAGTGTTTCATAAGATATCACTGGTTTCTTCCATTCCCTTATTGGTGGCATCTGAAAGTGAAGTAGCAACCTAGAAAAAAGATTCAGTTAATTAACTTTAACTTCCCCATCCAAGCAAGTACCACCTTAGTGTGGTGTTTCATTTCTATTTTAGTTTCAAAGAGGCCCTTCAATTATCTCATTAGGGTAATTCCCAGGTAGCTCAAGCCATTAGCTGTAATTTCAAAGGGGACATTTTGATATGTATCTACTTCAGGGCAAAAGGACTGATTTATGGTTTTTAGCTTTAAAGCCTGAATATTTAGAGTATAGGAGTATTTCATTTAATAGCGTCACAATATACGTTACAGGATGTGACAGGTAAACCATAACAAAGTCTGCGAAGGGGCTCAACTCAAATTTTTGACCCCCAGACCAAAACAGTTGAATGGCTTTATGTTACCTGATCGTGGCATCGACACTACACATGGTAGAGGCTTCAAGGGACATCCAAGTGTCATCCCTCTTCTCTAAAGGAATTTTCTGATTTCACTTCATTCACCATCACCAGTATAGAGGGGCTTAAATAAAGATATACTACCCATGTTAAAGCTCCTTTTCTAATTGCTTCAATTATAATCTAACCCTCTAACTGCCAACTGACCTGGTCAAATGCCTTTTCTGCATTTAGGGTTTTTCTTATGTTGTCAGCTCCATCCCTCGCAGTGATAAATCCTACATGATCTTTGAGTGGAGAACCACTTCTATTATGGAGGCTAAAACTACAGTCATAATTTTCATGTCAACATTCAAGAGTGAAATTGGCTGATAGGATCTACAATCCCTGGAGTCCTCTCCTTCTTTGAGAATCAGCAAAATTCCCACTTTTGACATTTAACATCTATAGGAGCAAGTATCCCCCGAGAACCTTTTTTTATAAAATATGACTGTAAAACTGGCACTACTTGGTGCTCTTGCTGTGTTTATATGGCTTATTGCTGCCAGTATTTCCTTCACTCTGATTAAGGCATGTAAATATTATACTGCCCACTCCGGTTCACAAGTTACTGCCTTGTCCTTTTTGTATGGGGCATCACAGTAAATCCATGACTATATGTCCCAGAATGCAAAGAACATATTTGAATGGGATGGTGCATTTTGGCCTGCATGCTATGTGGTATGGAACATTTTGATTGATAAACATTATCAGTTTCACATTCAGTTTTTATGGACACCCTCTGTCCAGTGCCTAATTTGTGGGGGTGTTTGCAAGGGATCAGCCCTGGCACTTATCTCTGAGCCCCAGCACTTATTGTCTCAGACTCAGATTGATTATGATGTGGTGTTTTGCCATCTTTATTTTGTCTCATGTCAAGACACGAGTATGTTATTTTATGTGTATGTTCATTGGCATTTGTAAAATCCCACATCTGCCGTAGTGACTGAGTATATCCGTCAATCACAATAAACCGGTGAGAGTTGCAGCTTTAAACCCATATATGTTGACAGCATGGGGAGCAGTTGTGGGTGGTGCCAACAGTGGGCAGGGTGTTGCTCATCCTGACGTGTCATGGGCGTGTTAGAAAATATTTGAGCCCCGGCATTATATGTTTACAAATTAAGCACTGCCCAAGACCCATTAGACCCAGACAGCGCCAAAATGAAGAGTCTCTGGGCTGATTCAAACCAGTAACAAGGGAAATAACTCCTTCCCCTTTAAGGGAACAAAGTTGCTACATTGTAAATACTTCAACAAAGGATTGGGTACATTTATCGATCTGGCTGGAGGAAGCATTGTTACCGGTTTGCGTGACTTGCACTGTTCACTTGAATCCAACAAATACATTGCTGCACTCATGAATACAATGGAAAAAAAACAAACACGTGTACCTCATTCCTTTTAGGCATTCTACTAATTCTCCAAAAAGGACTTCCTGCTACGTTGAGCCCAAGGTTTTCGAGGTGGGTCTGTGCTGGATCAAAACAGTAGGGCACTGTTCTCCCACTCCAGCAGGTGCTTTGAGAGATACGTTGAAGGTTATGCAAGATAAACTCACTAATACAAACAGTACTCCCCCCCCCCCAGCCTTAACACAGTATTTGCAGATTAAAAATACATATTCAGAGAGTTCATATGGACTTTTTTAGAGCAGGGATTCAAAGCAGCTCTCCTGGGGGAGGAGATGGGAGCATCTATGTATCACACGCCAACAAGGAATCCAAAATGGTGGCTGGTCTCGATATAACATCAGACCAGCGCCCTTGCAGATCACATGTCTCTGAGCACATGGCCCAATCACAGGCCAGCCCAGCCCACACATCTCAGGTGCAACTAATGTCATTAAGCACCACGCAGGAGCGGGCGAGATCAGCCTTTTAAAGGCAATCTGCATAGGCAGTCAGTTTCAAGGCTTGGGAGGCCTGGCATGAGGCAAGCAGCAGGATTCTGGGAAATCCCTGTCTTGGATACCACATGTCAGTAGAGTGCGACGGCATAGATCAGGCAGGAAGAGATCCAGATCTAATGAAAGGAGGCAGAGCATTGTGTTTAGAGGAGGGAAACATTAGCTTGGAGACAGAGGAGGACTGTGATAGCTGTGTGGAGCAGGTGGCAGGCCCCGGCTTGTTATAGAAAGAGAGATTATTGAGGAGCAGAGGCAGAGAGGTACTACCTTTGAATGGTGTGTGAGTGGTATAATTTAGAGGGAAGAGGAGAGGAATATTGAGCATGAGAGAAAACTTGGAAGGCAGCCGAGGACGAGGGTGGTGTGTTGGAGGAAGTGAGGAAGGTGGGAGATATTATTTTGAAGGAGAATGAGAGAGAGAGAGAGAGAGAGGGAGATTGAAGGCATCCTAGAAAGGAGAGAGGAGAAGTAGGCTGAATGATGTATCTGCCTTGTGAGCAGCAGGGCAATCGGGAAGAGGAGAAAGGCGAAGACTTGGACAGAAGGCAGGGTGCACCAGAACTGCCCAGATCCAACACGTGAACCTTGGGACCAGTCTGGCAGGAGGTTATTGCTGGTCCGCTCGGAGAGTGCCTAAATGAAACCCTCTAGAAGAGACAGTGAGCAGAGGACCCTGAAAACGTATGATATGATGACATGATAGGTTATTTATAATGCGCTTAATACCCGGAGGTTTCTAATGAGGAAACGAGGATCGAACCTGTGTTGCTCCGTCTCGTCTTGCCTCTGAGCTATCCTCCCAAGACAATGGCTGTAGTAGAGCCGTGGGTCAGCGGACAGACAAAATATATGCCTCGGATCAGGGGCAGGAGGACAGAGCAATCCCTGATGGTCTGACATTGGAAGGAACCGCAACATCCTCGTTGAGGATGGAACCATTTGGTTTCCCCCTTCATCTTTTGCTGAACCTTGGGGGGAAGTTTTGCAACATTTTGCTTTACACCCATCGCTGACCTAGATTATTTTGGTTTGTCTCTGGAAGTTGGTGAGCCTGAGCATTTCATTGACAGACCTCTTTGAAGCAAGAGAGTAGATTATTGTTCCGTTGACCAATTAATAAAGAGAAACCGGGCCCTTCCCTCACGTTATGCTATTGGTTATCGAGATTTCCTTCTATCCTGACACGTTCGGTTTTGTTTTAGTGTGTATAAAAATAGTAATAACATTTTTAAACTGTATTTTGTGTCTGAGTTCTGGGAACACCGTGCCAGTCTGTCGTTCTACCCCAGCACATGAGCGCTAGCCAAGTTAACATATACCACATGTACCGATAAAAGGAAACCTTGTGGGGCTGCTGAGTTAGTTAGAAGTGGAAAGGTTTTTATTTACTGTAGCGGCCTAGATAGCTCAGCGGGCTGAGGCCGTGTGGCCAATATCTGAGTGTGATCAGCAGTCACAAGTTTAATTCCCTTGAGGCCAACTCAGCCTATAGAGAATTTCACATTTCAGCACTTTGGTCGACAGTGATAAATAAGTACAAAATTAATTATTATTATGGTTATTAGTCTTGTTATTAGAGCGGCCAAAACCATCAGAATTCTGGAGATGACAAAGTGCCCAAAACACCCACACACTCATACCCAGCCTCACTCACGTCACTCTCTCACTCATAGTCACTCAAAAGTACTATGTAGTCGTTTTGCTCTGGCCTGATAGTGGGCCCTCCCACACCAGGCCAGTAAGGGAACCCTATATACCAATCTCCCTCCCCCCACCAGCTGTGGGAGGAAGAGTGTGTCAGGCAACCTGCATGAATAATGATAACAGGAGTGGGGCTACATTTGTGAGTTCCAAACGGAGATGAATTGATTAACGATCTGGATGGACTCAGTGTTCTATGACAAAGATGGGGCGCGTTGACTTTAGGGCCCCATTCCACATCTCCTATAGTTGTATTTTCACGTTAGTACCACTGAAGGAAACACCACCACCAAAACCCTATCGCTGAAGCTCTTTCTACTTGAAATTCAAATAGCGTTCCACATCGCACTAACATTAAGTACAGCCCCGAAACCATCCTGCCCCCGTTAAGCATGTGTCGGGGGGATGCACTCGAGTGCCCAACAGTGGAGCTGGTTCAGTAGTGAGCCTGGCGGCTCCCTCAAGTAGACACCGCCTGATACCTGTGTCACGTACAGTTCACAAGGGGCAGGGGCGGACAGGCTCTGAGTCTGCCTGTTTTTTTAAAAACTTTATTTTTGGGTTTTTACACAGAAAAACGAACAGGCCATGCACCGGCCGCAGTGAAGTTCCCAATCCGCCCACCTCCCTCCTCACCTCTCCTCCTCCCTGTAGTTCAACCAAAACCAGGATATATGGGTGATAACCAGGATTATTTATTCCCACTGGTCTCTTCTCGATATGGCGAAGAACGCTGATCTGCAACCGTGGTCGAGGTCTGTGAGGAGGTTGTATCGGCAGAGGATATCAGATATGATATATAAGGTGCCCAGATGTCCGGGGGGGTGGGCATGTAGAGGTAATGTCTTTATGAAGCACGTTTCTACGTCTTGGCAGTAAGTCACATCATTTAGCCAGCGCTGTAGGCTTGGCGGTGGCCCGCGCCCCCAATTGATTGCGATCCTTCTTTGTGCCAAGACCAGCAGAAGGTTTGCCAGTCTGCGTTCGGAGTTTGGCAGGTGTTTGGTTAGGCCCAGAAGAGCCAAAATGGGTTTAGGGTCTAGTTGCGTCCCTATAATTGCTGAGATTAGATTTGTTTGTATCTTGTGTTAATAGCTACCTTCTGGGTTAGTAGCAGTATGTAGTCCCAGTCCTCATCTGCTATTGCAGTGCCTAGGGTTTTCTCCCATCTTCTTCTGGGGTTTGTGAGTGGTAGTGTTGTTTCGGTCAAGAGCGACTTGTAGATTTTGGAGACCAGTCGTCCCTCACCCTGAGATTGTATCACCCCGTGGAGAAGCTGCCATGTGGGTGGTTGTCTTGGGAAGGTGGCAAGGTAAGTTTGAAGGGCGTGACGTAACTGAAAGTAGATTAACATGTCTAGAGCGTTGTCGCTTCCCTTGTCTCGGGCCTGTTGCAGCGACAGAAATGTGCCCTCAATGAAGAGGTCGCTTAGTGTTGTTATTTGCAGTTTATCGGTCCATTGTAGATAGATTCTTTCCGTAGTTATGGGTATTCCCGGTATGAACTTTGTTGGAATGAGAGGAGAGAATCTAACCTGCATGTTGCTTTTTAGGGCAATTTTCTTCCAGGTGGCGTACGTGGTGAAGACTATGTTCATCGATGTGCGAGGCACCTGTAGTTGGCCGAAGATGACGGCTCTGAGGAGGTAGGGGGTCGCCAGGGCTCTTGCGATCTGGATGTGGGGTCTGACAAAGTGCGTGGCGTACCAATGACTGAGGAATTGGGCTTGGGCGGCCCAGTAGTAGCGCTCTAAGTCTGGGATTGTGAGTCAACCCTTTGCCACGGTTGGATCAGTGTAGTGTAGGCCACTCTTGCTACCTTGCCTGCCCACAGTAGGTCAAGGATCAGGCTTCTGATACGATGAAGGAACCACTGTGTCAACACCAGAGGGATATTTGCAAATAGGTATAGAAATTTAGGTAGAATGACCATTTTGATCAGGGAAACTCTTCCCCAGAGCGTGAGCGGGAGAAGATTCCACCTGTTTACCTTGCTTTGGATCGTTTCCACTGTTTTCTCGCAATTGTCTTGCATGATGTCTCTGTTCGAACTGGACAGGAGAATGCCCAAGTATCTGATTTTCGACCGTTGCCACTGGAAGCCAAAGTCATGCGTGAATTAAGTGTTGGCGGTCAGGGGAAAGATTATGGATTTTGAGGGGTTAATTTTCAATACCGAGAAATTGCCATATTTGATCACTGCACACATCACTGGGTTCAGGTTCTCTGCGGGATTATGAAGGAAGAGGGCAATGTCGTCGGCATATAGGGATATGATCAGCTTGTGTGGGCCTAGGAAGAGGCTCCTGTCCAAATGGCGGCAGCAGAGATCAGAGGCCAGAGGTTCCATTACCAGTGCGAACAGTACTGCTGATAGTGGGCAGCCTTGTCTTGTCCCTCTTTGTAGGTGAATGTCAGATGATCGTGAGTCTCCCAAGATGATGTTGGATGTCATGTGTTCATACAGGAGGGTGATTAATTTTATAAAGTATTTGCCTAGGCCCATGCACTCTAGAATGGCGAAAAGGAAAGGCCATTCGACTGAGTCGAAGGCCTTTTCTGCGTCGAGCAGTACAGCCGCCGCTTGGCACCCTGGGTCGAGAGATTCCATAACCCCAAACATCCTTCTCATGCTGAATGATGTATTCCGGCCTGGTATAAAGCCCGCTTGGTCAGCCAGCACCATGGCGGGCATCAGGGGAAGCAGCCTTGCAGTCAGGATCTTCTTCAGTATCTTATTGTCAAGATTTATTAAGGAGATAGGTCTGTATGAGGCGCATTCTTCTCTTGGTTTGCCGGGCTTGTGGAGGAAGATTACATTAGCCATACAGAGAGTTGGTGGGAGCATCCCGGTTGTCAGTGCCTCATTGTATACCTGTAATAGGAGTGGAGCCAGTAGTTGTGCGAAGGTTTTATAGAATTCGCCTATTAGGAAGTCTGGGGCAGGAGCCTTGGTGTTAGGTAGTTCTTTAATTACTTCGAGAATTTCTTTCAAGGTAATAGGCTTGTTGAGTGGTTCTCAGAGTTTAGCGCTCGTCCAATAAAGTACAATATTGTCCAGGTATCGGGCCAAGTCGGTTGTATCGGCGGTGTAGTAAGTATTGTAAAGCTTTTGGTAAAACTTACGAAAGGTTTCAACTATTTCTTCTTCGGTGTACACAAGGCTGCAGTTTTGGTCACAGATTCTCTCGACCAGGGTAGGTTTTCTTTCCGCTGCCATTAGTCGAGCCAGGAGGGCTCTGGGTTTCTGACTTTCGCCCTATTGGTGTACTTTATGGTTTATGGTCAGGAATTTCACTTCTCTCTCAGCTGCGGATCTGAAGTTTTCTAGTTCTGCCTTGAGTGCTGCTAGCGATTGAGAATCAGTTGACATTGAGTATTCATGCTCAAGTTCTTTGAGTCGGGCATTGCTTGAAGCCAGTTCTCTCCTTATCAACTTCAACATCCCGTTCTCTTTTGCCAGGCATATCCCCCTGATGTACAATTTCAGCGTCTCCCAAAGCGTGCCTGCCGACGCTACGGAAACCAGATTCATTTCAATAAAGGATAGTATCTCGGCTTGTAGTTCATCTGCAAATACTTGGTCTTGGAGGGATCCTGGTTTGAACCTTCAATGAGGCTTGTTCTTTCCGTCGCTTGGTGTGTTACATTCAAGGATTACTGCTGAGTGGTCTGATAGGGTTCTGGGCAAGATTTGGCTCTGTCCCCAGTGAAATTGACTGTGTGAGGACACAAGGAGGTAGTCGAGTTGTGAGCTAGTCTTGTGGACCCATGAATGATTGGTATATTCGCGGGTCTCCCAGTGTTTATGCCTCCAAACATCTCTGAGGTTGTAGGCATCACATATTTCTGCGATTTGAAAACTGGCCTTGGGGGGAGGGTTTGTCAAGTTATGGGATTAATCTTTCTTGGGATCTAATGGTGTGTTTAAGTCACCTCCCCAGATGATTGTAGATGATCCTGCGGTTTCCAGGTGCGTCATCACCGAATCGAAATTATTTGGTCCGTCAGTGTTTGGGCCGTAGGAGTTCACAAGGATGATTTCTTTGCCCTCTGTGATCCCGGACACAAGAAGTGTCGTGCCTTCCGAGTCTTTTTCTGTTGATATTAGTCTGAACTTTGTTTTTTTGTTGATTAAGATGGCGACCTCTCTGGCAAAGGAGGAGTAATAGGTGAAATATCTATGGCAGCTCCAGTCCCGGGCCCAGCTATTCTCGGAGCTAGGGAGAAGGTGCGTTTCTTGAATCAAGGTCACGTCAATCTTGTGCCTTCGCAAATATCGAGTTATTTTACGGGTTTTGGTTGGCTGGTTGCCTCCCCTAATGTTCCATGTAGATAGGTTGAACTTGTTGGTTGATTTCTATCACTCTGATGGATTTTCTGATGCCTTCTGCGTCGGTAGTTGTAGTTCTGTGTTTTCTTATTGTCTGTCGGTTGATGGCCCTTAGCCGGTCTGATATGCGCTTGAAACAGATTTTTGGCGGGGTCGGATATTGGGCGATTGGACTTCGATCAGTGCATGTTTAGAACTGTGAGCCTTTTTTGTTTGGGCAACCCCCAACTCGCCCTTGTTCTCCCTCTCTTTGACACCGGCAACCCCCAACATGCCCATACTTTTGTCCCTCCCCAGTAACAACATAGTGGATTTTTGCTGCGCTTGGGGCGCTAGCGGCTTTCCAAGGAGTACGGCTCCCTTCCAACTTCGTGTTTAAGCTTCCAGTGTTCTGGATAGTGGAGCGAGGTCTGGTGTGGAGTGATTTCATGGTGGTTTTTCCTTGCACGGTCTCTTTCGGGTGGCCGTGGATTATTGTCTACAGGTTTGCAGCCAACCCGAGCCAGAAAAGAGTTTGCCTCTTCTGGTGAGTTGAAAAATTGAGCTTTTCCATCGTATTGGATTCTTAGTTTAGCTGGAAATAGCATGGAATAGAGCAGTTGGTTGTCTTGCAATCTACGCTTCACTCCCGCAAAGGATCTTCTCTGGGCTTGCACTGCCAGTGAAAGGTCTGGGAATAGCTGGATATTGTCGCTGTCGCACTGGAGTTCGCCTTTATCCCTGGCCAGGTGTAGGATGGTGTCACAGTCTTTATAGTTTAGGAGCCTAGCCATGATTGGTCTCGGAGCAGCTCCAGGGATAGTACGGGCAGCGGGGACTCTGTGGGCTCTCTCGACCACAGATAGTTATAGAGCCGATGTTCCAAACAGATCTCTGCATATGTTGTCAACTAGGTCTTCCATCTTTTTCGGGTTTTGTTGCTCACGGACCCCGACCAGTCTAATGTTATTACGTCAAGATCGTCCCTCCAGATCCTCATTTTTGGTGATGACGGTTTTCATCTGTCCCTCAAGTGTAGAGAGTCTTGCTGTGAGTGAAGTTGAGTTGTCATCAAGGACTGAGAAGGGTTTATCCACTGCGTCTAGCCTGTCGCCGTGCTTGTCTAATCGATGCTGTAGTTGGTCGACCTTTGAGGACAGGGCATCCATTTTGTTGTCAAGGCTGCCGATACCGGCTTTCAGCTCAGGTAGGATTTCTCTTATGTCCATGTTCATAGTTGGTGCCTCGTCCTCTTCTGTGGGACCAGTGGGGTATTCAGGTCTGTCGCTGAGCTTGGGGGTCCTGGCCACTGACCCTGCCTCAAAATTGAGCTTCCGTTGGGATTTGTCGGTTTTTCCCATGTTGGGCGGTCTACGTTTTATTACTGAAAAGCTGGTGGTCTTGGGTATCTCACCTCGGCAGTTGGTTTATAGAGCGATATCTCGCGGGAGTGCACTTTGTGCTGTATGGCTGGTAGTCGGGATTGAGCTGAGGTGTGCGAGTTGACAATTGCACTGTGGTAGGGTGATGTTGCCGTACCAACTTGAGGATGGAGGTGCAGAGTTCTGTGGTGGGGTGACGGCTCCAATGAGGTGCTGATTTTGCAGCTTGCCGAGTCGGGGGCGATCTGGGTTGAGGAGGGGATTGTTGCTGGTGGTCGTCTGGTCGGATAGATGTGAAGGGTTGGGTCGCCCCTCTTTGCAGTTCAGTACAGTCCTGTACTGGTTGGTGCTGCGTTTTCTTATGTGTGTCTCTCTGCCGCCTGGGTGTAGTTCAGTGGTCTTTGACAGTTTATGGACTGTGGTGTATACCGCTCAGTTCCCTCTGGTACGCACCTCGTTGCCAGCCTTTGCCTCGTTGACTTGTGCTGTTGTCTGTAGGCGCCGGGTGGACTGTGGCATGACCGTTATTCCCCGTCCAGGTGCCAGGGGCTTCTTAGGATCTCCACCGCTGCTGCCACTGAGATGGCTGCTTCGATGTTGGTGTGGTAACAGGTGACGGGAGTAGGGTCTCATTCAGGGTAGGTCCCGAAGGCTTGGTTCTGGGGCATGCAGGGCAACCGACTTTTGTGCGGTTTTATCTGGCCGGCGGAGGAGGGCACAGAGGAGCTCAATACGGCGCCAACCAGGTAGGGTTACATGTTCTTGATTAGCGGGTAGACCGCCTCCACCCACTCGGGCTCCGTTGGGAGGGGAGGGAAATGGGTGGACGGCCCGGGCGGTAACAGATTCCTCCTCACCTCTCTCCGCAGCTGAAATCCGATCACCGAGGCGATGGCGACTACTGCAGGCTACTTCTCTGCATTTCGCTCGTCGGGTTTCTCGCAGCATGGATTTTCAGGCCTGGGACGACCTCTGTGCCTCCACGTCCCTGGCTCACACTATGCCTCCACGTCCTGGCTCACACTAGAGGATCAATTTGGGAGTCTTCCCGGAGCTCACGGAGGAGCCGCCATCTTGGTCGGCCCTCTAGCGCCCTCCTGAGTCTGCCTGTTGCCATATGGCAAGTCACCTCTATCCACCACCTGGGTCCAGCCACGGTTCCTGGGCCACCGTGGGATGCGGCCCCAGCGAGCCCTCTGGCATTTCTGCTGACCTCCCTGACCAGCCTGCTCACACCACCAGGGTGCTCCAAGCCCAGACACCTCTTGGGCAAGGGACTTGATGAGGGAGCTCCCAAGCAGCCACGGGGGATGGCCCTCAGGGGAGTCACTCCGTCTCTCCATTCCTCCCTCTCCATGACGACAGTGGCTCGAGGCCACCTTAGGCAGCAGCCCCCAGGAGCTGGCACTGTTGAAGTCTTGCTCTCCCCCTGCCAACAGTTCCCCTCTCAGCCGTTACCCAGGGGAAAGGGGATTCCGCTCCACCTGTCCCCCAAGGGGAGATGAGTCTCTGATGCAAACATGTCAACATTCTAGCATACCCCCGCAGGGTAGGCCCACGGCATGATCAGTGACAAGGTTACAGGGCCAACCTGGTATCCTGCCACTGTTTTCCTTAGAGTAAGAGTGACAGGACCCTGATACGTATCCCACCCCGTACAGTTAAACATCCAGTACAAAAGAAGAATCAAAGCACAAGAGGAGGGAGGCCAATACAGTATAACCCCACAGGATTCTCCAAAAAAACCCTACCAGGTAATCTCTCTAAATCAGACCCCGGATGTTAGGCGCACCATCCCTGAGCTATTCCATAACTCCCTGAGAGAACAACTGGTTGGCAACTACGAGGTACCAAAGAAACAGGAGATTCAGGCCTGCATCTCCCAGGATGCATCATGTTTAGATCTCCAAAACCCGGAGTGGATTCTGGTATGCCCGCCTGGGATTCAGAGGAGGGTATGCTACGGGGGAAACCATTATCACATTCAGGGAGACCCCTTAGACAACATGTGCGGATCCTTGAAAGGGAAGACCTAACTCAATTACCCCTGAGCCCCTCCAGTTCTGCCAGCAGCACTTGTAAATGAGAACAGCTTTCCCTGTCCCTTGCAGGGACAGCATTTAATGAGATAAAGGTTTATTTCCCCTTTCCCAAATTAAAAACGATTTCCCGCAATACCAATCTCTCGGTTCTGTTCAGAAAAAAAATATTTAATTCTTTGCTACTGGGACTTGTATTTTTTTTGTTGGGTTTATATGTATTCTAAACGAGACAATTGAGTGCGGTTACTTGTTTTAAATATTTCTTCCAGTTTAAAATCTCAGGCACTAGAATCCCAGTGTGTGGGCATACTTCAACCATTATAAGAATAGGTGGCGTGTAGGCCGCGTGGTTAATGGTGTTCTGTTGGAAATAATATTTAAAACAAGTAACAATAGCATTCAATTGTCTAGTTTAGAATACATCTGAACTCAACTAAAAAAAATACAAGTGCCATTAGCAAAAAATGAAAGGAACACTTTTGGAGCAGAACAGTAATGTTGCTTTTGCGGGTGCATAATAATACTAGCTGCAGCAACGAAGAAGACCTTTAGGAACACCACTAATTGTTGAGATTCATAATTACGAGTTTGGCACTGAAGAAGCTTGCATATACCAGTACAGGGTTGTGAAACACGTGTTGGACTTTTTTGGTCAGTGTTTTTAAGCACTTGCTGTGTAATCAATAGGATACTGGATGTCCTTTGGAAAAAAGATTGCGGTTTCTAAGCATTGTACACATTTGTTTCGAATTGATTATGTATTATTGCAATGATTGGTTTTGTCCTGTACATGAAACTCTGTTGTTACTGATCTTCCAATATCAATTAAATAAGTGGTTTACACTAACCAACTGTCAACAAAAATGTTTCTTTTCATAACTTAATTTCTCATTCCTCCAACAAAAATGTTTCTTTTCATAACTTCATTTCTCATTCCTCCAACAAAAATGTTTGTTTTCATAACTTCATTTATCATTCCTTTTCAGGTACAAATGTTTTTTTTGTTGCTTGGTTATTTAGAACATTACAGCCTGAATGGATATTTCTATTGCTAACAATATTTAAACTGAGCGCAGGGCAATATCTGATCAAAACAGACCCAAGCTACCACTTGACACAATGCCTACATGCTGCACAGAAAAATGCCAACTTCGCGCCAAATATCATGACGAGAAAGCGCCCAGAAGCAACACCCTGAGTGTGGTTCTCAAGCCCAGCAGACTCAGCATACGTGCTACACCACACAGAATATACGGGTATGCAGTGCTAGGACGACCGAGACCCACCGCAGTGAGAAAGGCTTTCAAAACCTCTGAGGACAGTCACGGGAGAGTAATGACGGCGCAAGAGGAAAAACAGAGCTTGAAACTAAGTAAAGTTCGCGGGGGCGCGGCAGGCAGAGCTGTCAGTGCACGAGGAAACGGGCTCAGCTGAACTTATCTGCTGTTAATATGCACATATCCTTGTCATTGAAGCTGTATCAGTGGCTGCGATCACTATTTCAGCAAATCGATTCCTCTAATTGAAAGGGCACAGCTTGGAGGCGGTCAATATGTTTAATGTGCAGTGGAGTGTATGGCTCGTGTGCTTTAATAGGCCTCATACTGTACCCACTGTATAATGAATACTCAATTGCCAAGCCTTTGATATCTGCAACGCGCTTCATTTATATTCCTCTCGCCTTATCCTACATTCCCTGAAAATAAGAAGTCTTGGATCAATTTGTTTGATATCCACAATTGGACAGCTGAGCCATTGTGAAGAGAGGGGTTAGGCAGGGGCACACGCTATAGCCCCAGCCACCTGGTCGATCCCTAGATGTGATGTCGCATATTGCCCCAATAACCTGGAAACAGTGCTGGAAATGGATAACATTTACTGGGGGAACTCCCCTCTCCCCTTTCGAGCACGCGAGGGTTGGGTGGATTGTCAGTGGTGTGGGCGGGACTGTGGGGGCCGGATCTAAGTGTCGAAGAATGTGGGTGCCCCGAATAAAGGTTTTTGACTGCTCTACATGAAAACCACCATCACTGCGAAGACCCTGTGAAACCAGCCCTACTGTGACAAGACCACGCAGACCAAGAAGAATACTAACCCATGACTACATACCCAACCCAAGAAGATGGAGTCATGAGGCTCAAGCCTCGGTATCCAAAAATCACAGCTGATGGATAAAGATCTATCAGTAAGAAGAAGAAGAAGAAGCACCGTATGAAAACCAAGTACATTTTGGGAGCATAAGAATGCCCACCAATGTATCAAACATGTCTGGGATAGTACTTCATATGTGCATTCCTTCTGAGCCTACAATGTGCACTGGGTATGATGCTCATTTCATCTGTCAGAATAGTCACCATGCCATGTGTGCAAAGCAGGAGGCATGTATACTGCTTTGGACCGTTTCATTGTGTGAGTTGGGCTGTTAAGCAAAGGACTAGTCTGTGAAGTCATTGCATATTGCAATACAGCTACACGCCTTGAAGCACAGCAGTGGCGGTCAGGGGCAGAGA
Organism: Ambystoma mexicanum; assembly: GCF_040938575.1. Taxonomy (NCBI): domain Eukaryota; kingdom Metazoa; phylum Chordata; class Amphibia; order Caudata; family Ambystomatidae; genus Ambystoma; species Ambystoma mexicanum. Next base: position 839,221,048 of record NC_090921.1, on the reverse strand, counting down.
GGTGCCTCAACTTGGGGGCCGGGTGGAGGGGGGGGATTTGGGCCTCCGGTCTACATGGAACTCACCAAGACATGTTTTGCAAGAGTGCAGCTCCATCTTGATGTGGCCCAATTCATTCCATGTCCGGAGAGAGACCTGAGAAGCAGGCTATACCTTAGCTTGACTTTAAAATAGGCAGAAGCTGACCTCATAAATACAAATTAGAGGTAGATCGGTATTGGTGGGCAAAGGTCCCTAAACTGGGTTCACTTGTGTACACTTCTTGCCAAGAGCAGGGACCTCAGGGTACACATTGGGGCTGGTTGCCCACCGTGCCCTGCCTTTTGACCATGTTGGCCCATGAACCTCTCCACTCACTCTTCATTGGCCCACTAGCATTCGCTGACTTAGCACTTCAAGCCCAATATCCACTGGGACAGAGGCCTGAATGCCCTAGCCCAGATTTCTCAAAAACCACACATTAGGCCCCAATCCTAATTCCGACTATATAGGTGATACAGTGCGAGCCTCGCCGGGGGAGCGTGTTGTCGCTGACTGCATTTTATTTCTTTCACATGTGCTTCGCTTTGACACACCCCGAGGAATCTGGGGTGTGGCTCGTGCTGGCAATGCCGACGGTCCTCAGGCATGATCCAACCAGCAATGTGTACTGCCAGGTAGGCACCTGCAGGGGGTATGCTCCAGCTCGCCGGGTTCGTACTTTCCCCTTGTCGCTAGTTGGTATATTGCCAAGGCACCCGGAATCAGAGTGAAAGGCTTTGCTGGGCAGGCCCTCTGCCTTGATACACAGCACTGATGCGCGCCACAAAGATATATTGCAGGCAGGAGTCATGGTGTTATAAGTCGGGCGCAACGACGGTCGTGCGCACCTTTTATTAGCATGATGACATGTCTACCACGTGTCACGTTGCACATGACTTTTCCACTCTCCCTTTGAGGCATCCGGCATTGACAGCAACCAACACTGCATGCTGCAATGACATTATGCCCCCAGGAAGCATTTAATTTAGGGATGAGTCAGGGGTGTTGCTAGGTTTGTAAAAGATCCGGGGCTAGAGCCCATTGCAAGTTTGGACTTCACATAACTACATGATGTGAATGCGGGCGCCACGTTGCGATTTCAAGCGTTAATATTGCAAACTATGCTGCTCAAAGTGCTCATTGCTCATTTGGAAGATTTGCGACTCCAGAACTTGAACATTCACCCAGTAGTGCTATGTAATACTTTATGAGGTTATATAAGACAATGAAAAGCATTTGGACAGGGCAGCCAAAGACTTGGCATGGATTGAGAAGTTGTATTTAAGCAGCAACTGGAGATATATCCGTTTGCTACATTAACCATACAGCCACTTACTGCTGGTTGTTGGTCTGACAGGGGGTAGCTAGTGGGTTTACGAAGTGGTGGGACATAGCGACTGTAATTATGCAATGTAGCGTGCGAGCGCAGCGAGCAAGCCTCAACTTGACCAGGGTGGTAAGAGGGCCAGAGGGTTCTCCCCGCCCCCTCGCGAGAACATTTTGGAAAAAAATGCTATCAAAATCACACACATTTCAGCATGATTTTTCCATAATAACCAGCATAGTACATATGTTTCTTAGTGATTTAAAGGGCTGCTGAATACTGTACCACTAATAAGCTTCAGCATGCAGGTGGAATACAAATAATCAGTATAACATAACTAACAAATGAAAAGCATTTTCAATTCCAACATACCTTTTTAAACAAGAACATTTATGGTTTCATTCCATTTGAATTTGCATATAGTTGCATTTAGTGGGGGCTCCCCAGAGCTCCGTGAAGGCCAGTCCAGCACTGAAACTAGCCATCATCTAAAAGGTACTGAACGGGTGAAAAGGCCATGTTAATCATTAGCTGGGAGAGGCAATACGAAAATCAATAATAAATAATTCTGCTATACAAATCAAGTGGCAAGTATAAAGAGAAGCAACTCTACAACTCAACAAGCAGGCGAGAGAGAGAGAGAGAGAGAGAGAGAGAGAGAGAGAGGGTGGAGAAGGGAGGTGGCGGGAAGAAGCGGAGGAGCAGGAGTGATAGCAGGAGTTAGAGAAAGAGGAGGTGGAGCTGGAGGAGCAGGAGTTAGAGAAAAATGAGGTGGGGAGCAGGAGTGAGAGCAGGAGGAGGTGGAGGAGCAGGAATGAGAGCAAGATGAGGTGGAGCAGGAGTGAGAGCAAGAGGAGGTGGGGAGCAGGAGTGAGAGTAGGAAGAGGCGGAGGAGCAGGAGTGAGAGCAAGAGGCGGTGGAGGAGCAGGAGTGAGAGCAAGAAGAGGTGGAGCTGGAGGAGCAGGAGTGAGAGCAAGAAGAGGTGGGGAGCAGTTGTGAGAGCAGGAAAAGGCGTAGGAGTAAGGGGGGGGTGTAGAAGCAGGAGTGAGAGCAGGAGTAGGTGGGGCAGGAGGAAATGGAGGATCAGGAGTGGAAGCAGGGGGACCTGGAGCAGCAGGATTGAGAGCAAGAGGAGGTGGAGCGGCAGGAGGAGGTGGGGTAGCAGGAGTGTGAGGTGGAGCTGGAGGAGCAGAAGAGGTGGGGAGCAGGAGTGAGTGCAGGAAAAGGCAGAAGAGTAGGAATGAGAGCAAGAGGAGGTGTAGGAGCAGGAGTGAGAGCAGGAGGAGATGGAGCAGGAGGAAATGGAGGATCAGGAGTGGAAGCAGGGGGATGTGGAGCAGCAGGATTGAGAGCAAGAGGGGGTGGAGCAGCAGGAGGAGCTGGGGGACAGGTGTTTGAGCAGGAGGAGGTGGAGCTGGAGGAGCAGGAGAGCAAGAGGAGGTGGGGAGGAGGAGTGAGAGCAGAAGGAGGTTGAGGAGCAGGAGGGAGAGCAGGTGGAGGAGCAGGAGTGAGAGCAGGAGGTGGTGGAGAAGGAGGAAATGGAGGATCAGGAGTGGAAGCAGGGGGGCGTGGAGCAGCAGGATTGAGAGCAAGAGGAGGTGGAGCAGCAGGAGTGGGAGGTGGAGCACGAGTGAGAGCAAGAGGAGGTGGAGGAGCAGGAGTGAGAGCAAGATGAGGTGGAGGAGCAGGAGTGAGAGCAGGAGTGAGAGCAAGAGGAGGTGGAGCTGGAGGAGCAGGAGTGAGAGCAAGAGGAGGTGGGGAGCAGGAGTGAGAGCAGGAAAAGGCAGAGGAGCAGGAACGAGAGCACGAAGAGGTGGGGAGCAGGAGGAGCAGGATTAAGAGAAAGAGGAGGTGGAGCTGGAGGAGAAGGAGTGAGAGCAAGAAGAGGTGGGGAGCAGGAGTGAAAGCAGGAGGAGGTGGAGCTGGAGGAGCAGGAATGAGAGCAAGAGGAGGAGGTGGAGCAGGAGTGAGAGCAGAAGGAGGTGGAGGAGCAGGAGGAAGTGGAGGATCAGAAGTGGAAGCAGGGGGATGTGGAGCAGCAGGATTGAGAGCAAGAGGAGGTGGAGCAGCAGGAGGAGGTGGGGGAGCAGGAGTGCGAGCAGGAGGAGGTGGAAGGGCAAGAGTCATACAATGAGTATGAGGAAGAGCCGGAGGAGGAGGGAAAGCACTGGGGTGTAAAGATCAAGAGAGTCACTTTGGGGTAGAGCCAGAGACCAAGAGAAAGTCAGCTCCAAGGGAAGACTTCTTTCTTACCCTCAGAACAGGGTCAGGTGACACCCAGTGAGCCACAATACACCATTTATCAAAAAGGTTAGATGCCATAAGCCCACTACGCTGGTGACAGGTGCAGTACAAATGCAGAGTAAACGAATATAACATACAGAGCAAGAGAGTCATCTTGGGGGTAGATCTAGCGAGCTCAAGGGGAACACTTAGGTCCAGTATCCAGGTGGAGTGTCCTGCACAGGGCTAGGGTCCTGTGGAGGAAGTGAGGACAGCAGATTTCAGGGAACAGCTAAGAGTGCTAGAAAGGTTGCTGAACAAGTAATGGGTGCTCTGTGTCTTTAGCTCCATGTCCCCAGAGCTAGCAATAGCAGAAAGACAGGGTGAGGCTCAGCATTGGGCAGCTCCGAGTTGACCATCAGCTCAGCCCATAGACCTGTGGATCCATGGACAGTAAACACTGATATGAAAGGGGCCCCTAGGGGTCCCTCGCGTTATGGAAAAAAGGCAAGTCACAACACATGATAGATACGCCAGGCACGAGGTTGTATTCCCAAAGCTAGGGTTTATTGCAAAGCAAATAGGCTCAGTTGGCAACTCGGTCTCACGCCCGCGACGTGGATCTCTAGACCTCGAGGGACGCAAGAGAGCTAATTACGTACATCAGTTACATATATACAAAATGCATATCATACAATCAGTTGTGACATGTTTAACACAGCCCTTTATTGGGTTTCTTTGAACTCGGTTTGATGATGGACAATTTCGATGAATATGACACCTTCAAATATCTATTCTAGTAACAATATGCAACCTTGCAAGTGTAGAGACATCTTTTCTTTGTTGAACAGAACACAGTGCACCTGTTCTTGTAAGCAAGCTACATACGGGGGAAGAGTCACATTCCAGACCTTTCTATTTATGAGGTGCTATTCGTGTCCTGGGAGCTGATACGCTCTACAGGGCTCGGGAAAGGGGGGCCGTAAGAAGAGCATAATACAAGCCTTTAGCTGCTTTATTCTAACATTTTCTACCATATAACGAGACTGTCTGGCAGCTGTGAAATAATTAAATGCCCTGCGGCTCTCCTTCAAGGCTACATTCGGGAGGGAGCCGGGCATTCCTCTCCAGAGCTGCCTACGTTGTGTTTCAACTAACTCCTTATTAGCCTCGCGGCCTTGTCCTTTCACGTTCAGACAACAATGTTAACAGTCAAGCAGAGTAAGCAAAAAATGTGCTGCGAAGCAGTTTGAACAGCAAGCAATGAGCAATCGTTGGAGAACAAAATGGCGATCCTTGTTACATCAAAATGGCCGCTCATTGGTCAAACTCGGAAACCTGTATTTCTATCGTTATGTACATGAGACGGTTGTTCTTCGGCCACCAAAATACATTTGCCGTCAATCGTGAGAGGTGTCCATTTTTCTAGACCGACAAACCCTCCTTTTGGCCATATGCCAAGCGTCTCATTCATTCATTGTATCCTCCTCTGATGACGATAAGTCTGAAGTACCTATGTCTGAATTTTGCATGTTATTATAAGCATCATCATCGTCATTAATATCTATAGCCATTAATTCTTTCACTTTTTTCATTTCATTCGTGTCTCTGTCATCCCGGCCATAAGTTTGTTTTCTTTTTGTTATCATATGCATACATCCCTCAGTTATCTCAGTGCAAACTATCGGTAGGCAGTGTATGCAACAAAAGCACGTTATGAATATTCCTAACACTACTGCTAATATCGCAATCAACTTCCATCCCCAAGAACGCAGTATTCCCCAAAACCAGGACCCTATTCCCCAGCCCCCTTCTCCAGTAGGGAGTTCGGAGCTTAGGACATGCATTTTTTTTATTGCTTCAAAAATCGTAGGGGAGTAGTTATCTACGAATACGCAGCACGCTGATCCCACAATCTTGCAAATTCCCCCACGATCAACCAGGATTACATCGAGACCCATTCTATTTTGCAGGTCATTAACCTAATTCCCTTTTCTTCCAACGTAAATAGTATATCTGTCGTTGTGTTTATCGTATCCTTTAGTATTCTGGACAGCTGCCTTATGTTATAGGAGTTCACTATCTGGGACAAAAATGGTATGAATGATTTTGCTACGTCCTTTGCTATCAAAACACCTTCGCTACTCCTTCGATTTCTAGATCTGGATAGCCTGGCTATGTCTGCTGTTTCTAAGAGGAATAATCCCGGGAACAGTAGACCTAGGTAACATGTACCTCCCCAGTTTCTGGGCAACCAAGGATATGCTTTTTCTCCACATATAAAATAGACAGGATCCCCCACATATACTGGTTCTATTTCCCATTTTAGTACTGCTGTATTCATGCATCCAGTAAATGTTCCTACTGAATAGGAGCCTTTCTTTTTTAGACAAAAAGGGACAGTTTTCGGGTTGTAATTCACTGTGTAAGAAGGGGGATTGCATCTTTGTTCCCGTCTGTCCTTACACGAAACGTCATCACAGATGTTTTAACTGGCGGGGACAATCTATCTTGTCTATTTTGTCGTGTTATTTTTCTCGTATTTTTAGGCGTAGGTTCTGGGATCATCACTTGCGCTTTATGGAATATGCAACAACTCACAGGCCTCATAATTATTTCCTCAAACTCATTCATGTTTGTTCTATCTAATTGACCCGTACTACTCTTATTCCACTTCCCATAAAACATTGCACTTAAAGATGCACTGCATGCAGAACTTAATGGTAATGGTTGTACATACCAGCCTATTCCTTTCCCCGCATGCTGCGGTAAATGGGCACACCCCCAACAATTATTTTTCTTTAGAATTGCATGCGTCATGTTCATGATGCGTAATAGCGTATTGTTCCCATACCCTTCTCTGTGTCTCTCTTCCATTGGGGACAAGGTATAAGTAATCACCTGAACCGGGCTTTCAGTAGTGGACATATTAACTATTGGTAAGAACATTCCCAATGGGTGTATAGACTCCACATACCATAACACAAAGGCTGTCGTTATTGGTGCTACCACACTCATGAAACACATGATTATTGTCAAAGCCAGCATACAATTTGTTTTAGCATGCGTTTTCCTTAAGTTTACAGTCTTTATAACTAACTCATTCTCAGCAGTGGTGCAGGAGGAGGCTGAAACCGGTCCCGACATTTTTCTCACCGTCCTTCTTCCTCCTGACAAAGTTTGTCGTCGATATCTCTCTTTGTCGCACTTGTCCGGATGTCAATAAGTTCAAAGGAATTGTCAACAGTTTAGTCTGCCAGCCCTTTGCAGCCTGGATTGCTTATTCGTTCTAGGCAAGATCACTTGTCCTCTCTCACACTGCTCAGAGGACTTCTGAACAGTTCTCCATTGCCTTTGTACCAGCTTGTCCGCTCTGGTTCAGGACACATGTACTTTTTATGATCGCACCGAGGAGCCGCGAGTCTTGAATTGTCCGATTTGCACAACTCTCACGCTTCTCTCCTCTACACCTCTAGTTCCTTCTCTGTCCATGAGCGGAACCAGAGGTTAGCATAAACACCAAAGAACTGTGGGTTGCTCTGTCTTTCGAGGCCGCAAATCATATCGCCTCACTCTTGGTATTGTGTGATCCGTGAACATTGCCGGTGCACTTCCAGATCCAGGCTCAGAGTCAGCCTGTGGCGCAATGGCAGAGGCTGGTGTGCGCCGCGATAGTGATGCGGATTCGGTTTTTGGCTCTGGTGCAATGGCAAGTGCTGGTGGGCGCCAAAGGGGTACATGTTTAGTGTCTGACGTTATTTGCAATGCAGATTTCGTGTCAGCCAACAGTGGTGTAGGTTCTGCTGGGCAACGTTGGGGCACTCTTTGCCCTTCCCCCTTTTTGGCTATCATTTCAGGCTTTGTTTCGAGTTTCACTTCTCGCTCGGACAGATTTAGCGGCAGTGGACTGGCAGCAGTTTCTTTTGTTTCTGGGACCGCTGTCTCTTTCCGGTTGTCCGGATTGAGCAAGTCTTTCAGTGAAGATGGGATCTTTTTGGCATGGGTGGCATGGATCCATGCCTTCCTTCCATCCACCTGTATTGCCGTCTGCGTTGACAGAAGCACTTGATAGGGGCCGCGCCACCTGGGTGCTAACGATGATTTTCTCTCAAAGTTCTTAAGCAGCACCCAGTCTCCTGGCTCCAGCGCGTGCCCCGGACCAGTATATCTTACGGGTAGAGCCTCCTGCACCTGCTGATGAATCAAACGCAATTTCTGCATTAAAAGGCCACAATAAGTGCTAAGTACAGGATGCTCCACTTCCCTCAGTCGCTTTGGCTGAGGTGCACACCAAACATTCTCCGGCCTCCCCATCACAATCTCATACCGGGAGAGCCCAGTTCTAGCCTGTACAGACGTACGCATGCACAATAGCGCTATCGGTAATGCATCCACCCAACTCAACTTGCTCCCTGCACATATCTTGCTAATTTTTGACTAGAGGATTCCGTTGTGCCTCTCAACAAGACCGGCCGAACTCGGATGCCTCAAACTATGAAACCTGTATTTCTATCGTTATGTACATGAGACGGTTCGTCTTCGGCCACCAAAATACATTTGCCGTCAATCGTGAGAGGTGTCCATTTTTCTAGACCGACAGATGGGTAGAGCTCGTGCTACAATAAGGCACCCTAATCGGAGGGACACTAGTGGGCACTTTTTGAGAGAATGTTTAGGAAAATGGAACTTTGTCTTGGACAGACTAAATCATTGCATTGGCAAGGAGAATAGGACGAATTTGAAGTGCTTGGTAGGTCACAGGCACTACGGGTTTGCGCAATGTAATTGCTGGAAATCTCGAGTGAACGATGCAGATCAAGTGTGGGTTTCCCCAGAGATAATGTTAACTGAAGAAGGTATGAGTGTGTAGGCCAGGCGGGGTCCCCAGCCTGCCTCAATTCAGCGGCCATGTGCGCCAGCCCCAGGGCCACTCAGCAGCCTCTCAGCACCTCCTTTGTGCACCCAACTCCAAACCCAACTTGGGCAGCTTTGTCCCCGCCTCAATCAAGATAAACAGGCTTCCCTAAGATGTTTTTCTAAGATTTGTCTTTCATGCAATGTGTCCAAATATGAAAACAGCCTATTGAGGCCGGGCTTAACTCACTAGCGGTGACTGCTTGACATTGGGCTGCTGCTGCAGTTCTTGGCTCTTAAGGGGGTACACAAATTTACATCCACAAAAAAGTCTAACAGAGAAAAATATTTCCATTTAGATATAATAATTGTAGGTTTTTGGAAATTCTCAGGATGACAGATGTGACACCACTTCCAGCTGCCCATTAATGGGAACTTTTCATACTGCCAGTGGTGGAAATGGGAAAAATTGGCAGGGGAACCACAAGGACTGGGGCAGAGTTTGGAGGAGGGGGGCAGAGTTCTGAGAAGGCAGAGTTCAGAGGTGGTTCTAGCTCCCAGTTGTTCTCCAAACAAAGGAAATGTTCAAAATAATAGTTTTAAAACTCCACACTATGTATACTCCGACCCTAGACACACACGTCTACTTCCCACCCTAAGTCTCCTAGCAGCACCCTAGGGAAATACTAGAGTTGACCGCTAACTGACGGTGAACTCTAGTATTTCCTGTTAAGCACCAGCTTGGTGATGATAAAGAAAAAAACTTTAAGTACAGTACATGGTTCAACGCTCTGTGCAATGGAAAAGTAAAACCTAAGCAAATATAACCAATGGTAATGTAATGTGCTGTGCAGTGGCGGGGCAGAGGCAAGATGCCCCCCAAAGGCTCTTTTGAGAACCTGACCAGGACTTTTGTCACTGGGAAACCTCTCCCGTCCACCACCTCAATGAGGATGTCCAACAGGAAAGGTGTCCTGCTGGGAGGACAATTGCTGTTCAATTCCTGCCGAGCACGGTCATTGTCCTGGCAGCAGGACACCTTACCCTTTCCGAATGGGAGAGGTGTCCCGCTGCCAGGACAATGTCCCAAGGAGCTCTGTGAGCTAATGTGAGCCATTAGGCACTGATGGGAGAGAGGTGGGGGGACTATTAGCAGGGACTTTTGTCCCTTTAGAAATGTGCAAGGGAGGGAGTGATCAGCAGTGAGAAGGGTGCATAATGCTGCAGGCTTTATGGAATAATGACTATGGCTTTACCCAAGGGGGATTTGTTAGGCTAACATTAATCTGTATGATGCTATTGTGACATTGCATGCAGAATGGGTTGGGGAGAATAAAACTATAGCTATCATGATGTATATAGTGTAAAGTCAATTATGAAAGGATCGTTTCTGTTGTAATGTGCTTTGCTTCCAAGGCATTGCTTTAAATAAAGTATTATTTAAGCACCTGGTACAACATTGAAAGCAGCTGCAGTTGTAACGGGCATATGCCTAGTGCACAGAGTGTGGAAGTGCAAGCCTGGCACTCTATTTGCCACTGCTTAAATGATGTGGCACAACTATGTGCACTAAGCTTGCAGCTCTATAACTGAGCGCACAAGTTTTCTTAAGGGCATCTTCTGCATTTGCAGCGGCAACATGGCCTTGTGCACTGTTTGCATGGCAGCAGAAGTGCTGGAACATTGTATATGTTTCTCCTAGAGTGGTCAGTAAATCAGAAGGTTTTTGATCGATGCCTCCTGAACATCCGACAATGGATGGCCTGAAAAGATGCTTGGCGTTTGTTATTACTTCCCGTCTCGCTTCTGAATCTTGGGCCATCTTTCTGGACTGCACTTGGATCACCCCAGCTTTCAGGGGAGTAACTTTCCTGAAAATGCTGGTGGGCAGGGGGGACATGACATCTAAATGAAAGGGGCCCGTGCCAAATGAGTGGGAAAAAATGATGTGACACAAAAGTTGGGGTGACACACACCCCCCGCCCCCCTAATAATTATGCCCATGCTGATGTTGACTTTGGATTGACCTCGGCTTTGGACACTGGAATGTTTTTTGGGATATACCCTGGCTTTGGATTCTTACCTGGAAAGTGAATTGGCTTCACTTCTGGATACTGGATTGCTGCATAACATGCTCATGTTTTGAGCGGACACCTCGATGTGGATACTTACCCTGGCTTTGGGACAACAGAAGCAGCCTGGACCAAACCTTCCACTTTGCTCACGTAATCGTGCTTCACGGACAAGCCCCTTTTCCTGTTAGTCTTCTTTGCGTCCGTTGTTTCTACAGGACGGGCTACGTTTCCCTGCCCACTCCTGTTTGCACTTTGGGGTTCCCCTTTTCGTACTGAACTGCCAGATAAAGTCAATACTAGAGGGGCGGGTAGAGATGGTGGGAATAGTCGTTATCTTCATTTGAATACCTCTCTGTGTCTGTCCTTTTTCAGCCTGGTGCTCCTGGATGGCCATCACCCCAGGAACATCTTAAGCACTTTTGGGGCCCTGGGCATGGACATCTTTGGAGCCCCCCTCCACCAAACCAAAGGAAATAAGGGATCAAGAACACTGGTTGCGCCCCCACCCGTTGTGCTCACAACCTATAGGCTGATATGCTGTCTCGCAGCATAATAAGCACGTTTACTCCCTTTAAGCCCCCTTGCCCTCTTCATTCTTGCTCTAATGAGAATGATAAACAAGTAGCATTTGAAGACCAACATTAGCAGTCTACAAAGGGTTACTGTTCTAGTACATACAGGATACTTTTTATCAATAACATCCATAGCGGTAGATGTAGTATTAATGCAGGACCATATGTAAAAGGCACATGTGACCCATAAGAGACAGATAACTCACATTAGCTGCCTCACAGAATGCAAAAGTGCTCATGCATGGATAGAGGAGACCAACTGAAAGAAAAAGAAAGCTACACATACCGTAGCATGGATAGTGGATGCAGATCAGAAACTACCAGGAAGGTGTCTTTATCCAGACAGACTGAGATTAGAAGTGGGATATGGTTTTCAAATAGTGTTGCCATTAGATATCAAAGGAACAAATGACTGTGGTGTGCAATATAAATATGCTCACTATTAACACAGTGAAACCATGTGTCGGGGGGAAATTCTGCCGGGGTCGGCCGGGCCGTCCGCAGACCTCCGGGCAGGGAGGCCCCAACCGTTTATCCCAAAAGAGATAGAGTATGACACACGCACAAGGAGCAATGTGACTCTGCAGTTTATTAAACACAAACCGCAGGGATGGGTCAAGGATCATACGCGTCTGACCTGACACACACACAATCGTGGGGCTCGCAGGCCCTTTTTACTGTAGTATGACGCGCTACCTGCGTCACTTTAGAAAATTAACAAAAAAACCTATCGCCACTCTTAATTGGTTGCTCGAGTGGTAGGGTTAGTATAGCATACGTATAGAGAATAATATGAGTGGCTGAGGGTTAGTCAGGTGATATATCTGGGTTGTCCCTACAATTAGATACATGAGAATTGTTACATGAAGACTCCTAATGGTTGGTTGAAGTTAATGGCGTCAGTGATAAGAGCCCCATGTTCTGATTGGTGCGCCCGTGAGCTTCCCAGCCTGGGACCATCGCTGTTCCCAGCTCTTGGTGTACCTGCAATTTGCAACAATGTTTCACTATTGGTACATGCAGACAATGTGAAGACTTATTCATGAGCTAGACGGCCGACTACTCCCATCGTTGCAGATGTCCATTGATCCTTTCAAGTGTATCTGCCTGTGTCTCGTAACGAGGGATTCAGACGCCTCCTTCCTCCTGAGTTTGGCATCTCGTCAGGTTCGGCTTGGTCACGTGGGATGGGACCGTGTTTGAGGCAGAATTCTGCACAATTAATATTGTTTTTCCACTGGGTGCCTGGTTTAATTGCAGGTGCGACCTTGATGTTGGTGTGCGGCGTGCGAGGTTGCAACATCGTGCCCTTGATGGTCTGCTTTTGGAATGTGGGTTTGCAACATTACGACCTTGGCTGTCTGCTTTCCCCAGACTCATTCTGCAGGATCAGCAACCTGACTCTTGTTCTGTTAATCGTCCACGAGAGCTCTTGCTTGCGGCCTACTCAGGCCTAGTATGTAGGTGGAACCGTCTCATGCACAGGCACTTTAGGTTATAGTCTCATATTGTCTTATGGCCAGTATCGTGTCTTTGTTATAATTCTCATTACGGCACCTAAGTGTAGGAGAAGCGTAAGCAAGCTCTTTAGATGAGTTCATGATGCGTCTTGCGTTTCTGCATTTCTGAAAGCCTATATGGAAAACAATAAAGATGCACGTCCGTGAGTATGTCTGTTGCCTACGTCATAGCACTGAGTATATTCTTCATGTAGATTGGTGCGGGAGTGTCCAGTGTGTATGTTGGCACAGGTGTGCTATCCGTTGGCTAGGTCGTCATGGCATCTCTAACGACGTATAGTTTTAGTCCAGTTGATCCATGCCGCAGGCATCGGCATGGGTGGGGCGGGCTGCTGGGCAGGCAGATGGACACATCCGTATGTTCCTGTACCAGGGTATCTGGTCGTCTGGTAGATGGGCAAACTCTTCTCGTGGCGGGTGCTTGGGCCGTGAACCTTTAGGCCAGGCGCGAGAGGGGAAAGAGGGGAGTCTGTTTTTCCATTTTCCCACTTCAGTCCCCCCTCTGGTCGACTTGTCGACCACAAACATATCCTTTTCGTTATCTCCTCTTACTCTCCACACTTTAGTTATTCCTCCTAAATGTCCATAATGGTTAACATGATCTTCAAACGACCAATACATATACTCACAGGCTCCTCCAGGAGTGCAGTATACCCATTTCCCTATGTAACTCCTGGGGTTTCTTGGGTTCTCGACCTTCACCGATGGTGGGTCCAGATGGTTGGTGATGATCTGGTTGTGCAATTTCTCTCTTTCTTGTATTATTATGCCTGTGTGTTGGCCGTCATCTGCTGGCATCAGTGGGTGCATACCGACCATTTCAAGCAACTCGTCAGTGGTGCGTGCCTTCCGGGCTTTCCAAAATCTTATTATGATCAGGGTAGCTCCAGCCAAAATAATACAGCCAACTATAATTTTCAGTCCATCTGACAGCCAAGATGGCATCCATGACCATAATAGCGAAAACCAGCTCTCATCCTTTTTCACACCCTTACTTTCATCCACCATTTTGGAGTGTAACTGGGCCAGTTGTGAAACTGCTTCTGTCAGTGTACCGTTGTCAGCATCATTGGCAGGAATGAATGTGCAGCATGATTGTCCTATCTTTGCGCAAACTCCTCCTTCCATGGCAGTGAGGAGGTCCAATACATATCTGTTCTGCAGTGCTACCATCCTTATTGCTCGCATCTCTTCTTTTATTGCGTTGAATCCGTTTACTGTAGAATTGATGGTCATCATGAGTTCCCATCTAGTTATCTGGAGCCATTTTGCGTTCGCGTAAGCCTGCAATCCTGGATGTATTATTGAGGAGAAGAACATTGCTGCTCTGCTGAATAGTCTGTGTTCTGGCGGAATCGAAGTGAGTGCCGTTTCCGACCTTCCCCATAGGTAATTTCCTGTCAGAGGTTCCCCTTGTCTTTTTCGTCTGTTTAGGACAGTTTCATTGCCGTTGGTCCTGTTCCCTGGCTCCCCCTGAGGCGGTGCAGATCTCTTATTCCTCTTGTCCCCTTCATCCATTTTGGGGAAGTTTGCCACATTCACATGCTTCTGGGGTACCACTAGCGATGGTACATTGACGTGCACCATCGTGCATACACCATTCCACAGAGGGGGCAGCGTGTGATACGCCTTTTCTCCACAGGCCCAGTAATGGTCCATTATCACTGCTGTTCCTGCTCCCCCCTCAGGTAACTCCATCACGCTTCCACAATTGGTGTTATATCCTACGTCCACCTCTCCTTTATGTTGGTAGCATACTTTAGGCGCAGTCAACGGCAGTATTGTTATCGGGTCTTCATCCGTTTCTATCCATGTGAGCATGGGCACGTATTTGATCCAAGTTGTCCAACATCTGTGATTGTGCGCATCGATAGTTGAAATAGTTTCTTGTGTTACCATGTTGCTGCCAACCACTCCTATCTCCCATTTGTTGTCCAAGTATACTTTCCCCGTTATCGTCACCAGTGGCCTCTCCCAGCATCCTAATTTACCAGGAACTTCAGTGGCGTACCAATCACATGATAAGTACTGCAGTGTTACCTTCTTTGTTTCTCCTTTTGCAGGACCACTTGTTATGTATCTAAATGCTTCAGCATGTAAACTGCTCTTGTGGTAACTCAAATAAGTCTTGAGGAAGTTGTTTTCGTATGGGTATGAGTCTCGTGTTTTCCACGTCATATGCACCACTGTTCCTTGAAATCTTCCTTTCGTTTGGAACAGTGGCAAGTATATTATGCACCGTGCCGTTTTTTCGTCTATTTCTGTGGCAACAAATGTTCGAGAAGCGCTCATGGCGTATGGTATTAATGAGCAAACGTAGCAGCTGTCTTCTGTTGTCTGCTTACCAATGCGGGTCATGTGTTGATACCATATGTTGTTTGAGACGTGTGCTGAATCTTGTATATAATTGTCAATACCTTTATTATCTGAGTATGTGCTGCGTTGTATTCTATTCTGCTTGTGCGCAATTGTGCTAATATCACCTGACATAACACCTGTTGCAGCTGGGGGTGGGGGTGCGTTAGGTTTGGGTACAGCAATAATACTGGTAGCATAGCTGTACTGCCATACAGAGGCAGCTACGAACCCGGTGATTATCAAAATCCCTATTACTTTTATTACATATGCTAATTTCACCGGCATTTTGCTCTTACCTTGCTGCAGTCCGGCAGCTAATTCTTGCGATGTTAGAGTTGCCCGCCTGAAAATTCTTAATATGCTGGTTAATATTAGTTGTTAAGCTCTCCCTATCAAATAGTCATTCAGTGCCCAGGCGAAGAGCTGTTCCCACGCTACTCTGAGCGATCTATCTCTTAGGGCAGGTAAGTACGGGTGGAGGTGGGGCATTGAATATTCTATGGCCAAAAGGAACGCTGTGTAGTAAACTCGTACCCTTTTCCTTTTCAGGTACGTTGGCCTTTTTATTTCATATACAAATTGGTGTGACAATTCTTCTGGGTAATTATCGTCTGAGGGTACCATCTACTCCTGGGCAGTGAATTTGTTAATTATCTACTTTTTAGCAATACAATAATACGCGGTTCCTGCGTGTGCGAGAGAAAAGAAAAGAGCATTCACGTGTTTACATGTGTATTTGTGCGAGACAATGTCCTTTAGTACAGTTACTTCTGTAATGGGTACAGGGGTCAGTGGATGGTGGGCAGGGGGTGTTTGTGTTCAACCGGTGGGCGTTGTTTTACTTCTTGAGCGTGTGATCATGGGGTGGGCTGGATGGGGATCACCCCTTTCTTCTTCAGTTATTGTCTCTGGGGAGTCTGGGGAGTGACAGGGTATGGGAATACGTGAGCCGCTGGCTGTGGTAGAACCTCCTTCTCCTGTTGTCGATGTTGTTGCTGTTCTCTCAATGGACCTGTCGGTGGCGCTGGGGCGGGTCTGTTGTCCGTAGATCTTTACGTTGTGTAGGTGGTTCCAGGCACACTTGTCCTGTAACTTTACTGCTCTTGTTGATACCTCCTCTACCAGATGGGGACCCGTAAAGCGTGGGTCATTCCATCTCCTATTGAAGTTGCGAAGTAGTACATGGTCACCTTTAGCAATCTTACACAGTCCTTCCTTTCCTAGTTCTTTATCCGCGTCTTCTTGTTGGCTTCTATTAGACCCGCCCCGTGTGCGCTCGAGCTGTTGAGACACAAACACTACACTAGTAATCAAAGAAGACACATATTGGTACATTTCATCACCCAGAACACTTGCAGTACTTTCATGGTCGCTAAATGCTCTTGACGTTGGCGTTGGGGGAAGGCGCATTTGACGTCCGGTAACCACCTCATGGGGAGTGAGGTGGTGGTCGGACCCTGGCCTATTCCTCAGTTCAAATAATGCTAAGGGAAGACAATATAACCAACTCTTCTTTGTTGTTTGCTGTATCTTTGCAATTGACTCTTTTAATAGGCCATTTAGGCGTTCACATATACCGTTGGCCTGTGGGTGGTATGCACATGCAAATTTATGTTTAATGTTCAGCAGCGATGTGATGTGCTGAAACATCTCGTTTGCAAAATGTGGGCCGTTGTCTGACCTCAACACCTCGCACACTCCCCACCTGGGGAAGACCTCCCTCACTAAGAACTTGGCTGCTCTAAATGCATCTGGGTGTGAACATGGCCCTGCCTCAATCCACCTAGAGAATGGGCATACTACTACAATCATATACCTATTTCCTTGACATATATTGATCATATCAACATAGTCAATGTGGAGATGCCGGAAAGGTCCCTCTGGCCGGGGTATAGTACCTCTTATCACCTTTAGAGTGTGGCCGGCCGTAAACTGTTGACATGTGATACAGTTACTGATAAAATTCGACACATGCGAATTTAACTCGGGGCAGAACCAGTCTTCCCTAATTCGTGCTGCAATTACTTCCTTGCCTGTGTGGGCTGGATGATGTAGTTGGCTCAGGGCAGTGTTCAAAAGTGCCAATGGTATTACAACCTTTCCAGTGCCACCCTGGCGCCATAGTGCGTCAGTTGGGGACATTGTACATCCTCTTTTTACCCATATTTCCTTTTCAGCCATTGGTGCAGCCGCTTGTAGCTCCATAATCTGTGTGGCTGGGAGATGGGTATACCCTTCTTTTAACAACATCTCTTTTGATATTCCCCTCCCTCTCTGTGACTCTGGGGGGTTCCAGACCTCACCAAAGTATGCAGCATACTTCGCATGTGCGTCTGCTGCTGCATTCCCTTTTGAGACGGGGTCTTCACCATTGGTGTGTGCGGTGCATTTTACTAAAGCTAGTTCCTGGGGGTCATTTATTACTTCAATCAGTTCAGCCAATAAGAGAGCATGTTGCACTGGGGTGCCATCAGCTCTCCTAAACCCTCTTCTTCTCCATTTCGACAACCCTGAGTGGACAGTTGATGTAACATATGCGCTGTCGGAATATACAGTCACTCGTTTGTCAAAGCTTTCCTTCAACGCCAAGATCAGTGCGACCAGTTCAGCTGCTTGAGCAGAGTAATGCTGTGGTAATTGTACACATTTCACTGCCACACACACCGGTACCTCCATCATTTTCACCACTGCTGCCCCAGTCCTCCTCACACCATCCCCCGGTCGATGGTTGATGACCCATCAATAAATAACAGCTCACCCCCCTCTAGTGCGTTTTCCTCAACTTTTCTAGTACATGAGTACATATCAGTTGTTTCAGTACAGTCATGGGCATAGTCTCCCTCCTCAATTACTTCTGCTAGGAACCTTGCAGGGTTGACCGTGCTACATCTAACAATTGATAGTTCAGCTCTGGATAGAATGATCTCATAACCTGATGCTCTTTGCGTGGTTAGGGTGGATTTAGGTTTATTCAATATTGCAAAAAGTGCATGTTCCACAAATAGTGTAGTCGGGCACCCCATGGTTATTGTTGATGCTTTCTCCACCGCAAAAGCGGCTGCGGCGAGACCTTGTTCGCAGGGGAAGTGTCCTAACATTACAGGATCTAAGTGGCCACTGTAAAATGCTACTGGTTTGTAGCCCATGCTTGTTTTTTGAGCCAACACAGCTTTCATTACTGCTGAGTCGCAATGTGAAAATATAAAGAATCGCCGCTCATAGTTTGGGGATGCCAGCACCGGAGCAGTTGATATCGCATCTTTTAATTCATCAAAAGCTTCTTTCATTTCCCTCGTCCACCCCAATTTGTTCTCCCCTTTATTAGCTTCCCGTAACGCCTCAAGCAGGGGCCCTATATATGAACTGTAATCAAATACCCAAGCTCTACAGTAGTTGCAGAGCCCCAGGAACTGCTGCAGTTCCCTTACAGTTTGTGGCATTGGAGTGGCCGAAATAGCTTGTGCTCTTTGTGGTGCGATCTTTCTTCCATGTTGGGATATAGGTTGACCAATGTAAAGTACCTGTTCCTGACAGTACTGTATCTTTTCCATGTCTACCTTGTAACCTTTGTCAGCCAATATTGTCAACATCTTTAATGAGTCCTCTCTGCATGTTTTTTCGTTTTTACTGCAAATTATTATGTCATCCACGTACTGCAACACTGTGCTTTCTACTTCAATGTTACCCAAATCCATCTGTATCACTCTGTTGAAAATTGAAGATGATTCACAATACCCTTGTGGTAATCTGGTGTGCTTCCATTTAGCGTTTCTGTAAGTGAAGCTCGTCAGATCTTGTGAGTCTGGGTGTAATGGTATTGAGAAAAAAGCATTTTTAAGATCGATCACTGTAAATTGTGATGCTTCTGCTGGAATGCCACACAATATTGTGGCCGGGTTTGCAGCTTCGGGATATTCTGCTTCTACTATGTTGTTCAAGGGCCTGAGGTCCTGTATAAAGCGCCAAGACCCTCCTTTAGCCTTGCGCACTGGGTACACTGCCGTATTACATGGTGATTCTGAGGGGACCAATATACCATTATTTATAAGGGCCGTTATGGTTTCATATATGCCCTCATCTGCCTCCCTTGATAGTGGGTACTGTTTTACTCTGGGGAGTGTTGCACCCTTTTTTAATTTTATTTTTACTCCCCCTATACTTTTTATGCAGCCCACGTCATAGGGGCCAGTAGTCCACAATGATTTGGGTGCATTTGACATGTCGTCCTTGAAGAAAGGAACCGGGGTGCATGTGGGTGGCTCAAGTGCCATTGCAATTTTCTGTGCTACTTGTTTGTAGGCCACTCTTAGCCATATTTCCACACTCATCATAAACACCATTTCACCTTCCTCCTTTTCATCTGAAAACAGCTCTTCATCTGACAACTGGGTGAGCCTACATCCTTCTGCTAATGCTATCACTGCCCTCCATGCTCTTCCTTCTTTGTCTTGGGCATGTACAGCAATATAATCAGCTGTTGCAATAATGCTCTCAATATCCATTGAAACCACCTTCCCTTCTGGTTCGTTAACAGGTGTTTCTGGTCTAAACAGATAGGCTGCTGGCCTTCTCCATATTTTCCCTTCTATCCCTGGCATCATGCAATTGCCATGTCTGTTCCATACTGGAACAGTTCACCATCTACTGGCTCCGCCCTAATCGCTGTCTGACCACAGTATGCCTGCATAATTTGCCGTGCTGTGAGCATGTTAATCCCTGGAGTAGAGCAAATTATGCCGTCCTCAGTAAAGGAGATCGTCATATTCAACCTGTTCATTATATCTCTCCCCAGTATATTTACTGGTGAAGCACTATAATATAAAAGTGGAACTGACAGATCGTAATCTCCAATAGATAAGGGAATGTTATCAGTAAAGGGAACCAACCCTCTAGCCCCAGAAAATCCTTGGGTGTTCATGGTCTCACCTGACATTTTAAATCTACCTTCCCTTATGCAAGACCGGGTCGCCCCGGTGTCAACAAGGAATGATAATTTTTTGTCACCTATCGTTACCTCTATGCGTGGTTCCTCCGCACTATTAGGTGTTACTGACAGGATGGGACACACCAAGGCCGTCTGTGGGCTGTCCTATTGGGGGTACAACGACTGGCCATTCCCGGTATAAGGGTTGTGTCCCAAAACCGTCACCCTACCCAATTGTGTTTGTGGTATTTGTGGTTGTTGTGTGATCGCTATCTGTTGTTGTGGCAATGGTTGGGGCTGTTGTTGTGTTAATTGTTGTTGTTGTTCATTTCCTTGTGGCAACAGTTGCTGTTGTGGTATGCCTTGCTGTACTTGTGCGGGCCGTGGTTGTCCCTCACTATTCCATGATGGTGTTCCTGGTCTAACTCTACACGTGCGTGACATGTGCCCCAATAGTCCACAGCTCCAACACACCGGTGGTTCCCTATTCTGCCATGGAAAGCTCCCGGTGTTGTCCTGGTATACTGGTTGCCCTGTGGGATAGGAATTTCTAAATCCTCCCACCTGCGGATGGGTACCATACCCGTACCCTCTCCCCCTCATAAGTCCTCCTCTCCCCCTGTTATAATTGTAATATCCAGCTCCTTGCATTGGGTATCCTCCTCCCAAGTTGGGCGTGTATGGTTGGAGTGGCGGCACCTGTTGTGTCGTAATCTGTGGAGGTGGTATTTGTGAGGAATCTTGTGCAGCCACTACTTGTGTGGGGCTTTGGGTCATTGTTGGAGGTGTAGTTATTAGTGCCCCTTCCATTGTGTACTTAGTAAGCTTTTTCTGTACTAGTTTAGCCTCTTCCGTTTTCCTGTCCTCTTCTTTTTGTTTCATTTTTCCTTGCCACGTCCTACAATGATGCACTATAGTCAGTTGTATTTCGGGCCATGGTTTTGCCTCCATTCCCACTACTTTCTTTAGTTGTTTCTGAACTCCTTCCGGGAGCCCTTGTACCAGTATATGGTAAAATATTGCTGGTGTTTTATCCCATTGTTCTCTAGTTTCCATACGCCACTTCTCTTGGATTTCCTGAATATAATCAACAGGATCTTCGTTCTCATGCATTTTGCGAGATGTAATTGCTCCTATATCTGAGGTGTCTGGGTACTGTACCCTCAATGCCTGCCATAGTGCATGTCTGCAGTTTGCGAACGGTGCCCCGTCGTGCGATGTATTTATTATTGTTACCCCATGAAATCCCGCTCTTTTCCATATGTCATCCGCTCTATCCCCTAATATTGATATTAAAAGGCCCTTTACATCTCCTACTGCTAGCTTCTGTCCTGCGGTGTGTTTTTCCATTTCATATATCCATTTACCCGCCCCTCCACTTAATGATGGGAGCCTACATTTGATATTTTCTTTATCGGTATGCTTCCAAGGAACATACTGTGGTCTAACCCCACCTCTCTCCAACAGTGGCATTAAATTATGTTCCGTTTCACCCTTTGTGTTCCATAATATTGAGTCCTCACACCCTTCCTCCACTTCTCTTTCTTCCGCATTTTTACTTTCGTTTGTATTTCCCCTGCTCATACCCCTTTCTTCTCCATCTTTTCCCCTTCTTCCTCTGTATTTAATGTGGGCATGTGTACACCTCTTTCCTGCCTGCGACTAGGGAGGTCTCTAAGCCGCCATGTATAGGGTGTCAGTTCGTCTGTGAAGGGAGCTAGTTTTATTTTGCGTAATGAACGTGAGGTGGTTGATCCTGTAGGGTGCGATAGGGGAGGGCGTGATGGAGATGATGGGGATGGGGATGTTGCGTCCTCATTTGCCCGCCTTTCCTCTACTCCTGTCTTACCCCCCTCACTTCTCTCCATCTCATCCTTTCTCCTACTGATCCATGGTGAGTCCATATTGGTCCGGGTGATGTATAGTTTATCTAAGCTTTCCCTTTCACTCTTCCTCCCTTCACTTTCCACTCTCTCTTCCTCACTACAAAAGCTATTTATAAACAGCACCCCCCACTCGGTCTTTTTCCCCTTGATCGTTACTGTTTGTAAATCTATTAGGTCCAGTTCTCCTCTTTCTCTTTTGTCAACCGCTCCCCTTTGTGCTGATGTTGTTGCTACTTCTGTGTCATCATATATATTCCCCCATCTTCCACTCTCTTTTTCTCCTTCATACCTTTCCTCCATCTCCTTATTATTCTCCTCCCTCTTCCTTTTCAATTCCTCCATCACTTCACTTCTCATCTTTTCTAATATTCTCTCTTCCTCTTTCTCCCTCTCCCATTTCGCCCTTTCTTTTTCTACTATACTCTCCATCACCCTCTCTTCTTCGTATTTCTTAGTTGATTCTGATAGTAACCTCCTCCTCCATATTGCCATTTCTTTTTCTTTTTCTTCTTCTTCCCTTTTCTTTTCCCGCAGTACTACTCTTGATACCCTTTCTGCTGCTGCTTTTACCCTGTCAGCTTCTCTCCTTTGCTCCTCAGTTCGTTCCCTTATTTTTTCCACTTCGTTCTTACCTTCTTTCCTTTTCCTCGCTCTCTCTCTCTCTTCCCTCTCAAGCTGCTTGGTCAATTCATTCTGTTCATCCCTTAGTTTTGCTAATCGTTCCTCCAAAATCTCTTCTGTTTGTCTTAACAGCTCTTCCTCCCTCAATTCACTCTCCCTGGTATTATCCTCGTCTGTTTTCTTCACTACCTCCCTCTCTTCTCCCGTTAATGAACCTTGTAATTTTAATAATATCTGTGCAGCTACCCATTCATCATTTCCTATCTCCACAGACTAGTCTTCCCCAGTCCTCCCTTCCCCTGCTGGCATCTTCCTATGAGCCACATATGGTGGAGGGCTGTATGCCCGGTTCGAGTATCCCTCAGCCGCCCTTAACTGTCCTCTTTCTATTTCTCCCAATTCTCTTAAAGGGTACAACCCCCCTCCCTCTGTTTTTACTCCCGCTCCTATGGGTATATCATTGCTCGGTTCCTTTTTTATTTCATCTGCTTTATTATTCTTTTCTCCTCCCTCACCTCTGTTCCCCGTGTTCTTTGGGTCCTCATACCCCTGTTTCCCATTCTCTTCTTCCACCTTAATCTCTGTTCCTTTTGGTATTTCTCCCATAGTGAATATTCCATTTGGTCCTGGTCGGGACCCCTGGAACATCCTCCATAAGTTAAACACCTCCATGTGGTTTGCCAACGTCTTCCCTTTATATGTATTGTGCAGATGATTTAATAGTGAATGTTGGGCATATGGATCGAAGCTACCGTTAGGCGGCCACGGTGTTAGCATTTTGTTATCCGTCCCCTGGGTCCATTCTATGCTATACGTAATCAGTTTCTCCCTATGGGGTGGCAGTGTTGTGCATATGTATTGTAGTGGCATAGTGAGGGTGTTCCCCCACCCTCCTGATCCCGTTCCGTATGACATAGTAGCACTACACTCGCTACCCTCCCTTAATCTGGTGTCAGTTTATCCCACTAGTAGTTTACAATATACAAACTTATATCGTTACCTGGCCCCGTAAGTTTGGGGACTTACGATAGTCTGCTTAAGGGAAATTATAAAAATATAGTATGTCACATTTGTACATTTTCCTCTGCCCTTCTTCCTTTATACAACACCCTTACGGCCCCCTGCGGCCGAGGCGCACGTAGCCCCCTGCGGCTGCGTACCCCTTATTACGTGCTTATACAGTCGTCCTGTTTTCACATGCTCCTCCCCCTTCTACACTTGCCGTGGCCGGCGTTCTCCGTGCGCAGCCACGTTCCCCGCTTCGCCTTTTCTCGATCAACTCGTTTTACCGTTTATCTCCGTGTCTACTCCCTTACCGCCGTTCTCTTCCTCAACACTCTCACAACGAGGATGCCTCGTGTTTTGCGATATCCTATGAAAACCCTATTGGTGACGTCACCGATCACGTAGAGCTACTGGTAAGTTCTTCATATACTTCTTAAATCCAAAATACACCTGAAATCTACCCCCCTTAACCCCACAGCTGTCTTCCTGTCACTCCTGGAACAAGGTAACCAAATCAACACTATAATCGGACTGCGCACGCTGCGTCGCCTCGCGTGTGATACGCCCCTTGACAGGAGGGCTTAACCAGCCAATTATCTTCCGTATTTAGGCAACTTAACTAGCTACCGCCTACAGGGAAATGTCATCTACCTATCGAGTGTCTTGCTCGAACAATAGGGATCCTCATCTACTCATTGATCAATAAATGCCAAATCGTAGGAAACCACACACACACACACCCTTGCACGTAGTCGCGGCCTAGGCCAATCAGTTTCTACGAGCGGCCGCACGTGATGTTTTCGTGCTCCGCCCCCCTTCTCTCGCGTTACGTTGCCAACTGCTCTCGCGCTTGTTCAACTATCATTCATTCTATATCTAACACTAAACTACCAAACCTTCGCCGTTCACCTGTTCAACACCTCCCGCCTCCCGTATTTAATTCTCCCCCCCCTCCCTCACAATTTCACATTGTTTGTTGTGCGTGGCATGCTCACCAAGTTCTCCTGATGCGGGGCCGCTCGACTGCGTGCACCCCTCCAAGCGGCTCGCCACCTCCCCTCGTCTGGACCACGTCTGGACACTCGCCAACCGCGGGCGGGATACTTCTCAACCGGCTCCCGAAGGCCAATATTCGGATTGCGCTGTCCGGTCTTCTCGCAGTTCCGCGATGGTCCTGTAGTCCTCAGAAGGGGGCAACGGCAGAGGGGGCCGTGCCGCCGGGCCTTCTCGCAACTGGAGTGCCTGGAAAAAGTAAAAGTAAAAAATGCCGATCTTAAACAGATCTCAGCAGTGCCTCCAACTTGTCGGGGGGAAATTCTGCCGGGGTCGGCCGGGCCGTCCGCAGACCTCCGGGCAGGGAGGCCCCAACTCCTCCCGTTTATCCCGAAAGAGATAGAGTATGACACACGCACAAGGAGCAATGTGACTCTGCAGTTTATTAAACACAAACGGCAGGGATGGGTCAAGGATCATACGCGTCTGACCTGACACACACACAATCGTGGGGCTCGCAGGCCCTTTTTACTGTAGTATGACGCGCTACCTGCGTCACTTTAGAAAATTAACAAAAAAACCTATCGCCACTCTTAATTGGTTGCTCGAGTGGTAGGGTTAGTATAGCATACGTACAGAGAATAATATGAGTGGCTGAGGGTTAGTCAGGTGATATATCTGGGTTGTCCCTACAATTAGATACATGAGAATTGTTACATGAAGACTCCTAATGGTTGGTTGAAGTTAATGGCGTCAGTGATAAGAGCCCCATGTTCTGATTGGTGCGCCCGTGAGCTTCCCAGCCTGGGACCATCGCTGTTCCCAGCTCTCGGTGTACCTGCAATTTGCAACAATGTATCACTATTGGTACATGCAGACAATGTGAAGACTTATTCATGAGCTAGACGGCCGACTACTCCCATCGTTGCAGATGTCCATTGATCCTTTCAAGTGTATCTGCCTGTGTCTCGTAACGAGGGATCCAGACGCCTCCTTCCTCCTGAGTTTGGCATCTCGTCAGGTTCGGCTTGGTCACGTGGGATGGGACCGTGTTTGAGGCAGAATTCTGCACAATTAATATTGTTTTTCCACTGGGTGCCTGGTTTAATTGCAGGTGCGACCTTGATGTTGGTGCGCGGCGTGCGAGGTTGCAACATCGTGCCCTTGATGGTCTGCTTTTGGAATGTGGGTTTGCAACATTACGACCTTGGCTGTCTGCTTTCCCCAGACTCATTCTGCAGGATCAGCAACCTGACTCTTGTTCTGTTAATCGTCCACGAGAGCTCTTGCTTGCGGCCTACTCAGGCCTAGTATATAGGTGGAACCGTCTCATGCACAGGCACTTTAGGTTATAGTCTCATATTGTCTTATGGCCAGTATCGTGTCTTTGTTATAATTCTCATTACGGCACCTAAGTGTAGGAGAAGCGTAAGCAAGCTCTTTAGATGAGTTCATGATGCGTCTTGCGTTTCTGCATTTCTGAAAGCCTATATGGAAAACAATAAAGATGCACGTCCATGAGTATGTCTGTCGCCTACGTCATAGCACTGAGTATATTCTTCATGTAGATTGGTGCGGGAGTGTCCAGTGTGTATGTTGGCACAGGTGTGCTATCCGTTGGCTAGGTCGTCATGGCATCTCTAACGACGTATAGTTTTAGTCCAGTTGATCCATGCCGCAGGCATCGGCATGGGTGGGGCGGGCTGCTGGGCAGGCAGATGGACACATCCGTATGTTCCTGTACCAGGGTATCTGGTCGTCTGGTAGATGGGCAAACTCTTCTCGTGGCGGGTGCTTGGGCCGTGAACCTTTAGGCCAGGCGCGAGAGGGGAAAGAGGGGAGTCTGTTTTTCCATTTTCCCACTTCACATGAATAAGGCTTTTATGAAGATCATACCATGAGAAGGCAATTACTCTGAAGGGCTGACAATTTTGAAAGGTTTAGGGACTGACATTATTCAGAGGTTCGGCAATACAAGATTAAATGAGATGCCCAGAATCACACATTGGTTTAGGGGTGATGATGGGATTTGTACCAACTCTGCAATTTCTGCTTTGAACCCTTTGTTTTCCAGTTCTTACCATGAACTAAAACAATCTCATTTTATGAAAAAACAGACTTGGAAAGTACACAAATCACATTACCAAACATGACCATTTTTAAACAAAATATTATAGAAGGGTGTTATGCAAAAGGGGAATGATTCTACCTTCATTCTCTCCATCATCAAGGGAAGTATAGAAGTATAGAAGAACCAGCATACCAATCGATGTGATTTAACACATTTAATCTGCGTTTGTCTTTTGTATTTTAAAGCTTTAAATACTTCCAAAACAATGGCGTGTGACATTTTCATTTATATATGTGCATACAAACTGTACAAGCAAACTGTTTTTTGTGTCAAACAAGCAGACCTTAAAATATGCTTACCTAAGACCTGCAACTCATGGTCCGCTCTCTTCTGTCTACCACCCTTCCACTCAAATGGCCTGCATACGAAGAAAGATCCAGTAATGGGCCAAACGATGCCACCAGCATGCAAGAAGGCAAACCGCACAGACGACAGCAAAGTAATGTAAGATGTATTAGATGATTTGACCAGGATCACTTTATCGTCTGCTGGCAAATCCAGGATACAAACATGAACGCTGTTGTTCCATAGTCTTGAATTTGAATACTTATTCACCTCTTGGATGAACAGTTTATGCTATCGTTGGAGGCTAATGACTAGGTTTTACAGCACCCCATCTGAACAAACCAATTTCTAGACCTTCACCATACGGATGATATGTTAGTTTTTATAGCAACCCCTACAGGTACATCGATGATAATAGCAAATGTTGTTCTGCAAAACCCAGTACATTTGCAGACACGTTATACACTTCAGACATAGGAAAGGCTCAGCCGGCCTTGCTGGAATGTGATATTCTAATTCTGCATATGAACCCATATCTGTGCAAAGGGTACTTCACACAATTAGCTAACTTCGGAACCATTGTGGCACTCAATTTGTCAATATGCATTTCACCATTGCCTATTGCACATGATCTACATCATTCCCACAGAAGGAAAGACTGCTACAAAGCTGTGCCATAAGGAACACACAAACTTTGTATACCACAGTGAACACAGAAAGTAATACATGATGAATTGATCAAGGCAGAATGCACTTACCAAAACAGAAAGGCAATGGGTTTAGAGCCTCAGCAGCACCCCATAAAATATCCTGATGTGTGCTATTTAAGACTGGTGAACAATGGGATCTTACTTCTTCAGATCAGCTAGCATTGTGCGGCCTTCTACAAGGTGGGGTCTCTGGGCAAGTGCCCCTTTTGTCTTCCCATAAAAACGTCTCTGCGTCACCCGTACTTTTGCCCAATCACCTGGCCACTGTAGTTATTTTGTCCTTCTTGGCTGGGGGCCTGGGAGGAAGGAGGTGCTGGTCCACTTGGGGTTTGGCCAGTCCTGTGACACTTACCCTCTTTGCTTTTTTTCATTCAATCCTGCTCCCACCCACGCCGGCCCACCTTCACTGCTCAGAACGTTTCAACATCAACACCCCCCTCGCTCATAAGTAAATGAATGTTGCTTTGCATCACACGCACTGCTACATTGAATTGCATCTGGGCCCTTCAGAAGCTGGTCCATTGGATGCCAGGTTTTTGTTGCGGAGCTGGGGCGCACCAGAATAAGGTGGTTTTAAGCAGGGGAGTAGCTAGGTCTGGAAAAGACCCGGGGCTAAGCTGATGTCGGAACTGTTGGGACTGGGGGCTAGCTAGTCTTTTGGCTGCAGCTGCTGAGATTTTGTCCGGGGCTACAACCAAAAGATCAGGTGCTATAGCCCCCTTAGCCCCCCCCCTAGCAACGCCCCTGGTTTTAAGACTGGCCCTTGAACACAGTAGACTCTTTGCATGCCGTAGGCGCTGGACCATGGCTGTCAAGCGCCCTTTTCACTGGGCTTTTGCATGTAGGTTTGGGGACCATCAGGTGGTTTTCAGTCTCTGACCTTAGCATTCCTTTGGGGGTGATGGCTTTGACATTTTCATTGAAGGAGGTGGGCGCTTATTTTTCCAGGCATTTGTTGCAGGGGCGCAGGATTTTGAAGCAATGCTGGCTTGCGCGGGGAGCCAGTGGATGCTTTGGAGGTAGCGGGTGACGGATTCACATGTTCTCAGTCCAATGAGGCTTTTGCATGTAGGTTTGGGGACCATCAGGTGGTTTTCAGTCTCTGACCTTAGCATTCCTTTGGGGGTGATGGCTTTGACATTTTCATTGAAGGAGGTGGGCGCTTATTTTTCCAGGCATTTGTTGCAGGGGCGCAGGATTTTGAAGCAATGCTGGCTTGCGCGGGGAGCCAGTGGATGCTTTGGAGGTAGCGGGTGACGGATTCACATGTTCTCAGTCCAATGAGGACCCTGCTTGCGGTATTTTGGACTTCTGTATTCTGTTTGCTGTTGGGCATCGAGGTATCCATATAGGGCATTGCATCAGTCCATCCTGGTCATGACTGTGGTGCCCGCTATCCTTGGGTGGGCGTCCTGTCTATTAAAGGAATGGATTTAGTTTAGTAGCTTAAAGAAGTCTGCTCTTTCTACTGCGTCAACCTGTGAGTTCCTGGTGCTGGCTCCCTGGTTTTATGCGTTACTTTTGGTCAATACGTTTTTGCTGAAGAATGTAGGACGAGGCACATGGAGTCTCGGGAGGATAGCTCAGGGGAAATGTGCTCGCCTTGGAAGCAAGACGACACAGAGCACCACAGGTTAGATTCCCGAGTCCGGGCTTAGAAAACTATGGGTATTAGGCGCATTATAAATAACCTATCATATCATGGCCTATAGGATTATGAGTTCTGCTTTGGATTGCCTGTGTTTAAGGTGTTGTGCCCATCCAATACTTTATGTCCCCAAGTCACTTTGTGTTGTCTTGTAAAAGTGGTAATGGTGGTCAGTGACATGCGCGTGTGTGTGTTGAGCGAGTAGAATTTCAGATTGTGGGCAAGGTGTAGATCCGTCAGGGGTTCAATATAAATTTTAAAGAGATGCTTGATGTATTATTTTTGGGGATGTCACCTCCGCTAGTGCAGACTCGGAGGACCAGACTCGGTTTATGATCCCAGAGCAAGGTTTCCAACTATTTGAGGGGCGTGGCTTATGTGTTCTGGCAGCTGGATAAGGTATGGCGTAGTCCATAATGAGGGGTGAAGCATGATCTCCGGATCAGCCACTTTCTCGCTCCCCCAAATGCTACTTTGTCCACTCTTCACATCAAGGAAATGGAGATTATACTTTCAGGGATGGAGGGGATGTGGCTGTTATGGCCAAAAGGTCTGTAGGCATGATATTTGGGGATTCAAGAGAAATCGTCCCACCACCCCACACCCGAGGGTGCTGACGTTCAGCCAGAATCCTCTCACAGCTTTGGGTGCAGGGAATAGGCAGGCACCAGTCTCCGGCTTTGCCCTTCATTGCCTAGCTGCCGTGCCCGTTCAAGTCACTTCTGTCCTCTGCCTGTCTGGGCTTCCCTTGTCGATGAGACACTGGTATTTGCCATGTGATCAGGGTTGGAATCAGTGGCTGGTTTGACCAAGTAAATCTGCCTCAATGCCAGCTACATGGATTGAGTGGCGTTAACCATCGGATGGTCAACAGAAAAATTATTGTCTAGGGTACTGCACACAGCAATACCAGAGGCTAAGATTTATTTGCACTTGGGGAAGGGTGCTCAGCTGATCAGCTGGCTGGAAAAGCAGGCGAGAACACACTGTGTACCTAACGTTC
The DNA here is from genome assembly GCF_040938575.1 of Ambystoma mexicanum. Classification (NCBI taxonomy): domain Eukaryota; kingdom Metazoa; phylum Chordata; class Amphibia; order Caudata; family Ambystomatidae; genus Ambystoma; species Ambystoma mexicanum. The sequence goes on along the minus strand of NC_090921.1, from coordinate 839,190,895 downwards.
TTTTGCAATGCATCCCTCTGGAACAGCCTCCCTGCCTCCCTTAAAATTGTGGAGAGCCATCTCCGGTTCCGGAAGCACCTCAAAACCTTCCTCTTTGCTTCTGCTTTCTCTCCTCCTCTCCCCTGCAGAATTCCTGGTTGAACTGTACTGGTTACCTGTCCACCCGCTGATTTTGGGTCCAGGTGCCCTCCCCCCGCCAGTTACACACCTGCACTGCCTCCCTGGCAACCCCCGCACTTGGGGACTGTTTTTCTGTATCTCTCCAGCCCCCCCCCAGCTTTTTACAGCAGATGTCTGCACTTACCCTTGCACTTTCCACCAGCTGGCCCTACTTCTCATATTGTTTATTCTTTTTTCCCGTGTACTGCACTACCCACATTCCCTCCCACTCCGCACTTTTCCTCTTCCACCTTCCCCCGCACTTGCGCAATCTGAATGTCACTTGGCCCGATAGGACTGTTGTCTCTGTCTTCCCTCTATTCCCCCTCCCTTGCCACGTCGCGCCTTGAAACACTTGTGTATAGGCGCGTTATAAATGCCATCTCATATCATATCCTGTCCCAGCTGTGGTGACTGCGTATAGAAGCACTGCCCCATCACGGATTCTCCAGTCTCTACTGTGAGCCAGTCTTTCCCGATGGACAGAGGCTTTCTCCCTCAATAATGGGTGAGGAATTCTGTTTTCCCCTCACATTCTGAACTTTTGAAAAATGTTGGCCAGCTTGTTAGAAACACCACTAATGTGAACTCGGAAACCAGGCAACTCTGGAATGTGATGCTATCAGTGTGTGCATGTGAACGATGTAAACGCGTGGGAGAGCCAGGCATTCCACCGGACGCTACCCATCCCTCGAAAGCTCACATTCTTACTGTGACTCCTGGCAGACCCGAACTGCTTGTACCGGTGCACTCTCGCAGTCAAGAGGAACTAATGCGTGCGTTCCCGCAATGAGGAACCCTTCCTAACACACACTCCCCCCACTGACCAGCCAGAGGCAGGAACGAAAGGTGAAATTTCTCGGAAAATTCTAAGCAGTCCACCTAGATCACAAAGAAGAGCCAAAGGATTTTGTTTTGCTTCATTTTTAAAGAGTGAGGCTATACCAGGGCTGGCCCCATTAGGATAAGATACTGTAATTATAATGTCCAGGGTCATCTTAAAGCACGTTACGAGCCTTGGGACAGACACATTTCCTCTCCCCATCCCATCCCTCCCAAGAACCAAAACAATGAAGGGATCCAGAATCTCTGTTCTCCCCGTCCCCCTGCACTCACAACCCATAGCTTGATATGTTGACTTACCAGAGATCAGAGTAAGAATAAGCACTCCATTTAAATTCCCATTTCCCCTTCATCCTTGGAATCAGAACTATAAGCAAGTGGCCTTTCGAGGGCAGCATTAGGAGTCCAGGACAAGGGAATTTGTGTTCTAGCATTGTCACAAGGGTCTGAAATATCCTCTTCCTCAAAAGAGGACTCTGTCTCACCTCCCTCCCCTTCCTCCTCACCTTTAATCTTCCACTTAGGTTCTGGCTTCTTTCTCCCCTTACTCCTGGGTCTCTCCTTTTTTTAATGTAGATAAGGACATCCACGGAAGGCTCCCACAGTGCCACTGTATAGGAGGGCTGTGGACAATCCTCCGTGGTCGTCAAATATGGGGAAAAAGCCAGAGGCACAAAAAAACCCAAACGAAGCTTCCAAGGGCTGGAGAAGGGCAGTCTACGAAACACGGGCAGACCACTTGACAGCAAAAACGAGAGGAATCAGAAGTCCGGGGCAGGCAAGGGTTCCGGTACACAGGCAAGCAAGAAGTCACAAGTATGTAGAGCAGATGCAATCCGAAGCCAGGCAAGGGTATCCGGTACACAGTTAAGCAGAAAGACACAAGAGCGTAGAGCAGGTGCAATCCGAAGGCAGGCAAGGGTATCCGGTACGCAGGTAAGCAAAATAGCAGAGAGAAACGGAGGGAAAAGGAAGAACAGGACCAGAGGAGGACGGGAAGCGGGAGGAACGGGCAAGAGGGAGCTGAAGCAGAAAAATGGGGAAAAGCAGGAGAAAAATAAGGAAACAACAGGGGTAGCAGAAAACAGGGTAGCGGGCGAAACCGCAAGAAGGATACAGTAAGCGATAGCAACAACAGGAGAAAACCTAGGAACGTTGCAACACATCCGTAACCCAGAAGTGACTGGATTTAACTACCAGTGACGGACGAGAGGCAGAAAATGACTAGACCTGCACGCGACGTAAAGGAAAGCGTGATGAAACGGTCAATGGCGGACCTCTATTCCAGCGGCTCCAAACACGCCATCTCCCCCAGGGCGTGACAGTATGCCCCCTCCTGAGGTGCACCCCCCCAGGCTTGCCCGGATGATACCGCTGAAACTTGTGCAACAAAAGAGGGGCATTAATATGGGATTTAGGTTCTCAGGAGTTCTCCGACTAGGGATATCCTTTCCAGTGTACGAGGTATTCCAACCTTCCCCGATGGTACCTAGAGTGACATATCTGAGCAACTTCGTATTCTTCATGGGTAGAAGCTGGGGGTAAAGAGGTGTTCTTTGAGATACGTGTCCATTTGTCTACCTGGAAGGGTTTTAACTGGGAAGTATGAAACACTGGATGGACTTTTCGTAGACCCACAGGTAGCAGAAGTCGAAAAGCCACAGGGGTTATCCTATGGGTGATCTTGTATGGCCCTATGTATTTGGTAGACAGCTTGGATGGATGTACCCATCGGGGTAAATATTTTGTGGAAAGCATAACTCGAGATTCTTCTTCCCACCCTGGGACTGGCCTACGGTGTTTGTCGGCCTGGGTCTTATTACGATCTCAAGCCTCCTGGAGACTCCGTTTGGCTTTATCATGGGCTTCATGAATGAGCGTTAGGGAAGAATCGATGGAGGAAATGCTAGAGGAGATGCCAGAAAGAAGTAGAGCAGAGCGTGGGTGATACCCAAAGGTGAAGTAGAACGGACTCATCCCAAGAGCGGAGTGGATCGAGTTGTTATATGAGAATTCAGCCGTGGGAAGAAGTCTGACCCAATTTTCGTGTTGCAGGTTAATAAAGCAACGAAGGTACTGTCCAGTGTTCCATTAAGTCATTCGGTTTGCCCATTGGATTGGGGGTGGAAGCCCAATGTCAATGCCCTCTCAATCCCCAACCGTTCACAGAAAGTTTTCCAAAATTTCGATGTGTACTGGCTATCACGGTCTGAGAAAATCTTGGTAGGAATACCATGCAGTCGGAACACAACTTTTAAGAAGACTTCTGCCATCTCGGTCGCAGAAGGGATACCTGACAAGGGTGAAAAATGAGCCAATTTTGAAAATGAATCCACATTGACCATTATGCAAGTACATCCCTGGGATCTGGGTAATTCGACAATAAAATATGTCGAGATAGTACTCCAGGGGCCTGGCGGTACAGCACAAGGCTCCAATAACCCCAACGGTTTTTGAGTTGGTACTTTGATGCGAAGACAAATGGTACATGACTGTACATATTGATTAGTGTCCTTTTCGATGCCTGGCCAGTAGAAATGTCTTTGGAGATAGTCCAGAGTACCCTTACTGCCTCAATGTCCTGCAATCTTAGAATCATGGCACCAAGTCAATGCAGTCTTCCTTAGAGATTGTGTGGGTAAATACAGTTTTCCCTTTACAAGGTAGAGTCCGTCCTTGATGTCGTAACTGGTATCCTTGTGATGCCGTTCTACCTCAAAGAGTCCTCCGGATGCTTCTCTTACTTGCTGTAGGAGGGTGGAGAGTACACCGATCCTCTTGGTCTGAAGGAACATCAATTCTTTAGCGAGTTCAGTCTTGGAGGAGTAATCACTGCATCGAGAACGGGCATCTGCTACCAAGTTATGTTCCCCGGGTATGTAGGTGATGTTAAAATCGAACTGTGCAAAAAAATGGGCCCATCTCGCCTGACGGGTGTTATAACACTCAAACTGCCTTAAGACCTGCAGATTTTTATGATCGGTCCGGATAGTAAAAGGGTGTTCACCTCCCTGAAGCAAATGACGCCATTCTAGACAGGCCAATTTCATGGCCAACAGTTCACGTTCAATGACCGAATAGTTCTTTTGGTTGGTGTTGAGCGTCTTAGAATAATAGGATATGGGATGTTCCTTAACTTGATGCACCTACAGTAAAACTGCCCCTACGGCTGCTGCCGATGCGTCTGTTCCCAAAATGAAAGGGAGATGCTGATCCAGCTGTCGCAGGATGGGTGCAGAACAAAAGGATTGTTTGAGATGACGAAAGCTGTCTTCGGCGCTCTGGGACCAACAAAATGGCGCAGAGGAATTTTTGAGGAGAGTTGTGATGGGTAAGACCTTCTGAGAAAAATTAGGGATGAACTTCCGATCAAAGTTTGCAAGTCCAAGAAATTTTTGGACCTCTTTAACAGTCTTATGTGAGGGCCAATCCAGGATGGAGACGACCTTCTGAGGATCCATTGAAATGCATTTATTGGAAAGAATAAACCCCAAGTAAGAAATAGATGTGGCGGAAAAAACACATTTGTCAAGTTTTACGGATAGATGGTTGTCTAGTAACCTCTGAAACACTTCCTTTTACGTGCCTTTCATGTTCTTCTTGCGTGCGAGAAAATACCAAGATGTCATTGAGGTAAACTATAGTCGTGTGGCACAGTAAGTCCGAAAAGAGATGATCCATAAACCGTTGGAATATCGAAGGGGCATTGACTAACCCAAAAGGCATCACCTGATATTCGTAAAGTCCAAAAGGGGTACGAAAAGCCGCCTTCAACTCATCCCCAGTCTGGACTCGGAGCAGATGATAAGCATTCCGCAAGTCGAGTTTCGTGAATATGGTAGACCCCTGGACGGCTTGAAAAATTTCTGTTATAAGAGGCATGGGATAGCGATCTTTGATTGTCACTTTGTTCAAGCCCCTGTAATCAATACAAGGTCGTAGTTCTTGAGACCCTTTTTTGGGAATGAAGAATAAAGAGGCTCCAGCTGGTGACTTCGAGTGACGAATCAATTCATTGGCGAGATTGTTATCCAAGTACTCCCTGAGATATCGCTTCTCTTCCAATGACAGAGGAAACATGCGACAAAATGGTACCAGGGCTCCAGGAGTAAGTTCAAAATTGCAATCTTCTGGTCTGTGAGGTGGTAACTCTAAGGGAATCTTCTCCGCGACCACTTCGGCGTAGTCCCTTAGATGGTTTGGTAAGCAATGAACGACTCTGGACTCAGAGCTGCACACAGTCTTTACAGTCTCAAACTTAGGTTCAGGTAGACATTCAGCTTTACAGAGAGAAGAATGGAAGTTTAGGAGGTTCTTGGTCCAATTAATCGTGGGATTGTGCTTGCGTAACCAGCCGATACCAAGGATGAGAGGAAAGTGCGCGTCCCGAATGATATCAAAGATGATTAGTTCTGAGTGTTGTTGGATCGACATGGTGAGTTCCTCTGTGGTATGGGTAATCAGGCCTGAGCTTAAGGGTTCACCGTCCACGCTCTCTACCTTCTGGTCTTCTTTTTTGGCCACACGGATTAAACCCTTCTGTTCTGCCCACTGGGTATCAATGAAATTCCCGGCCGCTCCGCAATAGAGCAGGGCTTGGGACTGTCTCTCGGAACCTCCAAGATGTAAAGTCACTAAAATGATCATGAGGATTCTGTCCTGTCAGAGGACGTTACAAAGAGGGTGGCATAGGGACTTGCAATAGCCCCTCAGAAGTGCGTCCCAACACTTACCGAGGGCGAGCGTTTCCTGAGCGTCTAGGTGGGACGTCTGGGCAATCTCTTAGCAAATGGGTAGATGCTCCACAGTACATACATAGGCTCCCTTCTCTGTGCCTCTTACGCTCCTCAGGGGTAAGAGGGGCGCGAGTGGTACCTATCTGCATAGGCTCTTCTCTGGGTTGTCGTGAGGTAGATATAGAAATAGGAGGAAGGGTTTCAAGGGGAGGAGACCCATAGTTTTTGGTTTTCTTTCTTTGAGCACGACGTTCTGTCAAACGGAAGTCGATGCGGAGGGTAGCGGTAACAAGCTCTGCAAAAGTAGGAGGTCGGGCTATTCGGGCTAGCTCATCTTTTAGATCTTCTCTTAAAGCGCTCAGAAAAATGGCATATTGGGTTTGTTCCTGTCATCCCGCTTCAGCCGCCACTTGTTTGAAGGAAGTAATGTAAGATAATACATCTGAGTTTCCTTGTTTGATGTCCAGAAGATCTTCAGAAGCCAAGAAAGTGCTTTAGGTTTGCAAGAAAGTCTGTTGCATCAGAGTTTTAAAGGCACTGTAATCCCGGAGTATTGGATTGGTTTGGTTCACTAGTGGTGTGGCCAGAGCGTTGTCGGTCATGTGTGTGATCATAAACCCCACTTTGGCATGATCAGAGGAAAAAGTCTGAGCACGAAATGAAAAATGTAAGTTACAAGCATCCAGAAACTTTCACCCTTTTGGGCGAGCCATCGAATTTCCCCGACACCAAAGGAAGCAGGGGCAAATCTGTTGAAGGTCGTTCTCTCTCGGCCATCCGTTGCTGTAGGGTAGCGTTAGCACTCTTGAGATTCTGGACCTCCAGGTTAAGATTCTGGACTGCGGCTACCAGTTCCTGTATTTGCTGAGGAGTAGCCATGGTAGTTTCCAGGCGTTGCAAACTGTCACAAGGGTCTGAAATATCCTCTTCCTCAAAAGAGGACTTCATCTCACCTCCCTCCCCTTCTTCCTCACCTTTAATCTTCCACTTGTCTTCTTTCTCCCCTTACTCCCGGGTCTCTCCTTTTTTTAATGTAGATAAGGACATCCACGGAAGGACGCCACAGTGCCACCGTATAGGAGGGCTGTGGACAATCCTCTGTGGTCGTCAAATATGGGGAAAAAGCCAGAGACACAAAAAAACCCAAACAAAGCTTCCAAGGGCTGGAGAAGGGCAGTCTACGAAACACGGGCAGACCACTTGACACCAAAAACGAGAGGAATCTGAAGTCCGAGGGCAGGCAAGGGTTCCGGTACACAGGCAAGCAAGAAGTCACAAGTACATAGAGCAGATGCAATCCGAAGGCAGGCAAGGGTATCCGGTACACAGGCAAGCAAGAAGTCACAAGTACGTAGAGCAGATGCAATCCGCAGGCAGGCAAGGGTATCCGGTACACAGGTAAGCAGAAAGACACAAGAGCGTAGAGCGTAGAGCAGATGCAATTCAAAGGCAGGCACACAGGTAAGCAAAATAGCAGAGAGGAACGGAGGGAAAAAACAGAACAGGACCAGAGGAGGAAGGGAAGTGGGAGGAACGGGCAAGAGGGAGCGGAAGCAGAAAAACGGGGAAAAGCAGGAGAAAAATAAGGAAACAACAGGGGTAGCGGAAAACAGGCTAGCGGGCGAAACCGCAAGAAGGACACAGTAAGCGATAGCAACAACAGGAGAAAACCTGGGAACGTTGCAACGCGTCCGTAACCCAGAAGTGACTGGATTTAACTACCGGTGACAGACACAAGGCAGAAAATGACTAGACCTGCACGCGACGTAAAGGAAAGCGTGATGGAACGGTCAATGGCGGACCTCTATTCCAGTGGTTCCAAACACGCCATCTCCACCAGGGCGTGACAAGCATCGGTACAGGGCACACTTTAACAGTAGCATGCACAAGGAAAGCATATAGGTTGTAGTATAGATGCAGGGTGCAGATCAGTAGCCACGTGTAAAGGTGCATATACCCCAGCAAAGACACAGAACTCAGTTTAGCAGCCTCACAGAATGTATTCTGTGGTATATCTTTGGTTCTCTATTGGTATTTAATGAGCAGCAGAGCCTTGTGCAACAGTGGGTCAATAGGAATACCGTTAAGGGGGCACAAGTTACAGGAGGGCTGTGTTACATAAAATTATGCAAGAGGAGAAATAATTAGTTAGGGGTGTCATTGGGTTCAGCCAGGCATCACTGGTGTATGATGAAGGTGGTCCTTGAGGAGGCGGGTCTTGACTTCCTCTTTGAGTTGCATGGGAGTGGCTCAGAGTCTAGTGTTGACGGGTATGATGTTCCACCGCCGAGACGGTGATCAAGAATACCTGTTTCCTGTTTGTTTGCAGCTCTAATCTGGCCAGCCCTGGCTGCTTATTGAGTTTTGGCCAACAGAGATGGTGACCTTGTTGGCAAGGTATGAGGGAGCAGGCAGAATGACGACTTTGCAAATTATGCGGATGGTTTCGAAGGCAATGTATGCTTTTAGGGGCAACCAATGCAGTTTGAGGAGTGCAGGAGTAATGTGGTAAAATGTGTGGAAACCTTTTAGGCAGGCTACGTCATGGAGTAGACTACTCATTAGTACCAGGGTGGAGGTGAGTTGAACAGTAAACAGGGCAATTTCACTATACAGGTGAGAAAGGACAAAGGCCCGTAGAGTGGACCGAAAGTTAATTTAAATAATAAATGATAGCGAGAGCATGATTTTCTAGAAAAAATGGTACCAAGCTGTCTGCATTTTCTTTGCAAAGTGCATTTTGAAGGAGGGATGGCTGTCAAATTGCAATCCAAGGGACATGGAGCATGTTGTTATTAGCAGGATGAAGCCCTCTAGGTTCATTGAGGACAGCCAGGTCTGGAGGTGAGTATGCTCAGTGTTATTAAATAAGAGTCGTCGTCTCTGTGCGTTTGAGGTATGCGCTGGGTATTCAGGTTTGTACCAGGGTGAGGCAGGTCTTTTGCTGTTGAATGTCTTTGATGGAAGAGATTGAGGGAGAGTGAAGTATTTTCTGCTCATGTGTGGATGTGGAGGTTGCAGTTTGCTCCATGTAGAGCTTGAAGATCCAGGGTTAGAGAATGGATCCTTGTGGGACTCCACAGGTGACATTTGGAAGAGTTGATCTGGAGGTGTCTATCTGGATGAACTGATGGCAGTTGTCTAGGTATGAGGCAAAATACTGGAGGACAGTCTAACCGATTTCCATGCAATTGTGCTGTATGTCTATGAGGTGTGGCGGGTCAGAAGAAGGACACAGACTCTTATTAGACATTTCTGAATAGGTGCTTATTAAAGACAAAGGTTAACATCTATCTCTCCCCTCTTCTATGGGGTTTTCCTACCTAACAAACTAACTAAGTGTCATGATCTCTGCTTCCAAAAGGTCAGGGTTTTCCCAACTCCCTTGGAAGCAGATCCATAACCCAGGTTCCGAGTGCCAACCAGTCCCAATTGGGACCTTTTGGACCCAGTCCTGGCGCCAGTGGCACCAGGCTCATAAATATGCCCAGTCCCAGCGCTGGAAGCGCCGGGCTCATAATGCTTGGGTGGACTTACCTTCAGCAGACCATGCTGCTTACTTGCCTGCCAGTTGAGCCTCTGATCCTCTTCTGTTTGGAACTACTTTTCCTGTTGGGTGGGGCTGGAGCCACTCCCTAAATTCAGAACACTGGAACTCTTCTGGAAGGCAGGAACTCTTTTCTTACCAGGAACTCTTTTCTTACTTAGGCGTGGCTGTGGAAGGAGACACCTAAGCACTACAGGAGGCTATTTAAACCACACCCGGTGGATGAATCTTGCTTTGCGTTATTCTGCAACCTCTGCAGCAGAACGCTCATCGTGTCTTCTGCATCCAGTCCTGGGCCTAAGGAAAAAGGCTTACCATCCTGAATCCAGTCTTCAGCAACACCTATAAAGACAAGAAAGAACAGGTTAGCATTCCGGCATCTGAAAGGCAAAGGCTTACCATCCTGAATCCAGTCTTCAGCAACACCTATAAAGACAAGAAAGAACAGGTTAGCATTCCGGCATCTGAAAGGCAAAGGCTTACCTACTCTTCGTGCGCTCCGGAGGTCTTCACACTGCATTCCGGCATCTGAAAGACAAAAGTTTACCAACTCTTCGCACGCTCCGGAGGCCTTCGGCGCTGCATCCCGCATCTGAAAGACAAAACAAGGTGCGTTTAAAGACATTGGGGAACTTTAATACTCACGTGCCATTACTCCTTTCCACATCTAATCCAGTGGGTATTCCGGCACCCTGCAGCCGCTCCGAACTCGTACCTGCAAAATAAAAAGACAGTTAGAGCGCATAGTGAAGCAGGCAACAAGCGCTTACTTACGTGCTTCCAGGTGCTTCTATTCATCACACGGGCTCCATCTTCAACTCACTTCAGCCCGTCATCCGCCATCGCCGGAACCCTGCAAAACAAGAGACATCATTACTAAAGACTTTAAAGACATTTGAATGACTCGAAACTTACCGTTCGTGCAGTAAACGACGGACAGCAGTCCTCTGAAGTCAAGAGGCCTGCGCTACCTATCCAGTGAAGAAACTGGTTACAGCACCCTGCCCCGAGGCAGATGGAGAGCTCGGCATTCACTTACCTAAGGTGAGAGCGTTAACCTTTGGGGGTCTACAGGAGAGGAGAAGAGGAAAGAGATAGGGACACCCCAATAACCCCAGTTCATTAACCCCATATTTTCTATCTGCAGACATCTTACTCTACACGTCAGGCATACAGTGCACAGAGGTCCAGCCCAAAGAGCCAACCGGGTGCTACACATCACCTTTGAAGATACGGTAGTCGCCCAGTCAAGACCGGCGCCTCTGCGAGAATCAGGTGAGCGTTACAGAACGCAAAGCCTACCGCAAAACTCTCGCCCAGGCGCTATGGAAACCTCGGATACTGACCCCCTAGCCCGGTTACTTGGGGAACTAAGGGCAGAAGTGCATGCAGCTCGTCAGGAAACGAATGCTCTAAGAAGGGAACTAATTATTTCCAAGGAGAGAACAGACAATCTTGCTAGACAAGTGCTACAGTCACAAGCCGGACAGACCCCGTTACCCGCATCAGGGGCAAATCTTCCTTCAACATCCTCTATGAATCCAGTGCAGATCAACCTAACCGGGAATGTACCTCTGGCTCCGCCCGAACGATTTTCTGGTGACCCAAAGAGGTTTGCAGTATTTATCAATCAGTGCCGGTTGCACTTCTTATGCCGGCCAGCAGCCTTTCCAACTGATCAAGCAAAAGTAGCTTTTGTACTTTCGTACCTTAGTGGCAATGCGGCAGACTGGTCGATCCCTCTAGTTAATCAAGATGATCCGGTTCTCCATGATTTTCAAGCCTTTCAGCTTAGTATGGAAAAACTGTTCGCGAGACATTCACAGGGGCAGGCCTTGGACAATGAGCTTCTTTCGTTGCGACAGGGTAATCAAGACCTTTTGGCTTATATTGCATCTTTCAATAGACTAATAGTGGAAACTCAATGGCCTGAGGACAAAAGGATTACGCTGTTTTATAGAGGTCTACGTGGAGAGCTCAAAGACGTTTTAGCCCAAGTAGTGAATCCCCCACAAGACTGTTCGGATTATATAGACTTGGTCGTTCAAATAGATCACAGGCTGCAGAACAGGAAGGCCGATCGTTCCAAGTTTGATGCTCGAGTATTTTCCAAACCGCCAACTCCTTCCAAAGGAGTAGACTCCGGGGAACCCATGCAAATAGGGGGTCTGAAAGGTCCTCTAATACAAAGGGAGCGGGAAAGGAGGAAACAGTTGCAATTATGCCTATATTGCGGAAACTCAGGGCACTTTCTTCGTGACTGTCCGGTGAAACCTGCCAAGAAGGCAGTAGGAGCTGCAGTTACCAAAGTTACAAACTCTGAGCAGGGAAACGACCTCGCCCGACAAGAATAGAGGTCCTCTTGCCGAGCGTGAAAACCAGTTCCGTGACCTCGCATTTCGTGATACCTATGGTCCTCATTAGCCCTGATAATCCGGATCGATTACATGCAATTGAAGCTTACGTCGACAGCGGTGCCATCGGCAATTATGTGGATCATGAAATGGTTTTGAGGATGAATCTAA